>NW_028080827.1:25914392-26514392 GCF_014824575.4 Sturnira hondurensis | reverse complement strand
CATCCATCCATGTCCTCAAGTCAGAAGCTCAGGAATCATCCCAGCCTTCTTCTCTTCCCTCATTGGCCTCATCCAACCAGTCTAAGGATTGATGCAAGTTCCCAGTCAGCCTACTAAGTGCCTCCCCGTCCACTTCTCCATACTTCCATCGCCACTACTCAGTCTAAGCTTCACACCCTCTGGCCCAGATTGCTGCAACAGCTGCTGACTGACCTCCAGGAAGTCACCAACCTTTGATCGTTTCTACAAAGCCCAAGTGTCACCAAAGTGACTGTTCTCGATGGCAATTTGATCCCAACAGTCCCCTGCTGCAGGGGAGCCAATGCCTGCCTGATGTCCAGGGCTGACATCTCCTTTGGGAGCTCAGCCCCGCCTATGGCTTGGGTCTCCAAACCTAACTCCTCCAGCGGCAGGAATGACATCCCCATCTCTCGTTTTGTTTTTATTTATTAATTAGAAAGAGACAGAGAGCAAGCTGGTTGAGAGAGGCCTGAGGGGCGACAAGTCCTGAGCAAAGTAAACAAGTGGAGGTTCCAGGAGGGCTGCCTCCACTCAGAAAACCGCAAGTGACAGGTAACTGATGAGTCGGATGGTGCCAAGGAAAGACTGGGAGAGAGGAGGGGAGGAGACAGTAAGCTATTATAGAAAAACCGGAGACTTGGCAAAAAGAAAAAAGGAAGCAATTATTAACTGCAAAACTATTTTTCTATTTCAAGTAAAATTTCACTAGCTGTGTGACGTTAGCAGGTTACCTGATGCATCTCTGTGCCTGAGTTTTTTATCTATAAAATAGGGGTAACAGAACTTGCCTCATTGGTTTGTGAGAGTAAGTTAGGACACACCGAGGGCGGAGGACAATACCTAGCACAGAGTAAATGCTCAATACGTTTTTGTAGCCGCAGTGAACGTTATTAGTAATGTTGGAAGCCTTTGGTTAGGAAGGCTGGTTTAACTCTAAAATGACTCTGCAATAAGAACTCAGTCTTTGTAGAAAAAGAGTATGTACTGACTGACCATAGGTTCATGGTATTATTGTAGATATTTAGCTAGTGGAATTCTTGGTTAAACATTCCTAACCGCACCTTGCTCAAGCACAGTGCAACCGAGCCACCTACTAACGTAGCAAAGATACTGCGCAGCTCGAAAGTATCGCTTCACATCACTGTGTGGTTTCTGGTGCAACTGGACAAGACAATTCAACCAAACTACATATGGAGAAGGGTTTTCTTTTTTAGGTTCTTTTTTCTTAAAAAATAACATCTAGGAAAGGGGGAGGAGAGATGGTGGAAAGAAGGGGAAGGGAATAGTCAAAGAATATGAGTGAATGGCCCATGGACAAGGTGTGGGGATGAACTGTGGCGGGGGGTAGGCTGAATGGAGGGCAAAGTGGAAAAAACTGGGACAACCGTAATAGAATGAACAAGAATAATTTGAAAAAAAGAACCTTAAAAAATAACATCTAGAAGGTAGGCCCTCGATCAATGCTGGCTGAGTGCATGCAAAATTTGCTGCAAGAACATTAAATTAAAAGGAGAGTGCCAATGTTATACTTTTTAAATCCCTAGAACTTTCCTGGATAAATGGCACCACCAGATACATTATGGTGCAAGACTCCGGATGAATGAACGACTATGTTACATTAAGTAGAAGATGCCTTGAGAGATTACTTTAAACAAATAAATATGTGAAATAACCTGTCACAGGTTTCAGTTTATCTTTCTCTATATCTCCTACATTTCTCCTAAGTAACAATCTTGATGGAAAACCACCAGCAAATCCAGAATCATCCTTTGATGGAACATGAAATGTTAAGAGCTGCATGGAAACAAGACTTACACAGTTTCACTTTACAGCTTCCTCACGGAGGCTTGGAGAAGGTCAATCCTTCATCTGAAGGCCCAAGCAGGTAGCCAGCTCCAGACCTCCAAATTCATAGGGCAGTGCTCTGTCTTAAGTTTACATTTAAAGACTGAGGCTTAATGTTATTTTATTTGGTGGTTTCTTCCCCCAAGTCAGATATATTTTGAATTTAAAAAACTGTGTGCCTTTTCAATGTAAAAATAGGCCTGTTAAATTCAAACGTAATTGTGAAATCCTTAGACAGTTTCATTTCATTACAACCAAAACTGTGAGCCAAACAATCAAATGTCTGAAATGCAAATATAAGATAATTGCCCTGGCTGGTGTGGCTTAGCGCAGGCCTGCAAACCAAAGAATCACTGGTATGATTCCCAGTCAGGGCACCTGCCTGGGTTGCAGGCCAGGTTTCTCCCTCCCCTTTCCTTCCCGTCCCCTCGCTCTAAAAATAAACAAACAAAATCTTAAAAAAAAAACAAATATAAGATCATTAAAGAACATGCCAATAATTCTTCTACTGAAGCTAAGATAGTAAAAACTAGTCCGACAGGAACTTCGACAAGGAGAGACCTGAGTCAGGAATTCAGTTACTCTTTTTATTTTTAAGAATTGTCATGGCCTGACCTGTAGGCTATTCACTTATAAATCTAAAATTCAGTATTTCCACACATAGGAACGTACTTTTGGTTGAATGGTGGTTTTACTGATTATTTCGCCATATTTTAATAAGATTTCTTAGTCATCACTTCCAGTGCCAGATTACACCCTCTAGGGTAAGAATTCAGAGTGTGGTTGTTATGAAAACAGGTGTGGGCACCAGGCAGATCAGATCTGAGTCTCCAGGCCGCTTCTCACGAGCTGTGTGACCTTGGAGAGGTCACTTAATCACTCTGTGTACCTCAGACTCCTTACCTGAAAAAAGGGATGATAAAAGTCCTACCTTGTGAGACTTTTCAGAAGAAAAATAAGGAAACATATGAAAATACCTTGGCACAGTATCTGGCAGACAGTAAGCACTCTACCTTCGAGTTCTCATTATTATGGCAACACGGTGTGATAGTAGCAAAAAAGAGTAGTTAGAAACGCATTCTGTTTCCTTCAAGTAACAACTACAAATATTTTGAAAAACAAATTATGAACTAGGCTGCAAAGGATATAAACATTTACACTGAGGCCTTGAATTCTGACTTTAAATCACTGTCCCCTGTTTTGTACCAACTCTATGTGAATCGCTTAGCCTGCTGACTGCCAGGTGTGATGCAGACCTGCCACCGACCACGTGTGGCCACACGTCAGGTAGGTTTCTCCAGTGAAGGCAACCGGCCAGGACACTTCATCAACATCAAATCAGGGAGGTTTCTCAACCACTACCTTGAGAAATGCACGACACAGCCATAATCAGAACCTGCAAGGTCTCTTTTGAGAAATCTGCTGACAGTCTGATGGGAACTCCTTTGTTGGTGACTGTCCCCTTATCTCTTGCTGCTTCTAGGATTCTCTCCTTCATTTTAATCTTGCCTAATGTAATTATGATGTGCCTTGGTGTGTTCCTTCTTGGGTTCTCAAAAGAGACCTTACAGGCAAGGTAGGGGCTAGAAAGAAGTATTCCAAGTCATGAAATCCCAAGACCTACAGCCAAGATTGCTCTACCCAGCAAAGCTTTCATTTAGAATGGAAGGGCAGATAAAGTACTTCTCAGATAAGGTCAAGTTCAAGGAGTTCATCATCACCAAGCCCTTATTATATGAAATGTTAAAGGGACTTATCTAAGAAAAAGAAGATAAAAATATGAACAGTGAAAGGACAACAAACTCACAGTTATTAACAACCACACCTAAAACAAAAGCAAACCAAGAGGACAGCTAGATCAGGAGTGGAACCATAGAAATGAAGATCATATGGAGGGTTAGCAACAGGGGAGTGGGAGGAGGAGAAGGGGGGAGAAGGTACAGAAAATAAGTAGCATAGATGGTAGGTAGAAAATAAACAGGGGGAGGGCAAGAATAGTAGGGGAAATATAGAATCTAAAAAACTTGAGACACATGGTCATAAACTAAAAGGGGGGAATGGTGGGGGAGGGGTGTGCAGCGTGGAGGGGAATGAAGGGGGGAATTAGAACAACTGTAATGGCATAATCAATAAAATATATTTAAAAAATAATAATACATTTAAAATCAAAGCAAAAAAATAAATTAAAGAACCTGCAGTACAGCAGAAATTCCTGGATCCCAGTAATCTGAGTTCAAGTTATACATAAAGATCAGAGAAATAGCTGAGAGACATGTTTATCATGTATGTTCAAATATTTTAATTCACCAAAGCAGCTTTTATACGTCTACATAACCAACAGGGTTTGGGTGTAATCAGAATATTCGAACTGACCATGAACCTTCACTGTTTCTGATGGGTTTTCCTTAGACCTGTCAGTTATAAATGGTTCTTTACTAACCACATCCCAACAGCCAACAGGAAGAACCTTAAAGCACTAGGTGAATTTAATTCAATATAATCTTTCATTGAAATGTTCCTGATAATAAAGAATACTTTTTAATTAAGTTTGGCAATCCACCATCGGTGACTAGCTGGCCCCTTTCATTCCCATGGTTCTGTGACTGGATTCCGCGTCGGCAGCAACATACGAAGATGAAAAATGACCCAGACTAAACCGTCTCTTATATAAACACAACAATGGAGTAGAAGGAAATGGCTTCTGCTAGAGCGCACACAGAGCTGAGACATCCAATGTCCAAACATGGCTGTGTGGAGACTCTCGGGACGGTCACTGATGGTGATTCAGAACAGCATGCGGCTGCTCTCACGGGGAAGGCCTGGAGCAGCGAGACAGAAACTGTGGATCTCACTTGAGAGTAATAAAGTTGTTTTTATCTAGAGAATTACTGTAGAAAGAGAAGAGAAATTTAGGAGTTAACACGAATGAAATTTAAGAAAGTAAGTGACAGTAGAAAAAATTAAGCGATGTTAAAAGCTGGTCCCTTGAAAATACAAGTAAAATTGAAAGTATCTAAGCAGGGACAAAAATAGAAACAAAAATATCCTATATCAGGAATAGAAAATGGGGTATAATTATAGATATGAATGATTAGAAGAAATGTGTATGTTACATACAACTTTGCCTGTAAATCCAGAACAAAGGGAAGAAATTCCAAAAAACATTAAATTGTTAAACTTGATCAAAGAACTAAGCAGAAAATAAAAACCAGTTACTATATGCATGTGTAAGAAGAAATCAATAGGACTCCATTTTAAAGTTTTTACAATGAAAAACTTTCAAACAAAACTTTAAAACTACATGTAGTTTATGACAGCAATGATAACCATAACTCACCTAGGGCTAAATTTTTTTTTAAAGATTTTATGTATTTATTTATTTATCTTTAGAGGGGAAGGAGAGAGGGAGAGAAACATCAATGTATGGTTACCCTTTGTGCGTCCCCTGCTGGGAGCTGGCCTGCAGGGAACTGGCCTGCAACCCAGGCATGTGCCCTGACTGGGAATTGAACCACGATCCTCTGGTTCGCAGGCCTGTGCTCAATCCACTGACCTACACCAGCCAGGGCTAGAGCTAAATTTTTAAAGAAATAGTAGATCTCTATGGAGAAAAAATTTAGAAGTCATAAGAAGTGACTTAAATAGAAATTATGTTAATCATAGGAAGATTCAATTATGTACAACTTTTACCCTAAATTCATCTATAAGTTACTTGCAATTCCCATCAAAACTCTAGCATGCTTTTTGATAAAACCTGGAGATTGGATCCCAGAATTCACATGGAGAGGAAAAGACCAAGAATAGTCAAGATACTTCTAAAGAAACAAGGTTGGTGGAACGTATCTGACCAAGCACGAGGATTTACCACGAGGCTGCAGTAAGAAAACGAGAGTGCTGCTGGTTCGGGGATAAACAGACCAATGGGAGAGACCAGAGAGTGGCATGCGTGGGTTCACGCATTCATGGAGGAACTCAGCTTATGCTGAGAAAGCCAGTGGGGGGAAACGCAGAGAAAACTGGTCACAGCCATGGAAAAGCGGAACTGGATTTTTACTTCGCTTACAACCTACATAAAATAACTTCTACACGGCTTAAAGACCGAACTATGAAATGCAAAACTTTAAAGCTTATTAAAAAACAGTATCAGAAACAACACCTCTAACATCAGGGCAGAAAAGATACTTTAAATATGAGACGGGATGGAAAAAGCCACCGAGTGGGGGCTGTGGGGTCAGGAAGCCAGATTCATTTGACTGCGTTAAAATGAAAACCTTGAGACTCTGACTTCCTGCATGATGCAGGGAGATCACCAACCAAATACTCTCCCAAAATTCAATGATCGAATTTGAAAACCTCAAGGATTTGAAAGAATGTGGAGAAACAAAAACTCCCATGTTGCTGGCAGGAATGTACAATGCTACAAGCATCTTGGAGAGCAATTTGGCAACAGCTATGACACGGGGGATGAACACGTTATGTCTTACCCAGCAACCCTGTTCCAGGTGGCAGGTCTGGAGAAAGCACAGCCCGAGGGCCTGAAGGACACTGCCCGGCTCTAAAGCAAAACCGTGTGTGCCCACAAAGCAAAAGGCAAAGAGATCTGGGGAAGAGAACACAAACCCAAAGAGGACTCCAAGGATTACACGGAAATTTCACATATGGGGACAGCAGCAAGTGAAGTCAGTGAAGAAAAGATGGACTGTTACACACAGGGTTGGGGCACAACTGCTTCTCCCCCAAAACACTGCAGTTGGACCCCTTAGCTCACACCACACACAAATAACTTCTCACCTGGACAGACTACTTGCTCAGATTCCCTCCCCACAGTTCCTGGATGTCTCTCATTATCCACCAGTACCCTTTTCATCAAACAGAAATTCCATCACTCAAACCACTCCATTAAAATGTTTCCCTCTTCGTCCTGCTTGTCAGACTTTAACCCAGTTTTCTTCTTTCTCCACAGCGGCAGCCAAGGAGGCAAATATTTGCACTGGGAAAACAGACAGACTAGTGTCACTTTAAATCAGCCTCAACCCCCAACGGGGCTCTCAGCACTACCCTGTAGCAGTCCTGGTTCTTAACCTTCTTTCCCCCTCTACCTCCTACCTCTTCCTTCAAACTTCCTTCCTAGTGCTCCGTTCCCTTTTGTCGTGGTGAAAACAAAGCCCTGTCGGATGGGCGATCCTTCGCCCTCAGCTGCGAACGTGCACATCTGTCTGCAGCTGGTCGTTTTCCTCCCCCCCACTGCCTTGTGACTCCCATGTACGAAAATGTGTTTTTGGAGACACATCTCTGTTTCATTTTCCCAAGGACCTGTTCCTGCAGTTACATCCTCTCTCCTTGTCATCAATCTTCCACTTCACTGGATCATCTCCATCAGCATATGAATATGCCCTCCTACCATCTATCTTAAAAGTAAAAAAAAAATTCCTCTCTTGACCCTCAAACCAACTACCCCACCCCTAGTTTTGCTGTTCCCTGTCAGGCACATCTTGGCCAAAGAGTTGCCGCAGGTGGGCTCTTCACGTCCTCATCTCCTGTTCACTCCTTCGCCCACTCCATTCTCCACTTGGCTCCCCCTTACTCTTACCAACTTTGCTTCAGCAAATGTAACTGCTCACTTGCAAGTTGTCAAATCTAACAGCTGCTTCTTTTTAACCTTCACCTTACTGCATCATTCAACAGCAGCTGATGCTGCCAGCTACCCCCTTTGCTCTCGAGACACTGCTCTCCTGCGTCTTCAGGGTGCCATGCTCTTGATTCTCCTGCTAGTTGTCTGCTCATGCCTCATGGTCTTTCCAAGGTCAGGCTCTCCAGTACTCAGCCTGAAACCCGCGGCTCCTCTGTGCACTGCTGCGTTCCAGCATGCCACTTCCAACATGTGTCCTTGACCCTTCCACTTGGATCTCACTGGCACCTCAAACTGAACCAAGGTCCTAAAAAAAAACTCTTGAATTTCTCCTGAAATTGGCTCTTTTCCGTTGTCTTCCCTCAGTAAATGGTGCCACCATCCACTCAATTACAATTTATTCCACTTAGCGAGTCCTGATGTTTCTGCTTCAAAAATATGCTCACCTCCCTGATTTCTAATGCCCCGACCTGTGTTGTATCCATCAGTGTCCTCCAGAGAAACAGAACCAGTGTGTGTGTGTGCATGTGTGTGTGTGCGTGTGTGATTCCTCCCCCCCTTCATTTTGGGAATAGCTTATGTGATTATGGAGACTGGCAGGTCCAAAATTTGCAGGGCAGGCCAGCGGGCTGGAGGCCCGAAAAGGGCTGAAGCTGCAGTTCAAGTCTTAACCCACCTGCTGAGTTCCCGCTCTCTCCAGGGAGGTCTGTCTTTCATTCTGTTCACACCTTTAGCTGATTGGGTAAGGCCCATAAGCATTATGATGGCCAATCTGCTTTACTCAGAGTCCTCTGATTAAAATGTTAATCTCACTAAAAAAATACCCTCAAAGATATATCCAGAATAATGTTTCACCACATATCTGGGTGCCACTGCGCAGCCAAACTGACACATAAAATTAACCATCACACTTGTCTAAGCCACCTCATCTCCGGTCAAACCTGCTGCAGCAGCCTCCAATCCAGCCTCGCTTCCCCCCTCCCCCCCATCCCCTCCATCTCAACAGCAGAAAACTCTCTTCAGTCTCCAATCCCCTGCTAAAGCCCCACGGCTTCCTCCTGCGCCTATTTCAGAAACAAGGTCTCTTACCAAGTAGGAAGGGCCTGCTCCCACACACTCACCTCCTCCCAGATCCGCCCGGCTCTGCAGACCAACCCTGAAGTCCGCTGCTGGCTCCATTCCTCTGTCTCTCTCTGCACCGCTGACCTCTATATACCCCTTCATAACTCAGCACACCGTCGGTGCTGTCCCTGGCCTGCACAGGGCTCCTCGTCGCTGCTTGTTCCATGAGCACATGTGAAAATTAAACATTTATTTGTCTGGTTACTTATTCATCGCCCAACTCTGCCGCTGTGACTCCATTAGTGCATGAACCACGTCTGTTTACGCATCCCAAGGCCAGGCAAACAGGAGCCTCGCGATCAATATTAACTCGAAAACAACCAAAAGAATTAAATGGAAGAATATCTAAATATAAAAACAAAAGTATTTTTAAAATAGGAGAAGATATAAATCTTGGGATAATAAATATTTCTTAAGCAAAACAGGAAACTTACAAATCATAAGTGAAAAAAAATCCAGATATAATTACATCAAAATTAAAGAAAATCCTCAATTATGGGATCAGACACTATAAGAAAATTAAAACACAAAGAAGGTATACGTAAGTTGTATAACAAAGAGGTCTTAAACATTTTTTTAAAGTTAGTGCAATTCAAAAATAGGCAAGGATTTTAAACACTCAACATTTACTAAACGCCAGGAAATCAACAGAAATTCTAATCTGAACCCTCACATTAACAAACATTTTCAAACGAAACATATTGCTGACACCCTGGAAGCAGGGATTTAAGAACGGTTCGTGTGGGCAGCAGTGCGATCTCGCCGCAGTCAGCCAGAGTCAGCAAGAGAAAGGCGCGTGGGAGGAAAGCACGGGGGTGAAGATTCTTTCTTGCAGCCACATCTGCAGTGAATCAGGTTTGTTTGAAGTACACAATCACACATTTTTCCAAAGCAAAGATGACCAACCCAGAGACAGGGACATAATTACAGTCTCCACACCAGATAGCGAGTTATCAAGGACTAAGATTTTTCTGAGGCTCAAATTTAGTAAACACGCACTGGGAAGGACCTTCCTCAGAAATAAGTGCCAAACACACGAGTTTCGGGATTCACAATTTGCAAGCCTGCTTTCCTCAAAATGATTTGGAAGAAACAGATACTGTTACTTTAAGGAAAGTATTCCTAAGGAATCTCTTGCTTCTCTCTAGCATTTAAATTCATTTGGTATTAACTCTTTTTTAGACTATAACCTCTACAATCCTGGAATATGTACTTAAAAATCACAGTTAATATTTTAAGTATTTATGTATTCTATTTTACTCATCTATTAACATGAGTAAGTACCTAATTCTACCACAACCCATCCCCCACTCTCCACACACAGTAATCATAAACTGGCATTTTGAAGTCAAATAAAGGATACATCCCACCAACTGAGGACACATTCACAGAAACGGCCCTCTCCCATCAGGAGCACCATTCGCGCTCTGCCTGACACAGCGCAGCTCACGCTGGTCCTCAGCCTCCAAAACTGGACATGTCGGGCTTTCTAAGATGTGACTCACATTTCCCCCCAGCTTTATCGAGATGTGATGGATGTGTAAATTGAATTTGTACAACATAGTGAGTCGACACACTTACGTATTGCAAAATAACACCACCGTTCCATTAGCTAGCCGCATATTTACCATTTCTTTTTCTGGTAAGAACACCTAAGTCTCTCAACAACTTTCTAGAATCGCCATGCTGTACACCAGATCCCTAGAACTTACAACCTAAAGTTCATACTTTTGACCAGCTTCTCCCCACCCCTCCATCCCTGGGAAACGACCATTCTAGTCTGTTTCTGTGAGTTTGGCTTTTCTGGATTCCCCATATAAATAATACCCAGTACATGTCTTTCTCTTTCTGACTTATCTCACTTAGCACAGTGCCCTCAGAGTCCATCCATGTTGTCGCAAACGGCAGGATGTCCTTTTCTCTCACGACTGAACGATACTCCATCATATAAACATATAAAACCCATCTTTACCACGCATCTACTGACAGACAGGTCGTTTCTACATCTTGACAACTGTAAATACTGCTGCAATGAACATGGAGTGCAGAGCTATCCTAGAGACCCTGTGAACATACTCCTGAAAAGTGGAATTTCTACATCGTATGGTAATTCTATTTGAAGTTTCTACAGAAAACTCCATCCTGCTTTCCACAGCAGCTGTGGCAGTTGACAATCCTACCGCAGGACACAGGGGTCCTGTTCGCCACATCCTTGCCTCTTATCTTTTTGATGATAGTCATTTTAACAACCGTGAGGTAGCATCTCACTGCGGTTTTCGTTCACATGACTCTGATGTTTAGGGATGTTGATTACCTTTTCCTATACCTGTTGGCTGTTTGGATGTTTTCTTTGGAAAAATGTCTATTAATTCCTCTGCCCATTTTTAAATTAGATTTTTTTTGTTCTTGCTGTTGTTATAGGAGTTCCTTACACACCTTGGATAGAAACCCTTGATCAGATCTGTAACTTGCAAATATTTTCTCGCATTCCCCGGGCTGACTCTTCACTGGTTAAAAGGCAGAAGATTCCTACCATCTGAAGAGAAACCAGAGTATGGCTCTTCTTCACCTGCTGATAGTTTCCCTTGCTGTGCACAAGGTTTTTAAACTGATGTGGCCCCACTTACTGTCTTTGCTTTTGGTGTCAAATCTAACAGATCAATGCTCAGACCCACATCAAGGACCTTACTTACCCTCTGTATTTCCTTCTCAAATATTTATAGTTCTAGGTCTTACGTTCAGGTATTTAATTCATTTTGAGTTGATGTTTGTGTGCGGTGCAAGCTAGGAAACCAGTTTCATTCTGTTGCATGCGACCGTCCAACTCTCCCAACGCCATTACTGAAGAAGACATGACCCTTTCCAGAGCAGCCTTGGTGTTTTTGCTGTAAATTAATCACTCAAACACGCACGTGTTTGTTTCTGATCCGGGCTTTCCATGTTGGGGCCCCCGTTTGTATCACTGCAGCTTTGTGATGCAGTTTGAAATCAGGATGTGCAATGCCTCCAGCTTTGTTCTTCTTGCTCAAAATTACATCAGCTATTTGAAGTCTTTTGTGGTTCCATGTGAATTTTAGGATTGCTTTTTCTATTTCTGCAAAAAAAAATGCCTTTGGCATTTTGATAGGGATGGCACTAAATCTAGATCACCTTTGGGTCTGATTCACATTTAAACAACCAAAAGGATCCCTGTGGAACCGCTCCAAAACGTAAGACACAGCTGAATATAAACTAAAACAGCAAAGGTGGGGAAGTTTCTTCTGAGGAGTGGTCTGTAGTATTTCAATATAGCAGGTGGTAGCATTCAGAGGAAAGGCACACCCACGTGTTTCATTAGTGCCAATTTTCATAAACGAAAATATCTCCACTGACACGAGAGCCCTTAAATTGCTGAAAGGTCTTTCCCACTGTAATTCTGTTTTATGGCCACGAAAGTGCCCAAGGAGCTTCATAACTGCCTTAGAAAGCAGATGCTACTGAAAACTGCTTCAGCTTCAAACCAGCTGCAAGGGGAGGACACATGATGACACAGGAGCGCCGAAGACAAAAAAGGGACGTGAGGCCCTCAGGAGAGCACGGTAGGCGGGAGGGTGAGGCTCAGCTCACTCGCGCTGTCTCCGTGTTCGCCTCTCCACACCCACGGCCCTAGCCAGCAAGTGAAGGAAGGATGAGACGGTGAGAGGCAAACACAAAGACACAACATTAGGAGTAAACAGTGAGAAGACGGAGCCTCCAGAGATTTTTAGAAACATGCCTATTTTCTAGACACGTGGTACCTTTTACAGGGATTGTAAGAAGAATACCAAAAAGAAAAGTATGTTCATTCTCGGGGCATATTTACCTCTGGGCTTGCACGCATCCTTCCACCTGCAGGACCCTAACAACACTGTGCACTGAAAGCCCCAGAAACATGTGCCAAGGAAAAACATGAAGTCCGTGAACATTCTGTTTACAGCTTGAGATTTAATTTTCATCAGGGAAGTAAAATCTCATGCGTTCATTAGGACCGTCACTGCACACAGCGAGTGCAGGGGGAATTTCACACAGCTGGTCCCTGCATTCTAGCGACAGAACCAACAGCAAGTCCGTTCCTTCACGCATGTGAAGGACAAGATCGTAACCATACAGACCCCCTACGACTGCCCACTGGCTGAGCTGTGAATGCTGGAAAGGGGCCACTGGGAGAGAGAAAGGGGCTGGAAAGACACGGGTCCCTCTGCGGAAGACGTCACCGGCCAGTCCCTGGACTTGGGGCCATTACCCTGTCGACGACAGAGGATGAGTCAAGCTTTCAACTGGGTAAAGGGATGTCATGGAGCAGACGTGGCAGTACGAAGGAGACACAGTTTCACGTTACCTTAGAAGCATATTTGACACCTGCGTTAGAAAGGTGTTACTGCAGGAAAACTACAGATGGGTTCATCCATCCGTCCGTTCAAGAACCACTGCAAATGTCTGCCCTAGAGAGTGGCAATGGAGTTGGAACTTGGGGTGAGAGCAAATGCAGACCCTCCAGGATCTGGGGGGGACGCAGTACGGTTCCCACTGAGGCTACAGGGCAGGTGGTGATGGCGCTACAAAAGAAGATGGGAAGTACAGAAGACAGTGGCCTGGAGAGAAGCAGGTGCCTGGAAAAGAAAGAGAAACACGGCTGTGTCGGGAGAGAGGCGGGGACACCCTGGAAACGCCCCCGCTGCATCAGGAATGCTGGCAGCCATGCTCTGCATCTCAGCCAATGAAAATACCCTCAGCTGTGTTTTTGTGAGTTCACTGTACCACATAACAGTCCACAAAGTTCAGACACAGTGACTGCTTGGAAAAAAAAAAACACTAGGTGGTAAAGGCTTTTATCAACTCTCCGAACCAAATAAGAATCAACAATAATACTAACAGAATTAAGAGCCTCTGTCTCAAGCTAGCCAAGCAATCCTAGAAAGATTCCGTAACTCCAGGACTAAGTTTTCGATTTGTTTTTTTAAATAATTTTTTTATTTTTCAACTACCAAAAAGATAAAAAATATGAATAATAAAATGCCAATAAATACCTATCTATCAACAACTGAATGTAAAAAACAAAATAAATAAACAAGCAGAACAGAATGTTCTCAGATACAGAGACCATTTCGATGACTGCCAGAAGGCGGGGGGCGTGGGGGAGGAATGTGTGAAAAGGTGAAGAGAGCAAGAAGTACGAATCGGTGGTTACAGAACGGCCGTGGGGGCCTCAGTTTCTTACCGGGAAAAGTAACCAGGTGGAACTAAAGTCTTCCTAATGTAACAGAAAAGGGGTGTCATATACTGGGGGAAATTATATATTCTATTTTGACAAAAAGAGAAGCTAAGCTGACTTACCTTTTAAAATCTCATATTCACTTAAAATATATTTCGAAACCAAAAATTCCTATTCTTTATCAAAAGTATATTTTAAAAGTCAGGAACTCAAATGCAGTGTTCAAAGAATACCTGTCATTAACCTATTTGGAATTAATTCATATGCATTTTTAACCTATGAACTGAGTATAATTCAACTGCATGTATCATCACGGGAGATATTTTGCTGATTCAAATTATTTCCAGTCTGTTTTGGTACGTATGACTATAGGTGTGTTTGCAGCTCCATCTTCTCTCTTTCTTTTCCATTCTTAGATTTTAGAGCAATATTTTCTTCCACAAAGTCTTTGTTTTTTGTTCTCCTCCCCCACCCAAGCTCCTGCCCCCTCCCCCAACACTGCCAAAACCAAGGCTTTGGCAAAATGAATTCATCCTGGTTAGATTAGATAATGGGTTAAATTCAAAGAGGAGAATGCTTCACTCGATGGGGGAGAAGAGAATATCATGTTCTTTCCAGCGCACACCCCCATCTGGAAGCTTTTCAACCTCTATCTTGGGTCAGGGACAGAAGCGCTTGAATGCGCCCCCAGCCCTGAGAGGAGAGAGGCTCTGGGACCTGCAACCAGAGCTGAGACCAGCTCTTCTCGCCCCATGTCCAAGACAAACTAACCCTGTACGTAAAGTGAAGTTACAAGGCATCGCCCTCTATCGCTGCAAAGCCCAATTTCAAGCAGAGGTTTCTGTCAACAGCACACGGCCACGGAGGGAGAGGACACCTGCCAGAGTCTTCTGTCAATTGGCTTTGCCCTACTGCCTGCCCAAGCACGAGGCAATGCAGCTTTTAAGAATACAGAGTAATTTGCTAAAAACTTCCTCAATTATGATCTCCCCACAGGTCCCATTATGTGACAGTAAGAAAATAAGAAGCAATGGAAGGAAGGCGGGAAATACAGATGTCACAGAATACCCAAATGTTCTTACAAACAGTAATAACAACCGTGGTTTTAACAATGAGCATTTACAATGTGCCAGGCACCATTCTCCAAGCTAAGAACTTTGCATATGTTAACTCCTTAACTCCAGTTTCTGAGCTGAGTAATAGTATTTCCCATCACCTGAAGATGAGAATACTGAGGGACAGGGTGGCTGCCACTGGCCAAAGAAGTGCCGGGATTCCAACCCCGGGAATCTTAGCCCAGAGGCGCACTCTGCACCAGGTTCCGCATGACTGCAGCCCAGAGTCCGAATCGGCGGCCCTCCCCCAGAGTGGGACACCCAGCCATGTCTGCAGACATTTTCGATGGCCACAACCGGGGAGCAGGAGGTGTGACCAGGGATACTGCTCATTGTCCCAAACGAAGAATGACCCAGGCCAACGGGGGCGGTGAGGCTGACCCAAAATAATACTCTCAAACTCCTTGATCATCACTCTCTCCTTTACTGCTGCTCACTATGACTCAGTGTGGGCAGCAATGAAGAACAAGAAATATACAACACTAGAAATACATCAGTGTAGTAAAAGACTAAGTGTAAGAAAATTCAGTACATTGGTGCTAAATTTTTTATTCAACTTCTCAGAAACAAAAATATCTTCCCTTTGAATAGAAATGAAAGGGTTGTGTTCTAAAACAAAACAAAGATTTTTTTAAAGGAGTCAAAACTTCTTTTTTAAAAAATGAGTTTTATATCACAACTCGAGTAGAAAAGTTTTCAGAATCACAGTTTGGGTCGCCAGAGTTTGAAGACCAGAGTGAGTAGTGGGTCAACCAGAGGAACTATATTCGCTCTGTCTGACAGCTCCTCTCTCAAGGGCACAGCGGGGCTCCTCAGAGGTATTAGCAACACCCTTCGGGACAGGGCCCTTCTACAGCTGGTGCAAACAATCTGACCCTCTCATTTAACAACTTCTCCTTTACCACGTGCCCACCAAGTCAACATTTCCACACAGAGGCAGAGTCGGAGCCTTTGCTGCTGGAAGTCCACGACCAATCCCAAACTCCCACCCAATGCCCTCACCCCTGACCCCCACCCATTGTGACTCATCATTGCTACCAACCAGCCACACTTCAATTTCCCACCTGATGATTCAGGTGCCAGGTAAAGATTAATTTTCACAAATAAGATAAAACACATTTCACCCATTCGACTATCTGAAGTGCTAAAATATTCATTTTCTGAGAAAAGCTTTCATATGTCTCCAAGCCAAAGTTATTCATTTCCTTTGTACTTTCAGAAAATTATGTAAATTAACTGGACGTAAGGGATTCTAAAATCATGGATGGCTGTTGTTCATTCCATCGGTCACTGAACACCCCTCTGGGCACCTGCCTGCAGGGCAGGGCCTGCTCTCCTGGAGCTCGAGTCCACAGGGGACACAGACTCCAGGGGACAAGGCTAATTAATGCACGTCGGGGGAGGGGCACTACAACACGGAGCTCTCACAGGTGAATGGACAGCAACTCACCTTTCAGAAGCAAGTTTTAAGGGTGCTATTTTTTTTGGTGTGCAATGGAGCAACATTTAAATATAAAGGATGTGCTTACATTTTTAAATACTGAAATCCAACTACACAGCCAGTGGGAATGAGCACCTTCGGCACTTACAAAGGGAAATCACTGCAAAGTCTTCTTAACACACTGATTACGTTTACGCTGAGCAGTAATTGCTATATTATGGGGGTACAGAGTGGCTTTCAAAAGACCACAGGATTCCATCGCATCCCTAAACTCCCTTGTGAGGCAACTAAAAGAACAGTTACCAATCCCCAGGAGCCCGCCCTGGCCAGGAGGCACGTGGTGTGTTCATTCTGCCCAATCCTCACAGCCCAGAGGGCTGTTGTACACAGAGGGGCTCTGTGGCTGGTCCTGGTCACATGATTAGCGAAGGGAAGAGCTAAGACTCACTCCAGTCAGGTTCAACACTAAAGTCTGTGTTCTTCTTGCCTCTGATAATAGGTTGTCCCCCTATTTGACAAATGTGAAAACTAAAAATAATGTGACATGCGGGCCCTTAGCTGTAACACAGGTACATGTTTTTCAGAAAAGGAATATACATGCCATAAAATTCAAAGTTCAGTATACAATTAGGACTCTTCACTGAAATATTAAATTCCATGATTAGTTTTAATAGGCAAATTAGTTTTCTAAGTGAAGTTACTAAATTTTAAACTGCTATAAGCTAGAAACGTGAATGCTGGTCACTGTTACTGACTTCTGTTTATTATTGTGACTTCATATTCTAAGGTAAAATAGCTAACTTTAAAAAAATACCTTAATTTACGAAAATTTAACAGGTTTTACTATGACTAAAACTGTAAAGCATACTGGGTAACAAGATAAAGTCACACAATAGAATACTATACAGCACCAACAACCAATACTATAGATCCAATTTATATAAAGTATAAAAACTAACCAACAGCGTTGGCTCGTGATGACAGTGAGCTGGTTACTGTGGGTGGGGGGTGACAGTCGGGGACCAAGGGGGTTCTTGAGGTCCTGGTAACACTTTTCTTGATCTGGCCACTGTTTAAAAGGGTGTGTAAACTATGAAAATCCATCAAACTCCACATTTATGACTTGTCTACTTTGAAAAAGGCCTTCTTAAAGTGAAAAATGCTAGTAAACTCTGTTTACCAGAATTCTCTTTCTCTTTCATTTTAGGGGAACCAACTATAACAATATTAATTCTGCATAGTTTATAAAACTTAAATGTCAATGGTATTTATAAGTTTAAAAGAATGGTATTCTTGGCTTTATGATATTATAGAAAATAATGAAACAACTTCTTTTAATGATAGAGGGAAATCACTAATACTCATATAAACAATTTGACGTGGGCATTATAGAAAGAGCAAAAAAGATTTTTCTCTAACTACGCATGTGAAACCAAGGTTTAGCCCCACATTAGAAAACACAGCACCGCTCCTCTGTTCAGGAAGCAGAGCGCGAACCTCACGCTGGCCATCTGCAGGAAGCACCGAAAACCGAAGCTGACTTAGGCCGCCTGCTTTTCACATCCGAGTGCCTTATGGAAATGTTCTAATTCGTACGGAAACTATCCAGAGACGAATACACTGATTTTCACAGTTAGTGGGTTCAATAATTCAGAAACTACTCACTTCCACTTTCAATGCTGTGATCATTTCAATTGTAAAGTTTATCAAGAACACCTATATTCAAATCACAAAGCTGTAGGCTTTTCATTTTTAATTCATCAGTACATTTTAAATAAAAGTTGTTATATAATCAAATTGTCAACAATTAAGTATGCAAAGTTTCACCATATCCTGGACCTATTTATGATTTCTTAGATAATTAATAGTTTTCAAAGAAACCAATTACTAATAACATTAGCAAACATTAATTAATCACTACCATGTATTGGGTTGGCCAAAAACTTCATTTTTTTCTGTAATGTGGCTCTAGTAGTACTTAGTTGTCTCTAACTTCATTCCAAACGATTTTATTAGGTTGTACACTATGACAGGTATCATATCAGCATGCATTTAAAGAAAAAAACTTATCAAAATTGGTGAATTTTTGTAGCCATTTTAATACTAAAGATGAAAGAAAATGTACAATATTTACGCTTTACTATTTCAAGAAAGGTAAGCATGCAACTAAAATGCAAAAAAAAAATTGTTCAGTGTATGGAGATGCTGTGACTGATCAAACGTGTCAAAAGGGGTTTGCAACGTTTTGTGCTGGAAATTTCTCACTAGACGATGCTCCCTCATAGGGTAGACCAGTTGAAGTTCACAGCAATCAACTTGAGACATTAACTGAGAACAGTCCATGTCAAACCACACAGGAGATAGCCAACATATTCACATTATCCAAATCACTAAAGTTATTGCTGAAAATAATAAATGTATCTTTTATTTTAAAGAAAAAACTAAACGAACGTTTTGGCCACCCCAATACCATACTAGCCATATGGTATGGTCCAAGTGTTTCCCTTCATGAGTCATTACCTGCAGGCAGACACTACCATTTGCAAATATCTGATGCCTCTCCCAGCAAAAGGACTATGCATCACCAAACTTCAAATTCAGTTCACCGTGAGACTTGCTTTAGTCAATGAAATGTGAGCATGTCACTTCCAAGTAGAGACTTTAAGAGCGAATGCTTTCTCGTACCTCTTCTGTGATCTTTTAAGCAAAGATGCACCCTCCATCAGCCTGGGTCCCTGAATTTCCACAATGAACACAGTCCCATGCTAGTGCACAATGTACATGCAATGTGAGTAATAAATACGCTGTGCTGTACACCCACTGAGGGCTGGCGGATGTTTGAAACTGCAGTATAACTGGGCCTAAACTGACTGACACCAATTTGTTTTCTAAAAATGGAAAGTGATTCACAGAAAGGTATTTTGCCCCAGAGTCCGCAGCTAGCAAACAAGGAAAACTGAGCATCTGAAACTCTAAACTACAAAACCCACACTTTCATTCTTGTTTTCATAAGTTATAAAACTTAACTATTTCTTCTTAAAACCATCAATAACAAATGTGATTTCTGGGATCAGAAGGAAAAAAGATCAAAGATGCACAGAAGTTTTTGTATAAAACTGGTTACCACAATGGTGTCTACCATAGAGAAAACTTGGAAACAACAGGAAGAGTCATTTTAATGACCAAATGTGCCTGAATTATAAACTGATCTGTGCATGTGCCTGTGGGTTTGCAGAACACCAACACTAAGTTACAGACCCATCTGAAAAGGAAGCTGTCCTAACCCACGCCCAAGGGAGGACACACTGTTTGGTCACACGTTCGAGGAACTGCGCTGGCCAGTGGGAATACACACAGGAGAGAGACGGTCTCTGCCTTCAAGAAGCTTGCTGCCCAGCATGACCAGACAGCAGGGCAACTCGAACACAGCGGGATATACACGGTTTTTGGAACCTCACTTCCAAAAGGACTTCTCACTGAGGCTGGTTAAGAAAAGAGTGTCAGGGGAGTTTCTAGGAGGAAATGACAACTGGGTCATGTTTTGAATAGTGGCAGTACACGTTAGTACAGGAGGCTGGAGCACTTTCTAAGGAATGAGAAGAAACATCAAAGGTGTGCGGAGGTGAGGGAAAACATGGCCCCAGGATTGCTACACGTGGTCAGGCTGGACCGCAGAGAAAAGGGGGCTGGCTCTGCAGGGCTCTGCCGGCAGGCAGCGGAGTGAGGATGAGCAGCAAAGCAAGAACGAGTTTCCTGTCTGAGAGTTCCTGCACCCAGGCTCCCGTAAGCTCCCACCAACTCTAACTTTGTAAGACAAAACCACAGGTCACTAGTGACCTGGGTGTGGTGAATGCAGAGCTTGGAAGGAGGCACCCTGTGAATCAGTCCGCAGCAGGACTCCAAAGGGGCTGAAGTACTTTCTCACAGACAGAGGGTCACTCCTGTACTTTATTGCAAAGGCGAAGGTGTGACAAACAGAGCCTTTGCAATAAAGGCTCTGTTTGTTACAAGAGTAACAAAAAATCAAGTCAAATCAGCCAACAATACTTCTGTGACCCTCCCTTACAGGCCTTGACTTCTTTTGAGCTGCACAAAATTTATTCTGATGGACCTTCTCCACTTCGTGTTGTAACTACCGCTCGCTGCAAACAAACCAGCTGCTTGAACTCAAGCCTCCATCATTGTTCCTTTCGTTACACAAAGGCTCTCTCTAAACAGAATCTGATTTAAGACCCGACAGCTTATCCTAACAGGGCCACTACTCCCTAAGTCTCCAGAGCACTTCCACTTTTACTAACAATTATATTAACTTGTTTTATAGTTACAGCAGTCCTGGTTTGGAAATAGATGGATTTTCCAAGTCACACTCCTGGGAGGCGGGGGACCAGGAGTGGCATTGGCCTGGTTCCCGTCTCCCACAGCACTTTCCGCCTGCCGCCGACGACGTCCCGGGTGCTGGGCAGCACATCCACTGAGTGACCCAAGATGCCTTACTGGGCTTCTCTGACCTTTTTCAAGTCCCTCACTTGTAAAGTGAAGAGTCAGTACAAGTAAGTTCCTTCCAACTTTCACATTCAATGTTTTTGCAAAAGGAAGTTACAAGAAAACAGTCTTTTCCCATATACGCACATAAAAAAACCCAAGATGAGTGGTAGTGTCTGAATCAGGGTCATAATTCAAAGTATATTTTAGTAAAGGCATAATTATACATACAATTACAAGTATTCCCCCACACTGACATGTTAAAAGCAACTCTTCAATAAAACTGCTTTAAGGACACAAATTAAGTATTATTTTTCCAACCAATACATGCACCAAGTCAATAGATAGTATAATTATTATATATCAGTAATGCAGAAATTACACTATTAAGTAAGTTATTGAGTGCTCGAGTCAAGCTTTCCAGGTCCAATACTCTGGATCCAAAGAATTTTAAACAGAAAAAAATTACAAACCTCTTCTCTAATCCCCAATTCCTTCACAGCTTCCCCATCTTTCCCTTTCCCCCAATACAAGGTTAAGAACTGCTCAGTAATCCAAGGTACTTTGCATTTAATTTCCCTTAAAATAGTACATATCAGTTTTCTCTTGCTGCCGTAACAAATTACAAGACCTGGCAGCTACAAACAACACAAACTTATTATCTCACAGATCTGGTGGTGTCTCTGCCCAAGTCTACAAGGCCAAAACCAAGTGCTGTGTTTCTCCAGAGAGACTGGGGAAGAATCTGTCTCCAGGGACATGTCGAATCTGTCTCCTTCAGACTGTCGGAAGGACTGAACCCATGTAGTACAGGACTCGGGTCTCTGTTTCCTCAGCTTCCAACAGGGGTGTCCAACCTTTGGGCACCTCTGGGCCCAATGAAAGAAGACAACTCGTCTTGGGCCACACATTAAATATATTTAGACACATAACCACACACAAAAATCTCATAACTTTTTAAGTGAATTTATGATTTTGTGTTGGGCTACATTCATAGCCATCCTGGACAGGCTGCAGGCTGGACAAACTTGTTTGAAGGGGCTGCATATCCTGATCCACTGCCCCCCACATCCACCTTCAAAGTCAGGGACAGAAAGGCATGTCCTGCTCATACTCCAAACTTTTCTGCCCCTTTTCCCCTCACGTCTCTGTGACTCTTCCACCCCCTCTTCCACTTTTAAGTGTTCCTGTGATTACACTGGGCTCGCCCAATAGCCCAAGATAACCTCCCTGTTTTAAGTTTATACTTTAATGCCCTCTGCAAAGTCCCTTTGGCTGTGAGGTTGGCTGTAAGGTAACATAAACACAGGTCCCAGAACTTAAGGAGTGGGCATCTTTGGGGGCCATTATTCTGCCAACCACATCATAAACACAGAAAAGACAGAGATGTCTCTTTTACTAGAAAA
The DNA here is from genome assembly GCF_014824575.4 of Sturnira hondurensis. Classification (NCBI taxonomy): domain Eukaryota; kingdom Metazoa; phylum Chordata; class Mammalia; order Chiroptera; family Phyllostomidae; genus Sturnira; species Sturnira hondurensis. Next base: position 26,492,101 of record NW_028080827.1, on the reverse strand, counting down.
CAATGAATAATTCTTCTGTCCACACCACACAGCAGAACAGAGATTTATGCCAGATATCAATGAACAGAAATGAGGAAGGCAATGACCTTGTGATTATTCTGTACACACAAAATTTCCCATTAGTTATTAGTGCTTGCAACAATAACACTATGTATGCTAGAAGAAAAACAAAAATGTTAGTGTCAAACTATATTAACTGCAGGAAGTAAGAAAAATGTAATATTCTGAATCAACTCTTCAACTCTCTAGAATTATTCACAATAGGTACTGTGAATCATACTTCGAATTTTAATTTTAAAAGCACATTCAAACATCGTATAACCTCCCTTAAAGACTCATAGAAATTGGAAAGGAAAATGGTGATAATTATCCTGCTTCCATGCAAGTCAAGCTGCCTAACTTAAACTGAGCAGTAAAAATCTCAATATTTTATTTAGGAAATTTGAAGGAAAATGTACTTAAACAAGGAAGCTTACTCTTGTTATTTTGTGCACAGCAGATGTCAAGAACTAAACTAAAAAAATTGCAAGGGAAAATAACTGCTCCAAATGACTAAACTTATACTATCTGCAATGGCAAAACTGTCAAAAAAGAAAAAAACTTTATGAAAACATAAAAGTACTGCTTAGCCAAAATTTACAGAAACATAGTTGATAGTTAATAATAACTAATACGTGATGTTAAAACTCATGCTATGTGAAACCCAAAATGAAATAATAGCCTGATGACATATATTTATGAAAATCATATTGAGTGATATTTAATTCTCAGCTAATAAAAGATGTTATGTAAATAAAAATTTTAATATTCTCATTTATTCTCTAAATAATATGACCTACACATAGTACCCAAACCATGCAAATGAGAGCTCCAATCGTTCCTCAGATCATGCTAATAATCTCCAAGTCATCTGTCGAGTGTTGGAAGTTACTGGTAGAACCCTTTCTTTGCTGTATCTGCCACCAATAAGCAACGTCTGCGCTTTTTTAAAATAACAAACCAAACTCTTCCAATAGTCTCTCCCACTTAATTGAAAGGTAAGACAATGGTGAATTGAATTTGATATGTATTTTCCTAAAATATAATAATGTTCAAGGTAACTCTCCTATTAGCTTCTACTGAACTAATGTGGATTAAATTCTATTTTTATCTAACTCTAATAATATTTTTATATTCACCATTTCTATTATCACCTAAAACCATGGAAATCACTTGTTGGATTGTCATATTTAATTTTCTGCCTTAATTTTACAAAATTTTGTTTACCTTCAATCTATGGTACCTTGAAAACATCACCTGGCTAAATTCCAAGAATCAATACAGTAAAAGGATGTTATTATAAGTTAATTATATTCTTCATATTTGCCAAGTAACTTGTTGGATAATTTAATGTCTTTTTAAAGATTTTATTTATTTTTAGAGAGAGGGGAAGGAAAGGGATGGAAAATATCAGTGATCTTAAAATGACAGTTTAGAGGAAAAATTAGGGCTATTTAATGTGATGGCTACAACCAGATTGCTCTTCAGCTGTTTGCACTGGAGTGGCTCTCTTGTTTGATAAGATAATGAAACTTCCCTATCAGTCTGTGAATAATGCAATGGTAACTGCGTGAACTGGTAGAATAAATACGTAAATTTCACTATCAGCCCATTCGTTCAAACTAACTGTGTGGGCCAGAGTCGGGTTTACGTTGGAAGCACTCACTTATCAAGGAGAGGGAGAGAAACAGTGTTGCTTCTCACGCGCCACCCCACTGGGGACCTGCCACACAATGTAGGCACCTGCCCTGACTGGGACTCGAACCAGTGACCCCTTGGTTTGCAGGCCAGCCCTCAATTCACTGAGCCACACCAGCCAGGGTGGATAATTCAATAGTTTTTTTTTCCCCTGGAATACTGTGTTTTATTTCAAATTCTCCAATTCTCTATCACAGTTTCCTGTATTTGATTTTATATGTTCCACCAACTGTTAGTTGTCAAATAAATCTACCTGTTTTAACAATTGAAAATTTCCTTCTTCTAAAACCAAAGAAACAAGAATGGTTAGAATATAATGCATATAATGAATGGTTAGAATATCTGCATATAATGAATGCAAATATAAAAAAAACATTCAAAATTCTATCTCACAATTTCTATTAAAGTCTGTATACAATTTCTAAACTGAGTTTGTATCGACAATACCATAGGCTGCCCATCATTATTTCAATTCTAAGTTCTCGTATATGTTTTCAACTTGATAGCAGAGATAGGATATAAGATAAATATAAAAATATCAAGAAAAATGTTAAATAGCTTACTTAATTTTTATCTTTCTATGGCACAGTGCAGAAATAACTAAATATAGTAAGATAGCATCAAATGAAAACATCCCAAAAGTTCTCTGGAATTTCAGCAGAGAGAACTTTTTTCTCTTTATCATAAATTTTTACCATCTATATTCATAAAGTTTTCAGGTAAATATTACTCACTGAGATGATTTTTCTTGATTATGACAATATCTCAGATGTTGTTCCTTCCAGCTCCAAAAAAACCAACAAAAACCATCCTCTATCTTCAGAGTCTTACATACTACATATTAAGTAAATTACTAAACCATTTATTTGTGAAATGATCAGAGCTTTGTCAACAATGACAGGAATTTCACAGACCAGGTTTATGTTTTCTAAAAGCTGTTTTCTCATCTCCACAGACATGTTTTGCAGCCCCCAGGACCAGAATGCTAAACCACCATGACAGATCTGTTCACAAAAAAACCTATTTTTAAAGTCTTAATAAACATTTAAGTCAAAAAATTATTTTAAATTTAAATTTAAATAATCTCCTTATTGGTCTGCTCAGTTTTTCTATTTCTCCATAATTCAATCTTGGTTGTTTATATGTTTCTAGGAATTTATCCATTTCTTCCAGGTTATTTTATGGACATATAATTGTTCATAGTTCTCTTATGATTCTTTGTATTTTTGTGCCATCAGTTATAACATCTCCTTTTTCATTTCTAATTTGATTTGCATCCTCTCACTTTTTCTTGATGAATCTCACTAAAAGTTTGTCTATTTTTGTTTATCTTTTAAAAAAGCCAGCTCTTAGTTTCATTGTTTTTCTATTATTTTGGGGGGATCTTCTTTATTTCTGCTCTAATCTTTGGTTATTTCCTTCCTTTTACTAACTTTGGGCTTCCTTTTTTTTCCTTCCTTAAGGTAATAAAGTTAGGTTATTTTTATATTTTTCATTGAAGTAAGTTGTACTTCATTCTAGATATATAGATTATTTGTTTTAGTTTATATTCTTATATATTATCAAAAGATATTCCAGGCTGCAATTTATTACTAATACTTCTTTTTTTTCCTTTCCAGACAGGTTCAGATATTCATGTTTATGACATCTAAAAGGATAAGACTTTCCAAATGGGAGCTGGGTCATCCATTGCCCCCAAAATCCAGGCTGGAGAAACAGACAGTGAGTGCTTCAAAAGTAAACCCAACTGCACAGTTACTTTGAACTAATGGGCTTACATTGAAATTTACGTATTTGTTCTACCAGTTCACAGTTACTGTTGCATTATTCACGGACTGATAAGGAAATTTCATTATCTTATCAAACAAGAGAGCCATTCCAGTGCAAACAGCTGAAGAGCAATCCTGGTTGTAGCAATCACTTTAAATAGCCCTAATTTTCTCTCTAAACTGTCATTTTAAGACCACTGATATTTTCCATCCTGAAATATGCCAACTGGAACCAAGTGATACTCAGTTACTTGTTAAAAGTAAAAATAGCCAAAAAAGGAGACCTCCATATAGCACAATCTAAGGAGGGAAAATCACGATGGAGAGCTTTCCACAGTAATGTTGCTAAATTTAAACCACGTTGCCACCAAAACGTTCACCTCTCAGGCAGCACCACCTCCACCAGCATCATACTATTTACCTATTAGGTAAAAGCAATCAGACACCCCGCCTCATTAAAAAGTAAATGAATGAACATAAATCAACTTAAATGCTCAGTTGTGTCACTCACGCCAGTCCCTTCCATGTTTCCCCTCAGAACAAAGTCCAGATCCCGGAGCAGACTCCCGAGAGCTCCAGCTGTGCCTGCCCTCCTAACCCTCCTCACAGCTGATGGCCCCAAGCCGCTTCCCCAGGGTCTTCCCTGTCTACCGACCTCAACCCCACACCCCCTGGGCTTGCACCGTATTCTCTCCCGTCACTGTGCTCTTCCACAACGTGCCGTTAAGTATGTATCCGAGTGATTACTTACTGTTTGCCTACCTGCTAGACAGTTAGCTCCAGGCAGGCATGTTTTGTTGACTGTAGTATATCTAATAGCTAGCATGATGCCTGGCCATAGAAAGAGCTAGCGAGATAAATATTTGGTGAATAAATGAATGGATCAATAAATTGCTAAATACGCTATGTCTGTGTAATAGAAATGCCAAAAGTAAAATAGGACTTAAGAGCTATTTTTTAAAAAAACAACACATTATATAATAGGAGAAATCTCTTTGAGTACTAGTATTCCAAGAGCAAATATGTACAGAACTAAAGATTACACAAGCAGAGATTACGCCACCGTGGCACAGTGTGCCATCCCCTCTGCTTCGGCCTGGACACCGGCATGCCTGGAAGACTAAGAGGCCCATTTCCCGCTGCCACCACCATCAGCAAAGGCGTACCCCCCTGGTTTACCCCCAGACTGTGCTGCCGAGGAAATGATTGTGGCAAAGGGGAGAGACAACATAGTCAAAATGCCACGTGCTCCAAGTTAATAACGGTAACCACACACACCCTTCCAGCTCTCACTTCTGTAATTCCAATCAAGGATGACCTTTTCATGATCAATACTGCGGAGTCAGCCCTTTCAGAGCAGACAAACCATTGATGGCTGAGGTCAAACAGCCTTTGCCAAGTACCACCGCATACCCTGGCACTCTGATGGAAAATGGGGTGCGCAAGAAAATGACAAGAAAAACAACCAGTAGGGCTTGGAAGGGCCCAGAGCCATGAGCTCACAAACAGCAGGTGCCAAAAGGTACCAGAGAAAAGGCATCTGGGGTGAAGTCGACAACATGGGGGAAAAGTCACCTGGGCTCACAGCTGGGCTGAATAAGGACAGGCAGAAGGGCCAGACACCTTGATGAGAAGCTAAATGTAAACACAAGTAGAATGAACTGGAGATTATGGTCACTTTCAAATGACAGCGGGAGAAGTGGAAAGGAAGTGACAGTCTCTGAAACTGAGTGTAAGCACTGTGTGAACCATGGATGCTAATTCATGTTTCAACTAGGGCTGGGGGGAAACAGAGACCCGGCTGGCCTAGGCACTGAACCACGGAAAGAGGCAGAAGAGTGAACTGTAGGTCAGTGAGGTCAGGAGCAGGGTTAGGGATGCTAAGTTAATAATGCAGGGTTAAAAGGGAGACTGAAATGGAAACAGAACGAAAACATTTCTAGTTATGCGAACGAGAAGAGATGGAAAAAAGAGTGAGAAGAATATATCAATAAAATCCAGGATTCAGTTAAATTAGGGCAGTTGGAGGACCATCTGAGAAAAGTTAAACATGTAAGAGATTTTGACAAGGGTGCCAACAGAGAAGGTGAGAGCCGGGGTGGAAGGGCAAAACAGCATGGACGGGAGGGGACAGGAGTGAGGGATTTGTGGCCGAGGTGCCTAGGATCAGGCGGGATGAAATACCAGGTGCGAGGCCCTCAACCTACAGGTACACAGTGAGTAAGACGCATGAGGGAAATGCCATACGGGTATTTGATCAGCCCACAGCAAATATGTCTGGTCTACTCATCGCCCTTGGTCATGGTTGACTGACCTAGACTAGGCCTATCAAGTTCTCCTTCCTGAGAATCCAAAACCTTTCAAAGCAGCAGAAGGCGGCTGGAGCCAAGTCACTTTATAACACCCGTGAAAGAATAACCACGTTAACTCCTGCTGAGACTCTGGTTCTCACGAAACCTAGTTACTCAACTTTCCACCCATTTCTGAGAGCTGTTCTCACTCTATTCTTTAATTTCTCCATTTTGCTTTTTTTTTCCCCCAAGCCAGAGTCATTTGTATTCACCAAAGCGTCATACTTACCACCAAAGTATCTGATCGGATTTGACGTGACTCCTGCCTATAGCCAACCCTTCCATTTTGTAAGTGAGGATATGTTTTTCCCAGGTTATGAGTGAGAGGGTCGAGACCAAGACCCAATCTGCCTTACTATATAACATTGTGGCTGATACTTCTAAACACCAATTTAGAAAGACAACTACCAAAAGATCTGTAATCTGAAAAACTTCAGGTAAAGTGTAGGTGTAACTACAAACACAAAAAGCCACAGCGGCAGCAGCCAGAGACGGCGATGGGTGGACCCACCGGTCCTCTGATGGCCCCAGAGCTCGGGTCCGTCTGTCACAGCACGACGACCGGGGAGCGCGAGACTTCTCAAAAATTCTTAATGGCTATCTGAAGCCATGTGTTAATATAAAATCTGAGGTTTAGAATGAGTTTAATAAAAAAGGTAGAGAGCCAGAGGAAAGAAAGATAAATGTCAACACACAGACAAAATTATAAGGACCATGTCCGTATCAGTATTCTGGCCCTTATCCCAACGCTTACAAGACATTTGTCTTGGTGTCCTTCCTCCCCAGATATTTTTGGACTATAAAATGTTCCTCATATTTCCTCGGCTTTCTCAGATTCTGTAGCTATTTCACTTCCTCCATTTCTCAGAATCTTGTTTGTAAGTCTGGTTTTCCTTGTTTTCCCTACAAAGTGTCCTTCCCTTTCCTGAAACCTCTACTTGACCCGCCCTTCTCCAGCCAAAAAGTTTGCCACTAAACGTTAATCCCTCCTTTCCTGTTTCCTTGGAGTTTGATATTCCCTCGGCTAACCGTTCCCTCATTAATATAATTTTAATTGGTACATTCTAGCAAACTTTTCCCAGGCACTGCTTCAGAAACAACCACAGGAGCTTTTAAAATGAAAACATTAACAAAAGTAATCCGTTTCTAAGGCTGAGTATAAATGCCACATGTGCTTCCATGAAGCCATTCATTTCTCTTTGAACCTGGATTTTTCAGTAAAAATGAGAATCAAATCTCTTATTTATTCCAGATGGTGTAACCCATGACGATAAACATGTACAGTCAGTGCCCCACATAAAATACTTCATGTACATCTAATTGTTTTATGGAAAAGGAAACTATATTATACACTAAAGAGCACATTTAATTAAAAGGAAAATTGTTATAAAACTAATTGGAAGACTATATCAACCAACATGATAAACTGAGATTCATGTCCCCACTTTTACATCGGAGAACATCTGCAATAATTCTAAAAATTAACATTTTATTCACTTGAAGTTTATGAGAGGAAATATGCACAGACTTCTTACAGCATTCAGCTCTGTTTACTTCCAGTCCTTCTAATAATTACACAAATTCAATTCCCTGTAGCGAAAATTATGTGAAAACACCTACTACTGAATTTGCAGAAGGAAAATAAATCTTAATGAAGTTCACATCAAGACGTAATAAAAGACACTCCCTAGAACAAAGAACATCATTTGTCTTTCCACTACAACTATTCTCAACTGACACACGCCTGTTTCACTACACCCTAACGCAGTGGTTCATGAGGGGGTAGGAGGGACTTGCTCACCCCACCCCCCAACCCGGGGATGTTTGGCGAAGTCTGGAGACATTTTTGGTTGTCATAATGTTGGTGGCAGGTGGCAGTGGGGTGCAACTGATGTGCCACCAGCAGCTAGTGGACAAAGGGATGCTGCTACACAGCCTACAATGCACAGGACAGCACTTCACAACCAAGATTTATCAGGCTTCATATGCCTGAGAAATTCTGCCCCACAGAGAAGTAAGACTGAAAGGACACGGGGTGACCAGGAATCGCTGTGAGTCACTGTCTGCCAAGCCCCCGGCAGGCAGGAGCCCCTACCTTGGATGCCTGTGGCGTGGAGATCACGTGGACTGTGCTGGGTTTAACCCCATTAGCCTTGGGTCGTTTGTAGAGAGCAAATCTGCTTTTCCTCCGGCCTCTGTCTCCATTAGGTAAAGCACCATTGTACCTGCAAAGAAAGATGAAAGAGTTCACTGACTCAAGGAGGTTTTAAAAGTTTTAAGAAGAAAAGTAAGACGGAACAGGGAAAAGACAGGAATGGTCGTAAAGAACTGCCCACCGAGCACCTCACAGAAGGAAAGGGCCTCGAAACATTCAGCCGTAATGAAATCAAGTCACTTCCAGAGACTCAACTTAGAGTGATGCACAACGTAATTATACATTTCCTATCCTGTAAGGTCGGAGTCTCCAGATCTTTTCTGGAAAGAGACAGACTGTAAACAAGCAAACCCGAGTTCCCCAGAGGCTGTGTGAGCGCAGGCCCAGTTCGGCAGGCGTCGTTCCAATGGACCCAGAGAAACACCCCGGAAACATATTTAAATGAACTAGTCAGAAGACAGAAACCGTATTTGTGGACTATAAGACGCACACCCCCTCATTTGGGGGGAAACTGCAGCGGCGAGCCTGCCCCACCGCCACCCCTACCCCACAGCGAGCCAGGTAAACTACATTCACACTGTAAGATGCACGCCCTTTCCCTCCCAAATTTGGGAGGTTCGTCTTGTAGTCCAAAACATACAGTGCTGATTAAACCTCATGTCTGACTGCCAAATCATGTTAATGCCTATAGGATCTTTATTTGTTAAGAAGACTAAATTTAGTTACTTCCATTCTTTTTTTAAAAATACTTTTTTAAAAATTTATTTATTTATTTATTTATTTATTTATTTTTAGAGGGGAAGGGAAGGAGAGAGGAAGAGAAATATCAATGTATGGTTGCTTCTCGTGCATCCCTTGCTGGGAAATGGCCCCTGCAGGGAACTGGCCTGCAACCCAGGCATGTGCCCTGACTGGGAATCGAACCTCGATTGTCTGGTTCACAGGTCCGCGCTCAATCCACTGAGCTATACCAGCCAGGGCTAGTTACTTCCATTCTTAAAAGTTCTGAATTCTCTACACTCATTCCCATTTCTATCTGAACCTCACACTGTTAGGTTAGCCAAAAAACAGCTTGTAAAAATTAAACATAAAATATGACCCTACCAGAAGGTAGCCCATAAAATGGCCCAAAGATAAAAAGGATGAGTTTTAGTCCATACACTGTCAATGAACTTAAAAAGTCACCTGGAAAACATCTAATATCCTGAAGCAGATATCCTGTATCGATACCTTACGCTAATAGCAGTGTTTAAAATAAATGCAGGACCGCAGGTAGCGATTCTGTCTTAAACTGTTATTTTCCAACTCTGAATCCATCGGTCCTTGCGCGTTCTGAGCACAGTCTCAAGCTGCTCACTGACTGACTATTCTCCACGTCTCCCTTGGCACTTCTTTTCAAACAGAGAACGGAAAGCAGGTCATATTTACACGGGTAAGAATGACAGCTCCAAGGCCCCTTCAGAACACCCGACTCAGGGGCAGCACACCTGGTGGGCTGCCCCGGCACATCAGGCGCTCCTGGTGGCTTCTGCCCCGGGAGCCCCTAGAGCCGTCAGATGCAAGAGGAGGCAAGCAAGGCTCCGCCCAAGACCATCAGACAGCAAGGTCTGCCCACGCCCTGATTCCAGACTTGAGCCGTCCAGAACAGTGAGAGAATAAACTGTTATTTTAAGCTACCAGGTTGGTAGTAATCTTTTGTGGTAGCTACAGGAACTCTAAACCCTAAACCAGAGCAGCAAGAGTGGAAATAAGTTGGAGGATTAGAGAAATACTTTAGAGAGCTGTTTCCAATGTTAGACGAACATCAGAATCCCCAGGGAGGCTTCGTAAAAACAGGCACACCGAAGTCTCAAAAGACCCCAATTGTGTAGCTCTGGAACTGGGCTCCAGGTGTGTACACTTTATGCGTCTTTTAAACTTATTTTAAAATATTTTATTTATTCTTAGAAAGAGGATAAAGGAAGGAGATTGAGAGGGAGAGAAACATCAATGTGGGGTTGCCTCTCACATGCCCCCTACTGGGGACCTGGTCTACAACCCAGGCACATGCCCTGACTGGGAATTGAACCTGAGACCCTTTGGTTCGCAGCCCACACTCAATCCACTGAGCCACACCAGCCAGGGCCAGGTGTGCACATTTTAAAGCATCTATGGGTGATGCTTGCTTGCAGCCACAATTGTGAACCTTGGTTTTAATGGAAAAAAATCAATAGTACTTGGTGACCTGTTTAGCTACACAGAGCAAGGGACAGAGAAGAGAATATTATGTAGGCTTCTGGTCTAGGCCAGGGAGACAGCATATTAAGAGGAAAAAAAATTAAGGTCATTGAGGGAAGACCTGTAGGAGGCAACAAAAGTTACAGACTTAGGTGCTTTCACCACACAAGTAGCAGTTCAAGTCACACGAGTAGATGAGATCACTGAAGAAAAGGATACAGAATAAAGAAGTAGAGAGGGCAAGGCCAGATCCTGGGAAACACAGCCATTTCTAGAAAGAACGCCTTCTTAGCCACAGGCAGCAGAATATGTTGTATACAAAGAAAATTGTATCACCAATGACAAGAGGGATTTCAACAGTGTTAATCAGTTAGCAGAACAGAAACCCACAAATGAAATTTGGAAAGATCAGTCTTTCATCACCTCGTCCTTCTTCGAGGCAAACAAGCAGAGTTAAAAGCACGCAAGTCCCTCCCATCACCGGTCTTACTCCGATCTCCACTCCCAGTTCTGTCTCCTCCTCATGGCCAACAGCGCTCCACACCTGCTATCTCACTTCCGGCCCTCGAACCCTCAATCCACTACCGTTTGATCTTTGTCCCCAAATCTGAAAGCACACGTGGCCACGTACCACACACCTCGCTCCATCCAACTGTCTCCCCTGAGAGTCCCCCAATGGCTCCCCTATCAAGGAACACGGCGTAAATCAAAGGTGGCCAAAATGCCCATCACTTATCCCACTGAGAGGTGAGTCTGAGTCCCTGTCCTGAAACCTGGGCTGGCCATGGTGACTCGCTTACCACCAGGATGGGAAGGAAGTGGCAGTCTGAGATTTCCAAAGCCAGGCCTGAAAAAAGCCTTCGAGTTTCTGCCTGGGTCTCTTAGGGGCTTTAAGCTGCCATGTAAGAAACCCGGGACCACCATGCTGAGGAGGGCATGCCCAGGCGCTCCAGCTGCAAGTACCAGCTGAGCCCAGCCTTCCCACCCCCTGGTAAGGTAGGTACCTTACTGTGTACACCTTGGTGCACAGTAAGGCAGGCACTTCTGTGTACCAAGACACCCTGTCAGGAAGGTGTCCGTTATCACTCCTAGGAGACAGATAGAGACTTCAGTGGTTGAGCACAAATCTGTGTGACGAGGACAGGATCCAAACCCACACATGGTTTCCTCTGACTCCAAAAGTCTTACTCTTTCTAGTACACAACTCTGATTTTTAAATCCAAGGCATCTCTTGGGACACAACACAAAAGTCTTGAGAAGATGCTTGCCACCTAAAAACGCATTTGTCAAAAAGAATTTTCCTTTTTTTTATTTAAATGTCTTATTTTTCCCATTACCATTTAGCCCCCTTATAAGCCCCTACCTCCCCACCAGAATCACCACTACTGCCCATGCCCACGAGTCCTTTTTCCTTTTTGCTTGATCCCTAAGAATTTTCTTTAGGAAACAACAGCAAGAGAGGGTGCTGGGGAAGCCCCAGTCACAACCTAGAGGCATCGCTGAACCAGCCTGAATATACAGAGCAGCACCCACCCACGCGGAAATGAGAAAGAGAAAGTGGGCACTGAGTGGAGGCATCGTCGGCATCGAATGATCACATGCCACAGGCTGCCCGTTGCAGACGCAAGGCTCTGCCCTCCCTCGAAAGCAGTGTCCCTGTCGCAGATAAACCAGAAGCAACTACTGTAACCAAAGTACACTTGTGCACTGCAGACTGACAGACTGGTGACACTAGAGACCAGAGACATGATGGCAGGGCACAGCCTGATAAAGCCCTGCAATGTGGCACCTGTCCTGAGGGAACACAACGACCTCGCCACAGCAGTGAGCGCACAATTCCAACTGGGTGCAAAAAAATGCACAGAAACCAGTAAGTGCCTGACGCCAGCTTTACATCACTATGGCCCCAACTCCTCATTAATTAACCTATCATCCACATCTGGACTTGCCCTGCCCGAGTGAACTTCACATATATATAAAGCCCAGGGACACAATATTCATTCCGCTGTGCCTCGCAAACACTGCGCATTGGAGAACCTCATAAAATAAACAGCAGGCTTTCGCCGATGGCCAGAGAACTAATGACGGCAGCACAGTAAGTCTGGTACGAAGGTTATTCCTTCGATGATAATAACTCTCTGCTGCTTTTTAACATAAATTTATTTAGAAAATCTTCCTAGGCTTGGCCTTAAAATGAAAATTCTCAGTATCTCATTTCTGGCTGGAAATGGTCTTTGTTCCAAGTAGCTACTTAAGACCTGTTGAGTATGAAAATCTATATATTCATTTAGAAGGAATCAAATGAAGCGCCTCAGGTAAGTCAGGCCCCAGGGCTAGGTGGTAAGGGTCAAAGGACATAGAAAGACACCTTGTCTCTTGACGACTCAGTCAGGTGGAGCAGACAGACAGGTAACAAAACTATGAAACCACACTGATAAATGCTAATGAAAGCGAGTTACAAAACCCAATGACAGAAACATAAATCAGAACAGTAAGCTTTGAATTAGGATGCTACCCTGGAGTCTTGGCATTTCTTTCCTACACATGATTCAAGTCATGGCAACCTAATGACAGTCTTCTGTACCAGACCTGTGTGGTGACTTTTGTCATCTGGACCAGATGATCTTTGAGAAGTTTCCTGTTTCTATGCATATACTCCTTCACTCTGCAGGGCACCTTAAAACCAAGGAGGGGCTCAATAAAGTGGTCATCACGTTAGTACAGAAATGATGACAGTGGTCCAGGGATCGGGACCAGAATTCCAGCTCCAACTCTCTTCCCGGCTGGTGCTACAAGCTTACCCAAGAGGGGCCTCAGTTTCCTCAGCTACAAAGAAAACAACACTGAGTTTCAAGCTCAGTTTCGAAATGAGATTCCCAAACCTCTTTCAGACACCTCAATTCGGTATGAACACAGAAGGCATTTCAGCCAACTCCCTGCAACCTGTCTAAGGATGGCGACGGCTGCAGTTCCCACTTCAACCACTGGCCACAGTTCCTAGACCCCCACATCGTTGCAGCGGTTGGTATGTGGCCAGTACACTTCCAGGTTACCTTTCTCTCATCTCAAGGTTTTCTGGCTTCCCTATACAAAATACTTCCCAAAGTGAAATATTAAAAAGCTTATTTTTTAATATCAGGAACACAGTACTCCCCGCAAGCTCAGATTTTAAGCGGTTCTTCCAGGATTTAAACCACACACACACACACACACACACACACTCTCTCTCTCTCTCTCTCTCTCTCTCTCTCTCTCTCACACCCAGCCCCCCGAGCAAAGGCAGGGTGAGAAGGCAAGAGGGGCCTGCAGCCTGGTTCTGCATCCAGTCCCACATGTGACTTTGCACAAGTCCCTGACCTTGTCAGAACCCCCCTTTCCTTCCCCATAAAGTAGGGAAGCACAGCACTCTACAGCTGGGGTTCTGGTGCAGTGCTGGGACTCATGGCAAAGCGGTCTAGCCCAGGGGCAGCCTGGAGGGGTGACCCCAGCATCGAGAGCACCAGGCCTGCCCTGACCCCTGGGCAAGCATTGCTCTTTCCAGCATCTATTCAGTGTCTATGGACGCAGGAGGCCGCCTTCCCTACCTGCCCTCTCTCCGACAGGGCCAACAAAACACAAGAACATGCGAAGCAAATCCAGTCTACCCCCAAAATAAACTGTCTAGGAAAAGAATACCTATTATTCAATAGTTATCCATTTTATCCTTCAAAGTCTTTTCCATTTCAAACTGGTGCTGCCCCTGAATCACACAAGACAAAGTTTTTTACTGAACTGACCCGGGATTTTCCGCATTGCTGGAGGGCCAACAGCAGAGCTTTTCCCCTGAACACCTGAAGGTAAGCAGTTACTCGGGTGGGGGAAGGCTATTTATGTTACTTTTAAAACATGTAAGATTTCTGATAAGCACATATTAATACCATGAGTACTTTATGTCAAAGAGTCTATTTTTTACCCTATGGGTGAAAATTATTTTTTAAGTATTACTATGAAGTCATTTTTAATTCCTAAAAGAAGAAAAAATATCACACGAAGAGAAAAACCCAAGAAATGGATTTGATACAGCACAAGATTTGTGCAACTCACGAACAACCAGGTAAAGACTTATCAGATTTTATTCTTGAATTAGTACTATCTTACTCTACACCTCTCTATTCATTTTACCAAATGTAACTTTGAAAAACAGATTAACTCCTACATATTCTTTTCCATCATTTTAACATGTGCTCATTTTAGCCTCTCATCACCTAAATTAAGATGGTCAGGTGTATAAATTGGATTTAGTAGATTGAACTATTGGTCCCAACTCTTGACTCCTCCCTAAAGACATGCCCTGCACCATGACTTTATCATTACAGTTAATTTCCTTCCTCCGGCCTTTGGGTGAGGCACATGACTTGCTTTGGCCAATGGGATGTTAACAAATACAACCCAAGCAGGGACTTAAAATGTATTGGGCAGCTGGGATTATCTTCTGGCCTCTGTGCCACAGCCAAAGGAAAGCATGTCCCCACCAGCCTGCTAAGAAGGATGAGACACATGGGGGAGACAGACCCAAGCCACTTAAAGGCAGTGGGCAGCAAAACCACTCCATCACAGCCTAAAGCAGACACCTCCACCAACCCACGGACTCATGAGAATAAATGATTGTTGTTTTAAGCCACTAAGTTTGCAGATGATTTGTTACACAGCATCATACTGCAAAAGTTAAATGATACCCTACATTTCAAAAGCAAATTAACTATCTAAAGACTTGGGGCTAAAGACATACGTACAATGTCACATATATACCCATCAAAAATATTTAGAAGAATACTGTTTCATTCTGAAGGAAGAAGTCTAAAATTAGAGGTATTTTCAAATGTGTCCATGGAAATTTCCTCTAATTCCATCCATGTTGTCTCGAAGGGTAGGAGTTCCTTCTTAGTGAAATGAGCCAGGTGGTAAACGCCAAATAACACATGATCTCACCTGTAAGTGGAACCTAATCGACAAACCAAACAAGTGAGCAAAATAGAACTAGAGACATGGAAATAAAGAACTATCAGTTGATAGTGACCAGAGAGGAGTGGGGAGAGGAATAACAGGGAAATGAGGGGGAAGTTCAAATCAAGGAACATGTATGAAGGACCCATGGACAAGACAACAGGGGGAGCACTGAATGTGGGAGAGGGGAGGTGGGCAGGGCAGGGGAGAGCAATGGGGGTGGGGAATGGGGACAACTGTAATTGAACAGCGATAAAATTTTTAAAAGAAAATGGAAATGTTTCAATGCATACTTCTTCAATGAGGGAGATGAAATACAATTGTATATCTTAGTTTTCTTTTCAACAAATCACTACGTCAATTAAAATTTATCACCCTCAAATAACCTTTGTGTATACAAAGGTCTTAATCGCTAAAACCCAATTTTAGACATAAAAGAATTAGAATAAAATTAATAAATGTTTGGCAAAGCACTGATTCTTTTAAATCTGTTAATGTACAACTTCTACTCTAGAGGCCTTCAGAAAGTGAGCATCTCTTAAGAGGATGCCTAACAGGGAAGCATCTTAAACTAACATTAAAGCCATCATCAAATACGAACTAAGCTATGGGCAATTTAAATAAAGAACCTGACAGTACAAAGAAATTTGATTATTGCCCAAAGTCTGAGTAAGTATTAAAGCCAGAAACTAAAAATAGCATTAGAATATCTTCTGGAGCATAACTTATTATAATTATTCCTAACTACAAAATTAATTACTTCCAGTCTCCTTTCCTTTTTCTATTTTTACTTTATGTTTTATTTATTTATCTTTTGAGAAAGAGAGAGAGAGAGAAAAGGAGGGAGAAAGAGTGGGAGAGAAACGTAGATGTGAGAGAGAAAGATCAATTAGCTCCCTCTCATCCACACCCCAACCAGGGACATAACCCGCAACTCAGGCACACGCCCTGACTGGGAATTGAACCAGCAACCTTTTGCTTTGCAGGACAATGCCCAACCAACTGAGGCACACAGTCAGGGCTCCTTTCCATTTTTAAAATTTCAGGCATGCCTCCCTTACTACTTCTAAAAATTAGCACACTAATATATGTGCTACTTCACTAATGTTTATCTACTTTAAATTTTTGGAGCATGCAGAGAATTTTTAGAAATTCCTAGAAATATAGATGTGCCTGGACAAGTGTACCCAAATTTTGAACATGACTTGACTGGTCAATGCCCTGACAAATTACTTACTAAAAAGATATGTAATTGATATTGTATACAACAATTAAGTCCCCAACACACTATGTTAGAAAATGTTATTAGCTTTTTTCAATTACCCATGACAGAATTTTGGGGCCAGCGGAATAATTTTATACCAAATAGAAGTACTTTCTAATAAGCTACAAGGCATGAAGACATCCATAGCTTTGTGTTATGTCTAATGATGCTACATGGATTCACTCTCTTTCATATAATTTTTCTAAAGATTTTCCTGTTTCCAGGACACCTACAGGTAACTAAGAGCTAAAACACAAGATCAAGAAAATGTTAGAAATACAAATGTACTCAAAAATCAAGTTTATTTCAAGAAATGAAAGCACTCTCTAAAATCTCATTTTATAACAGTAAAGTAGTAGTGAATCCAATCAATTCTACAAAAGGGTTTTCTGAGCCTCTCTGCAGTAAATGATTTTTGTCAACAACCAACCTTCCAGTGCTACAATGCATACTACCAAGAAGTTAATTTTAGTCTGAAGCATTAAACCACCAGCTGCAAAAAGGGGGAAAAAACCCAAAAAACCCTTTCATCTTCACCATGAAAATACATTAACTTAATTGCCACAAATAACACATTGTTTTTACATGGATATAGGAGCAAGTCAACAGCCATGTACATAGTATGAACAGAGGGAGTACATCATCAATAACTTAAGAATTAGAACCCCACCCCACTCCCAATTTACAAATTCGTAAAGATAAGAAGATCCTTAGGAAATTTCTAGTCCTATTCAGAGAAGCATACTTTGAGAGCTACATTGTTCAACATAATAGCCACTAGTTGCATAGGGTTATTAAAATTAAAAATTCAGTTCTTCATATGAGCTACATTTTCGGGGCTCAGCAGCCACATGCGGACAGTGGCCACCATGCTGCATGACAGAGCGACAGAACATTTCCACCAGCACAGAAAGTCTACTGGGCAGTGCTGGTCCAGATGGCCACGCAGGTCAAATGAAGAGACACTTTTAGGGTCACGCAGGCGACCAGTAGTAGGATCCTGATTTCTAGTGCTTTTCTGCTCTCGAGGTTTCTAGAATTTGATCATTTTGGACCCTGTGTTTCTAAAAGAGTTCCTGTGAATAACGTCAAGGACTAGAAGACATTCTCAAACTCCATCTCTTGGTTGAAGATGCTTTTCTCTTTATCTAGTAATTATGAAATTGTTTGACTGCCTTTTCAGGGATAGAAAACTTGCTGGCCTCAAAAAACATATTTTGCTCGAAGCCGAAGCATTTTCTCTAAGTACACATTTGGAATTCACAGTGCAAGTTCTGGTAAAGTGTGATTCACTTTAAAAAATTCACTTTATAAACAACTTCTAAATTTAAATTCAGTCCTAATACAGATACTTAGAAGAGATGTGATAAAATTTTTTAGCTATTCCCGATTGATGTTTTTAAGAGCCAAGAATAAAAAATGACTTCCTTCACATAAATTATTTAAAGGAAAACATTAGAGGGTTTATATTAAAAATTGGGAACAAACTAAGGATGTTGTTACCTTTTGTATTAAACACTGGTCTAGAAGTCCTAACCTAACCAAAAACATTGCATTAGAAATAAGGGGTATAAACTGTTGGAAAAAAACATATAAAACTAGTGTTTCTGGCCCTGGCTGGTGTAGCTCAGTGGATTGAGCACGGGCCTGAGAATCAAAGGATCACAGTTTGATTCCCAGTCAGGGCACATGCCTGGGTTGCAGGCCAGTTCCCCCAGTAGGGGACACACAAGAGGCAACCATACATTGATATTTCTCTCCCTCTCTCCTTCCCTTCCCCTCTAAAGATAAGTAAATAAAATTTTTAAAAACTAGTGTTTTTGCTATAATAATTAATATAGTGTTTGAGAACAAGAACCACAAATCACTGGAACAGAAGATACTTCTCTCCAGAAATAGACCCTTAAGTCTATAAGAAAGTAATAGAAGATAAAGGACCACCAGTCAATGGGAAGGGAATTGGATTATAGAATTAATTGTGTGCAGAAACTAAGTATTTTGAAGGAGAAAAAAAACTATTTAGAGCTGCATCTTACATTCTACCACAAAACAAAATCTAAAATACTCAAAAGGTAAACATGAACAACAGTCATAAAACTAAAAAAAAAAAAAAAGTTGAACGTTTAAACTAACCCAGAAAAACCTGAATCTTCTTCACATCAAAAATTGTCAAATTACACATCCAACAAAACTAGAAAAAATATTGGCAACAATATAACAAAAGTTTGATATCTTTACTAGGTAAATATTTTTACAAATGAAAGAAAAACATTCCCATGAAAGACATTCCCATGAATACATAACAGAAAAAATAGGAAAGAATATAAAGACAAAATCTAAGAAAAATGAACAGCAACTAATAAATATTTTAAATGTGTTCATCTCATTTGGAATCAAAAACATGCAAATGACACAAGATTTCATTATTTCACAATAAAATTGCCAAACTGTTGAAGTGAGGTAGTAATACAGCACTGGTGAGAATCTTAACTGGTATAATCTCCCTGCAAAATAATATAGCAACATACATCAACACCCTTATAAAAAGTACTCATGTTCTTTGACCTAGTAACTCTAATTTGAGGAATCTATTGTCAGCACATAAGTACTGAAGTGCAATTCAAGTTTTATGCAAAGATGGTAAATTACATCATTACATACAATGGTAAAACACTGCAAATAACCTGAATGTTTGATAACAAAGGATGAGGTAGACGATGTAATTCTACATGGTGAAATTACACCTACCACAAATTCTTACTAGCAATGAAAAAGGATTACAAAAACAAGAGAATACAACAAAATGTACATATGGTATCACTAACACATTCAAAACATTAAATATTCATAGGAAAACCTGAAATAAAAACACAAAAATATTAACAATGGTTACTGATAGACAGCATAATTATGTGATTTAATTCTTATTTATATTTTTCTGTATCTTCTAAATATCTATATTGCGTATTTTTTATGTTATTTATTTATGTTCAGAGAAGAGAGAAGTGAGGGAGAAGAAAGGGGAGAGGAACATCAATGTGAGAGAGAAACATCGGTCAGTTGCCTCTCACACGCACCCCATCTGGGGACTGAAGCTGCAACCCAGGCGTGTGCCCTGCCCCAGAATCAAACCAGCAACCTTTTGCTTTACCAGACAATGGCCAACCAACCCAGTCATACTGGAAAGGACTATATTGAGTGTTTTTTAAGATTAGAATGAAACATTTAGAAAAGCATGTATTTCATTAAATAAGATGGTCACGATGTTTTCATTTCTAATGGTATAGTGCTCATTTTGGATCTGAAATAAGACCCAGAAATAAAATCAACCCTTAGGATAGGAAGAAAAAATAAATGTATACTCAAGAGGCCATAATGTGTCTAAACTGCTCACAGACGGCATTTGTGCACGGATTCTCTCCTGCAGACAGCAGGACAAAGTTCTCCACAGTTAGGAAAGCTGTCACTCTCCAAACAACTCTGCATCTATCTCTCATTTTTATACTTTTTAAATCAAAAAAAAAAATCCCCAGCTTTCTACTTCTACCACAGATATTCTTGACATGAATATACTTAATTCTTTTATATAGAACTTTTGTCAAATTTTTAACTCATGTAATTTATCATCAGAGTACAATCAGACCTCTGAAAAGTTTAAATCTAAAAAATTTATCTCTGGATTAATTCCTAGCAGAGAATTCTCAACACCACAGATCAGTCCCACTTCCACTTCCCTCACACGGGGCCATCTTTCTGACGCCTTCTTTAAGGATGAACTGGGTAAGAGGCTTTATATTCACACCTCCGCTCTGATGACAAAGCAAGGGTTTCAGCCAACTCATCCAATGAGCAGCCTGATATGGATTAAACGTTGAGGTGGATCAGGACTCTGCCTGCTGTCCAAACCAGAACGCAGAGAATCCCGTCCCCCGGAATAGTTAGAGCAGTGGTACTAAAAAATAAACCAATAAATCAGAACAGCTCATTTTCAGCCCCGGCTGCTATGGCTCACTGGGTTGAGTGCCGGCCTGCGAACCAAAGCATTGCTGGCTTGATTTCCAGTCTAGGGCACACGCCTGGGTTGCAGGCCAGGCCCCTAGTAGGAGGTGCATGAGAGGCAACCACACACTGATGTTTCTCTCTCTTTCTCCCTCCCTTCCCCTGTCTAAAAATAAACAAACAAAATCTAAAAAAAAAATAACCAGTTCATTTTTAAAAGACTTTCTGAGGTGAGCTAACAAAAATTAAACAGGTTTTTCTACTACCACCCTGCCTACATTTAAATATGCTAATGTGTCCTATGAATCTCCAAGTGGCAGATACAGTGTGCGGTATTTCCCAAACTTAGTTGACCCAACATTTTACTATCGTGGGACGTGTAGAGCCATCTCCTAGAATAGTGCCGTAAGCAGCGAAGTTTGAGAAGTGCCAAGGCTGATGCACTGCTATACTACGCAGCCCTCTACTGTGTTTCTAAAAAATGACAATGTCTTGAAGAAAAAGCAAGAGGAGTTAGAGATAAGTGGATTGCACACTGCCTTTCACACTGCCTTTCCCGTGAACACACGTCTTCCAACTGACTTCAACTTGGAAATGGATTTCAGTAAGTTACAGCCATCTTTTGACTGCTATATATACTATAAGAAAGAATGAATGTTATAAGGATAAATTAAATAGTTATAAGTAAAATGGTTCCTTTATTTCCTTGGTGTATATATATGACAACCTACAATGAAGGTACAGCTAAATATAAAAAATCCGGGAGTCCAAACTCCAAACACAGCTCATAAACCTCTCTATACGGACCCAAGAAGGCCTGAACAAGACCTGTGCAAGGCGGGGCCCACGCTCCTGGGGCCCAGTCATTACACAAAAGCTGGGACCACTCGGAAAGCCCAGGTAACAAGGCAGGCCAGGGAGCCCCAGTGTCTGGGTTTACTGCCACAGAAGACTATTCATTGTCCCCCCAATACTCATTCTCCTTTCTTCCTTTTAGGAATATAATAGTCACAATCGCTGACATTTAAATAATGCTTCCTTTATGCCAGGCACTGTCCTGAATGCTTCTCATGTACTAACTTACTGTAATCCTCACCAAAACCCCATGAGGGGGTTTTAAAATGGGGTAACACTTATTACCCCATTTTAAAAATAAGAAAATAAGCAGAGAGGTTAAGCAATTTTCCCAACATCTCATGCCATTCGGTGGCAGAGCTGGGACACTAACCAATCGTAAGGGGATGTCTCGTTCCCTAAGTTTCCCTTGCAGCTATGTGGTCATGAGACTGTTCGGGCCAACGGAACAGGACCATGAGTGACGCATAAAACTTCTGGCTCCTCTTCTTAGATACAAAACCCCTTTCCCTGACTTTGTTCTTCCCTGAGGTCTACACAACACAGACAGGAGCCAGGACAGATCACACCATGTGAGTGAGACCAACTTCCTGGGAGTAACCACATGAAAGAAACCTGGGCTCCTGAGGGACCCTGTGGGCCACAGCAATGGGGCACTGCTCAGTGGTGGGCCACTTTGTGAGAGGGGAAATGTGTACTGAATTTCAGGCATACTATTTAGGTGATTTGGGGGTTATTTCTATTAAGAGGAACATAACCTCCTTTTCTGTAAGCCACCAACTTGCTTTGTCTTCTTAAATAAACTCTACTAATAATTTGTTTCTTAATAACTTGGTTTTTAGGTCTGGTCTGGATAATAACTGGAACTTATTAAATGCTTACCTGACACTGTTCTAAGCACTTTACATGTACTAAGTCATTTCATCTTCTTAACAACCCTATCGGAGAAGCCCTGTTAATATTCTTATTCAATAGATAGAATATTGAATAAGAATATTCAATATTGAATATTCTTATTCAATCTATCTTACTCAACCTGAGGCACTGGTTAAGCAACCTACCCACCATCAGAGACCTGAGATGAAAACCCTTCGCTAAACAGTATGTCCCAATGGTCGAGGTGTTGTCAAGTTCACGTAGCATGTGTAACAAGTTCAGTCCCTTGAGAAATGAATGAGTAACACTTACATACAGGGTGTTGTTCTAAGACAGGTCTGTGTAAGTAACAAAGCACCAAGGATGGTGCACCTGGGGCCAGTTAAGTATGACGTAGATAAGGGTCAAAAGAGTTCACGGAGAAAAATGTAGAGCAATGCACTGGATAGGAAGTAAAAATTCACCGGGGAGACATGCGGAGGTGCAGGGAAGAACCGAAGAAACTGTGTGCAAAGCCCATGTGACATTAAACCCCTGCAACTGCTCTCAAGGAGGCCAACGATGCTTCCGAGAGGCCCCGTGGGGCACTGTGGGTAGGTGCGGGCAGACAACACAGGCAGAAGACTGGTCAGCAGCACCCAGTTGGTCTTCCATCTCCTTCTCACTTCTTTCTAAGCTCCTGCTGTAAACATGTCAAAGGTGCTTGAACCTCTTATTTCCTTAAGTCCTTAATATCAAAGAGGCAAAATCATTTAACCTTTTTTAGACTTCAGTCTTCTCATGTGTAAAGTTCCATCAGATTTCTCAGGATCTAGGGTTGAAGGAACCTTGGGCATCACCTGGTCCAGCCTCTCCACGGCCCCCAAGAGGCCTCTGCTGTCTCTGAGCCAGAGACCCAGCCGGCGTCCACCACTACTGAGCCGGGGCCACAGGACGCACCAGCTCTGCTCAGTCTTCCTCATGTGAAGTTAAGTCCGTCCCCTTCTCTCTGACAACCCTACAAACTTTCAGAATCACAGAAATAAAAGGTTGTAAGACATTTCCAAATCCTGTAATACCTCAAAATATGTTTAAACATGTCTTTAAATATTCTCATTTAAGTATCTACTCCAAAAATTCATTAACAAATACTCCACTGCACACTGTTACATCCAATGTAGATGAATCTGAAAAACTATTTTAAAATGGTAAAAAATACAAACAAAAGGGTAGGGGATCATGAATGGGGTCAATTACAAGATTATATTGGATCAATCAATACACATGGCACTCATTAAAATCCACCTTCATTCTTAAACTCTGTTTAAGTAAATTTCTTTACTTTGGCTATACACGAGGAAATGGTTTCCTTCAAGTTGGCGTCTGGCACGTGACACTGAATCTCGGTGTTAACCACCAGACATGCCTGACAGTTATACGGTGCCGTTTGCCAGGGACATAATCCCCATGATATTTCCTCCTTAAACTCTGTTGCTTCTTAGGAGATCAAAGCACTTTATTTATCCTTACATCTGCCCTGAGAAGGAAGACAGCAAGCACTTAATTATACAGGTCTAAGTTTTAACGTTTCCTCTGAGTAACAATTCTGGTCATGACTATCCCACAGATATCTCAAAAAGCCATCGGTCCTGCCCACCACGTACTTGGGAGCAGCACAGAAAGTTTTAGACCTTTCAAAGTCTTCCACCACCACCAAAGGAAGAGGAAGACAGGAAAAATGTGTCTCTGTACATGTGAGGGAAGACATTACACGTCCTTTAAACATAAACGAAAAAGACAAAAAATATCTACACTATCCTGTGACAGACACTTGCACTCTCAGACCAAGTGCAAAATATGAGGTATGCAGTGTTTTAAATACAGATCCGAATGCCTTATTCACAGATGCGTCAAAGGAATGAGAAGTGATATCATCTGGAAATGAACTGAGGCAATACAACTCCTGAAGTTCAGGTAAAAACTAATCTAGCAAAATAGCAAAAAGATTCTTCAGAACTGTGATGTGGATTCTACAAAGAAGTAAGCAGTGGGCTCCAATCTCCAAAGAAACTGGAACTGTTGAAACCAAACAGGGAGCTACTTGGTGATAAGATACATCCTTACATTTCTTCAGTCACAGCACTGCCTTCATGGACTCCCTGCTCCTCAGGCACGCTTTCTTTTATAAACCACAATTCCACATGCGATCATGCTTGGCATGTTGTAGAAATAAAAAAGGACAAAACATGAGCTTCTGCACCCAGAATATCTAACCAGAGCAAAGCAGAGCTACACATAAAGGGAAAGTTAAACAGAAAAAAAGAGACTATGCAAAGCCCTCACTTTTCCGTGATCGTAGTTAGCATGTGGTTTAAGGCTTATCTAATAGATTTGCCGACTTTGGCATCTAAGCTCACAATTCTTGTTACAATTTTATTACAACCCTAGTGTAAAGGGTTCATGTAAAATATAAGTCTACATTTTCTGAGCATGAGGGCTTCCGATTACTGAAACAAGTCATATAAGGAGGCAGTATCTGCTGAAGCTCTGCCAATCAGCAGTGGGTTGCATCGAATCCTGAAGGTGCAGAGTGACTTAACATGCCTCCTCCTCGCAAGGACAGCCTCTCGTCTCCCACCAGTATCCGTCGCTCAACCTCCCTTTAGCCAGAACTCCTCAGCTCTCTCATCTGCAAATCCTTACTGATGCACGCTTGGTGCCACACACTGTACTAGATGTCGGGGTCACAAACACGCAAGAGGGGGTGTGCACAGCCTAGCAAGAGGACAGAGGAGCAAGCCCACGGTTACAGCGCTGGGACACAAACAGAGAGGGCTGTAAGAGTGCTGTGCGGCAACAGGAAGAGAGGCGTGCGGAGGGAAAGGCGTCTACAAAGGTACCGGGTAGCCTGGGCACTAACCACAAAATCTTGGAAGGATGAACTGACATGTTCAGAGCAGACAGGGGCGGTGAAGAACAGGGTTTCCAAGACAAGCAGGGCAGAATCTGCAAAGACTGTGAGCTCCAGGGAGCCAGGGATACCTGAGCAGCCGGGCCACAAGCAGATCCACAAGGCATACACAGGGAACCAAGGGAGACAGAAAATTTACACTTTACCCTGCAGTCAAGACACATGCACTTCTCCGTATAAATCCTCAGAGGGTCACATAAATTGCCTCTCGTTGTTAGCATTCTCTCTCTAGCAGCACAAAGAAGGCCACACTGGAGTGGAGAAAAGATGAAGAGGAACCAGGAGCTGACAGGCACGGTGGGGACAGGAAAAGGAAGTCAAATTGGAAGAAAGGAAAAGTTTTTAAAAACTTGGTGACCCATGCAATGTGGGAGGTGAGGCAAGGGATCTGGGCTGACTCCCCGGTTCTGGTTTGCAGATCTTCTGATGCCAATACCCAGAGCCAGAATCAGACTGAAGAGGGAAGAGAGACACTGATCTTGGTGCTAAACTTTATATTGTGACCAAAAGATATTAAATAACCTGTACTTCCTTCCCATCTACTGCTGTCAGAACATTAAACCTCAACTTGACTATCCCCAGGCTATTTACACATAGAACATTCAGTCTCGTACAAATCTGATTCCAAGACTAATAAGTTGTGGTCAAAACACTACCCGGGTAATGATGGCATAACAATACTCCTAGTTTTCCTTTTCAACATACGGCCAAACCACACACTTAAAAACATCCCCTTGCCCCCCACATTCCTCACTTTTCCCTCACTTTCTAAAAGCCGGGCCAGAGGATTCCGTCACAGAACAGACAGTTATGGGGGTGCTGCTTTAACCAGCTGGAGATCACTGCAAGAGCATTCTTCACTATCCCAGTGCCTGAAAAATAGTTCACACAAAACCAGAGCTCACAGAGAAAAAAAAAGAATTATATTAACATTACATGGAAAGAAAGCAATACCCTCAGAACATCATCCCCCGCATTTCGGTGCTGGTGCGGGAATTCGGAACACCCAGTGGGAGACCAAGAAGACAGCCCACTCCGCCACAGGGCTGCCCCCGCTCCTCCCCACCTCCGCCCGTGTGCATGTGCTGCTGGGCCCACAACTGGGAACGGCAACGTTCTTGCCAAGAAGCCTATACACCCAGTAAGAAGGTGCCGCATCTTTGCGAACAGTCTGGCGGTTTCTTGAGAAGTTTAATGAGCACTTATTGTAAGACCCAGTAATTCTACTACTAAGTATCTACCAGAGAAAACATATGTCTACACAGAGACAGGCAAGCACCTGTCCAACACAACATTATTCATAAAATCCAAAACGTGGAAACAATCCAGGTGTCCATCACCTGGTGACCGGCGAAACCACCATCCATGAGGCGGAGTAGCATTTGGTCACACAGGGAGCGAAGTACTGATGCACATGCTACAACAGGGATGAAGCTGGAAAACATTTCAAATGAGACAGGCCAGACACAAAAGGCCACTTACTCTATGATCCTGCTCACATGCGATTTCTAGAAAAGGCAAAATTGCAGGGTCAGAAAGCAGGGCCGTGGCTGCCTAGAGCTGGAGACTGGGAGCAGGATTCACTAAAACCGGCATGAGAACATTCGGGTGATGAAAGTGTTCTAAACGGCACTGTGGTGATGAATTTGTAAATGAACAAAACCATTCACCTGTATGCAGAAATAGGTAAATGGTATGACACATAAATTATACCTCAATAAAGTTATAAAAAAGAAAAACAGAATACTCATCAACAGAAAAACAAAGGCTTTTAATCTTACAGTGTTACACCACCAGCAAAATTTACCCTCTACTTGCAAACACTGTATTCCATACTCAGGACCATGTCAGAATGTCACCATCAACTTCAAACCTTCTCCTCTGCGGTCTATTCCAACAGTGCCAAACTACCTGGGCCACCAGGTCTCCACGGCCCTGTACAAGCTGACAGTTCCCTGAAGTCTGTCTCACCCTACAAGCTTCCCCTCAATGCTGACACCGTCTCCCACATCCCGGTGCACCTGTACACAAACCTCCAGAGCTGTACTTGGTCATCACACGCTAACTACATGTCTGCACACGTCCCTCTTTACTGAATCACTGTTTCTCTAGGGGGGATTCATGCACATGTTCTTGGGGTTCCATAATATAGCAAGAGGCCCATTTTCTGCCTCCCTTCTCAGTGTCCCCGTTTGTGCTGCATTTAGAATCAACACAGGGCTATCACCACTTCAAGTGTCTGGTATTAACAAGAAACCAACAGAGGCAGACCTACTATGCAGATGGCACATGGGGACCAACAGAAGGCCAAATAAATTGTGCTGCACTGTGTAAGAACAAAGAACCCAATACTTCCAAAAGGGAACTGCTGGTAGGAAGACTGGGTCTCACCCTTGGCCCTTAGGAGTCAATGCCATATTCTGTATCACAAACAGCGCTTTGTTTTGGCAAAACAGTATCATCCATCACGTTAAATTACACAGTTAATCTGGACTCCCATGAATTTGTAGTTTTATATTTCATCGCAAACTGGCTTAGGCTTAGAGGTGTAAAATAGATATAAGCAGGTAGTGTTTATTCCTAGTTATGTATTTTTACATCCCTAAGTAACATTATTATAAAAGTAATGTAAATCAACACTAGGGATGACAGATAACTTTTTTCCTTTGAAACAGAACCATGTATTATATAAGTTGGAAAAACAGTGATTAGAATACTGATGCTTTAATAGCAGGGTCCGTATCCTTCCCTCTGTTAGCCCAAATGCATGCATGGCACAGGAAAACACTCATAAAACATGTTTAAATAAATGAATAAATGACAGTGTGCATGACGCTGCTCCTGCTCCGGAACAGCAACAGCATGCATTGCTTCTGTGTGGCAATGCCCTCAAATTAATCTATTCTGAAGCATTGAACTATAGGAAGTTACCCTTTCTCAAGGGTAGAAAAATGAAGCAGAACCTATTGAAGGAGTCAGGAACAGGAGTGGAAGGAGAAGGGAGGGCCAGCAGGCATTCTGTGAGAGGAACAGGTTTCTGTCTCTTACTGAAGTATTTCAGTACTAACCCGAAATAAAGAGAACAAGGTATTTCCTGGGAATCCGGGATTTAACCTAACGCCCATCTTTTTGTCTCTTTCTATCCCTTCTAAACTGGGTCTTCCCCTTCACCCCTCTCTCTCTTAATGCAAACACTGACAGGAAAGCTGGTAAAAAACAAATAACAGGATGGATGACCTTGTTCATTTTGATAATCCAACAGCTATTCACTGTACCAGACATCACATCAAGTCTTGGGGACACAGGGCAAGACTGAACAGGGGTCCAAGTGCAGGAGACAAACAATAAATAAGCTTATAAATGTCAGGGATAACTGGAGATTCTAACAAGCGCTCTTCTATATTCACCACTAAATCTATACATTTTACACAGAAAACAGAGCTTAAAAACCACATTGGGATGCCATGTCTTTCTTACAGACATGCATGTTAGCAATTCTGTAACTGCTTCTTGCACCGTGTGAAGTGTGATGGTCAGTTTCATGGGTCAACTTGGCCAGATTACACTCCCTGGTTATTCAATAAAACACAAATCTTTGTGTTTCTGTGAAGGTATTCTGTAGATGTAATTAAAGTCCACAATCAGATCATTTTAAGTCAGCACACATAATGTACTCCTGGTGTATAATACACACCCATGCCTTTGGGCATGTTATACCGAGATTATTACACACCATTATTACACCCATGGTATGTAATCACTATACCCGTGTATAATGCACACCCTTATTTTCCCCTCAGATATTTGAGTAAACAGGTGTGCATTATACACAGCAAAATACAGTATCCCAGATAATCTACGTGGGCCTGATTCAATCCACTGAATGGCTGCATGAGCAAAACTGAGGCTTCCCTGAGGAGAAGTTCCACCTGTGGACAGCAGCTTCACCCCACACCTGGGAGTAGTAGCCTGCCCTGCCTGGCGGCGTACCCCAAGGACTTCCGACTTGCCTCGCCAGCCCCCACAATCACCTGAAACAACTCCCTGCAATTAATCTTTTACTGCAGGTGTCCCCAACCCCCAGGCCACAGGCTGGTACAGGACAGGCAGGTGGCCTGTTAGGAACCTGGTGGCAGAGCAGGAGGTGAGCAGAGTGGGGGAAGGGCCTAGGGTGGGGAGACACATGACTGCCTCCTATCACCCCGCCCCCCCTCACCCTCCACAAAAGTGGTCCCTGATGCCAAAAAGGTTGGGTACCGCTGTCTGAATGTTATCTTCTAGTTCCGTTTCTCTGAACTCTCAATGATACAAAAGCGCTGAACACATAACTAAGCACACTGTAGATAAAGAGAACCAGGTTTCTCACTGCCTAAGAAAGAAGTTGTAAATAAGGAAAGAAGGATGGACGAGAATAAATAAAGAGCTACATAAATAAACACAGATGTGCCATGCAAGCATAGTTAGTACACATCCAAGTTTTTCCCAGCTGTGTCCGCCGAGAGGGCCGAGGAACAATGAGCTCCCTTAACACCCATATCTGGGTTCCCGAATGTCATTCTCCAGCAAAAGAAACCAAGGCTTCTTGGAAAAATGGTTGACTCCAGAGCTGGGGAAGGAAGAATACAAGATGATTCTGAAAAACTCGGAGCCAGAAAATGAGGAAGTGCTCACCACCAACAAAAAGGAGCCAACTTGCAGGGGCTCCCAACTGACCGAAATGGGAACAATACGAGCAAAAAAATAAATAGTAAGAGTTTGGGATTGTAATCCATAAAATTTTGATATAAATAAAAAATACATACAAAATGAAGAGACAGCTTTCTTTATAGAATAATTTCAATTAATAAATGACAGAGAAATTAAGGAAGTATTGGGTTGGCCAAAACGTCCATTATGTTTTTACTGTAGGATGTCTCTAGTAGCACTTAGTTGCCTTTAACTTCTTTTGAAACAATTTTGTTAGACTGTATTGTGACAGACGTCATATCAGGGTGCATTTTTTAAAAATTACCAAAATGAGTGAATTTTTGTGAAGCCATTTTAGTATTAAAGATGGAAGAAGACCTGCAACATTTTCAGTGTATTATGCTTCATTATTTCAAGAAAAGTAAAAATGCAACTGAAACAAAAAAAAACTGTGCAGTGTGTGGAGAAGGTGCTGTGACTTGTCGAGTGTGTAAAAAGTAGTTTGCAAAGTTTCTTGGTACCACTGACATTCTGGGCAGATAATTCTTTGTTGTGGGGCTGTCCTATGCATTGGACCATCTTTGGCAGGATCCCTGGCCTCTACCCATTAGAGGCCCACAGCAGAAGATAGCCAACATATTCAAAAAAATTANTGAAACAAAAAAAAAAAACTGCGCAGTGTGTGGAGAAGGTGCTGTGACTTGTCGAGTGTGTAAAAAGTAGTTTGCAAAGTTTCTTGGTACCACTGACATTCTGGGCAGATAATTCTTTGTTGTGGGGCTGTCCTATGCATTGGACCATCTTTGGCAGGATCCCTGGCCTCTACCCATTAGAGGCCCACAGCAGAAGATAGCCAACATATTCAAAAAAATTATCCAAATCAATAAAGTTATTGGTGAAAATGCAAAATGTGTCTTTTATTTTATGGAAAAAAACCTAACGGACTTTTTGGCCAACCCAATACAAAACCACCATTGGGCAAACACTATATTAATAACTAATGCAGGCAAGATCCACAGATGAATGCTAAACTACGACAAATTGAGAAAAGTTTAAGAAACACAAAAATCAGTCTTAAAGTGTCGCCCCCAAGATATTTAGCAGATCACAAAGGAAAAAATACCACCTTTACAAAGGAGAAATTAAGCAGACATCACCTTCGCCAAGGGATCACCCTCATGAACGCCTCATCACACACCGAGGGGAGTGCATGACTTCTGTGGACTGAAGACTGCACCGAGAACAACGAGCCCAACCCCAAGGGGGTGCCAATCTACAAAATAAGTGTCCAGTAGTTATGAAAAATGTCATGGTCATCAAAGATCGAAGAACTGCCAAGAGACTGGAGAAGACTACGGAGACATGATGGCCGATGCACTGTGAAATCTTGGGCTGGATCCTGGAACGGAGAAAAGGTCATCCAGGGACGATCTGGTGAAATTCACGGAAGATCTGTGGTTTAGGTCCTAGTGTTCTGTCAGCGTTAACTTCCTGGCTTGGATCATGGTTCTGTGGCTATGCAAGGTGAAAACACTGGAGAAAGCAGGGTAAAAGGTGTGTGAGAACTCTTTGTACTATTTTTAGAATTTTTAGGTAAGGCTGAAATTATACATTCTAAAAAGCAAAAAAAAAAAAAAGCTAAGGTTAAAAAAAGATCTAAATCGGGCCCTACATTTTTAAAAAAAGTTTTAAATACAGTGCAATAGTCTGGATCTTTCCCATTTAAAATAGGAGAATTGAGTACTCCTATTTTACCAAAAAATAAATATTGTAAATATCAATCTTTAGTACTTTTAAAAAACACATCATTATAATCATATCCCCCATGTTTAAAATGAAAAGGAACTATACTATCTGGAAAAAGGAAATCAAATGGAAAATTCTGTAAAAACATTTTGTTAAGCACAAATGTATATGTAATTATGTGTACATGAGTAAGCGAAGAGAAGGGTTTGAAAGATTCATTTGTTCATTCAGTCACTGCTTCATAAATTCCCACTAAGTCCCCAGGATATTGCAGGCACTTGCCGGGCTTTAGAGACGCCACTGTGACATGGTCCTCAGGCTCAAGGAGCACCCATCCTAGTGTGAGAGACACAGGGCCAAATAAACAAACACAGAATACACGCTGGGATACAGTCTATCAGACACAGGGTAGAAATCAAGGGGTGCAGATAGAACACATCACACACGCCCTGGCAGCCATGGAACAAAGAGTTTAAGGCCTGTCACAGGACTGGGTCCACACGGGCCCTCCAACAACTGTGGGTCCACCCCACAGAGGAGCAGGAAGGGACCTAGGGGCTGTCAGGGAAACACTGCACAGGTGGCAACTGTCTCCTCCATGTGGTGGGACCTCTGAACATGTTGAGGCTTACTTAGGAAAAGGCAATTATTTTTAAAAAGAAATTAGGAGACCTGGCTGGTGTAGCTCAGTGGATTGAGCACGGGCCTGTGAACCAGACGATTGTGGTTCGATTCCCAGTCAGGGCACATGCCTGGGTTGCAGGCCAGTTCCCAGCAGGGGACTCATGAGAGGCAACCATATATTGATATTTCTCTCCTTCTCTCCTTCTCTTCCCCTCTAAAGATAAATAAATTAAATCAAATTTAAAAAAAAGAAATTAGGAGGTATTTCTATTTACCACTGGTCTATCTGTAGATTTCTGGTAACCCTGAGATTTCCTATTGTAACCCTTCTAATAGTGTTCAGGGAAATGATAGAACAGAGAATGACTTCATTTTCATGATTGGGAAGACACAGCTCTCTCCATATGAAACACACTTAAAAGTTTCTGAAATCTAGTCTCTCTTGGCTAGGAAGCTCAGAGTTAGAGAAGCTACTGGCTCTAAGCATTAAATTCCCAACTCGGAGAACTTGCTGACTGTGAGACACCTGAGGACAATCACTGGTCACTGGGAGCAAATCCGTGGGGTGAGCCCACGTATCCTCAGACAGGGCCATGGGCAGGACAAAACCCCACAGGAGACGACGACACTGAAGATGTATCATGTCCCAATTTTGCCCCACAAATTTATAAATAGTAATGTATGCACTGTTTATTCACTTGAAGAAAAGTTGAAGTTGTTTTAACTTTAAAGGGTGAGCAAATATTTTAAAGATAGAACAGAGACTACTGTCAGTATCGGGAGGCCACAGCTACCTCTTATTTCAAAGGCCACTGAAGAGGGATGAGCAAGTTCAACTTTTATTAGTGATCAGTGGTCATGGAAGAAGTCTAGAATGGGAAAAGGTGAGAACTAAATTGATACTACACAAAAGACCATGTGCAATGTATCTGCATTTAATCTTTGCCAACATCTTTTTACAAGGCTACAAAGAACTTTCCTTATAATAAAATAAGGACCACAAACAAATCCATGAATATGGTCCATGAAACAAATTACTTTCTAAAAACTGTGAGACTAATTCCACTCAGAAAAATCGCACACAAAAGAACAGGTGTTTATTTGCCTAACTGGCCATTCACAGGCCGGCCAGTCCTCTACACGCGTTCGCTGAAGCGAGAGCAGCGGCGGCACAGGGCGATTCTGGCCCAAGACGTATGCCTGCATTTTATTTCCCAGATCTGTACACACAGTACACTGAATAATACCCCAGAAGTGCTAAACATCTTCATTGTTAATCAAGTCATCATTCCACCTTCAAATGATTAAAACAAGTTATACTTTTATATGACATGATAGATGTTCACTAAACTCATGATAATAATTTTCCAACAAATGTTGAATCCTCATGTGGTATACTCCTTAAACTTACAGAGTGCTGTATGTCAGTTACATCTCAATAAAACTGAAAGAAATGCAAACAAACCAAATTCTACTTTTATCTTATTCAAGGAAACCCCAGTTTTACAAGGAAACAGTTCAGTACCATGCAACTTCTACCCCATCCTGATGGTCCAAGACTGGGTTCCCGAGCCTTCTGGGTTCTAACTCAACTAGACAGGACTGCTATTTGTACATTACGGAACTGAGGCTCTCTTCAGCTGACAGGTCAATGAAAGGACAATGCACGAGAGGAGAGGATGGAAATAAGCACTCAGCTGCTGAGTCAACTTCCACGTGCTCTGGCCAGCAAACCTGCCAAGCCCTGTGTACCTGCCCATTCCCTTGGTCTTCCCTGCAGTGCCTACAGAAGAACCTCCAACCCCCAGCAACAAGCCGACCGCCCGCTGACCCACCAGACCGCCCTGGCTCTAGTTCTTGGATCATCAGTTTTTCACTGTCTTGTGGTCAAACCTAAATTTCAAACTAAAAGCACCACTAAGTCCTTGGCACCAAATTTAAAACTAAAAATAATTTTAAACGTTGAGCATTCTCCTTTCCTGCTGTCATTCCACAGGAGATGTCGGTAGAGACCCTCATAGATGGGGTCCGCGATCCTCCTGAAGGCTGAGCTGTGTCTGCACAAGACGCTTTATCATCAGTCTTCGCTTAGGAACTTTCGAAAGTAACTTCTTTTCAGAGAAGTAGCCATTTTCCATGATTTGTTTAAATTTATGCCCTTTTCTTTGTAGACCTCATTGCAAACGTGACATAAAAGTGAAGAATGCATTGTTACTGCATTTGCTGCTGCCGTTCCTACTTTTGGGAAAGCTAGATNGGAAATAAGCACTCAGCTGCTGAGTCAACTTCCACGTGCTCTGGCCAGCAAACCTGCCAAGCCCCGTGTACCTGCCATTCCCTTGGTCTTCCCTGCAGTGCCTACAGAAGAACCTCCAACCCCCAGCAACAAGCCGACCGCCCGCTGACCCACCAGACCGCCCTGGCTCTAGTTCTCGGGTCATCAGTTTTTCACTGTCTTGTGGTCAAACCTAAATTTCAAACTAAAAGCACCACTAAGTCCTCGGCACCAAATTTAAAACTAAAAATAATTTTAAACTTTGAGCATTCTTTCCTGCTGTCATTCCACAGGAGACGTCGGTAGAGACCCTCATAGATGGGGTCCGCGATCCTGCTGAAGGCTGAGCTGTGTCTGCACAAGACGCTTTATCATCAGTCTTCGCTTAGGAACTTTCGAAAGTAACTTCTTTTCAGAGAAGTAGCCATTTTCCATGATTTGTTTAAATTTATGCCCTTTTCTTTGTAGACCTCATTGCAAACGTGACATAAAAGTGAAGAATGCATTGTTACTGCATTTGCTGCTGCCGTTCCTACTTTTGGGAAAGCTAGATTAATTTGCACCTAACAAGAATATATTCAAATGGTCCACTTAAAGCAACCACTGGTACTGCTTTAAATCATTTTAAATGGGCATCTGGAATTAGAGGAAGAAGTTTGTTTGTATGTTTGTGTTTTGGGTGGGGGTTATTATTAACGATTCTTTACAACTCCTGAAGACATTAATGGGGAAGATGTATCAGTTCTGTAAAATTACGAACTTTTTCTATGTAAGTATGCTCAGCTGAGATACACATGCCTGCATCACACGTCTGGGACACGCTGCATGACTCAGCCATATGCCCGCAGGACAGAGTTCTCACTGCACTCAGACGTGCGCTAAGACGGTAAGGAGGGGGGAACGGGGTGTGGAGGTGGAGAAATACCCATTTTCAACTAGTCCTTAATTTCTGATAAAAGCCAACTTAAACAGCAATGAAATGCCCTACCAACCACAAGCCTAAAAACACTAAAATCCTCTCTCTCCCTCTTAACAACGAAGTTGGAGCTTGTTGATGAGGTGGGTGTGCGACAGCCTATGTCAGGACTCCTCCCGGCCCTGGTTTCTCGGCCCTTCATCTGTGCTGGTCGAGTCCCACTGTTGGGGACTAAACTTATATTTTTTGAAAATTAACTTCAAAAAAACTTGCGCAACACAGGAAAATAGCAGTAACAAAAAAGGAAAGCTGAACTATAAAAGGCAATGAGTGTTTTTAAAAAGGACCTAAGGCCCTTGATCAAAAGGAAATCTAAGATCGAAAAAGCGACCTGAAATATGAATATACCCAAAGAGCAGGGAAGAAAAGGTAAACAATGGTAAAAGGAGAAACAGACTGATGGGGAAAGGAGTCAGTTCAGTAAGAAATGAACTTTAAAAACAATGAACAAAACCCTAGATGGTGCTCTGCTTAGAAAACAAGCAATTGAACACGAAATACAGATATACCAAGTTTCAGTACAGTTTCACACTTGGTCTAAGACAATAATCTTGAACCTACCAAATACAAAGAAAACCCAGAAGCTTTCAATCCCACTCCATCCTTGGCCGCCCCCCAGTCTCTCTCCTCTCGCCCCCTCTCCTACTACTGGTCCACCCTCCCTGGCCTGATTCCCTTGCCTCCCTCCGCCCCTCCTCATGCTCCTCCCCTCCTCATCCTCCTCCCCCAGCCAGCACCAAACCAAGGAACAGGACTGGGTACGCAATGCCCTGTCATTTAGGGTATCCAAGAAGCAAGGTGTGCAGCCAGATAATTAAGGATTCTGTGGTTTATCCAGTGAGTCCACCTCCATCCAGCTGCCCCCGCAACTGTGCCGCCCACACTCTGAAAACCCCTCCAGCTTTCTGTGGCTGGACCAGCGGGAGTCACCTGGTAACCCCCACTTTTTCCCACCGCCTCCCCACGCGTTCATCAACTTTGTCAGCAGAAAGCAAGCGAAAGCCAGGCCGGGGAATGGCACCTGAGAAAACAAATACACCAACAACAAAGTAGAAAGAATTGTTTCAACATGACCTAACTATTCCCATAACCATGCTACTGACACTTCCAACTAGTTGAATGAGTGAACAATAGACATCACCAGACTGACAATATACCGAAAACAATGTGCTCACTCTATCTTTTAGTTGTGTCACAAGTCAACTACAGTCAGAAACAAATGCTATTATTAACTTGATGGATTAAATCTTTAAAATTTTAATTTTCCATCATTATTCATACATCTCTAACAATAAGACCTGACTTTTTCTTAAATGTGCTAAATAGAGATCATTGTACAAAGTTTCTTGAGTCACAGTTATAGAAATTTCAATTTGGCAAATACCCTGTTAGATAATATTCTCCTTAGGAAACTGCACTTCACAGTATTTTCCTGTACAGCTATATAGAAAAGAAATAGTAACTCATGAATGGTTTTTAACTCTTCAAAAGACAAAAAGAGCCACAGAACCACCTGCATTTTTACTTGATTAAAAAGGTGCAGAAGAGTCCAAGGAGAGGAGGTGCTCAAATTCTGGAAAATGCCTTTTTTAATTCCACAACAGGATTAAAATTCCTAATGTAAGGTGCTTTGTGTCCAAACCTATGTGAAAACACACTCTCTGTTTTGGGACTCGGCACTTCTTACTAACTACATGTACATTTCAGAGACTGCTCCTGAAGCTAGTTTTACCTCCTCATGAAAAATGACTGCTCTACACAAAAACAGCCAGTCCGTGGGGAAAGCAATTCTCTGAGCACTGCGATGGTGCTCCGGCGAGCACATCACAGACGCAGGCTGCCCTGGCAAGCAGGTGCACGGCGCGGGCGGGCAAGAGGCAGGCCACATGGCCTGGCTGCCCCCCACAAAACACTTGACCACCCAGGGCAGCCTTCTCCAGGGGTGTCTGCAGCCAAGGAGCAAGGGGAAAGGCATCCTGGGGCCTCTTGGAACAGTGTAGGAAAGAAGCTACAGTCAGCGGGAACCTGCCACCCAGAGCAGATCGATGGGCTCATTCATTGTCCGCACTTCAAATAGAAATGTCTGGAATCAAATGGCATTTCTATGACAGTGATCCAAGCATCACTCTTACAGGTTTCTGAACTCACCAGCAAAGATGAATCTACGTTTAACCCCGTAAATAAAGCACACAAGCAACTTAAATTAACTTAGAATGGCTTAAGACCTTACAGCCAAACCACCAGCCTCACTTTGATCACAGGATCTCGTTGTTTATTTTAATGACTGATGAAGATGTTAAGAGACCACACATTAATGTGAGTGGTTATTTTTCATACACTAACTGTGCTCCTTGGTACCCTACAAAGGAGAAAACCCTGCACAAAACCACCTTGCCTGTGCGTGTGCCTCACCATCCACAGAAGAATCAGCCCTGGATACTCGAATAAGCAACATTCTGGAGGCGACCAGGAACCAGGCTCCCTGGGGGGCCTGGAAAAAGTGTGCTGTCCTGGCCACAGAACAGGCTCTAAAGGCCCAGTAAACTCTGGATAGCTTAGGTTTTCATTCCTCTGCTCCACTTTAATCCAGACACGAAGCAATTACTTGTTAATGTGGCCGCAAAAGCCCCCCCCCTTTTTTTCTTATTACCCACTCCAATGGCTGGAAAGAAATTCTCAAATTTCACTTGAGAAAATCATCTCACCAGGCATCTCCCAAGGAAAGCAAAGTTACTTTGAGATCCTTATGCTAATGAGAAGCCCTAAACCACTTTCTGAAAGAGGTTACAGACCCTATCTTGGGCTCCTCCCTATGAACTTGAAGCCCTCACCTTTCGTGCAATAAGCGGATGAAAGCAGTTTCTACTGGGTGGGTAAAATTCCCTGTGTTCTGCCAACACCCAACCTAACCTTCCCAGCTCTGCAGGACCAGACACCAAGCCTGGTCACTGTCACCTCTACCCAGAAGGCAGGAAAAGGGAAACAGCTTTTCAGGAGAGCTGGAAAACAGACTAATTCTATGCTGGCGGGTTCTCCTCCACCTGAAAGTCCTACAGGAAGTTAGTTGTTAAAGGCAAACTGCCAGTCTCCTGAATAGGAATAATCTTAAGTCTGCTCACCTACAACAACAACAACAACAGCAACAAGAGGAAGAGGAGGAGGAGGAGAACAGCAATGAAGACAGAGAAAAAGGAGAAGAAAGACACCCATTCAACTTGAAAGTGAGAACACTGGCAGATGTCCCATATAAACTCCATGCTTTATACATCAATTAAATACACTTGGCATTCAATAAATTACATCAGAGAATGCCACAGTTACCAAGGTGAGTGGGCTCAAGGAGTCCATTGTTATTTTTATTCTCATTTAAACAAAGGCATCCCTCCAAATGAACAGCCCTGGAGAATGGCCTCTCACGTATGTACGACAAGCTCTACCTTTGCTTTCAGGTACCAATTCTCCTCAGCTGAAACCCTGATTTAATCTCATTTTCAACAGCTCAGTGCATTAAGAAAAACCACCAGTTAAAAGGTTAAAAATATAATCTGGCAATTAACACTGATGCTTCTAAATCATATGCTCCACAGAAGCAAATGTGTTTGCTTTCCTGCCACACCACCTACACCCAGAGGCCCTGGGCGCAACCGAAGAAGCCGTGGACGGCACAGCCAGCACTCCACCAGGGGACACCGCAGCACCCAAATACGCACAATGCAAGTGAGCCACTGGCACTTCACCAAGGCACAGTTGGCTCTGATACATAATCTCTATTTTCAAAATTTTATTTATGGAAATAACAAGTTTTAAAACAGATTTTCATAGGATCCCTGTGGGTCCCAGGTTTCTAGCTTTCAAATTCAGGGTCATTCAATGGTCGCTAATGCTCACCTGGATCCACAAGGCAAACCTAAGCCATCACAGCAAGACTCAGTAGACTCCACATATTTACTGCATTTTATCAAAATCGTCCCCGATCACAAAAGTTCTCATCACGAGGGAAACAAATCTGCGACCATGGATGAGGATGGGTGTTAACTAGACTTGGTGCAGCAGTCGTTTCGTGCTACATACAAACACCAAGTTGTGACGCTGTGCACCTGAAACCAATACAAAGCTGTATGTCAACTACATCACAGGAAAGAAGTCCCCTGTAGAGATTTCTACTCAACTATCCGCTAATCTAAAACTTCCATGGTCCATTAGCATGCCATGCCTGAAACTCCTGGGTAACTGAAAGCCTTACTATCTCAAGCTTGGCTCAATTTTCTCAATAAGCAGAAAATTCAGCAAATTGTTAGTCTTTTTTTACCCAATTACTTCTGGTCCAGAAGAGGCCAGAGTTCTAGCTTTTGGAATGTTTTCTATGAGAAAAAATAAAGGCTGTTTTTGATTTAATAACAGTCACCAGGTGTAGCTAATACATTTATAACAGAAAGCCAAACATGTCAGCTCCTGGAGAAATCTCACTTCAGACAGATCTTCGATAATAAACTGACTCTTCAACTACCAACATTTACCAAAATCTCTGGGCTACCAGGCCTGAACATTATTTCTCATTCTGGGAAAATATCTGCAACTTCTGTTCATTTTTTTATTGAGAGGTGTTCATAATACATCAGAAAGAAAAATCTACAAGGCAAAAATAATCAGCCCAGCACTCACCATAAGACATTGTCTTATCATGGTCCAATCAAAACCAAATGAACAAATTCATCAAGCCACTTTACAAAACTACGATTCACAAATGAAACAGACTGCAGCTCACTCCCAAAGATGTGTGCACACACTGAGGACAGTCTTTTCCCTTCCACATGTTGTCAAGTCATGAGGCAGCCCACATGCTCAGAGAGCCGGGTTTGTATGGGTTTGACCCTCAGAACACAGCCTTTGGGTTGCAGAGACACCATGAAGGACAAGGGCCTTGATCCAGAATAATCCATACCCCCACACTGCTCTCCCATGTGTGCGCAACTGTTTACGCTCACATTTTCCTCTTATTTGTTATCAATCCTGTGAATAACCTGAATTTTAGACATTTCATTATCTCTTATGGTCCCTGTAAGAACTGGAGTGGGAATACACAAAGGAGACAAACACTCACTGGTGGGTTCTACGAACTGAAGGCAGGACAGGAAACTGGACTGGGGGTGGGGGGGGGTGGTGAAAGAAAAAAGCAGGGAAGAAAAATGCCTCATAGTCCCCTCCTGCACACAGCTCTCCCCAGCAAAAGAAACAGTTTAACGGCAAAATCTCAGGTTCCTTGTGATAATGATTTTTAAAAAGAAATGAAAAAAGCCAAACTCAAGTTGGTTGCCAGAGTACCCAGTTGTCGCACTTCAATTACATAACAAGCTATACTCAACAGGTCTGATGGAAGGGAAAAGTCAACACACAAGTATGTTTGTGAGGACATACAAATACACTGAAGTTGCCTAAACAGCAAACATCATATATACATTAATAGCACAAAGCTGTCTAAAACTCTAGGGACTCTGAAAGTAGAAAATGCAGAGTGAGAAAGCAGTGACCCAACCAGCACACCAACACAATAGCCCACTGTGATAAGCATCAGGAAATAATAATGGAAAGAATTATTTATCTGTGACTTCAGAGTGGAAAGATAAGACACCACAGCAACTAACTTTGAGCAAAAGTAAAGATTCATCACTGTCAAAACATGTTTGGATTTGTTGATTTTTCTAGAAAGATTTTTAACACCACACACTAAGATCATTTAAAACCGAAATTACTGTCAGCTTCAGACCACATCCCTGTACTCATCCACTTTAACCCCTTCTCTTTCTTAAAGTTTAAAAGGAATATTGAAAACTTACCACCATCTCATTTTAGGGCCAAAGAGACAACTGTCAATGAGCACCCATCATGGTGATATGCTGAAGAACCTTGCAACTTGAAAGATGCAAACAGGACCATGCTTTTAGGAAGCTAATTAAAATATTATAAATAAAACAAATACCTGTTTAAACGTTAATAATCCATTATTTAAAACCGGAGCCGGGAGCAAAGAAAGGAGTAAAAAGCCACCATATTAGAAAGCTTGTAATTTCCAGGATGGCATTTCTTAACCCGATCGATAAATACCCTTGACCCCCCATCCACCCAGTCACTGAGTGCTTGGTCCTACAGGAGATGCTAGGGCAGAGAGCAAGTGAGTGAAACCTGGCACTGGCCTGAAGGGGCTCCCGAAGAAGGGGACATTTACAAGGCACAGAGACCCCATTAAAAATAA
The DNA here is from genome assembly GCF_014824575.4 of Sturnira hondurensis. Classification (NCBI taxonomy): domain Eukaryota; kingdom Metazoa; phylum Chordata; class Mammalia; order Chiroptera; family Phyllostomidae; genus Sturnira; species Sturnira hondurensis. The sequence goes on along the minus strand of NW_028080827.1, from coordinate 26,450,388 downwards.
TTGTTCCAGGCTGGAAGGAAAGGGAGGAGGAGTCAGGAGGGGCATCGTGCTGGACGTGACACCTGAGCTAAATGCTGGGTGAGCAGGGGACAGCAGAGGGAACTGAGGGGCAAAAGCGCAACAGATGGAAAAAACAGGAAGGAAGTTCTACGAACACCTAATGGAGGCTGGGAGGTAAGGCCCCAAGGGCAAAACCGTAAGTTATCTTGGGCTTGACAGGGAGACACGTCTTTCAAAGTGTCCCTTCCCCTAAATTCCTAAGAAACTTATTTTCAGAAGCCATTCCCTAGAACCCATGCTAGACTTCCAGAGATCATGTAAAGGTCTCGGTGAATATAATAAACCTGTATTTCTCCTCTTGCAGATCTTGTTTGAACAGGTAAGAACCATGGACATCATTTGGCAATTCCCAACACTTTACCCAAACCCCCCAAAAAGCAGAAATTGTGCAGATAACCTATTGAAACAGATCTGTTCTGATCAAGAAAAAAATATCTTTGGCTTATCTAGCATTAATCAAATTCTTAAAATAAAGGTCAGTTTTTAGTTAACATTTTCAAAAGCAGGACATATATTATGTGTAAAATGAAGTATATAAAATATTTTTGTACATGGACAATAACAAAGTGTATGTGCAGAAAAATAAAAATAATATTAATATTGTGGGTGATTTCCTTCTTCCAAAATTTCATTAACATTCTTTATATATCATCTTTTTAGCATAGACCTTCTGTTTAAGATTTTATTTATTTATTTTTTAGAGAGGGAAAGGGAAGGAGGGCAACATCAATGTGTGGCTACCTCTTGAGCGCCCCCTACTGGGGACCAGGCCCGCAACCCAGGCATGTGCCCTGACTGAAAATCGAACCAGCAACCCTTTGCTTTACAGGCCAGCACTCAATCCACTGAGCCACACCAGCCAGGGCTAGCATAGAGCTTTTAAATTAATTCCATATTAGCTGAAAATAAATGATTAGCCTAAAAATTTCCATTTACAAATTTGTCAGTGGAGGAAAGCTAAATGATTAGTGTTAATGATCAGTACTGCCATCTAAAACTTATACGGATCTATGACATATAATTTAAAAGTGGTTTAACCCTAGAAGAAATTGGGGTGAAATTACTACAGTAGCAAAATCAAAGAGTACGTGATTTATGGTAACGAACATGATGAGCCTTCAAGTGGATTAAAAAACAATCAGATCACAGAAAAATCCACTTCAGCTGAGTTTAAGGAGCTCTGCAGAGCCCTCCTCCTGAGGGGCTGCAGGGCTATTGTCCACATTTGATCTGAATGGAGGCAACAGGAAAACAGGGGCAGGCGTGCTCTGACCCTCTCGTGGGCCTGAGGAGAGGCCCATAAAGGGAAGTGCTGGCAGGCAAAGCCATCACGCAGTGAGGAGGGGCCGGCTCCCTGCGGGGCTGTCCCTACACCATTGTCTGCCCGTCGCAGGTGGTCCAGTGGGGAAATCACCAGCACCTCCATTGTTACAAACACAAATTCAGAACCTAGGGCCAAACACTAAGTTCATTATTAAAAGTTCCTATTGACAGTGGTATAGGATTTACAGGCTTTGAGAAGTAGGACATGTATAAGTTTTAGAACCTGAGACCAGGACTCAAACTCCTAAACTTCAAAATACTTTACTAAACAGCCGCTCACCGGCTCGCTGGAGTCACTGGAATCTCCCAGCACTTCTGTTTCCCCATTTCTCCAATAGGAGGGCATCACATCCTGCTGAAGTGCAGCAACGAGCACAGGGCAGGGGCTTGCGCCCCCTCGCAAGCCTCACACACCATGCAAGGGACCCAAGTCCTCACTGCCTCTTACAGTCAGTAAACTGCCAGGAGAACGAAGGAGAGCCACGTTCCCTTCCAGGACAGAATGTGGGATGTGGGTGGGCTCTCCTAGAAGCTAAAGAAGCCTGCAGGCTTCCCACCACGGCTAAACTACTCAGCACCATCAAGGAGCAGTCTGATTTCTCCTACAATATGGAGTCTATATGCATAATTACCCAGAACAGTATTCCCAACTAGTAAACCCAAAACATGAGCTTTGACAGCCATGGAAGGCGTCGGAGATGGGAGGATGGGCACACAGATTATTCCGGCTGATGAAGATTTGTGTCTTTTTCTCTATCTGCGAACCAGGTGAGTTGTTATTTTTAATATTTAAAACAGCAGCACAGGGGCAGAGAACCATTATAAGACAATAATTCAGCTGAAGGGCATCCTAGGCTGTGTAAACCACTCAGGTTTCACCCTGGAGTAGTTTATTACATTATCAGAACCTCCTGATTGAATTACTCCCCTGTAGCGCTTCCAAGTCTCTGCTTTTTCTCAATACAACATCTAATGCTGCTTATCAAGATGCTATATTTGTCCTTTGGTATTCTGCCATCTGATATCTTATGGTGCCTGTTTATGACACATGCTCCCCGCCCCCAAGTGACTCTGGGTCCAATGTGCCCCGACACATCTGTAACCGAAAAGCCTCAACTGCGTCCACAGGAAGGCTGCAACTCGACAGCATGAAGCTGCACCAGCTTCCAGAAGGGTCTAAGTCAACAGCTCCATCAAAGCTGCACACTGGCATCTGGTGTAAGTTAACACTTAGAATAAACAAATAAAAGGCACTTTGCCTGGCCTGGGCTTTTCAGATTAGCTGAACTAGTTCCACTGCCAGAACAAGTCGAATTAAGTGCTGTGAGTGAGGAGATGAGAGGAACTAGGAAGGCTTTTTCTCTGAATCAATACTAACAGGAAGATCACGAGACAGGAACGGGAAGATCAACATACATTAGTATCCAGGAAAAGACAGACCTTTACTTGAGAAGACAGTGCGTGAAGCCCCTTTCCCAAGCTACCAACAAAACACAAATGCTGGCCTAAGGTATCACCGGCAATAGCAAATGAGAAAAGAAAGATTTGGGGGTGCATGCCGCAACTGCACGGCTTCAAAACCAGAGAAGGAGACTTCTAGTCATTTTGGATTATAAAAGCAGGTCTTCCTTGAAGCATTAATTTAACTGTAATATACTCAAGTAAGTAAGGCAGCAGGTATTAGGAGAATTCAAATTTTTATTCCCTGGAGATCATATATTTGATCTTCTTTTGAAAATACACTAGGAATATAAGCAGGCAAAGTACATACATAGGCAATTTCCTCAAAAGAGTTCATGTAAGTTGTAAACATTAAAAAAGAAATAATCTTACCAGTAACTTCATTAAAGGAGTGAAGGTTTGTCACTGCATTTAGTAAGAATACTCAGGAGGGAGAGGATCTAGTTAAAAAACGAATTGGGTTCAAAACCACACACACAGTAGAGGGGAGATTTATGAACAAGGGTACTGGAGTCAGAAAGGCCTGGGTTCAAACAGGAGCTCCGTCATGTAACAGTCCAACAACCCTGGACCAGTTTCTCAACAGCCACACGTACGTAAGTGATGGTAGCCGCCTCCCCTGGTCAGAACATAAGGAAGCGAGGCATGAGCAGCATTTTGCACAGGACCTGGCTGAGAATAAGCACTCGATATGGGAAACTAAGACATCATCCCTGTGCACCTCCCCAAAGAGAAAAAGAATCAGGCCACTAAGTAGCAACAGCCTAGCCAGGATTTCCTCATTCTTGCAAGAAGAAAGAAAGACAGAGAGAGACCACGCTCAAGCACTCAGATCCTGATGCGCCCCCTTTAAAGATGATTTTAGCAGGGATGTCCAACCCATGCGCTTGTGGGCCACATGCAGCCCAGGATGGCTTTGAATGGGGCTCAGCACAAAATCATAAATTTACTTAAAACCTTTTTTTTGCTTATCAGTTTTCATTAGTATTTGTGTATTTAATGTGTGGCCCAAGACAACTCTTCTTCCATTGTGGCCCAGAAATGCCAAAAGGTGGGACACCTCTATAGGCTTCTTGAGCAGGGGCCTGCACTTCAGTTCAAAGGGAGTAGAGAGCTCCGAAGATGAGGCAGAGGTTAACATGGGAGTAATGGGCAAACAGGGAGAGCCAGCAGGACAGTGAGCAGAGACCCTGTACCTGCAGCAAGCAGAATATGAATCTGCTCTTCCTTCCTGGCAACAGGATCAATACACCACCAGAGGGGCTGTTCTATGGGCAATACCATCCCAGCTGTCCCCACACTTCCGCTACTGGGCACAGCTGAGCCACAGCCAGCTAAGACCCTGGGCTGCAGTAACAGCCTGGAAAGGGAGCACCCAGTTATTCCTCCCCAAGGGTGATTCATAGATGGTTTGCATGCAGCCCCCTGGGAGGCTGGGGAAGGAGGGCAGTGGAGCTGCAGATCCTCTCTGTGGGTGGGGACTGCACATGGGACACCATCTCTTGGGCATTCAGGGAAAGCAAGGCTCCAGAGGGCAGCTGGTTAAGAGCATAAAGGTCCTTTGATCCTTGATTGCTCTGCAGGGAGGGGTTTGACCCCAAAACATCCACAGGTTCTAGCACAAGCTTCCAACCACATCACTGAGCCAGAGAATGATGGCTTTATCCCACCGCCACCATCTCTCAGGGGAAGGCCAGGGCCAGCATGAGCTACTGTCCCAGCAGAGGAAGGGAGACAAAGGTAGGAGGAAACGAATGACAAAAGAGAAAACACAGACCCCTTTGGAGATTTCAAGTAAGTTCTATCCTGCTAGAACTCCAGTTTACAGCTGAAACTGTGCCTGCTCCTCCCATGTGGAATAACCAATAGCAGCGAACTGTGCACCCTCTCACCTCCCAGCTGCAGTGCTGAAACATTCTTCTGCCCACGCACCTGCAAGATGCTGGTCTCGTGACCTCCCATAATCAAGTCTGTTAGTTGTATTATTTCGTGTCAGGTGGCCTTTAAAGGCCTGGAAATCTGTGTCACACGGTAGCTGTTCTGGGTCAGAGCCGCTGTGTTCAAATCCACCAGAAGCACGGTTCTCAGCTAAGCTAGGCCGTTCTTCAACTGCTGGCTCTCAATGAATTTCATGAGGGAATATTGAGTATGGAGATTAACAAATGCAAAGAGACTCACAGATGACTTACATGTGATAAAGTCACTCCACAAATGCTTTTGTTAGCTAAAATTTTCAGACCGTATGTACTTAATATTTGGAATAACTCATCTAAAAGGCTAACATTGTGCTTATTAACATAACCAATAACCTGAAGGAAACAAAAAGCCACTCAAGAAAAACTCTGAATTATTTTGTAACAACTGGCACGCACGGCTCTTTATTGGTCAGCGCTTTGGAGAAACGGCTCACCTCTGCTCCAGGTGAAGTGGACTGGGGCAGCTCAATGGGCTCAAGGATCCAAGATGACTTCACTCCCAGGTCCACTGCCTCAGCTGGACTGGCTAGGGGTTGGCCGGGTCTCCTCTGCTTTTTAACCTCTCACCCACCACAGCCACTCTCTCCAGCAGGAGAGTCAGACTTCTTTTTCTGGCAACTGCCTCCTAAGAGGGTGTTCTGACCTGAATTTATATATTGAAGTCCTAACCCCCAGTATGCCTCAGAATGTGACTGTATTTGGAGAGAGGGTCTTTAAAGAGGTGATTAAAGTTAACTCAGGTCCCATGGGTGGGCCCTCATCCAATATGACTAGTGTCCCAATTAGGAAGGGCACCAGGGAGGGGCACACACAGAGAAAAAATATGGGAGAACATCCATCTGCAAGCCAAGCAGAGAGGCCTCATGAGAAACAAAACCTGCCAACACCTTGATCTTGGACATTTAGTCTCAAAAACTAAAAAAAATTAACTTCTGCTCATTAAGCCTCCCTGTCTGTGGTGTTTTGTTATGGCAATTGTAGTAAATTAATACAGAGAACAAAAACAGAAGCTACAACACCCCTTAAGGCAACATCCGAAAGCCACAAAGCTTCACTTCCTTTACACAGACTGGTCCAAGCAAACCACAAGACCAGCCCAGATTCAAGAGGAGAGGATTCGCCTCCTCACGGGAGGTCCAGCCCGCACACATGAAGACCTATTGCTGACCATATCTGAAGACAACAGGCGGACAACATGGGATCAAGTCAAAACCCTGAGTTCTCTTATCTGATCTCCAACTGACTGCAAAGCCAACTGGGAAACTTGGATCAATGTCTACCTCAAGAACATGACCATTAGGTACAATCCTTTCATTAGACGGTTTAAAGGGTTAAACTACTGAAAGCTTACTAAGTGAAAATAGTTCAAGTATGTGAAAAACTCTGTCGAGAAGCATAAACTGACAAACAAACACACGGAGGAAAAACAGATTCCATCCTCAAGCCAAACCATAATGAACCTCCCGTACGCCAGCAAGGGTCCAGTGTGCCCCACTTTATGAGATGTGGCGAGAAGCATACTACTTCGCGTCTAGAATCCTCGGGCAGAAAGGGCCTTTCCTCAAGGTGACCAATCAATCGAGTGCTCCAGGAAATTCTAATTGCTCGCCCATTGCAAGTGCCGTGTTCCATGACTATAGGAGGCAGCATGGGAAGGCCAGGTAGGGACGGGAAACGAGAAAGAGCTTCTGCGGCTCCTCCGAGGCACTTGGGAGTAAGAAAGAACTGTTTTACACCAAAAGCCTAGAATCCAAACACCCAACTGCCTGCTTTGGTGGGATTCTATTAGACCAGCATAAATTAGAATGGACGTACACAGCTTAAAATAATGATTCTTATCCTGAGAACAGATTCTGCACAAGCAGAAAAGCAGGAAACAGAGTTAAGTGTTTGAGAGTGAGAAGCATTATGTGGATGGCTGGAAACAAAACCTCAATAGAGAACTTGCAATAGTCCTAAAACCTGCTACTGAAAATACTCCTGATGCATATTTATTAGGTTTGTCATCCGAGAGGCCTGTATTCCACAGTATTTCCAGCCATCATTAACAGGCACTAATGACCACAGCCTTTCAACACCGCGCCACCATGGTGCACTGCAATGCGCCCAGAGCAGCTGGCGGAATCGGAACAGATGGCCTGCTTCCCTTCAAGGCAGAACTTTCTGCAGGTGACAAAATGACTGTTAGGTGACTGTCAAAAAGAAAAACAAACAAAGGTCGAAACTGGAGTATAGGACGTCAGCAACGTAGGTGGTTAGTACTCCAGGGAGCCTTTAACTTGGGCCTTAAATGTTGGGAGGATTGTTTTCAAAGCCACAGCTGTGCTACAGAATCTGCATTCCTTCCAAACAGTGAAACATTCTGAGCCCTGAAGTCACCACAGTGCTGAGCAGGGCGCGCTGGAGTGTGCCACAGAATCCATTCCTTCAAGACACTGAGTTCCCACCATGCACCTGAAAAGGCGTGCCCTGTACTTTATGGGGGAGGGGCGTGGAAATGAGAGTCCCTGCCCCCAAAGGAAAGCCCAAAGGGTTCCAATGCACTCCAGTGGGATGCAGTCACCACTCTGGGCACACGGCAAGCAGCACAGCGACTGAATCCTGTTTGTGCTTAGGGATGTTGAAGAACTGTCCTTATGTTTCTTCACACATGTATTTCCCCTTTGGTAAATTGTATATACAGTTTCCCACCTTAACTAAGAAAAAACTAGGAATCCTTTGGCTGTAGGAGTAGAGTGGCTTAAACAGAAGAAAGTAAATAACCGAAAAAGGCAGGCCCTTTCAGAGGACACAGGACTATTCTCTCAGAAAAGCTTTTCCTGGTTATCCTGTCTACAAGAATCCCCCCACTAGTCCCCACTCTTGCCCACCCAATCACCTACTCCCCCCTTGTTCTGCTTTATTTTCCTCAGAGCACTCTCTGAGATTAAATGTTTTATCCACCTGTCTGCCGGCTCAGCTGCCACCACCGGCGCAGGTAGGGTCACGGTCCATTTCGCCTGCTGCTGTGTGGGGCCAAGTGCCTAGGGCAGTGCCCGTCCTAAGTCAGTATCTCTGAGCCACTGAATGAACGGATGGCCAGTCACACAGAACTCTGAGCAGGGAGTGCAATGAGGTCTCACGAGGGACTAGAACCAGAAGCTGGAACCAGGACAGCTGCGGGCTCACTCACACTGCATTCCCTCTTCGCCTGTCTCTGAGGCCCAGCCTCAGGTCTCCACCTCCTGCTGCATCCCTCTTTGCTTTCCCCACTCCCATTTCAGCACTGAAAACCAGCCAGTCTCCCATGCCCTCAGGATATAACCCAAAATCCTTCTGGTAACTTTCAAAGCTCCCCACAACCTGTCCTCCCATTCTTCTCTCTCATTATTTCACCCAACCACTCTCTCCTCCCGCCCTCGGAGGAGCGATGGGACCCCTCACCTCTGGGTCTTAGAACACAGTGTCTCCTCTTGCTGCAGCCCTCCTCCCCTCTCACCCGCACTGGCATCCCCTTCTCCTCCTGGCACAGGGTGAGAGGACCTGCTACTGTCCCCCATCACAGCTTAGGCTCTAAATTGCTTTCTCTCTGACTGAGCTGTAGGCGCCGCAGAAAAGGACCACCCTGCTTTGCTCACCACTGCATCTGAGCAGAGCATGTAGATGCTCAAATATTTGCAGGATAAATGAATGAACTCTGTATCAGCAATGCCTGTTCACTAAGGGGCTGTGACGAGAATGAGACAGCAATTCACAAGGGCAGGGATGCGTCTGCCTTGTCTAGCTATATTCCCCATGTGTGGAAGAGGAGGCACCCAATAAACATTTGTTGAGTGAATAAATTCCTGGTTAGCCTAATGTAACTCCACACCTTTTTCTAACACTTGAGAAAACATGTCAGAATGCAAGTGGGTAAAAGAAATGTTAGTATTAATGGAACATCTTTGAATCATTGAAAGATCCACACTTTATTACTTGTAATAAATTACTGGCCGCATACCTCAAAATTGATTGTATGAGGTAGGTGAGATAGTAGTTGAAAATATCTAATTTAGACAAAACTAAAAGATATGAAGCACTTTCTGCTTTTGTTATTTTATTTTCCAACAAAATGAAGGTGACAGTAAGTCCAGTAAGATTATAATAACAAATCATTCCTACCCTCATTTTTCTTTTTATGAAACAGATTCTGCACATGCCAGGAAAACCCTTAATCAAATGGAAAGGAGTTAAAAACACCTTTTTCTCCCATACCAGTGAAGTCCACGAAGTCACTGTGGTCCCCATGCAAAAGCCAGCCTGCAGCCCCACACGCTCCCTCAGGGAGGCTACTGCTGATCCCGCCTCCCCACCCTGCACGGCGGCTGCAAGACCACGGCCCCAGTGTGGCCAGACCAGTCTCCCTCAAATATAGCAACTAGTGTGTTTTAAGAGTTTGGGGGTTTTCTGCGTAAGCTGCTTTATCTTTTGCATAAAACGCATTTGGTAAAGTTGCTGGGAACTGAATCAACCTGGTTTTATTTTTGTTTACATAAAACAAATATTGATCACATGAGGAAATACAACCAAAAATGAACAGTCCTAATGAAGGTTTCAGTCTTGGTGTGTTAAAGAGAGAAACAAACAAATCTGAGCAAGCCAGACAAGAAACCATACAGACAGCCATAGACCCCAAACAAGGCTAAAGTTAGCAAAGGAATATATAGCAACCCAAAGCCAGGAACGTCGTGACCCTTAACAGCCCACAGAATTAGCCACTCCATCCACACCGACAGATCTGAGCTCTTCAAATCACCCCACACACCAAGTGACGCTGACTGACAGTAAAGATTGTGTTTTATTTTTTTTTAAAAGGAAGAAATTCAAAGGCCTTTTAGTCTATAAACAATACTTGTGTTTGATGTCTTTGGGCCCAAGTTGGAGAGGAGGATGAGAAAAGGGAGTGTGAGGGTATATTTTAAGGTTTCTTATTACTACCAAGGGGAGGAGGAGTCAAGGCAAAGTGCCAAGGTTAAAACAAAAAGAGCATCTAGAAATAAGGAGCTGCTTGTTTAAAAAATGAAGACCATGAACTCTTCAAGCAACAGTCCTCTCTGTCTTACTTGATAGAACGCTGCACCATCCAAAGGGGAAAAAGTAGGCACTCTCTGACCTTCACGTAGAGCCTGGCCGGTTTACACCAAAGTATTTCACTTTCAGTCATATTTATAAGCTTTCACTTTCAAGGTTTTTAACCCATTGTTGTCCCAATAGCAATCTGGTAAAACTTGCTCAGCCCTTCTAAGGAAAATGGTTTTTTTTTTTTTATTATTTTATTTATTTACCTTTAGAGGGGAAGGGGAGAGGGAGAGAAACATCAATGTATGGTTGCCTTTTGTGCGTCCCCTGCTGGGAGTTGGCCTGCAGGGAACTAGCCTGCAACCCAGGTATGTGCCCTGGCTGGGAATCGAACCACAATCCTCTGGTTCGCAGGCCTGTGCTCAATCCACTGAGCTACACCAGCCAGGCTAAGGAAAATGTTTTTAAGTGCATAAAGTAAAATACAAAGGATCACAAGTGAAGTCAATTATACTTAGCTTATCAGATAGCTTTAGATTGGGATGCAATAGTAATGTCCCCTGTATTGATGCAGCAAACAACGAATCCAGCAGCAAGTCTGTTTGTTGCCTGTTCTTAGTTGAGCGAAATGCGAAATCTCAGCTTGAGTTATAGTGAAAACAGAGATGCAATTTTTCCCCCAAGTTCAAGAACTCCCTGGATTGCATCTGTGGACCCTAGGTTAAAAGCCTTTGGTTGAAAGAGCCAATAAAAATACATTTGTGAAACATCAAATGAAAAGTAAAGCCTTGCAAAATATACTATCCATTCAATTGTGAGGTTAGAGAAACTAGAGTATAAGCAATATTTTCCCCAAAACCATGACGGGCCATTAGTCAGCAAGAGAGCTGCGTGCCTCAAAGCTTCAAGGCTGGGTTTTTTTGTTTGTTCGTTTGTTTTTCTAACTTACATGAGGGAGGCAGAATACCATTCTGGATTCAATTCCCAGCACCAAAGCGGGAAAGCAGTGACCTGGCCCTGCAGTGACCCAGCTCCGCTAGGGACTTACAAAAGTCTCCTCCCCTCCTGGAGCCTCAGTTTCTGCATCCGTAAAATAAAAGGGCTGAACATGTACCAGGACTTCTCAGGCTCCTTCCAGTTCTAAAGTTCTATCAGATTATCTCTTCTTTATACTAGCTAGTTCAACCTACTTAGCTTAATTTCAAAACATCATTGCCTTTCTTAAACTTGGAACAGAAAGTTTTACCAAATTTAAATGCCCTCATGGACAACCTAACACCAATGAGCCAAATGCATGTATGCTTATGCTACTATAATTTTTAAAAAATGGCCTCTTTTGCACATATCTACTTCATAAAAAGTAATCACAACATTGGTCTTTTCTATTTAAAGGAAGTTCTAATTCTAGCACCATCAACTGGAGAATATACAAAATCAACAAAAGCCAGGTTATCTAGAATTCATTAATGATACATTTTCCACTTTTCAGCCAATTAACAGTATTACAGGGCACAGACCAGGAAGGCCCTTAATGACTACCTAATCTGATCACTTTCATTAGTGCGAAAGAAACAGAGACAGAATGAGGGACCAAGTAAAAATCACAAAGCCAGCCTGCAAGAAAGCAGGAATAAAATCCAGGTCTCCTGACCAGGCCTTCCTGTTCTCCCCGATACACTGAACAGCCTCTCAAATCCTGACATACTTGCCCAACTTCAACAGTGTAGTCAGGTTTAAAACACGGAGAAAAAGACCTAAGAGACCAATCATTTTCTCTACTTTCAATTACGTCACGGGCACAGCCAAGAGTTGGGGCTGGGGCACAGTCACTGGTCAGAGTCATGAAATAATTAAATCCCACTTACCTACCAAGAAAGCGATGACCCTACTAAAATCCTGAACACCTGGAAATTCCCTTGATACTGTATAGCACATGACAAGGTGCAGAAGTACATCTAGATGGACACAGACATACACATACATAGCTCCTCACATATTCACGTATGTGTACAGACACTCAGACACACAGCACAGTTCCTGCCCGTGCTCCAGGATCTCAATGACAGAATATAAAAATAAAGGAGGACCACACGCCAGCTTCAAAAACAGAAGAAAGCCTTGTATTTCATGGAAGCTTCTATGTATAGAGAGCATTTGAATTTTTTTACTCTTTATTGCATTTTTGCATTATCATTTAGTCCCTTTACACCCCCCACCCCCAGCAATCACCACACTGCTGTCCACGTCCATGAGTCCTTTTCACTTTCTGTTCAATATTAAGCATTTTTCAATCTTAAGATTAACTTTATTAGTATGAAAATCTACACATTCTCTGTTTACCAACATTTATGTCCTAGATGATCAGGCATGCAAGGTCATTATTTTTTATTTGATTGTTATTGTTGTTTTAAGAGGGAGGACACCGTCTTAAGTCCTAAGGGTGGGGTATAAAAATTAAGGGACTTTTTAAAGTCTACCTACTGTTCCCTAGCTCCCCAGCATTCTCTGATGTATTCAATATTGCTAGAGAGTCAAAAACCTACTCTCGAAAAAGAAAAGAAAGAGACCACAATTCATCTCAAGTATTCCAACACCAAACTAGCATCTTCTTAGCAGTCTGGTCTCAATCACATTTCACTTCCTCCGAGACTTGCCCTGACCTCCTAAAGAAAACACCTGCCTAGAGCAGACATTCCCCAAGTTAACCCACTTCTGTTGAATACCTGGCAACACCTGAAACTGTCATTTATTATTCATTTGTTTGCATGTTTCTTTCTGCTCATGCCTGCCACACCACACTGTAATGGAAAGCTCCTTGTCCCCTGCTGATCCTCAGTGTCTGCACAGTGCGGGCAGATAGCAGGTGCACACAGAACTGCCTGGTGTCAGGTAAGTGCCATCTATGTCACCCTCAGGGTCTCCTGGAAAAGCATTAGAGAACACGCAGTTGGCTGTGCACTGACAGAGACGACTTTAGAGCCTATGACCCCGGGACAATCCAGGGTATAAATCCTTTCCCGGGGCTTCGAAGTGCCCTACACTTCCAGCTATGAACACAAAACCTCTCCAGACCCACTCACACATGGCTTTTCTGAAGCATCTCAACAATGATTTCCTCAAAAGGAAATAATGAAATAAAGTTCTGGCACAACTTAATCTTTCCTGTCAGGTTCACCATGTTAAACATACTCTGAAGCCAGCCACACAAACAAAACCAAACTCCACAAAATTAGGTTGGGCTGAGGTTACATAAGAGAAGCTAAACTCTGCCTTTTTCCTTGTCGTTCCTCCCTCCTTCCAGTGAACCTTAACATCCGTCTTTTAAGTGCAATTAGGTGCAGGTGAGAAAAACGCTTATTTGCACGTAGCTTCAAAATAGGCAACGAGATTTTCAATAACTTAACCCTGTAGCGGCAAAGCGAGGACTAGCCAACTTTGAGCTGTCCTGTGTCTGGAAGCTTCTCTTTAAAAATCTTCTAAAATTATTAAGTCGACATGTACTTCGAGGTATTCCGTTATCAAAACACTTTCTTCAGAGCTCTGAGTTTTCCCGTTCTTAAGATGTCCCACCTGTGTGCGAAGCCTACTTATCAACACCCGTAATGTTCTGAGTACAGGTCTTTCAACAGACAAGGGCAAAAGCGCGGGTTCCCGGGAGTGACACATCCCAAGGAAAAAAAATAATCCTTTCTCCTCCAGCACTAAACCCAAGCCGTTCTTTCTCCTGAGTTTCCTGCGCTTCCCCCTCCCCAGTCCGCTCCCCTTTCACTGCCCACTTTATCCAGCTTTCATCCCGCGAAGCCTCCCTCCCGGCTTATTAAGGGTAAACAATAGAAATGTCACAAGGAAACTCGGGAAGTAGATGAAGTCTCTCACTGTTGCCGTTTAACGATCGTGGATAATTACTAGCTTCAAAATGTGGTTTTCACAAGCGGAGAGAGAGCCGAGGCAGGCAAGGCTAGCGAGCTCCTCGCCGCCGGGAGGACATCTGCGAGGCCACGACCCGGGGTGGAGGGGCCGAGGGGGTGCGGCCAGGCGCCGCCGCGTCCTCGCCCCTCCGGGGCGCTCGCGGCGCCGAGAGCCGAGGGCCTGCGGGCCCGCCCGGGTCAGAGACAGTTCACTGCCCGCGGGCTGCGGCCGCCCGCCGCGGTCGCCGTAACAATGTGCTAAGGGCGGCCCGCGGACGCCCACCGCGCAGACCGCTCGGCCCGCCGCAGCCGCCCGCTGGCTGCGCCTCGCTCAGAGTTCGGGGCCCCGGGCCCACAGCGAGCGGGGACAGAGGGCCCCCCGGCGCAGGGCCTCGGGAGCCTCTCAGCTCCGCCAACCGGGGGGTCTCCTGCGACACAGCCAAGTGCCTGCGACGGTGGCGCCTCAGCCCCGGCCCCGACCGACCCTCCGCGAATCGGCGCTCTTGGGGAAGTCGAGCCCCTGCCCCTGCCCCTGCGGTACGACCACGCACTTCGTGCGCGAGCACTGAGCCCTGCGGGGCGTGAGGTCACCCCAGTCCCCCGCCGCCGCCGCCCGGGGGGCCGGGCCCGCTCTTCCACTTCCTCCGCAGCCGTCCCCAGCGCGGAGAGCGCATCCTGGCTCCCGCCTCGGCACCCGCCATCCCAGCCGTTCCGGCCGTTCCCAGAGCCCTGGTGGTCCCCAAAGAGCGCCCGAGCCACCCCGCTGGCGCCGCTTCGGGATGCGCGAGCGCGGCGGCTACCCAGCCCGGGGCGCTCGCCGCCCGCCCCTACTCTCCCCGAGGTCGGGAATGCCGGGACTCACCCCAATACCACCAGCTCCCCGTATTTCACCGGCTCCTTATTGGGGGCGCAGTGCTCCTCCTGGTCGGGGGAAAACATGGAGCCCCGCTCGGCCGCCGCCGCCTCCGCCGCGATCCCCGCCGAGTCCGCGCCGCCGCTACAATCCCATCCCGAGAAGGGGGTGAGCGCGCCGGGGAAGGGCACGGCGGCGAAGGGGGCGCGGGGCGGCCAGTCCCGAGGCTGCTCCGTCGTGGCTGCGCGTCTGCCCCGCCGGGCTTCCCGGAGCTCCGCGAGCCGCGGCCGCCCCGAGCCAGACTAGACAACAAATGGGACCCGGCAGCAGGGGACCTGTCCGCGCGGAGCGCTGCAGCCGCCGCCAGAGCCCCGCGGGAGGGAGGAAAGGAACAGGATAGGGCGGGAGGGGCGGAGGCAGCGCGCGGGGGAGGGGCGGGGGCAGGACCGCGGAGCCGCCCCGCCGCGCGCGGGCAGGTGGGAGCGGCCCCGCCCCCAGCCGAGAGCCCGCAGCCAGACCCGCGCGGCGCTGCCTCCCGCCGTGCGTGGGGCCTCCCGCGCCCACTCCCCGCCTTCCCCGGCCGGGCCCCGCGGCGGATCGGCCCCCATGTTATGTAAACATAGAGTAAAGGGAAAGGAAGTTCTTAAAGGAGCAGCTCTATTTTTCCCCCCCTCGCTTCCTCTCCTAAACTTAGAGCGCTGGGTCGTCAGCCCACGCTGCGGAGTTTTCCTGCTGCTGAGGGCTGCGCAGAATCCCAAAAGCGCAACGGTCCAGGTTCCTCGGGTAGCCTATTTTCCCAGGTTTAAATGTTAATAAAGAACTTTCTCTCCGGGGTATAAAAGGATTTGTTTTCCTGGGGGCACTCTGTTGCGGCATACATCTGGAGGTGTCGCACACAGGCACCTGCGTGCCTCCTCCTCCAAAACTAAGGCTGTCAGAGCTTGAAGACGTCTAGTAATTGGCGCTGAATTAGAGGGAGTTCTGAAGGCGGTTGGAGCTCTCCCCCGCTGTGCAGGATGTAGCTGCCGGGTTCGTGGTCAACAGGTTTCCACACAGCAGGGTTGTTTTTTGTGGGGTTTTTTTCCTAAGTTTTTTTCTTTTAATCCACGCTCTATCCACTTTTTCCCATACTTTTTCTCAATTCCTTAAGGAATTTAAGAGGAAATTACCTGGTTGAACTTTTTAGTGAATATAAATGTTGCTTTATTACCATAATTTAGTCAATGCACTATGTTTGCTTTTTATACTTGTCTAAATAGTTAACTGCTACAGCTTTAAAATATTTAGAGTAACAGGTTTACTGACTGCTGTTTTCATCATACAGGATTTTATTGTTATCATTTATTAAGCATTCACAACATGCTAGAAACTCTACGTATTACTGCCAGTCACTGACTCTCAAGACTATTAAATATTTAAAGAAATAAATACTGCAAAAGCTACCCTATGTATAAACAGCGACTGGTTGCCTCTGACCTTAAGAAAGGGCTGGGAAAAAAATAATTGCATCTGTAACCTTCCATCCTACATTAAGGACCCTTTGTCTAACCTTCTCTGCCAGGTTATTACGGTAGTGACATGCTGCTTCAGGAAAATAAATTATTCCAAAGTAACTAAAACTACACCAATAGTAAGCCCAAAACAAAACAATTTTAAACAATTAACTTACTTCAGCTAAGGACAGAAATTCTATCCTTCAACTGTATACAGCTATTCTGCAAATTTTACCTACTCCCTATATTTGTATACATACTCTGCTATAGTTTTAACAAACAATCCTTCATTAAAGGGTTGAATTCTTGCCCAGGACCAGTATCCTGGAGTGGATCTCTGTGTGAATTTCTACTTGATTAATGCAGTCCTCATCTAGCTACTCTATGCTTTTGCTTACCGTATAGATGTGTGGCTAGCAAACATCTGTCAGAATCATGTCACAGTTATGCAGTCCCCATTATTATAGTATCTGTCATTCTAACTTCTCTGGGCTTGGTCTATCGCTGCTGCTGCTCTCTGGGCTACAATTACTTCCTCCCTCCTCCTCTCTTGGCATGCTGTGCTTTTGTGCATTGCATTACACTGTTCTGGCTCCATTTCTTCCTCACTGTGCTCTGCATCTGCTCTTAGGGTGGAAACAAATATTTATTAACCTCCTACTAAGTTCTAAACACTAGGCTGTGAATTTCCCTTAAGATGTCCCCTTTAAGGCCCTCTGTTCTATATGCCCACAGCACCCCTGACTTCCAGGGGGGGGCATCTCTTTTTACTTTCCCACCATGCCTTTGAGGATGTTTGTAATGCTTAATCGGGACTGTCTTTATCAGAATTACTTACAGGAAGTGTTGCTTTGAATGAGTTTTGTATCATTGGAGGCTTGTTATCCTAAGCAGCTCAGGGCTGACACACTAGCTTTTGAAAACCTCAGGAATGTGTGCAGGGGCCAGGAATGGAAATGCAAATGGGCAAATAGGCTGAGTGAAGACTGCGGCAAACTGGTGAGCCTGTGCCACCTAAAAGGGCATCTGTCACTCATCTCTAGCTGATTATTGTCATTTGACAATATCAGCTCACCGTTGGTAAATGTAATCCTTTTAAAGCCCCAAATTCTGATTTTTGTACCAAATCTCTCAATGTTTAACTATTATCAACTCATTCAAGATTTTTTTTAAACACAGCATGGCCCTCTAAAATCACGTCTATTTTCAAGATTGAGCCCAAGATCCCCAAATTTGCTTTCTCTGATTTCAAGGAAACATATGTAAGTGAAGGTAATAGAACACTAACAAAAAAAAAAAAACACAGGCATGGAAACATGGAACTGCTGAAAGTGACTAGAGGGGAGGGGAGGATAATGGTGGGAAGATGGAAAGAAAGGGAAGGAATTAGACAAAGAACATGAATGAATGACCACAGACATGGACAACAGTGTGAGAATTGACTGTGGGAGTAGGAGGTGGGATGGGCAGAGGAGGGCAGAGGGGGGACAACAGGAACAACTGTAATAGAATAACAAAAATGATGAAAGAAATAGAACACATCTCATGTGAGATGAAATGGCCAGGCAGGGAGGGGAGCTGAGCAGTGTGGTTCATAAACATGATTTTCTCAGAGTCAGTCAGTGCTTGCTTCCCTGTGGAAGCTAGCTTGTACCTTTCTCTGCCCATCCCTTATTAGAGTTTTCTGCTCACAACGTAAGCCAATTAGAATATTACCCCGTCATCCCTCAGATTTGCAATCTGATTGTAGCATGAATTTATCTCTTCTTGAATGTAATTGTTTTAGTTAGGAGCTCCAGGCTGGTGGGACAATCTGGCTGCGCCATCTGCCAACCACCAAAAGCCAGTGGGTTTGGCCGCCCTGGCTGCCAGGACAGACCCCCCTTTTCCCTCCCTGCTTGCCTTTCCATTCTGTCTCCCCTAAACCACTCTCCTGAAGGGGATGACCCAGCCACAGCACCCCAGGGGGAGTTGATGCCGTTACTTGGATGATGAGAAGCCATATTTTACCACACAAATAAAACAATATAATGTTATCTCTTGATTTCTCTCCCTGCTATGTCTACCTCTATTAAATTAGAATTAAAAGATTTTGTGAAAAAGTTTGTGTTTACTCAAACATACCTTAAATAAAATCAATCAAATACCTTCCAGTATTTCTAGGATAAAGAGTCTAATTTTCGGTCACTTTGCATTCTACCTTACATGTTTATGCAAAGACTAAAGAGTAATTTAGTCTTGCAATATATTTAAGAATATAAATATATTCTGTCTAAACATGACAAAAATAAATATATTTTGTCTAAACATGTTTAGACAAACTGATCGCCTTTTTTCATGAAACCTAGATCATATTTCATTTTTAATTATACCTATTTTTCCAGATTGGGGAAGTAATAGGAGGCTGTCGTCAGAAGTTTGGAAAACATGAAAAAAAAAGGATTTGTAAAAATCTTATTTTAAATATCCATAGTCTCACTAGCCAGAAGCAACCCCATATAACATTTTTGTATATTTTCTTCATCTATCTTATTTTTCATTTTTTACATATTAGTGATAATACCATCTGTAACCACACTTTACAGTGTGTTATTCTGCCTTTTTTCACTTAATACTATATTGCCAGCAGTTTTCTCTTGTCACTAAAACTTCCTAAACATTGTTGTTGTTTTATCATCTGTATCAACATTTATTCACTATTCCCTGCTTAGGGGATGTTTGGAAGATTTCTATTTTTTGCTTTTGTAAACAAACATATTTACACTTGTTATTACTCATGAGAGCAGGCTCCTACAAACAACATTATTACATCAAAAGATACCAACATTTTTAAGACCCTTTGATGCATATTTCCAAAGCCTTTTTTAAAGTGGTTGTGCCTGCCAGTTGATACTGTAACGAGCAGTCAGTGGGAAAGCCTGCCTCAGGGAACTCTAGGGTTTTTAAATCTTGACTAATTTGACAGGTGGTAATTTTTTATTTGCATTTCTTCGATTGTTATTGTAAAGGTTCACACACTTTTTTTTATTGTAGCAAGAAAACACATAACATGAGGTAGACCCTCAGTGAAGTTTTGAGAGTCCAGCGGTACCGCCAGCTCTAAGCACACCGTGGTGCCGCAGACCTCGGCACCTTTTCACCTGGCACGACTGAAACCTCGGACCCACCGAGCTGTAACTCCCCTTCTCTCCCTTTCCCCAGCTCCTCGCACCCACCATTGTAAAGTCTACGGCCACGAATCTGACAACATTCCACACCTCATGTAAGTGGAATCCTTCTGCCTTCTTCTGCAAGTTGTCCTCCAGGTTCTTCCAGACTGTGGCACGGGACAGGATTTTGTTCTTTTTATGGATGGATAACATTTCATCGCATGTGTATGCCACCTCTTTTAGCCAACACTGCTTTGTTGATTTACTTAGTCTTTTCTATTTTCTATTTTGTTTATTTCTGCTCTAACCTTTATTTCCTCCCTTCTGCTAACTTAGGGCATAGTTTGTTGCTCTCTTTCTAGCTCCTCGAGGTGTGGAGTTAGGCTATTGATTTGAGATCCTGCTTCTGTTTGAATGTAGGCATTTACCACTACAAAGTTCCCTGTGAGTCCTGCTTTTGCGGCATCGCGTAAGTCTGGGTGCGTTATATTTTCATTGGTCTCCAGACAGTTTCTGATTTCCATTTTGATTTCTCCTTTGGCCCACTGATTGTTCAAGAGTGTGGGTATAATTTCTGCATCCAGCATTTTTCAAGTTTCTAATATTCCTTGCTGCTGATTTCTAGGTTCATTTCATTGTGATCAGAAAAGGTACTTGGTATGGTTTTGACTTCCTTACGTTTGTTAAGATTTGCTTTGTGACCACACGTGTGATGTCTCCTGAAGAGTGGTGCCTGTGCGCTTGAGAAGGGTGTGTGTTCTGCTGCAGCTGCTGGGTGGATGCATTTACTTTTTTAACAGCCACGTGGTTGGGTCATATTGAGTTGGTGGTCAATAAAACCTTAGGTTTTTCTCAGATGAACTTCTTTTAAATAGGATCCGTTTCACCCGAATCTGTACAATTGAATTATAGACTCTAATGAAATATTAAATATTTATTCTTGTTACGTTTTCACTTTGTGAAGTTTGAGCAATTCGATGAGTTCTTTTTTCCTTGATATTTTTCTCTTTCTTTTTAAGAGGCTTTAATTATTTTAATAGTTGTCAAAACAAATGGTAAGCAATTCAAATAATGCAAAAGAATGATAATTCTCTTAACCCAACTTTCATCCTGCAGGTCTCCCTAATGGAAATCACTGTTACCAATTTCTTGTGTATTTTTCCAGTACTATCCCGTGTGTATATGTTTGTTTGTTTAAATAATCCTTAAGAGAAATAGCAGCGTGCTACCCTATATTTAGCTTTTTTTTTTTCTCTTAACAAAGAGCCCGGGGAAAGCCCCTTCTAGAAGGCCCTTGAGCAGGTGACTGAATGACAAGACAGAGTCACCTGTGCAAGATCTGAGAGACTGACAATATTCTTTCTAGCAGGTATAACAAGTGCAAATGCCCTAAGATAGCAAAAAGCCTGGCATGTGTTCGGAACCAAAAGAACTCCATGCTGTTGGAGCTTACTGAATGAGCAGGAAAGGGGTACAAGATAAAGTTGAAGAGGGAGGTAAGAGCCACATCACACAGGGCATCAGGGTAATGATGTAAACATTTGATTTTCTTCTCTTTGATATTGGAAGTCACTGGAGAGTCGGGCATGGTTGTTGAAACAATCAAAAAGTAAAATCATCTGACAATTTTACCTGCATAGATATCATGAGATCATAGCATGCTTTGCTGAAATCAAGATACACATTTTAGAAGCTACATGATAAATGACTGTTGAATAAAAGCATTTATTTTCTCATTCTTAGCCCAAGGCCAGAGTTACTGCAAACAGTGAAGAGGACTCCTAGTGATGAATAATAGCCCTGGAGGAGGCCCTCCCTAGTCTGATTCACCAGGGAGACAGCGACTGATGGGAAGAGGTTAAAGAGGCAGGAGAATGGCGTCCTAAGAGAGTGGAGAAAAGGCTAGTTCAGGAGACAGAGGCCTCAGTTCTATGTCACAATCTCTTTATGCCTGCCTCAGTTATCCCAGCTGTGAAATAGGAATAATGATTTCCTGCCCATATATTCCACAAGATTTTTGAAAAAATTAAATGAGATCATGCATGTGACAGTAACTTGTATACTGTGAAGTATTAAAACACATACAGTATTGTCATTTTGGAATAAAACTACAGGAATAATGTCATGTGAGGGAAGATATGCAAACATGAAATAATAATGAATTAATAAATATGTGTTGAAAGCTTCCTGTACTTGTTTGTGCAGCCCTGAGATAATACATCGATTTGATGCATATTTATTTAGGACCTATTGTGTTGCGGCATGGTGATAGATACAGCAAGTGGCACAGCTGCAAGGATGGTGGCAGGAGAGCAGGGGTCCCAGAGGCTCCCACTGGGGAGGCAAAATCCTGATCGGAAAACGAGGAGTGGCAGGGGAGGGTGTGGGTCTCTGCTGCAGGGTCTGCACCATCTGCAGCTTCCCTGCTAGTTGTGAAATGTTCCCATTGTAGCAACTGGGACCTGGGGATCTAAATAAGAGGTGAACCCAGATGAAAGTGCTTTCTACAAAACTGTTAGGTGTTAGACAGTAGAATGATCCTTTGAGGGGAGACCTAAATGATGAGCTGGTATAAGGAAGCTAGGTCTCAAATTTGTGATTCATCCCTCTCCAACTTGACTGTGAATATCCATTTGACTTGAATGTTTCTGAATATACTTGTTTTATTCTTACTTTTTCATAATCTTTTACATTTAGCTCCGGCAGCTGCACATGTGAAGTGATCCGGTGTGTTTAGCTGCGAAATCAACACATGCTGCAGTGACCTCATCTCCACCACGACGTGCCAGTTCACACAAGAAATTCAAGGGCATGCGGACACTCACAGCTCAGCACAGATGGAACTGGCCTCCCACCCCCATCCTGGTCAACAATTAAAGTAGGAACGAACACCAGATAGGTAGAAGTTACAACTACTCCCCTCAGGGAAATAATAAAACAAAAGGACATTTTTCATTCCTTTGGAAAGACCTTAAATCAAGGTTGCAGCTTCATCACCGTAATGGGAGAATTAAACACACGGAGGCCCACACAGATCAAAACTGTTAATCCACAAATTGTTTGCCTGCCTGGTAAACGACATTCCTACGAACCTTTCTCTTTGCTGGTGACCGGTCACTTATACCAGAGTCTTCCCCTCCTGTGTGCAGCCCTTGTGCTGTGACTGGCTAAAGTTAATATGTCAGAAAGGACTTGCAGTTGACCAAAGGCAAACCACAAATACACCAGGGAAGTAAAGAATCTTAACTGAGTAAGCCAAATTTCCATCTTCTGTGAAATTATGAACATTTTATTCAAGTTAAGTATTTTATTAACTGTGTCTTCTATGTCCAGACCAACAGATACTAAAACCTAGTAAAAAAAATTTTTTTAAATCAAATCTTTGTCCTCTCCCTCCTCCTCTAGGCATTTTAAGATTCATAATCTCCTGGCATTTATCATAGACTTACCATATGTTAGGTACTATACATCATAGTCAATAGAGAGGTTTCTTGCATTCCATATTTTTTAATACAATGATATGTACATTCAGTTGAAATGTCTATAGCTGTAAGTATATTTTTCCATGCTCGATTAGAAATTTTATTAAGCATTTTTTAGGATAGTGATAAAATCATCTATTTCTGAAAAAGAAAACACCCCAAAACTAGTGGCTTAAAACAAACAAACAAAAAACACCCTTGATTCTATCAGCTTGGGTTAAAGGTCAGGGTCATGAAGTTCAACTACAGCTGCTAGAAGCAAGCTTTGGATGGGATGGGATATGAGCTGTGAAGCACCTCTAACTTGCCCACTATCACTATAATTTCAACGGAGAGAAAGCAGGAAAATTTGAGTGTCAACAAAATGTTAAATTATAGAAGGAGTTATATTTGGTGTACTGTGTGTGGGACAAGAATGAGTAAGAAGAGCAGAGCCAAGGAAGATGCATTAACTGAACTAAGTGAAAAACAGTGAAAGGAACTGACTAGATACAAGGAGATAAGAAAGTTCACTGCAGGTGAGATCATGGAAAGGTTTGAAATATAGAATAAATAATTTAAACTTGAAAAAGTGAGGTCTTGTTGAAGATTTTGAGATAGGAGGCGAAGAGGTCAAAATGGCAGGAGAGAGCCTGACGTTCGATCACTTAGACTAAGTGAGTGGACAGCAAGCGTCTACTCTGCCCCAGACCCTGTGCTGGGCCTGGGACTGTTTTCATGGTCCTGGAGCTTCTGCAGGGCACTCACTGCCTGGAGGGCGGCCAAGGGATGCTGCTCCTGCGTGCTAGTGCAGAGAGAGGGATGGCAAAGTCAGAGCAGCTCAGTGACCAAAAAAAACAGGCAAATACAGAGTGACATCACCTTTGGGGTAAAATTTTACTTTTCGTTCTTTCATTTTCTCCATTTATAATTAAGGATAAAATATGGGTAACATTTTTCTTCTTTCGTAGAGGCATGAGAAATGCAAAGTTTAGTTTTATTTTAGAATGTGAGGAGAGATTCAGTGTCAAACGGGAACTTTGTGGTTGATCATCGCATGGCCTCCCGTAAGTCTTTACCTCTCTCTCTATGCCTCATACGTGGAGTACGGTAGATAATAATAATCAGTAACACTGCCAGAATGTTCATTATATGCCAGGCACTGCTGTACAGGCTTTACACAGATCCGTGCACTTTACTCTCATGGTAACCAAATGAGGCGGATAGTGTGATCATCATCCCCATTATATAGATGGGAAAAAATTGAGGTACGGAGAATTTAAGTGCCTTGACCAAGGTCAAACAGGTAGTAATCAGTGGAACTGAGCTTTAGATCTAGAATATTTGATTCCAGAATCTATGCAATACATTATAGTGCCTCTTAATTGCTTTTTAAATTTTTAATTTATACCCATTGGCAATATTGGCTGACTATCTTTTTATGTGTCTGCCATTGTCAGCACTTCCAGCATGCAGGACCACTTAGATAACTGGATGTACCTCCATCTCCCAAAGGGACTACAAGCACAGGGCCACAGATGCCTATTCCCAATACATTATGCAGGTGAATCATACCACGTCCTGGTTGATCCTTCAGTAAGAGCTTAAAGCCCTTGAGGCCATTTAAGGGATCCCACACTCTCCCTGAGATGCAAGACAGCCAACTCACTCTCAGTGCATGCCAGGCTCATCTCTGCCTCCGCACCACACACACACACACACACACACACACACTTCACCCAGGGTAAGCCAGCCTCGTCAGCCTCCTCACTGTTACAGGGGGCGGGCACCAGCTCTCCCCCAGATCACGTCCTACCCAGCTACCAGAGTGACCACAGTACATAGAATGATTAAAAGCTTCCTTCAACTTCAGGACCTTTCACCTCTTCACACTGAGGACAGGAGTTCACAGCTTTGCCAAGGAACCACCTGCTCGTTCAGGAACTGGAAACACATCTCAACCCTGGACTGGAGTGGCCCACTCACCTCCGAGCAACACAAGTTCTGTCATGCCTTTGTTGGGGCCGTGTCTGCTGTAGCTGAGTCCTGAGCCAGATGCTGAGTTTGCTTGCATCGGCCTGGTCCGAGCTCATTGCTCTGGGAGAGCAGGCCAACGTGCAAACGTTCTGCATCGCCACAAACCCCAAATTTCTTCAAATTTCATTTTCCAAAGGGTCAATGTCAGGATTATGACTATCAACACATCAAGTTTCATCGTCTGATCTAAGTTGGCAGCCCTTGGCCTTTTTACATGACCCCTGGATAAAATGGTGTTGTGGTGAGGCCTTTTCAGTTACAAGAAACAGAGAGCTACTTGTGGTCCTGTAAGAGAAGGAAGGTTTTGCTGTGCGTCTTCACATGGGTTAAAAACAGACCGGGGGCAGCTCTAGGCACCACTGGGCTGTCAGTCCCTCGGAGACGCCTGATTTTCTAATGTGTTGCTGCTTTCTCTTTCTGTCTCTGGGCGGGTTTCTTTAGCTCTTATCTCCTTTTCTCTTTGACTTTTGCAGAACACATTGGCAATCAAGTCCCTCCGAATTATAATGGGTCAGCTTCTGCTCCCAATAATGCTTCCTGAGTTTCTTCTCTTGGCATTTCTTGCTTCACATTTCTGAGAGAGGGAATACACACCTTTTGAACATCAGGAGTTAAAAGTCAATCTTGGACTGGCTCATGTCCCCTAGTGTTCTGGTTCATTCTCTCTCTCTCCCTCTCTCTCATAGAGATTGCCTCACTAGAAGCTACTATGGGCTAGCAGGTACTCTAAACATGTCTAATGTGGGTGGGATATTTGAGGCTGAATTGAAGCCAGCTCTTGGTAGCAGGGTATTAACATTATAAAGTTTCTATAATTAAATTAAAATTGCACCATTTTAAAAAAGTTTAATGATCAAATTTATAGTCATTTCTAGTCAGCCTTTTCAAAAATCTTTAAGATGTAAGATTATCCATGTTTTCCAAAGTTAATTATTCAATAAAATCATGTACTATTTTTTAAGAAAGCAGATTTTTAAATGAGTAAATTATCAAAGAAAAGTTCAAGACTACTTATAATCTCTTTCATCTTCTTCAGCTTCAAAAGTATCCCCAGCTTTTTCAATCTCTTCCCTGGAGTTTGAGTTTCACCATCTTCAACTTCACTTTAATTTAGTCCAAATGATCATTGCAAATAAAACTGCCAGAAGCAACAAAAAAATGTTCGAAGGATTTATCCTTGTTATTTGTCTCTTCGCTTAGCACCTACAAGGCCAGAGTTCAAGAAAATCACCCTCTAAGGGTCATTTGTAGGAGAGAAATAGAAGATCTGGAGGTGAAGATGTGTTTCAGCAACAAACAGTGAATTAGCATTGACTATGAAGAATGGGAATGAATTTTTATTTTAAATGTTCTTACTACAATGTAACCAAAAGTGTCTCCTTCTTCCAAAAACACATTTCCATGGTAATTTTTGAAGCTTCTTATTCTAGATACATCCATCACTTCCTTTTGCCCAAATCCCCTTTTTGGAGAATTTTCCTGCTAACCTCCCTAAAGGGGTGTGACTCATCCCCTTGGTAATTGGACCAAGAATAGGCAGGTGAGTCAAGCGAGGCCATTCAAGTTCTCATCGAAATTTTGGGACTTGAAACAGAGACTGAATTAGTCAGCACTGTAGACTCCAGAGCCATAAAGTCATGTGTAATTGATTAGTGATAGAATTGGCTTTGTGGACAAATTGTATTTTATTTATTACATTTCTTAAAATATTTTATTTATTTATTTTTAGAGGGAGGAGAAAGAGAAGGAGAAAAACATCAGTATGTGGTTGCCTCTCACACACCCCCCTACTGGGGACTTGGCCCACAGACCACCACGTGCCCCGACTGGGAATTGAACCGGTGACCCTTTGATTTATAGGTCTGCATTCAATCCACTGAGCTACACCAGCTAGGGCTTTGGCCAGACTTTAAAATGTAGCTAAATGCAAAGTTAAATGCAGCTAAAGTTGTGGGAAAGCGGACCCTAAAAACCAGTGGAAGAAGCTGACTTCACCAGGACAGATGGAGCCAACATATAAGAAGTATCGGAGAAAGACCAAGAGAAATGGTCTGCCTGGAGATGAGTTCCCACAGGTCCCAGGTGTATCATTAGTCATAGGATTTCTTCAGACGCTTACACAAAATTCCTCTGTATTTCAAATGGTTTAACTGTGGGGTTTTTTTCTATAATGAGATTAAGATAAGTCTGTGTTTTATGTGCATACTTTTAATCTGGATGAAGAATGAATTTAGTATGCCTCAGAAGACAGAGGGGATGGCCTCCATTCCTTGCGATGCTCCCTGAAGAAAACTGAAGGCAAAAACCAAAGCCTGCATATCTTAAATATTTGCAAAGAACAGCAGTTTCATTCAGAATGGAATGTGATGACTAACTTCTGTGACTGCGGTGGAACTTAATAGAAAAGTTTTTCCTAATGAGAAGGATGATTCAGTACCTCAATCATTCAGCAAATTATATTGAGTATCCACTATATGTGCTAAGTCCTGTGAACAGTTCTGGAGCCCTTCAGGAGATCAGGCAAGTCATAAATAAAGCTTCCAGGGGGACTACATGTAAATCACAGTTATTATATAATGTGCCCGAGCCCATTGAATGCTACGGATGATTTCAAGTGTAGAGCGCTGGGCTGCAGAGTTGGGAGGTTTGAGGCATGTATAAAAAATTCAGCCCTTTCCTGCTCCAGCTTTTCTGACAAGGGATTCCACGTTTAAACAAAGCCCTGTGAGCAAGTTTCTGAGAAAACTCTGAACAAGGCAATGAACATCTACTGAAAACATACTATGTGCTGGGCACTAAACACAGTCTATGATGAAAACAGCCTGGCTCCTTGTCAACGAGCTTTATGGACTAGAAAACGAAGTAAAAAAGATACACCCAAATGGCTGTTACACCCTGACACAAAATATCATGTATTCACTAGATTCCTGTTGTACTGATGCCTGAATGTTGTGTTGGTAGATTCTGTATCTGTCTAAATCTTCGTGACTTCTTCTTGATCTCCTGTCATTAGTTTAAATTCTATCCCATTAGGAACAGATGTGATCCCAAAGAATGTCATTATAACTTGGTAAGAGCACTGATCATCGAAAACCCTCAACTTGCTCTGTGGATAAAGTTCACTAACTACTGGAAAGCATAGTGTTGGTCTCTAAGCAACGATGTATCTGGTACCATTTTTGCTAAGAAAAGGGCAAACAGTATAGCCCTCCGAATCCATAGATGGTGAGTGAGTTAACACGGTTCTCAGCACAGGAAGCAAGTCAAAAGAGAGCCGTCTGACACAAGAGCTGAAGCTGTCTGTCACATCAATGGAGCAAAAAAGAGTAGAAAAATATCTTTGGATTCCAAAATCAAATTGCCTCTTTCTTCCACGACAGCTCAAGAGAACCTCTCAGAATCAGCTAAGGGCCACAGCACAGTTGGGGTTGGAGACTTAGAGGGAAGAGCACAAAATAAGAAAATATTTAGAAAGTATCTTGCAGATGCTATCCTCCCTAAGTGCTTCATAATCATAATGTTATGGTTGAGTCCTTGTCAAGTTATAGCTGAAGATCAAGAAAAACAGATATTTTCGGAGCAGTTACTGCTCACTTAATGGTCCGATAGGGCAAAGGATAAACTCTTGAAATGTCAGGTATTCAATAAGTCATATTCTTAGGAAGAAAGGAAAACTCCTTCTAGAATTCAGGCTCA
This sequence comes from Sturnira hondurensis, assembly GCF_014824575.4. NCBI lineage: Eukaryota > Metazoa > Chordata > Mammalia > Chiroptera > Phyllostomidae > Sturnira > Sturnira hondurensis. The sequence goes on along the minus strand of NW_028080827.1, from coordinate 26,421,934 downwards.
TTACCTAAGATGAAATAGATAGGTCATGTCCAGCAAGAACTTGAAAAGGCAAACACAAATGGTGCAACATTAGTCCCCAAAGCTCCACTATCAAACCAAGAGGTTTTAGCTGCTCTGACTTACTCAGTTATGTATCCCAAATGCCATGCTGTCGAGAAGCAAAACACTTCGCAAAGGCCTCAACCTTTTGGGGGCACCAGGAGCTGGAGGTGGCAGGCCGCAGGGCTGGGCCTCCTGAGTGCGCCAGGCTCAGGGTGAGCGGGCAGCCTGGGGCCAGCAGATCCACGGGTTCCTGGTCTCTGGCGAGGATTCGAGGATGGTGACCACTGACCAGAAGTTGCTGAAGGCGCTGCTGCTGAACCTGTGCTGCTGGATTCCAGGCAGGAGCGAAGCGGATGAAGCCCAGCAGTCCCAGTGTGCTGAGTGAGCGACTGGCGGCAACTTTTCCCCAACTGTTGAAAGAGATGACTTTCTAGAGGGTGAAAAAATCAAGAAAGAACTTAATTGACAAAGAAGAGAAGCAGATGCTGCATTGTTTTCAGAACCCCACAGAAAGTGTCATTTTCAGGGAGTTTTGAAAAATAAATGGAAAATTCTCTACCTCTCGCTAAGCCTTAGTGAAGACCCATGCGAGTGGTCTAACAAGGTTTCCAGCTACACCCCGTTACCTGCCCAAGCATTACCAAGAGAGGCCCACTCAACTCCCTAGTATGAGGACACCAGGCCTCAGACTCTCCAGGGCTGCAGCATCCCGTCAGGGCACAGCTGGGGCAGTGGGGGAACTGGCTTGGGCAGTGTAAGCAAACAGTCTCAGTGAGCTCCAAGAATAGGAAACTGGTTCCTACAGCAGCTGGAGTCACGTCTTGCATGGAGTTTTGTGCAAACCAGCCTTCTTCACAAAACACTACCTCAAAGGGTGTCCCCAACACTGTTTCTGACAATATGACAAGGCCAAGGAGAGATGTGGGAGTGAGTGAGGCCGCCTTTGTCAGAGACCTCGTGTACATGTTCCAGGGCATAGACGGCAAAGTCATCAAGATGAGCAACACTGAGAATTGTTACACAGAGGAGGGAAAGGCAAACTGTGCTTTCCCTGTGCTGCCTTGCACCAGGAACTCAGGGAAAACTGCTGACTACTCTCCATTCCACATTCCCGGCTACGGTTAGAGGATAATCAGGGTGTGAGTTTGGGCCTTGAGGTTAGTTTAACTCTGGTGCCTCCTGGTTTGGACCTACGATCCTAAGATAAAACAGAAGACTCTTGTAGCCCTGGCGGGCCACTGCCAAGGAGGGCAAGGAGGTGAGCTGGCCTTGGCTGCCCTCGCTACAGGAAAATGGGAAGCCCATACATGAGGTCCCTGGGGCAGTACATTCTCAGCTCAGTGTCACATACTGTCTTGAGCTTCCTTTACCACTGGATATACAACAGGGAGCTCGAGGACACTTACCATGAAGTAAGGAATGCTATTCAACTGTCAGACACATATTTAAGAAGCATGGGCACTGGGTTACTCCCCCCACGCTCCCCACCCTACCATTACTGTTTTCTCTCAACAGAAATGCCAGCAGACTTCATTTGAATGCCATGTGTATTTTGTACAGTGCTTTGAAAGCCAATCATCTCACTGATCGGCAGAGCTGTATTTGGTTAGTGGAAAACTGTTATCCCATTTTTAATAGTGGGGAACTCATCAAGGTCAGATCACTCGTCCAAATTTACCAGCAATAGAAAGTTTACAGCAAGGCTGGGACTAGTTCTCCTGGGTTTTAGTCCTGTTTCCTTGCAGAACAGGATTACATGTTCTGTTGCTTTGCATGATTACATGAAACTAAACTACAGTGCTAACAATTTTAATGAAACAAGGTATTTGTACATATATCTACTGAAATATAGTTAGTTCTGCTATAATGCAACATCTTCCCCCAAAATCACCAGGTGAAAATCACAGAGTAAAAGCCACAGGGCTTCCAACAAAAAGTAGAGTGAGGGGGCATCACACAAAAGCCTTGTCAGGGATGTTAGGCAAAAAAAGTGCAGCAACTTAACGAAAGTTGTGGCAGAGTTTTAAACGCATTAAATCGTTAAGACATATTCTAGAATATTCTTAGAATGTACAAATTCTAGAGTAAATAGGGCATTTACCTTAAAAAAGCCCTGAAGTTGGCTCATGGACATGGGCCAGAGGAAGCGTGTCCAAAGTGGAACCGAAAGCCATGGCCACTTGTATTCATGGTGGATCAGGGCAGCCAGTGGGTGTGAGACGTGCCTTTGTGTGAGATTTGTGAGTTCCCATGAGCCTGGGTTGCTGTTTTCACCTAGTTTCTCATTGATGAAATTGCACTAAAGCAATTGTGAAATTTGTGTTATGGCTAAATAATTTCCTAATTGTCATCTGTGCCATAACGAGTTGTTTTAAAAACAAGCACAATAGCAGAACCAACCATATCCACTCTTGTTTGGTGGGTGCTTTTGAAACACAGGAGTGGAAGTCTATACGTGCATATGTACTGTGCAAGTCACTCAACGTGACTTGTAGCTCCTTCCACGACAGTATTATAGTTGTACTTTTTTTTTTAATTTTGTAAAGTTTTTTAAAGCTTTTATTTATCTTTCGAAGGAAGGGAAGGAGAGAAGGAGAGAAATATCAATGTACCGTTGCCTCTCATGAGTCCCCTTCTGGGAACTGGCCTGCAACCCAGACATGTGCCCTGACTGGGAATCGAACCTCGATCGTGTGGTTCACAGGCCCGTGCTCAATCCACTGAGCTACACCAGCCAGGGCCTATAGTTGTACTTTATTACTGCATATCATTTCACTGCATGGACATATATTTTATTTAGCAACTCTCCTATTGATGGAGATCATGTTCTTTGTAGTTTTAAATCTTATGAACATTACTGAAATTAACACCCTTTTAAAAAAAAGAAGCAAAAGACTCCAGAGTGACTGATTTCGAATGCACCATGACAGAAACCCTGGAGAGCAGGTAGACTGTAGCTATGGAGAGATGAGCAGATAGGCTGAATAAATATGTAGGTAATTCGGGGTTTGAATCCCAGGGCCATCATTTGCCAGCTCTGTGACTTTGGGGAAGTGACTTACCGACTCTGAACCTCAATTCTCTCTTCAGTAAATGGCAGTCATAGTACTTACCTCATAGGGTTATTGTAACAAGTGGAGCATAATACCTGGCACGTGGTAGCCGTCAGAAAGATCAGCCCCCATTCCCTAGCAAGGTCTAGAAATAATAAATGTCAACTTACACTTTGCTTCTCATTATATCGTACCTATTTCCCCCCTTGGGCTAGAGAAACAATATAGCAGAATGGTCAAAACACACAGCAAATAGAGTTGAATTGCCAGGGCTCAAAGCCCAGTTTTATTGATTTCTGGTTGCATAATTTTGGACTTGTTATTTAACCTCTCTGCAACTCAGTTTCCTCTGAGGATGAACTAATACAGACGCTTGGAACAGTGTCTGGCACATAGTGAACACAAGGAGATTCAGTTGCTATCATCCTTATTACTGTTGTTAACTGTATTCTGGATAAAGTACATATATATCCCTTCAAGGAACTTATTCCAATGAAGTTTTTTCTCCAGCTGTCAACTCACGTCTTGGATAATGTGCATCTTGAACCATTTTGGGACTTTTAATTTTTACGGCAGGTTGTATTTTTCTGATGATGCCACCGTAACTCCCACCACACATGCTCTTCTGCAAAATGACCTGTTGCTTCTCTATCAACAGGCGGTGTGTGCCCCTTCTGTCGAAGCTGGGTGGGTTTTTGACGGCTTTGGCCAACAGAGTGCGGTGGGAGTGATGCTGTGGCCCGCAACAGGTGATGCAGCTCCTGTGTGGCTTGCTGGACCACCGGCATTTTGAACCTCCCACTGCTCTGCCGAAAGGAAGCCAAACCACATGGAGTGGTCCCGTGTAGGTGCTCTGGTCCCCAATCCTACCTCTTAGCCCAGGTGCCAGAAAAGGGGTGAAGCAGCCCCCACAGGACTTCAGCCCCAGCCGCTGAGTCACCCTTAGCTTCTAAGCAAGCCCTGCTAGCCGAGATCTCAGATGTCAAGGAGCAGGATCAATGCATCCCTTTTGTGCTTTATGCAAACTCCTGACCCACAGACTCCACAAGCCTATTAAAAATGGTGGTTGTTTTAAGTGGCTATATTTTGAGGTAGTTTGTTTTACACCAACAGTAACTGGAACACTTTCTTTCAAGGAGAAAGTCCCATTATTTTAAACTTTCCTGGAGTTAACATGGGAAAAAAATTATTTTTTGCTGAACAGAAAATATGGCCCTCTTCATAATAATTCATGGGGGTAACTTGAAAAATAGACACTTTAAATCATATTCTTCTTTTATGAGTTGATGGGCAGGGCCTAAAACTGGCGTTTATATATTACATGTCAGAAAGGTCTGCATGGTTTTCCTCCTCCAACACGTGCACAATTATTTTTCTAGAACTAGAGTTCCCAAGAATATTTTTTTCATAACTGCAGCAACAAGTCTCTCTGGTGTTTCCTAACTCTGAAATAGAAATCATTTAAAAATGTTCCAACAGCTGTATCCAATTATCACTGAGCGTTTTAAATAGTTAGTGGTCTCGGATTCAGAATTATCCACAGCAGCCCGTTAAAATGGTGAAAGGGTCTCTATCAACTAGTGTTTATGTGTGCGTTTGAACTCCTGTTGGCCAGCTGTGCGCTGTCTGTGTAGCATCACTGTGCAGAGGCCAGTCGCCCATTTAAAAAGTTGGACTACTTTCAGCTAGGTAGAGACGCAAGACACCCGAAGATAGGGTTTGCTCTGTGTTAAATAAGGACACGGCATCCCGTTTCTTAAAGGCAGCTTTCCCAAGAATGACCATCTGTCCTATTTTGCGGGGTTTTTTTTCCAGTCTGTACCTGTCACAAGTTCTGAAAATACTCTGGGCTCACTTGTTAAATCTTTACGTGCCCTCGTTCCCTGTAAGAAGCTTCTTTTTGACGGGATCCCTCCCCAGTTCCTTCTGCTGTGCCAACTGCTTGCCCTGCTAACCCACCCGACCCCGGGCCGGAGAATCTGTGGTTTGTAGTAAGGGCTTTGCAGCTAAAGACACCAGGGTTTGATTTCTGGGTCCTCTCCTCTACCTACTAGCTGTGTGACTTTGAACAAGTTACTTAAGTTCTCTGGTCACTAGTTTCTTAATCTTAAGAGCAGAGACAATAATACGACTACCCTGAAAGATTCTTGTGAGAACAAAAGAGATAATGCATTCTAAACATCTAGAACAGTGCTTACCCTGTAACTGAATGTTCACTGCATATTAGCTATTATTAAGAATAGATCAGGGCCCTGGCTGGCGTAGCTCAGTGGATTGAGCACAGGCCTGCGAACCAGAGGATCACGGTTCGATTCCCAGTCAGGGCACATGCCTGGGTTGCAGTGGGTTCCTTGCAGGCTAACTACCAGCAGGGGACGCACAAAAGGCAACTAAACATTGATGTTTCTCTCCCTCTCTCCTTCCCCTCTAAAGATAAATAAATAAATAAAATCTTTTAAAAAAAAGAATAAAAATCAATGTATAAAACAGATACTAGCAAGGAAGAGCTATCGAGTCTAGGTCCTTCTTCCTAAGATGCCCTTTAAATTTCAAAGCTATTCCAGGAGCCCTAGGAATAGGCAGAACTGTTGAGGTCCATAATAATGCCCCCAGAGATCACCCACAGCAGGGCTGTGGTCAACATCAGGCCCCTAATGAGGTCATGCATTACTGGTTTCAGAATTGCTATGTATTAGCTGCGGATTCTGTTAGTATTAGACGTGAGAGCGGGACTAACAGAGAACATCTTCCTTGAGACCCCAGGTCCAGCCTTGCTTTCTGTTCATCACAGTGAGGAATCCTAACAGTTTATTGTGGACGTGCCCATACACTCCTGCCTGCCACAGGGGCTGGCTGCCCGATTCAAAGGTACACTAGTTCTTTCGGGAGACCAGTGTGTCTCACCTCATGCCCATGTAACAGGCCAGACCTAAGATCCAGGTGGCACGTGTGACAGAGCAGCAATGAATGAAGTGAGTTTCTATGCCACACATAGCAGCAATCGCCAGGGCCCCTGGAATGAACGTAAGGAAGATAACATTTGTCTTCAACTTCTCATTCCCCTTTTCTTCCCCTGCGTCCTCCTCTCAATGCCAGGACAGGGAGTCCCAGCCTCTACCAGAATCCCCAACATACCACCAGTGGTACTTACTCTGACCTTCCCTCCCTCAAAACATCCCAGCCTCCAAGACGGCTCCCCCACCGTTCTCAGCAGAACAACTCTCTCATTATTCTTCACATACATTTGCTGTCTGGTTAGACTAATTCACAATAAGCTATGAAGGAGCAACAAGTTTTGGGACTTGAAAGTCCCGTGAATAGTGACCCCCCCAAAGATATGTCTAAGTCCTAACCCCCAGTAGTTGTGCATGTGACCTTACCTGGACAAAGCATCTTTGCAGACGTAATTGAGAAAGGGACCTTAAGATGGGATCACCCTGTGTTAACCGAATGGGCCCCCTTGAATCGGAAGTGTCCTTATACGAAGAGGAGAAGCCAGGGACACAGAAGGAAAAGACCTGTGAGGCAGAGGCAGAGACTGCAGCCCAGCAGCCACAGACCGAAAAAATGCCCGGGGCCACCGGACGCTGGAGGAGGCGGGAAGGAGTCTCCTTTCAGAGCCTGTGGACGGAGAGTGGCCTGCTACCACCTAGATTTGGGACTTCCGGCCTCTGAAACTGGGACGGAATAGGTTTCTGTTGTTTGAAGTCTCCTAGTTTGTAATAATTTCTCAGAGTAGCCCCAGAAGATGGATGTATGCAGTAACCCAGGCACTGCAGTCCCAGGGGCCTGCCAGGCACCTGCGGTTCAGAAAGCCTCGGTACTTGCTCCTGCTACAAAGTTAGGTCTCAGCTTTGGGCCTTTCTACGCTGCCAGTTCCCTTAAGGAATAATTGCTGTTGGTTTGAGTTTCAAAGAGAAGTCCATGGTCCCGACTGCATATGTGGTGGGTTAAAACTGTTCCCTAGTTCCTTCTGTGCCCACCATTCTGCACTTTGTCTCCAGGGCTCGAGGCCCCTGAGTCCCAGTCTTCACACCGTGGTTGACTCGGGGAGAAAAGGGAAGGAGGCAAGATTGCCTGACGTACCACGAACTTTAAAAACATAAGGTTTCACAGTTTTTACGTGTCTCTTGCCATGCTCCTTTGTCCAGGCTCAACCAATGCCACAACCCAGCCCTTCTCTAACTTGTGAATGGGCACCCGCAACCCAGCCCTTCCCTAACTTGTGAATGAGCACCGTGGCAGTGCTGTTGATTCCATCCTTGTCATCTGTGAGCAAGCATATTTTTTAGTTGAATGATATTATCAAATTTGGGTAACAGTTCCCCATTCTCTAATTTTCTATGGCGATTATGCTTCCAGTTATACATTTCAATATGCTTCAGAAACATTCTCTTTCTGGTGGATTCACTGGGATCCCCCTTAAATTCTCCATAGCAATCAGTAGCTGACATCAGCCCACACCCTCGTAAGTTACAGAGGATGCAGGCGGCTTGGAATCGGCAACAACCAACCCACTGCTTTTACCTTCCTGTGCTCCTCATTGTTATCTACCTCCCTTTGGATTTGCTCAAATGCTCCAGCATCTTTATGAAGCAGAAGGGTGCTAAAACTGGCACATATTTATCAAGTGGTTCCCCATATATAGTTCTGCACTCCAGTTGCTATAGAAATAAGCCAGAAAGTCTAACTCTGGATTCTTATGTTTCACATATTCAAATTTAGATGAACTGTAACGTGGTTACCAAAAAAAAGTTATCTTCCATGAGATAGAAATGCAAACTTGCTATTTCACTTGCCTCTTTAAACTAATAAAGCCATCACGTGAAGACAGAAGAAATCATTTGTCTGTTCCATTGTATTTTCTTTAGACTTGAGGGAGTTTCGCTGATAGTGAAAACTTAGTCTTGGGTATTCTAACCACCCTGAAACTTAATGGAGCAGGGGAGAAATACAGAAGAGAGAGCATTACAACAGAATGATATGGCGTGCTTTACAGGTGCTCGGCATAACAAACTACTTTTGTTTTTCTAGTATTACTTCACCGAAATAGAATTCACTTGGACACTGGCCAAGACTGATTGCGAGGCCTAAGGGGTAGCGCAGGTGAGGCTGTTGTCCAAAATGTGTACTAAACTCAAAAGGGAAAATGCAAGGACTGAATCCAAGCCCTGAGTGTTGAGAAATAGGCAGAACGCTCCATGTCTCATTGCCCTACTTTCTAGCCAAGTTTTCTTCATTTTTCCTCAAAAGAAATTGAAAAATCACTCTGGTACACGGGCCACTCTTTAGCATTTGTTACTGTAAAGCGTTTGTTCAACTTACAAGTGGTATCACGAGGGATAAAGACATTGAGAAATGTTAAATGGGTCGGAGAAAGGGGAGAAAAGGGATGAGGATCAAGAGAGTACAGACAGTTTTACATGTCATGAAAATCAGTCTTTAAAATAGCATTTTCCCTTTAACCCACGATGGCTAGGAAAACCTGTACTTGAGAAGACACTCACTTGAATAAGCCCTTCCTCAGCAAGATGGCAAATCCTGTGTTACAATATTTGAAAGGAAAACTGATTTACATCCGAACAGTAAGAGGGAGCTTACACATGTTACTTCTCAGTGAATGTCACTTGTCAGCATTTGAAGTCTCCTGGTTGATGGGTCCAGGCTCTTGAGTGCCACAGGTCACATACGTCATGCTACGCAGGTGCCCAAATATGAAGTCTCATTGAGAGTTGGACGGGAACTCGGAGATGTTCACTAAGGAGTGTAGAGACCATAACAGTTACCTTAGCTTTTATTTCTATGAGGGAGGAAGAGGATCACACTGACTGAGCTTCTAATTGCACAGGGGGGTGTCTGTGACGGCCAGGAGTCTGAAGGGACAGTATGAGGAATTTCAGTTCACTGTTAAACAAAGAGAATGTCTCTCACAAGAAGCTAGAGATGTTATTTAAAAGACCTTCAAATGACTGACTAAATTCTTGGCCATTGTATCCATCTGAGCTATCCATTTGCAGGCACGAGATTCCATAAAACAGAGCAACAGCATCCAACACTGAGGTGGCGAAAGATAGTGACTAAATGCTTTTACTTGGAAATCAAGTAGGTGGAGGTTCAACTCATACCTACCACTTAGCTAATGATTGAGCGGACAGAGGTACTTAATCTCGCTAAGTTTTGGTTTCTTCAATTGTAAAAGGGGGACAACTAATAATACTGTGCACCATTGAGGGCTCTGGTGAGAACTAAGTGAAATGACGTGCTATACATGACGTGCCTTGCATCTGAAACATAGCACATATTCAAAAACTATTAGCTGGTAGTGTTGCTACCATTATTATTATTTCCACAGAAGCAAGACAATAATCTAAACTACCTTTTTTCCTTTTCATTCATATCTCATGTCAGTGGGATATAATAACTATGAACTGTAACTAGTATAATCATATGATCACTGGCCTGTTACTACTTCAGGTTCTTCAGGAATTGCAAGTGAATGTCTCCTAAACCTGCCCACACATTTCATGTCTGGGTGGCTTCAGGTCACCCGGCGCTACAGTACTAACCCAGCCTGCTGCTTCCTATAACACTTTCCTGGTCCAGTACCAGCTTGGGCTCCACATCACCAGGAACATGCTACCTTTTCACCGCTAATTTGCAGTTTCTCTCTGGTCTTAGGGCTTTCAAAATTGGATACGGTCAATTTCATTACTAGTGGTCTGTGGAGTCAATTTTTAAATCATTAATCTTTGTAAACTCAAAGGTGCACCCATCAGCAAACATTCTTGCAGAGTTTTCATTATTTGGGGCAACAGGGGAAATGGACGTACAGGCAACATTCTCCCAGAAATAAGACCAAAATGACATCATTAACAGAGAAGTGTTTGTCTGCTGCAAGTTGCACAGGATTCTTTGCATTCTTACTGGATTTTTAAATGTTGCTGAAAATGAGTTGCCGGGAGTTCTTAGAAGGACCCAGCTAGTGAGGATTATGCCTGAAAGCCCCAAGAAAAGCCAGGAACAGAGTCACAACACAACAACAATGACCACAAAAAAGGAGTGGTCACTTCCCTGCTCCGTCCTTGGGAGAAGGGACAGAAATGACAACAGTCCAACAGGTCCGTGCCTTTGCTTACTCACCTGTTTTTGAAATCCAAACGTGGGATCTGAGGAAAGCCACACACCGTTTTTGTTTTCTTGTATACGTTTTTCTGTGTATTTCCTTTCTTCTGGCTTTTAATCTCAGGTACATATGATTAAACACAAGCAATGCTGCCTGAATAAAAAAATAAACAAACACGCACAGAAACAAGAAGAAATGAGTTCCCAGTTCAGAAACCAGGATGAGCACAGGAAGGGGGGTGTCCTGACAGCTTCCCTAAGAAAGGTCACCCCCACCCCCAACCTCCAGCTTCAGGAGGCCGGGCTCCAGCACAGAGGGAGAAGGACGGGAGTAGAGGGAGCGAAGGGAACTACTCTACCCCAAGGAGCTAAATCTAGATCTCGTTTTCTCAGATTCTTCCTGCAGGGTTCAGGGTTTGAGGAGAATCAACTTAACAAAGGAAACAGAGAACTCCTCAAATCTGGGAGCTCTTTAACCAGCCCCCTGACCAAAAAACATCATGGAAGAACAGCCCTTTTACTGCCAACCAAGAAGACCAAACAAACAAACTGTGATGAGAATAAAAGTCTCCATAGTTCATTTCCCCGTGAAAGACCAAGCAGGAGTTTCCCCCGTGAAAGAAAAGCCTTCGCATAAAAAATGTTGGTCATCATTATTTTCACAGCAGATGGGGCCCGAGATACCTCAGGCCTCCTCACATGCAGGCACCAGCCAAAGTGGCTGCTAATTAATGTGCCACACTGGTAAATAAATGACCTTCTCCTTCCATTTACAGGCCAAAGCCTCGGTGACCCGAAAGGCACCACCTGAGACCGAGACTGAACGATCACCGTCTATAAATCATCCTGCAGCGGAAACTCATTTGCTGCGAATATGTGAGTAACGAAGGAAGCCGGGGGAGGCTTTAGTTTTTACTTATTATTTTTCTGTTGTGACACTACCAAAGAAAATACCAATGTCTCAAAGGTCATTGGCCAAGGAAATCAAAATATTTTTTTGTCTCGCCACCTATTTTCCCTATTTCATATTGTGCCTTTTTTCCACGAAGGCAATATGTAGAATGATTTTCTCTTAAAATAAGGGCAAGAAAAATCTTTCATTTATTTTTCTTCTGCACCCACATGATAATTTTCAAGAGTGCGTGTATGTATTGGTAATTTGCTTTACAGCGTTAAAGCGAGAGGCTAACCGGTTAACCCTTCTGCCAGGCCACCCGAGCGTGCATGGCCAGCAGCCGCTGCCTGACACTCCCTCCTTCCCGCCTTACCCTCTGCCCTGGCTGCTGGCACCGACCGATGGACCAGCAGGAACACGGGCTTTCAGAGTTTCCTTTCAACCCCTGACCCCTCCCTGAGTCCCCAGGACGTGACTGGCCCTGTCAAGCCCAGGAAGACAAAAATTTTATGTTTTTAAATTCCTTTTTCAGGTGCACCACGATGAAGAAACACATTTCAGCAAATCCAGAAATAGCACGAAGAGGTAGCTGTCCTGGCTAGAGAGAAAAATCTAGTCTCCTTCAGAGCATGTGTATGTGCATGAGTGTGTATAACTGGGAAATGTACACTCACACTTACCTTTACAGCAGTGTCCAGAGCTTTTTAGAAGTTTTTTCTGCAACAGAATATTCAAAGTAAAAGTAAATAACTATGTGTTTCTTTAGAGTAATCCTAGAATAAGCCTAATACTATCTCCCAAATTAAAATCCCTCGCCACCTCCATTGGCTCTTGAGATTAAAACCTTAGCTCTCCAATATTTTATATTTTTAAGAAGAAGTGATTGGTTATCTTCATTTCTGAAAAAGACAAGGATCTTTCAACATGATTACACTTTTCCCCTGCAGTGTAGTTTTTAACTTATAGTCACAAAAGCAAATATTTCATATAAATCAGATGATGATAATAATGTTTAACTCAGTGTTAATTTAGCAAGTACTTAAACTGAGAGTGAAACTGTGCTAAGAACTTCATGCTTATCACATTATTGAATTCTCAGGATAATAGTGCATTTGTTCCCAGTATTATCCTCATGTTAAAACTGGAGACCAGAGAGATGGAGTAACTTGCAGAAGTTCTGCAGCTAGTAGGTCCATGTGATCCCAGCATCTGAAGGCTTAAGCACGACACTCACCTGCCTGTGCTTGACAGATGGCAAATGATTGTCTCCCCAGAAATTTTTGAGGAAAAGCTTGTTCTGGATGTGTTTGCCAATCCCATTATAATACGGGCTTCAGTGGCGGGCTTCAGCCCATCCCTCCCACGTGTGTTGCATACAGGAGTGTAGACATGGCCAGAGTTGAGTCTCTTACAGAGAACAGCTGGTTCTGGCTGTTGGAAACATTCAAATTAGCTTTTGAGACTTATTGTTAGCCACACCTTCCTGTAGTAGTTCTGGCGACAAATATCCAGGGACAAAATTTGGCAATCACACAAACCAAAAAAAAGAAAAAAGAAAAAAGAAAAACTTTTAGCCAGATAAACAGTTTGCAAGGAAAATAATGTGAACCTCAAAACTTAGGGTTTTTTTTTTTTTACTCTTTCCTGCTTTTTAATCTTGCCTTCACAGAAGGGATCGTAATGTCATATTAAATCAAGATGCATTATAATGAAGGTAAGAAAAAGACCAGATTGCTTTGAACTACAGACTTTGACTTGTATTCTAACACAAATTATGGTGAGAAAGCCCCTGCCTCGGCTACAAAGTGCTCGCGCATCTTAACATATGCAGGGTGTCCCCTGGAATTTTTAGAAGCAACCTTGTTGCTGTTTTCTCCTCACTGCTCAGAAAAATAAAGTCCCCGCGAGGAGATAAAGGTCAGCCACTGAAGCAGATGGCGTTATCTGTTTTCCATCTCCCTTCAGGCACTTAAATTTTTCCCTCTTTATGGAAATGTTGTGCTCAGTAGAAGTATAAACAAATTGTAAGAGACCATTTATTTAACAGTGTGACAGCTTAACCAAATCTCCTTGTAGACAGGCTCCCATGATAAGATTCCATTCTCTCATGTGACGGAGGGAAATTCACATTCAAAGGAGAGTGTAATTTCATGTGAAAACCTGTCATGTTGACGGTCCGTTCTCCACAGTCAACCTGTTCACAGGGTTAGTTGTGGCCCAGCTACATTACCACGCTCATGCTGAGTACCATCGTCTCCTTCATCTTGGGAAATCTTGGCATTAAATAAAATAACAGAGCTGATCCTTTATGCAAATGCCACCAAGGAATATGGGCCACTTAGCAGAGATGCCTTTTCTTGCCGTAAGGAGCGTTGGTATTGGAAATACTGCTTTCTGCCAAGAACTCCAAAGTCATCCTGTCACGACCTATTAATTCAGAGATCAGTCTCCTTGTTGGCAGCGAACCACCAAACCCACAAAGTTGTGTTTGATTTGCTCTTGGAGGATAGACTGACTTCACCCCGCTGAACTCCGGGAGAGTGATGCCTCACTGCCGTCCGTCCCAATGCTGTGAAGGACACAGCACTGTTCAGGGATGTTAGTGCGCGGCTGATCTGCTCCAGGCAGCTTTACCTGAGAGCAAGGACAAGAAAATCACAGCTGACTGCACAGGCTCTCAGGGAGATTTGGTCTACTCTGCAGACGCAGAGCTTTCTATTAACAAAAGTTAATAAGGTCTCCCAACAGCTCATTCACCGAGTAAGAAAATATGCTGCTTTCTTGGCAACTGGAGAGTATGTACAGCAACAATGGCAAGAGTAGACGCCTGGCCCTGGCTGGTGTAGCTCAGTGGATTGAGCACAGGCCTGCGAACCAGAGGATCGAGGTTTGGTTCCCAGTCAGGGCACATGCCTGGGTTGCAGGCCAGTTCCCTGCAGGCCAACTCCCAGCAGGGGACACACCAAAGGCAACCATATATTGATGTTTCTCTCCCTCTCTCCTTTCCCCTCTTAAAGATAAATAAATAAATAAAATCTTAAAAAAAAAAGAGTAGACGCCTGTATTTTTCTTATGGAATGTATACACACAGCCCACTTTCTCAGCAATGGCTCCATCTTCTTGAATCAATAGACCGATTTTGGTTGCGGGATGTTATTACTCACTGCTAATCCAGGAGAGCTGGACAGGGCTCTTCTCCTGGCCTAACGATAGAATTTTCATCCAGGCCTAAACCAAACAGCATACTGTATTTCTTCTTGTCGCAGACATTGGTTCCGGAGGCTTGTGTGTGAATTGCCGGATGTTTGCCTACACCAACTGTACCAAGGCTTTTCCACTTCCTGTTGTATTCAAATTCTGAAGGATGGAGCTCCAGGAACTGCTGGAAGACACTTTATGATTATACAAGGCCTAAGATTAGAGCTGCTATGAAGGAAACTGGTGCAAAAAAAGGAGAGGAATCAGTTTATGTTGCTATCACTTAAGCTCAATCAAGCCACACCTGAAGGTGATTTTCCTTAGACGCCCCAGTTTTACTCACGTTTTTACAACAGATGACTTGAGTTATCTTACCTGTCACATACCACCTAGACAATCATACCTGAAACAGCTGGAAAAATTGCTTCCTTTTTAAAAATTTCAAAGGCTAAGCGTTCAAGTATTTTATGTTTTAATATAATCAACTTTGCCCTTCACTAGAGTTGTATCTTTTCCTAAACAACATTTTGGGGACAATACATTATAAACACATCTCATCAAACTAATCAAGAGTAGTAATAATAAATGTTCTGTGTGGGCAAAGTGTTTTAGTCTACCAAGAGCCTGCAAAAACATTATCTCACTTGATCCTCATAAGCAAAACATGAGCTATGCAGGACACATTTTATTTTCTGTTTTACAGGAAACGGGGTTAGATGATGTCATGTCAAAAGACGCTGAGGAGAAAATTAACCTTGGTGATTGTGTAGCCTATCCTACCATATTACAGATGCAGACCCTGGTTTCAAGAAGCTCGGAGATTTGCCTAACATCACATAGCTAATCATTTCATTCATACTTGGAGGAGGGCAATTTTTTTGAATTTGTGAGTTCAGCCGTTACATCATGTTTATTATCCATAAATCTCTTATATACCTGGGTGCTTAAAGCAGAGCTTCCTTCCTCAAAAGGAGAAACCATATTTCACTCCTACACAAGAAACATTAAATCTAATTCAGTTCATGTTTCTGAGCCCTGGAAATGTGACTGGGTCACAGGCTTGACAGAACAGATCTTCCCATCCGTATCCACAACCATAACCAAGACCACGACACTGTGCCTTTCCTCCCAGCCCTGAGATGCCATTCTATCACCTTCATATTGTAAATCCTTAAGGATTCCGCTCAGCTCGGGATTCCTTATTCGGGACAGGTGACCATCTCGGCTTTACTCTTCATGTTAAGCCACAAAGTTGCCTCTTCACCGGCAGCAGAAGCTTTTCTGCCTGGAGGCCCGCCATCAGCGTGCACCTGAGAACCTGCTACCCCCCAATAATACCCTCCTTGATCTCCGTGGGCAAGGTTGCTACAGGCGGGTATCTCTGGCGTGAATTGAAATACTCCAGATGGGTAGGTTGTTGCCACCTCCTTCCCCACAAACACCTCTCTAAAAATTGGATGACGATCTCTTTGGCTACTCAAATAGATTCGATGAACAAAATCCATTCATTCAAATGTTTCAGCAGATACTACATGCCAGGCACCGTTCCAGGTGCTGGAATAAAGTTGTGAACAACATAGAGAAAACAAATCTCTAATCTTGTGGATTTCACATTCTAGAGAAGAAGACAATAAACAAGGTAAGTAAAATATATAGTTAGGTAGAGATAGGTGTTAAGGAGAGAAAAAATGAAGCAGAAAATAGAATGGGCTTTCCTGAGATGACTTTGTTTGAGTAAATAAGGGAAGTGGGAGATGTGGCCACGTTGTGTGTCTGGGAGAGGAGCAATCTAGGTGGAAGGACTGCAAATGCAAAGGCCCTGGGGCAGACGCATGCCTCATGTGCATTCGAGGAACAGCAAGGAGGCCAGTGTGGCTTCACTGGGGTACTTGAGAGGGAGATCAGTAGGAAATGGGTCAAGAGATAACAGGGCATCATTGTGTGCATTTGGCTGTTATTCTGAATGAAATGGAAAGAAGCCCTTGAACAGTTTTGAATAAGGAGCATCACGACTAGATTTTGTATTGACAAGATACCTCTGGCTGCTGGAGTAAGAAGAAACTGAGGGAGGCAAGGGTGGAAGCGAGGAGATGGCCGTGGTAGTAAGAGCTGATGGAGAGTTGGGCCAGGACAATAACGGGAAGGTGATGTGAAGACTGTGAATGCCATTGCATTTGCTGCAAGATCTGCTGGGTATGAGAGAGGAGATAGAGTCAAGGATGCTCTTCAGATCTTCTGGCCGAAAGGACTGGTAGAGTGGAATAGCCCTCCTTCACTAGTAACTGGAGACTGCAGGCGAAGCTGGCTTTGGGGAGGATGCCAGGACCTCGGTTCTGGGCATGTTAAGTTTGAAATGCTAAGGAGACACACAACGAGAGATGTCAAGAGGACAGGTGGTCTTATGAGTTTAAAGAACCGTCTAGAGTAGAGATAAAACTGTGGGAGTCATCAGTACAGAGATGGTACTTAAATTCAGAGGACTGCATGCAGCACTTACCAAGAGAGTAAATGTAATAAGAAAAGTAAAACACCCAAGGGCTGAGCTCTGGCAAAGCCTAATGTTTACAGTTTGAAGAGATGAAGAAGACTCTGTCCAGGGAGGTAGGAGGAATACCAGGAGAAGCTGAAAGGCAATAGAAGAAAGTATTTCAAAGAGGAAAGGGGCATTGACCTGGTTAAATGCTGTTTGTAGGTCAATTAAGATGAAGTTTGAGAGGTTACAACTGACTTCGCAATACCGTAACTCATCTGGTGGCCTTGAACAATGTCAGTGGAAGGGTAGGGCCCCAACCTGCCTTGAGTGAGTTCAGGAAAGAGGGAGAGAAGCAACGGGAGGTTGCACCCGTCTTTCAAGGGGCTTTTCTCTAAAGGGAAGGAGAAACATGGGATATAATTAGAAGAGGAAATAGGTCAGAGAGGGTTATTTCTAAGACAACAGGCATAACAGCATGTTTGTATATTGATGAGAATGATCCCGTGGAGGGGGAGAACTTAAAAATGCAGGAGAGGGGAGACAGTTACTAGAACAAATGTTTTGAGGTAGGACCAAGGGCTGGGGTATTGCCCAGGGGCAGACACTGGTCATGGGCAGGAGCAAAGTCAAGCCATCATAATGATGGGAGAGAAGGCAGAGACTAGGCCAGAGAGGCAGGTGGGTCACTAGAGACAAGGTAGAACCTTATGAGAATTCCCTGATCACTCCCCTTTTCTTGATGAAGTAGTGTGCACTTCTCACAGAGGTTACTTCCCAAAATTTTTGCAAAGCTAAGGAATGTCAATGTCAAGAATTTTGGGACTGGGAAATCTAAAAGTTGTGCTACTATTCTTAGTTTTACACCTAACATCATAATCTGAAGAGTACAGGGCTCTACTCTCCCAGCATGAGGCCTATCTTTCCAGAAACAAACTTCTGACCCCCAGATTAGATGGTTCTGAGGAAGTCTCACATACCCACTTCTGTCCCTCGTGGGGAAGGGACACCAACCCTTCCATTATCTCAATTTCACAGTGTCTGCCTTTCCTCTCTTCCACAAGGTTCCCCCTCTCCATTAAGTCTTTTTTCAGATGTTCAGGAGAGCATACTATGGGAACGGTAGCAGTGACTAGTGGACCAAAAAGGCACCCCAGGGAAATTCTACACAGATGCCTGCATCTTAGTCGTTTTCCCAGATTTGCACTACACTTGTCCTTGATCATTTCTTTCTCTGCTTCACAAATATAAAATAATTTCTGCCATTAAACAAAAAGACCTGCTTAAATCTCTGAGAGGGGACAGCAAAAATGATGACGAATATGATAAATGCGTGCTTCCACAACTTAGAATTTGAGATTTTCAGTGTCCAGGCAGGAAGGGAAAGAACGGGAATCAGAATGCATTACCTCCTTGAATCCTGCCATCTCTAGGTGGTAGTTATTATTATTTCCATTCTATAGGTGACATTCAGCAAGAACAACTTGTCCCAAGTCCCACACTAGTAAACGGAGGACCCAGACTTGAACCCTGGACTCTCAGAGCTCAGGGTCAGGTCCTCTGCTCCATGATCAGTTCAGAAAGGCAAATGCGATATCAATAGGTAATAAAAGATGTTTCTGTCCTGTCCCTGAACTGGCTCTCCAGGTAATTCAGAAACTCCTCCTTCGAGCCCTTGTTCTTTGGTGTTCATGCTACAAAGAACCTTTTGTTGCACCATGGGCATTAGGAACATTGCTTTCTGCCAAGGTGACTTTTAATTTATCAGAGGTCTCTCTGGTAGATAGATGCCCAAACTATTTGGTTACTGTTTGCTTGGCCAAAAAAACAGGAAGGGAAGAGGTACTCAACTGGAATGAGGATCTGTTTGGGGGGTTTTCTGTTGTTTTTTGGGGGGGGGATTGCCTTTGGGATTCCTTATTTTCAAAAACAACTCTCATCTTGCCCTACAGTGGTGGTGTTCTCATGCTCTGCATTCTGCATCCCAAATAGGCTTTCAAAGCATTCCAAGTGGGCACTGACCATTTTGTGCAGATCAGCTTTTCCGAGCGCGTGATCTACAGTGGCCACTCCGTTTTCTCTCTTCAGCCTGCCCAGCCCCCTTCACCAGCAGCTGAGGACATGGAGGCCTCCATCCTAGACCAACTTCTCAACCCTTCTGTCTTTGTAGCAGATTTGCTTCGTGCTCCTCCTCACCTCCTCTCTCTTATCGCAGGCAGGAAGCAGCGTGCCTCGTCATTCCCAGGATAATCTTTTTATGTGTGTCCTCCATCCTACTTCCTCCTCTGGCCTTGGGAATCTCCTCTCACGTTTTCAAGCTCAAGTTCAACCTAGTGTCTACGTAGCTCCCCTTAAAAATGAAAAAGTCTTCCTATTTCTTTAAGCTACTGCCCCCTTTCTTAAGTTTCACTGCTAAACTTTTTGGAAGAGATTCCAAACTCACAATAGGTTAACTTCCTTTTATTGCAACCTGTCCTGACCATTCTACTGAAATCTCTCACTTGGGACATCAGCAGTGGTCAGGAGCATAGTTGGGTCCTTGTTCTGTTCTGGGTCCTTAACTCTCCTGATCGGTAGAGTTAAGAGTGTTGGCAGCAGTCAGGCCTGGGTACAAGTCCTAACTCTGTCTCTTAACTCTGTTAGGAGGCTGGCGCAGACTAAGTAGTCCACAAATGTTAGTTGTTATTCTCCTCATAACTATTATTAGCCATCCCCCCTTTTGGAAATTCTTTCCTCCCTTCACATCCCTGCCACTAAGCTCTTGGTTCTCCTCCAATCTCTAAGGCTTTCTTGAAGCCCCCTCACTGGTCTCTCTTCCTTTTCCCTTCCTTAAATTTAGGCAGTCTCCAAGCTTCCACCTTTTGCTTTTTCTGTTTTCCTCTGTGTCTTTTCCCTTAGAGCTCCCGCTCAGTCCCACAGCCCTCCCTCTCCCCAGTGTGAGCAGGGACACTGCTAGCCCACGCCCTGCCGTGACTGTTCTGACGGCTGGAGGTTGCCTTGCTCCCCTTCTCTGGTGGAGACCCATCCTCAATGCCACCTCCTTCAGGAAGCCTTCTAGTCTCATCCATTCTTAGTTAGAATTCAGCTCTATCTTGGGAGTCTTTGCTTTACAAAGATTCCCATTTCTGCACTTATCATTACATAGTTCAAAGTAATAGTACTATTGCTTTGAACTATGTCTGGGCATGTGTAGTTCTAACTCCCTCATTAGACTATAAACTCTGTAGGACAGGAAGCATATTTTAATCACCCTTTTACTCCCACATGCTGACTATGATGTATGTATCGTGGTAGGCTGAACCCATGTGAACTGATAGGAAGGGCAAGTAGGCTGAGTGTTCAGATACCTAAGCACCATTGCTTCTCGGCCTTTTGGCTAGGATCAAGTGCAGATACCTAAGCACCTCCCAAACTGGACCCCAAGAGATGGGATGGCTCACAAAAGGGAGGAAACATGAGTGCTAAAAAGAACTGAAAGGAGGGAAGAATAAAAATGAAGTATGTTAGGGGGACATAGGGATTGTAACACGGTGAGAGAGGGCTGGGACAGGAGACCACAAGGAAGGTGGGTACGCTTAGGGGCACGGGGAGCCAGGACAGTCCGAAGGCAGCGGGGCAGGTGACAGAAAAGGGGGGAATCCTGTTTCCTGCCCCATGGCTTTGGGCTTTTATTTTCTCATGTAATTTCTCTGGTCCAGCGAGAATAAAACCAAATTTCAAAAGAGTACTTGGGAGCTTATTATTTATAAAGGCTTGAAAGATCTTCAGACATGAAGTATGGGAAAGAGGGATTTTATTGTTTCATACGTAGTCTTTAAATATTAAAGTGAGACAAAGATCCTTAAATACAACTGGAAAATATCCCATAAGACGTGTCTTTCATTTTTCTGATGAAACATTGTAAATAAGACACACTGACCACATTGATTATAAACATCTATTGAATAAATTTTTAAACAACCAAATGAGAACTACTGGTAAATTATATATAGAATTCATGTTTACATCTCTTTGTTTTACTTATCCTTGTACCCAAAGGGGGCAGGTGCAATAAATTCATTTTTACATTAAATTCATTTTTAATATCAGTTTTTCTCCCCCCCCCATTCTTCTTTACATTAGCAGTATATGTTTCAATTAAGCTGAAATCCCACAGGCTGCTCTCCTGAATTGATCATTTAAACACAGGCCTGATGCAAAACACACCCTGCTTGGACGAGGCCTTCTGCACCCTTGAGAACCCTCCTAGAATGTTCCACGGACGGTTTTAGAATTTTTATTTTTGAAAACTGGCATATGAAACATTTTCTACAACAGAAACATGTCAACAACATCCTATTTGCAGCAGAAGAAAACACCATTGGGATGACGCCTTGAAAACACATTTGGGTGATGGCAGATCACAAGACGCTTGGCTCTGAAGTCAAGATATCGGGTTTCAAACAAAAATATAGAGACTGGATATGAATAAACTCTCCCAAAAGCTCATGCTGCTCTCCTGGCTGGGGATTCAGATGGGGGATCAGTAACACTGGCAGATGACTCCAGAGAAATAAGGATCCCATCTGCAGGCAGATGAAAAGAAGGGGGAAAATTTCTTTGGGTGCTTTGCTTGAGTTGCGTTAGAAACGAGAGAGTCTATCACATCTTTCTAACAACATCGGCTGGTGTTCTCCTGCCAACAATTTAATTGGTTTAGAACTATGTTAAACTCGGAGAATGGCATCATCCATCTCAAGGGACACAGGCTCACTCCTGCCTAACTAGTGGGAAAGGGAGACACAAAAGTTCAATGACATCTAGCATCAGCAGCCCAGCCTGTCTCTTGTTTTTGCACACGCATATGGAAGACAGTATGACAAGGTAGCTCTCTCTACATGCAACATGCCTTCAATCTGGTCCCCAAAGAGATATAAATAGATATATTCCATTATCCATCCAGATCTGCTCTCTAATCTGCTCCATTCCACTCCGTGAAGCAGGGGCTGACTGATACAGACCGTACAACCTGGGCCTGACTAACAGACCCACTGGCGGGAGACCGGAGGGTGGGAGAAGGGCGAGTCTTGGGTATTCATTTTCCCAGCTCCCTGTGGGTTGGCTGCTTTACCATCAAAAGCTAAGCTCCTGCCAAATATTCTCTTTACATAGCCATTCCTTCTGAATTCTCCAAATCACTTGCCCCTCCAGGCCCAGGAGTGGCAGGGGTTCGCAAGAGCCCTCACAGCAAACACCTGCAAAGTTACCGCAGTGCACCATCTGCTTCCTGTTACATCCCTGACTGAGTGGGGGCCAACCAGGATGGGTTATCAGCGGCTCCCCCAATAATGCACCGAAGGCTTGAAGACTGGCAAACAGATCACAATAACCAGTGCTGTAATTCTTCAGTGGCGTTGACCTTGGACATGGGAGAAAGGGGGGAAAATAGCAAGAATTCCATATACTTCTTATTCTTGTCTTAGATCTTTACCATAGTGGGTAAAAACTAAGCCATAAGTAACTTCATTCTAGAGTCAAGTCTTTGATCTTATAATTTAGTTGAGGCTTGCGGATGGTTTTCATTTTCATATTGCAGTTATTCAGACGTTAATGCCAATATCAAGAGAGGGAATT
The DNA here is from genome assembly GCF_014824575.4 of Sturnira hondurensis. Lineage (NCBI taxonomy): Eukaryota > Metazoa > Chordata > Mammalia > Chiroptera > Phyllostomidae > Sturnira > Sturnira hondurensis. Next base: position 26,399,541 of record NW_028080827.1, on the reverse strand, counting down.
ATTTATAACCAGGATAACATTTTAAACTCTAAAACTACATTGTTCTAGAGAATTTGCCACTGAGAGATGAAATTTTGGGAAAACACTCCACTTTGATTTAATTTTCATTCTCTAGTCTGTCCTAGGTTCTGTGTTTTACTTTTTCTCTTTAAGCCTTCCCATTTATACAACCAGATCCTTGCATCTCTCGCCATCAGTTCTCTTCATTTCCCACTCCAAGTTATCAGCCTCCTTGAGGAAGCAACTGTGTCCTAGAAATTGGAGCAAGGAACAGAAGCACACCGATCGAATTACTTTCCTTCAAGTCCAACGTGACTCTTTCTGCGTGCCTAAATTTTTCTTTTGGCAAAACGAGCGATAACGGAGTTAGTGCCGCTGCACTTTAATAGACTGAGTCGTAGCAGAGCTGACAGGGCCTGAGGATTCGTCGTTACGCCAGCTTCACCGCAGAAAGAGTTTGTTGTTATATATTGTACAGCACTCTGCCTTCCAACAGACAGAAGATTGCCTCAAAAATAACTCCTTACTATTAAAATATATCTGACTCTAAATGAAATGAGAGGAAGTGTATTCATCTGGACATGAGATGTAAATACAGATTTTTTTTAAAAAAAGGATATGTGTTCTGGAACTGTCAGCCTTTTTCAGCCAATGGTTTGATGAGTGTATGGTTTGATGAGACAGTTTGATGAACTGTCGAGACTCGGCCCAACTGATTTGTTATTCTTCTTATTATTTTTAACACTGAAACAGAACTTTTACTGTCTCTACGGCAGAATGAAGGTTTGGATCACCGAAATAAAGACCAGGACTGTAGAGCTTAGTGGATAGGATCCATATGTTTTTCCCACTCACTAAACATCTATAATTCATTCATTCAAAAACACTTATGAGTGTACATCTAACTGTAATTCAGTTTAAGGACTATCATTAAGGTTTGCACCACAAGCTGTGGGAGCACAGATAAGGCAGCAGTTAGTTCTAGGGCTGGGGGTGGGTAGTGAGGGAGACTCACACTTATATCAGACAATTCAAGGCAGAAAGAACAGCACGTGTGAAGGCCCAGGAGTGTGAGATGCCTGATGGGACCAGGAAGTGGGGACTGGGTAGGCAGTTCTGGGTGGGCCCCATGCACCATGCCAAGGAGTCTGGGCCATCACAGGCGCTTTACAGGAGTTTGACCCAGGGAAGGGCCATAATGCATTTGTATTTTTTTTTTTATCTTCACCCAAGGACATTTCTTTTCACTGCTTTTAGAGAAAGAGGAAGGGAGGGAGAGAGAGAGAAACATCGGTGCGAGACAGGAATATCAATCAATTGCCTCCTATAAGCACCCCGCCCAGGGATCAAACCCACAACCTACATGTATGCCCTGATCAGGAATCGAACTCTCAATCTTTCAGCACAGCACAATGCTGAAATCAACAGAGCCACACTGGCCAGGGCCACATTTATGTTTTTGAAAGGTTATGTTGTTTGAAACTTGAATGGATTGGATGCTTGAGGAGCAGATAGGAGATCACTGTAAGAGTCAAGGTCAAAGAGAGTGTGGGTTTGAATTAGGGCAATGGGACTGGAAGGGAGAGAAAAGGGCTACATCTCACAGATGCTTTAAAGGCACAAATGGAGGCCCTGGCTGGTGTAGCTCAGTGGATTGAGCACAAGCCTGTGAACCACACAATTGTGGTTCGATTCCCAGTCAGGGCACATGCCTGGGTTGCAGGCCAGTTCCCAGCGGGGAGCTCATGAGAGGCAACCATACATTGATATTTCTCTCCTTCTCTCCTTCCCTTCTCCTCTAAAGATAAATAAATTTTTAAAAATATAAATAAATAAATAAATAAATAAAGGCACAAATCGATAGACTGAGGCTTGCTGGCCAGATTGCAGGGGCGGGGCTGCGGGGAGTGAGGCACAGTGAAATGAGTCAGAGATGATTTTGAAGTTTGTAACTAGTGAACCAGAGGAATATGCTTGTGGGAGAGAGAGTGAATTCAATTATGGATACGCGCAGTTTGTGGTTGCTGGGGCCATCCAGGTGGAGATAGTCAGTTGACAGATGAAACATGAGGCTGGAACTCAGAAGCCAAGTCTGGGTGGGAGATGATGCAAATTTTGGAAATCATTGTTTCATCAACATCAGTGCAAAAGGGATGGATGAGATCACACAGAGCAAACACAGAATGGGAAGAGGAAATGGATGTAAAAAGCAGAGTCCAATGGGCACGTTTTATTCCCAACTGTGCAGCATTCATTCTTTTCGTCCGGTGCTCTTCCCTCACTTATCTTTTGGCCAGCTACTCTTCCCACTTTGTGCAATTCTGGTGAAGAAAATCTTCAGGGTGTCCTATCAAAACTATGCTTGCCCTCTGCCCCGGGAAGGAAGCAGTGAGCATCGCATGCCCTGGCCACGCGGACGCTATCAGCGATGTGGCAGTGGTGTGCTGGAGCCGGCCCCTTCCAGCACACAAGTGGCATCGTGTTGGTAGGTTAAAATCAGCAAAGGTATTCACAACACGGAAGTTAGCAGATGCTACAAATCAGCCCTTACCCCGCCCTCCACCAAAAGTCACCCAGCACTCTGCTGGATGTAGGGGTGAACCCAGCGCCCAGCGGTGAACGTCGCCCAGAGATCTGATTTACAGGTCCCAGGGGGAAAATGTTCTTTTCATTCTGGATTGGAAACTCTGAGGTGATGTCAAACTTTCCTACTGTGTGTCAGAACTGCCTGAGAAGAAAATCGTTCCACATAAGGAGGGAAGGACAAGAGATGAAAAGAGTACAGACGCCCAAGCACATAATCTGTTGCTGTTTTATTTTTTCAATTAAAATTTTTTCTTCAAATTTTCAGATGTAATAGACTTGTAGAAAGTCATATATGTATTCGATTAATAAATAATAAGGAAATAAACATCTCAATAAACATATAGAATATTATCAATTGCCCAGAAGGGTACTGTATGGTATCTCCCTACCCTCTACCTTGACCTTTATAATAATCATTTCCTACCTTTTAAAAACTTTTATGATGCATGTACACATTCTTATACAAAAAAGTATCCTCCTTCCTCCCTTCTTACTTTCCTTCCTTCCTTCCTTTTATTCCTTCTTTCATTCTTTCTTACTGTATCGCTTAGGACAAACCCAGAATTTAGGACAGCATTGTTTTCCTGATACGGGACAAATTGGAATCGGGTTAGAAGTTGATAGGTAAGAGCCACTGGAGCAAGACTGAAGAACCAGAGGCAGAATGATTTGCATGGTTGTCGGGAAAATGGAGGGACATGGAATCCAGCCTGCCCATGGAGGCCTCCGCTATGGCACAGACAATGGTGAGAGGCCTCTTTCTGATGCAGAAAAGAGGATTGATATCCACTCATGAAAACTCTTGCCACTTTAATACACACAAGGTGCAGCTCAAAAATAGTAAGCTACCCAATTTTTGTCTTAGCCTACATGGTATACTCTGAGTCTCTCTTGGCTTTGCACCCCTACATTTTGGGATTAGTGACTGGGATCTCCTCTTGCTTCCTCCTGCAGCCCGGCATCTCTGGGCACAGCTCTGTGTGCTTGGCTCTGGCCCCCGGAACCTGGTGCTCCTTGACCTTCTCCCTGGCACAGGTTCTGGCCTTGACTTTCTCCATGGAATCTCAGCCAATGGCCCAACACCTTTTTCTGCTTCCCTTGGAGCACACAACACCACAGCCCGGTGGGCACTTTTCCTGTCTCTAGCTTAGCTCTGTGTCTAAGGCAGCCAGCCCCCACGGTGGGGTGGAGTGTGGAGACGTTGGCAAAGGGGAGCAAAGTAGATAAATGTGTGAAGGCAGATGTCTGGGCAGTAGAGTTGCCAGGGTCCACCCCATTGCCGACTCTGCATCTTTAGCCTTTTGGACCATGTCCATACCAGGAGTTCTAGGCCCTCTGATGGCTGCTGCTCAAGAAGTCCCAAGGCCACAGATCCATTTCCCAGCCGACTTCTGGTAAAATATGTGTGTGAACTGCCTCAGCTATTTCAAAAACAAAATGCTTCCACAAATTAAAAATGTTTTGGATTCCTTGCCTTGTCTCTGAGCTTGCTTTTGAAGTACAAATTAGCCAGAGAAATAGGTGCTTCATATTTCCAAAAAGAAAAAGAAAATGAAAAATAGGAGACCTTGCGCCCCGGCTGGCGTAGCTCAGTGGATTGAGCTCTGGCCTGCGAATCAAAGGATCGCGGTTCGATTCCCAGTCAGGGCACATGCCTGGGTTGCAGGCCGGTTCCCTGCAGGGGACACACAAGAAGCAACCATACATTGATATTTCCCTCCTTCTCTCCTTCCCTTCCAAGCCTCTAAAGATAAATAAATAAAATCTTTAAAAAAAAAAAAAGAGGAGACCTTGCTAAAGATAGTTAGCTCTGGTGGGAATTTTTTAAAAATTATTTAAGAGGCTGCAACTAAATGCCTGTGGATTCTAATGACACTTAGCAAAAGCTGTCTCCTGTCCTTAAAAGTATGGAAGACACTGCATGAGAAGTGTCTCACAGGGCCGGTGACAATGAAAGGCTTTGAACTTTTGGAACTAGAGACTGGATTATACAAAACATTCCTCTGTGCAGGAGTAGAGAGCTCAGATGACTCGTAGTGCTGTTCTGACTCTTGATTTGAAGGGGAGGCACGGGCACGCGACCACTGTGACCCAGCTAACACCAGCGCTTTTCCGCTCATTCCAATGCATGGCAGAGGCTGCTCTCCCTCTTCCTTTGATGAACGAGTGTGGCACCGGCACATTTGTCTTGTAACTGGCAGCAATTCTCAAGTCAGTGATAATGAGGGTCTTCCTGAGAAGGAAGTCAAACGCCCCAGTGAGTTTGTTGAAGGCCACTGCTTCTCCTAGCCGATGTCCCACGCAGTTCCCAACCAGCCGGGGACGCCCAGTGACAGGATGGGAGTGCAATAGTATTTCCGAAGATGGGAAATCCCTGGATATTGATCATAAAAACGCACGAACACCCCATCTTCTTTATCAACCTGTAGAATAATACTATCCTGACCATAGAGCTGAACAGTGAAAAAAGGTCACGCTTGCCCCCTCATTTGAAAGAATTCCACAAAACTGAAATTGCCCCCACCCCAAACCTACCACATGTATTTGCGGAGCACCTGGGCAGAACAAATAAACAATTACATGAATACATTAGTACTTGTCTAGTGGCTATTTATGAATTAATAGAGTGGATGAGAATGACAACACAATTTTAAGAAAAAAATGGAGATTTCAAGAGTGAGAGACGAGGTCCCACAGGAACAATGTCAGGCATTTGGTATCAGAAGACAGAAAACATAGACCTAATACAGCAGAAAGCCAAAAACTTCTGGCTTTGTTCTGTCAGACATTATGAAACTTTTGCTCAGAGACCTCCAAACCCAGAATTTATTTCAAATAGGAATTGGAATTTTCACTCCCTGGCAGGAACACATGAGTTTCTGGAGCCAGCAAGGCCTATACTCCGCAGAACGTAGTTCATAACACGCAGGCCGCGGTACCAGAGGTGGGATCTGGACCCTGCCTCTCAAGCTTCAGGCGCAAAGCCGAGTCCCACATCTCTTAGTCCCTTCACCTCTGAGCGGCGCATGGTCCACACAATGTCTGACAAGTAAATGAGATTATGGAAGTAAAATAAATGAGATTACAGAGCTTCTGTTTTTAGCTTCGCAACAGTCTTTATTATGAATCGGTGTTACAATGGACGCTTTTGTTTAAATGCATGAAACTTTAGGGGCATTTTCTTTCTATCAATTCACTTATTCTTCAGTTATTTATTTTTTTAAAAGCCCATACATTTATTAGGCTATTCTACATGCTAGATACCACGCTAAGATGTTAACAAATCAAAGAGAAAAATAAAAATAAATGCATGGTAAGGGCCTTTGGAGCATGCCTAGGGGCAAGAAAGAGATAGATAAGAAAAAGATGGATAAGAAAACATATAATGAGCCAAATAAAATCTTTCAGTTGATATCAGTGGATGTGGCAAAGAAACTAAGGAGAAAAGTGTGATCAACTGTGTGTGTGTGTCTGTGTGTGTGTGTGTACACCCGGCGGGGCTGGGGTGTATACAAGTTGATGAGTGAACAGGAGTTGTTAGCAGGTCTGGTTGAAGGGCATTTCAGGGACGAGTTCCTGGACACAGGAAACACCCTGGAGACAGAGGAGCGGAAGCCTTTCCTTACAACAGGGACCTGGAGTGTTGAGGGAACCAGATGACAGAGGCCAAAACAGGGGGGAGGGGTCAGACTTCAGAAGGCCTTCTGTGTTAAGCTAGGGAGGTGGATTCGATCCTGCAGTCTCGGTAGGGTTTCAGCACAGTGAGATGTGAACGTGAACGTGGTGTTCTGAAAGTCACTCCCGCAGCAGGGCGGAGAACCAGCTGGAGGGCAGGGGGCGGAATCAGGCCAAACAATAGGCAGATTATTTCAAGGGTCTGAACCAGTGACATCCAACGAAGGAAAAAGGAATGGAGGGGGCCAAAGGAGACTCAGTGGAGGAATGCCCAGGAGGAGAGGCACTGAGGAGTGAGAATTTTGAGCTTGGGTGATGGCTGGTGTGTTCATGGAGACAGGGAGTGGGGAGTGGGGAGCGACTTGGGGTCGCCTGTGGGACATCAGGGTGAGAGGTCCTGCAGGAAACAGGGTTGTGGGTTTAGAGCAGAGGTTTTTAAACGAAACGGTTTAGAGTCTGTGAAAGTGGGTGGGGAAAAATGCATCCTTGTTCTCGATAACCTCCAACTACAATTTGGTATTTCCTTTATGTGTGTTGGCAGCAAATACAATGGTATTAGCAAGTACCTCTGATTCTGTCACTAGTGGAACCACAGATATATTCACATCATTTTTCAGTATTGTTTATACTCATCACTTCCTCAAAATGATACTAGTTATCAGGCCTGCTGCTATTATTATTTAACAATAACAAAAAAGCATACGCATTATATAACACATTTGCTTTTAATATTTTAACAATTATATTTCAACATGACTTGTTTCATTCGTAATCCCCTTCATTTTGTAAGGATTTAAACATTTTAAGGAAGGAGTTCATGGCCTTCAGCAGGCTGCCAAATATATCCATGGACCAAAGAAAAGTCAAGAATATCTGGACCAGTGTTTGAAGGCTTCAGGACTGGTCTGCTGAGCAACAATATGCTGAAAAGGATGTGACCTATTCCAGGGATCTCCATAAATAGACTGGGACCAAAAGGAAATGGTTGACTGCAAAAGAAAACGAAGTTTGTACTTGTTTGGTTAGGAAGCCTCTGGCCTCCTTCCCAAAATAGCTGGCCTTTATAGATCCAGTCTCTCAGTCAAAATGTGCTCCGGGCTGGTTTCATTTATCGCTCTTGGGGAAATGGTGCAGATGAGAACCGTAAGCCAAGGTGACGGTGTCGACAGATCCCTGGGCCTTCCAAAAAATGAACATCACTCAGCAGTGAGTTTGCACTGTTTGTACAAATCAGTTATGATGAGCGGAATGTAAAGCAAATGACAGAACTGCATAATTGTCCCCAGAAAGGTCCTCTCCTTTCCTGAATCCAGATCCTGATGTTTAAGAGGCCATAAAGAACAATGTGTGCAGTTGGGTACAGAAAATACTTCGGGGTGGTTGGCTCAGCTGGCGCCAAGGCCAGACGTGACCACAGGCTTTGTCCTTTCGCTGGAGTCACAGGCCCTCCCTCTGTTAACGGAGCTTTATCTTTTTCAGCCTGCGAAGGCGAAGAAGGATGAGGGGTTGAGAAGGAGCCTTGCCTTCACACTAACCCTCTCTCATTGCTGGAGCTCTGCATCTTGTAGCTGCTCCTGGGAGGCAAAACAATGAAAACTGCTATGTGACTTTCATCCTAATAAAATGTAAAAGTCCTCTAGAAGGTCTCAACCCTAAAAAATTCACTTGCGCAACTCTGTCCCATCAAAGCACCACTCGTGTGCACAAGGTGTTGCTTGAGTGTTGGGTATGATGCCGAAAACCGGAAACACCCTGAAAGTCCGCCAAGGGGCAACTGGCCAGTTAATCACGGTTCATCATAGTGGTTGAGCAGAATGGACAGTATGGACAGTTATTCATGCTACGTTGTTAAGTTTAAAAAAATGCAGAATAATATTTATTTTTAAAAAGTGTGCGTGAAATTCTAAAAGANAAGTCCTCTAGAAGGTCTCAACCCTAAAAAATTCACTTGCGCAACTCTGTCCCATCAAAGCACCACTCGTGTGCACAAGGTGTTGCCTGAGTGTTGGGTATGATGCTGAAAACCGGAAACACTCTGAAAGTCCGCCAAGGGGCAACTGGCCAGTTAATCACGGTTCATCACAGTGGTTGAGCAGAATGGACAGTATGGACAGTTATTCATGCTACGTTGTTAAGTTAAAAAAAATGCAGAATAATATTTATTTTTAAAAAGTGTACGTGAAATTCTAAAAGATTAGCAGTCCTGTTTTAGGGGTTGAGTGTGGAATTTAGTGGAGGAGGAAGATGAGAGTTTCAAAGAAAAACGGTTATTCTTTTTTTTTTTTTTGAAAAACGGTTATTCTTTAGTAAAATATCTCCATGTAGTTTGAATTGCAAAACTGCTTTCGAGGTTTAAAGTATAATTGAAAGAAAGGACACATCAGCTCTCATCAAATGCAATGGTAATCATCTGGTCATCGGTTTTCTAATTTTAATTTATTGAGAAAACCATGCTATATCTGAACACTCTGTCTCGGGAGCATGAGGGATAACTGTGAGTGACAGACACCCAACATAACTGTGTCTTACACAGGTGGGGACTGTATTTCTTTGGAGGTAGACAGTCCAGGGCTGGTTTAGCAGTGCTGTTTCTCTGCAGCCCTCCCTCCCGAGTGTGTGGCCTCATCCTTGTGGCCTAAGTTGGGGCGAGAGTGACGGTCACCTCACCTCTCTTCTCAGAAGCAGAATGGAGGAAGAGACCAACAAGGGGTCACCACCTGCGTTCCCCCCCCTGAATCCCTGGCCTCAGTGTTCTATGACAGTGCAATACACAGACAAAATAGACGCCTCTTCTGCAGACTCAAGACAAGCAGGAGCACCTGAAGCCCTCTTCTCAGGGACTTGTCTTGTTTCTCTTCCTCCACCCGGCCTCCCCCTTCTTCTGCTTGCCCTTCCCTCCTCCTTCCCTCCCACTTGGGTTAGCCAAGCAGGCACTGCTCAGACCTGGAGAGGTCGCTGTGGCTCAGGTTGCTTTGGGGTTGCTAGCGCCCACCCCAGGATGGCAGGGGTGGGGGGTGCACAACTGAAGCCTCCTGTTTCTGAGGAGAGTTTGGAGAATAGGCTCTCAGAGCGTGGGAAAGATAGGACGGGCAAAAGATGCAGCCATTCAGCCAGCTCGTGTTCTCCTCCTGACCAGAGAATCGGCGAGTCTGGTGTGTGTGTGAGCATGTATATGTGTGAGTGTGTGCTGTTTGTGAGATTTCAGCTACTCGATTTCTCAGCATCTCTCTCACTCACCCCCAAAATGTTGACCACTACCTCTCTGGTGACACTTTACTTTCTCTTTTTCCTACTTTCGAGCGAGAACTGCCGCATAACAGCCATTGTCAACCTCTGTGCCGTGGCACAATGGTGCCACAAGAAATTTTAAAGCATGCAGCCCCTGACTACTTAGTCAGGGACACTGACCTGTTTCCCCCCAGATTATCACATAAAAAATGACAGCAGTCAACACAACAATGGCTGTCTGGTGTGAATGAGTCAAAATTATACTTATTTTTTTGTCAGATCATCAAAAAATATATTTTTTGGTATGCCACAAAATTTTAGTAATTAGTTTATGTGTGCCATGAGACGAAAAAGGTTGAAAATTGCTGACATATAACATTGCATTCATTTAAGGATTGCAACATAATACTTTGGTGTATGCATATTTTGTGAAATAAGCACAAATTTAGTTAGCACTTATCACTGCACATAGTTAAAGTATATTTTCTTATGACTAGAACTTTTAAAATCCACTCTTCTCTCAACCTTCTAATATACAATATAGTATTGCTAACTATAGTCACATGCCGTACATTACGTCCCAAGAATTTCTCTCTCTTATGACTGGAAGTGCCTTTCAATCATGTTCACCAGCTTCCCCTCTGCTCCTCCCCACCAACTCTGGCAACCACCAATCAGTTCAAATTTTTCAGATTCCACATATAAGTAAGATCACACAGTATTTGTCTTCCTCTGTCTGATTTATATGACTTAGCACAAGACCCTCAAGGTCCAACCATGTTTCATAAATGGCAGGCTTCCTTTTTTAAGGCTGAGTAATATTCCATTATTTATACAACATTTTAAAATCTATTCATCTGTGGATGGACACTTGTTTCCATGTCTTGCCTATTGTAAATAATGCTGCAATGAACATGGGGGCGCAGATATCTCTTTAAGATAATGATTTGTTTCCTTTGTCTAAATATCCAAAAGCAAAATTGCTGGATTTTACTTTCTCTTTCATTGCAGTTGTTTGTGTATCACTTTCTCTTTCCTACTAGTAAGAAGAAATGCTACAGGGGTATACGGCCCCACCCTTAGGACAACCAATCACATGTCCCTGGGGAAGCAAGACCCAGAGGCCCCAACAGCCTTTGCTGTCTTTTACCAAAAATAGAAGACCTCCTCATTTTATTCAGGTTGTACTGGGAAAAGAAAGTGGGCAAAGGGGAGAGAAAGAAGAGCCCAGTCAACAGGGACCTGAATGCTTCTTGCTTTCTTGGAATCTGTTTGCTTTTCATCATCTGCATTACAGTCCCGTTTGGCGCAAAGTGAAGTGTAGGTGAGGCTGAGCCCTACTACAAGAACCAGTCTGTTTCATTTCCAAGGAGAGCTGAGATACTAAGCTCTGGACCCTCAGCGAGATCCCCTCACTGCTTGCATATAGTGCTTACAGCCGCTGTCACTGACCCCAGGATCAGAGGACTCTCACAGCACAGCCTCCATTCCAAAGTAGCTCCTCTGAGTCTGAAAAATGACCCTTCCCTTCCCCTGGCTTCCTCCTCTACTCCTTGCATGGCTCTGAAATCAGGAATTTGGTCTTCCTCTCCCCCCGTCACCCCCCCACTCCCATAGTTCTCACCTGGCGTTTCACAGAGCAGAATGTGGAGTATTAAACTGGTGCTTTAAGAGCACAAACTGTGGAAGCTTCCATCCCCGAATTAGCGGGGTTATCTTGAAACAGGCACGGACTTAACTTCTCAGCCTGTTTTCACATACCCCTAACCAAGAGCTACAAGGAAAACATGGATAGAAATAAATACGACTAAATAGGACACAAACCCAGATCTCGTGCCTGTACTCACTCAGCAAATGTCTGCTGAGCAGCTAATTAGGCCCTGCAGGTAACCGGGACACTCGGATGAACAAAACACAGGAAATCCTGCCCTGTGGAGCTTATGTTCCTTTTCTAACCTTCTGAAAATTGCGGTATAGCGTATATACAGCTTGAGGAGTTGCTGCATATGTGTAGACCAGTGTAACCTGGTACAGAAGGAGAACATATCCCAAATGCCAGGAGGCCTTCCTAACTGTGCCCAGTCACCCCAGCCCCACTCACTCACCAGAGATTACCACTACTTGGACTCTGTGCTTCAGTTTAAAAGAATTAGACCATGCTTCAAGATGCTGGGTGGGTTAAAGAGGTAATGTGTAGAAAACATTTAGCAACATTGCGTGGTCTAGAACCATTCAACAAATGCTAGTTATTATTGTTTCATTGCATCAGTCTATCTGTCTCTTAGCCGGAGTCCTGCCAGGGGAGGTGATAAGGGGCCAGGAAGCAGCAGCCTTTGAACATCTAGAACTGGAATGTCTGCTTGGCCCTGAGGGTCGCTGGTGGCTGAAAGGAAGGGACGCTGCACCCCTAAGGGCCACCTGCAAGAAGAGGCCTGGAGCAAGGGACAATAGGCTGGCCGCTTCTCCTTCCCTCGGTGCATGGCATCAATTCTTTACCTTTTTTTAAAGAAAATTATTTTATGAACCCTACATTACTTTTTCTCTTAAAAAGTACATCATTCTAGTATGGTTGATCCTTAAAAAATTGTCAGCTTATAAAAATGTGATCTATAGAAAACCTTTCAGGAACGGCAGTATTACCTGAATTACTTTTAATTGAGATAATTGATTGGCATATAATATTGACATATAATATCATATTAGTTTGGGGTATGCAAATTAATAATTTGATTTTGTATATAGTGCAGAATGATCCATCGTCATGTCTATCATCACACAGTTATATTTTTTCTTGAGATGAAAACTTTTAAGATATACTTTCTTAGCCATTTTTAGATATACATTACAGTATCATTCATTACAGTCACCATGCTGTACATTAGGCATTGATTGTTGAGGGCAGTGTCCCCAATCATCCTTCTGTTCTCTCTTGACCCTCTAACTGGGCCCTGGTCCACGGGATGGAGCTGCCAAACCTCAGATATGACGGTTCAGCGCCAGCCAGGAACCAATCAACATCCAGGGCTGTCTCACACTCAAGTTTGCTTTTCACCCAGCATCCTGGCTTAACACGCGACTCCTCGCACACCCGTAGGAGATGCTATCAGACCTGTCCTCATTCATAACACTGACATGACTTCTGCTCTGCAGATCGGTTTTTAATGAAAACTCCCACGAGATTGCTGCACAGCGGAGGAAGGAACAGAGGATGATAAATGTGCTAAGGCGAAACAGGATACAGTCCAGAGATGGTTGGGATGCAGTTGGTCTTTCAAATAAATATTGTATGAAAAACATTAGCAAAAGTGTCAAAAGCCTCTGTCTGAGTTTCAAATATTCGCACAGGGTTTTTCCTTCTGGTCATCAGCAGAGGTAGACACGCATTCCCGCCTAGGGCCCGTGTGGAGCCCAGCCTTTCCCCCCCTAGAGCATCTTTCTGAAACTGGCTTTAAGGTCGCAGAAGGAGGAAGTTGGTGCAAAGATGCATGAAGAGAGATTGAAATGTGGTTGGACAAAACTTTCAGAATCTTGTTAATTGAAATCATGAATTTAAAAAGTAATTTAGTATACAATGATTCACTTTTCAGAAGTACTTGCTATTGTGCATATAGAAATATTTTCTTGTCTTATTTTCCTCACTGGTTTGCTGTGTAACAGCCTCGTCAACACTCCTTAATATGTGCCCCCATCCTGCCCCTGTTCTCAGTTATTTATCCGAGTTTGAATATCCCCAAATCTGCTGCCCTAGGGAAGTCAGGAACCCTACAGACATCTCGAAATAAGCCTCCTCTCCTACTCTGAATAATCAATGTACCTCTCCTGATGATATATGCTGGAGCTGGTTAGATGGTATTTTACCTTGACCTATCATTGATAATTTACTATAGAATGTTTCTTAGAGGCAAACTTTAATGTTACTTAATTCACAAAAATATTTGCACATAACATTTCAGGACCATGAAATTAGGAGCAGAAGTTCCTAAGCTGTGAGCCAGCCCCAAGTATTCACTTTAGAGATGAAGAAATCAAGATCAACCACATGAAGACAATCATTTTAAGGTCACAAGAAAATTCTTCCAAGGTTAGAAGCAGGGTTAGAATGAGAAGCCAGGACCTCTGACTCATGATTGATTATAAATGCATACTTACATACATACAATAGTTTTTANTTTATCCGAGTTTGAATATCCCCAAACCTGCTACCCTAGGGAAGTCAGGAACCCTACAGACATCTCGAAATAAGCCTCCTCTCCTACTCTGAATAATCAGTGTACCTCTCCTGATGATATATGCTGGAGCTGGTTAGATGGTATTTTACCTTGACCTATCATCAATAACTTACTATAGAATGTTTCTTAGAGGCAAACTTTAATGTTACTTAATTCACAAAAATATTTGCACATAACGTTTCAGGACCATGAAATTAGGAGCAGAAGTTCCTAAGCTGTGAGCCAGCCCCAAGTATTCACTTTAGAGATGAAGAAATCAAGATCAACCACATGAAGACAATCATTTTAAGGTCACAAGAAAATTTTTCCCAGGTTAGAAGCAGGGTTAGAATGAGAAGCCAGGACCTCTGACTCATGATTGATTATAAATGCATACTTACATACATACAATAGTTTTTACATACACTCATGCATACATACAATAGTTAGTTATTGAGCAATTACTATATGCTAAACCCTATAGTAGATATTAGAACAAATAAACCATTCAAAAAGACACACTCCTACCCTCACGGGCAGTGGAAACCAGATCCACAAGTACAGACTCCAATGTTCTGAGAAGAAACAGACTTGACCTGATCTGGGGGGTCAGGGAACGACTTCTCTGGTGAGATGGCATTTGAGCTGAAAACTGCTAGACGGAGGAGTAGCTAACCAGATGGAGGGGTGTGGCCTGGGGGGATAGGAGAGGGTTCCAGGTAGAAGGGGGTCCCATGTGCAAAGACCCTACGTGTTTTCCACTTCATATCACTATGCTTGACCGTCGAGTCACACAAAATGCAGGTTTTTTCAACCACCTTGTTTTTATCTTTTCTTTGATTTAGGCAGGTGTAGTTGAAGAATATGGTGTCCAACTGCCAGTCCCTGTTGGTGACGTGAATCCGCAAGCACTAGCTGTGCGTAGGAGGAAGGCAAAACTGGAGTGACATGCTTGGTATGATTTAAAAAATTATGAAAATAAACAATTAATTGGAACTCATTCTAGATTCATCCAAGCATTGGCTTTTGGTCTTTTTGCATATTATTCCAGACCTAGAAAAGATTTGCCTCACCTCAAGTATCTTGATTTTCATGTAATTCCCATTAAATTCAATCACATTTTCCCACTTTCTTCTCCTGAAATACAAGGAAAGCGCATACATTCAAAAGCATAGAGATCATGATGCTGGATGGAACACGAGAGATGTAGAATTACTAGGGAGACTTCAGTATCTCGCTTTCATCTTAAAAGCGAGGAAATTTGAACCGCATAGTGAGCTCAGCATATAGAAAGAGGTGGGAGAAGAGTAATTAGGAAAGGAGACACCGTCGGGTAAGTAATGCTGTAGGGCTTTTAGTGGTTTGGTCCACTCTTCTAGATGAGAACTGCTACAGATTGATTTGGGCACCTCTCCTGAGGCACCTCTCTTTATCTTGTTATCTTTTAACAGCCCAACCCTCCACACTCTCTAAATGGCAAGGTCTAAAGTAGTTAAAAGTTGTAGTGACATACAAGATGCAAATGAGCAGGTTTGCATAGATACGGAGGTCTTGCCCTGATCCCAAAAGGAGAGAACAAGGGCCTTGGATCCACAAGACAGCAAACCCCTCCCACCTGAGGGTGGCGATGTGGAGGCGAGATAAGAACCACCAGCCGTCAGTAGTCCTGTAGATGTGTTATCTGGTGTTTGTGTTTCTGTGTTTGCGTTATGTACACATGCTCCTGAGTCTTTCAACATGCTGCATCTCATGGGAAACTCTCATTCTTGTGGGTGTTAAGTGTTACAGTTTTAAGGGGAATAAAGCATTCTTTAAGTTTCTAGTTTGAGTCTCCCACAGGCGCGTAACAATAAATGTTGAAAGGATGTGGGACTCAGGCTACAAGTCTGCATGGTAACATTGGCTTAGGAAGTTCTAAACCCACAGAAATATCAGTCTACCAGTGACAATATATAAGAGAACCACACAAGATAATGATACAATCAGGT
The DNA here is from genome assembly GCF_014824575.4 of Sturnira hondurensis. NCBI lineage: Eukaryota > Metazoa > Chordata > Mammalia > Chiroptera > Phyllostomidae > Sturnira > Sturnira hondurensis. The sequence continues at coordinate 26,383,856 of NW_028080827.1, read as the reverse complement.
AATTAGTCTTCGCAAACAATTCAAACAATGGGTATAGCTAAAGGAGTTTTCTTCATTATGACCACTAACTTCAAGAATCATTAAGCCCTATGACCCTTAATATGGCTTCACAATCATCCTTCAATTTTCTCTTTTCTCAGTTCTTATCTGTCACCAGAACCAGCTTCTCGCCTACCCCAGAGCAGAAGCCTGGAGTTAGCTTTTTCCATTCCCCATCGTTAATCATCCTTACACAACCTGTCACCACCGTGGCTGATTCTTCCCTCACCCATCTCTTGGGTTAGTCCTTTGAGGTTCTTTTTCTTTGTCACCCTCACACCATGCCCTTATCACCCCAATTGAAATCCTGCAGTCCTCTCTCTAGTCCATAATTAACCAACCCTTGGGTTTAGAAAACTCTCTGTGGTGTGAAATCTGGATGGGAGGCTGAGATGTGTGAGGAGAGCAATAAGGGTGTCTTTTTTATGTTAATGAAGTGACTTTTGGGAAGCCCCGCAGCAATGAAAAGATGGGGGCCGGTTGCCAGGGAAGCCAACCATGGGTGATTAGAGAATTAAACCATTCAGTCTCCCCACAGCCCCCACCCTCTGCCACACCATCAACCTCCAGGGAGGGGAGAAGGGCTGGAAGTTGAATGAATTGTCAGTGGCCAGTGATTTAATCAGTCATGCCTATGTAAGGAAGCCGCCATAAAAAAAAATGCAAAAGGACGGGTATTCAAAGAGCTTCTGATCTGGTGAGAGAGGCAAACTCCACACTCTTTCCCTGCACCTTGCCTTATGGCTATTCCATGTGGCTATTCCTGATTGTATCCTTTTATAATGCACTGGTGATTTAGTAAGTAAAAAACTGTTTTGAATTCTATGAATTGCTGTGGCAAATTAATCGGATTCAAGGAAAAAAGGGGTGGTGGAAGCCTCTGATTTATAGCCAGTTCATCAGAAGTACAGGGACACCCTGGACTTTCTATTGGTATCTGAAGTGGAGCACAGTCTTATAGGACTGAGGCCTTAACCTATGGAATCCGATGCTAACTCTGGGTAGATAGTTTCAGAATTAGTTGAATTGTAGGACACCCACATGGTGTTGGAGAACTGCTTGGTGGTGTGCAGGAATTCACCCCCCACCACCATCTGTTGGAATTGGCTTCGGAGCCATTAGAGGCAAAGACTTCTTTCTGTAGAAACCGAAATGGCAGATGACTTATCCGTCAGCCTCTTACAGCTAGAGCTTAGGTACTTGCCCTAGGACTTGTCCAACCGCGATCACCCACCCCAGAAACTATACCTGGTGCCATGATGCAAGAGGTGGAAGCAGTTGAGAATTCTTTCACTGCAGTGTCAGTGCTACATGGGGACCTGAGCTTGCAGGGCCAGCGACAGAGCCCAGGGCCATTGTGCTGGCAGTGTGACTTCTACTGTGGCTCCGGCTGGGTACCCCCCTCCAGTTCTGCTCATTCCTCAGTCTGGTTCCCTAAACTCCCCAGCATTTCTGTGAGTTGTACAATAATCCATTTGAAAAATTCCTTTCATGCCTAAGATAGCAAGAATTGGTTTCAGCCCGGAGAATTTTCAATAACAGTCTAATCTCTGTATCTGCCCCTGCCTCTGAGTGATCACCACTGCCAAACTCGTAGGAAAACTCTACTTTTATCATATCCTTTTCAAATATGTGCTGAAGATCGTGTGGTGGATTCTACATGAAGTCGAGGTCCTGAGCTTGGTGTCCAGCATCCTGAGTAATCTAGCCTCTCTCAATACAAGAGAAAGCGCCATCCTGTCTGCTGTCTGTCTAGCCAACGGCGCTCCATTGTTTAATAAAGTACAATTCAGAACCAATACACACACACACATACACACACACACACACACCCCTGAAGCCAACACTTCGTTAAAAAATACTGCATGTGGAACAAGTATAAAGGACACATGGACAATAACTAAGGGTGGGGGGGTGGAAGGGGGAGGGAGGCGGGGAGCATGGGGCGGGGGGGGGCGGGCAGGGTTGGGAATATAAGACAGAAACCTGTACGTGAACAAGAATTAAATAAAAATTATATTTAAAAAAATATTGCATGTGATAAACTCTGGTATTTTCTATTTCACTCCTTCTGTCCTTTTTTTTTTTTCAATTTTAAAAATTGCTGGTTGACACTCATCGAATCGATTTGTAAAACACAGACGTAGCCTCTGCGGGGGCTTTTCGGGCCCCCCACCCCGCTCCCAGTTTATGACACACGTAGGAAGTGCCGAAAAGAATTAACTCAAACCCACAATTCATCCCACTTTTCCCATTAAGGGTTCTTACATTTACACAAATCTTGCAAAAAAAGTACAAAACTGACAGGACGAAAAAGCAGGCCTATGAAACATACATTGTAATTCTCAGGACCACTGAATAATATCTGAATACATACTAAACCAATTACCAAAAAACTTTTCTCTCCAAACTTATATTTGATTTTTCATATTTCTATGGAAGAAGAGCTTGATTTCTGTACTCACATAGGCTTTTTCCTGCAGAGTTGGTGTCTTGGAAAAAAAGATCCTGCTTTGGTTCAAAGGTCAGGGTACTGGCTCCCCTAGTATGACACAGACCGTTTCTCTACAGAAACTCTAACCAAAGAGGTGTGTAACAAATTATTGCTGACATTTTTCAAATGAATAAGGTAGACTTAGATTAGTGGAGTGGTTAGAAAAAGTCAAGCCTGCAAGAGCACAAAGGGTTTCAACAAGCTGTGAAGACTGAAATGGCTCTTTACTGAAGCCCAAAGGTTGCTTTGGGAGAGGAGGATGGGACTCCGGGCGGAGGCTGGGGCACAGACACGGGCCGCGGTGGAAGCTGACAAAGGGTTACATTCAGGGCTGCTGGTGGCACATCTGAGTTCCTGCCTGGAGTGGGAGGCGTCCTCTCAGCAGCTGTGGCCCTTTCCCAGCTACCACTGTCTCCCACCAGGGTCCCGATCTGATGTGGGCTATTTAGTCCTTATGTTCCATGGCCCGGGTGTACCCTTCGTGCTTTGCAGTCATTGTAACAATCTGTTTACCTTTGTGAATATCTAATAGACAGTTGGTATGCTTCCTTGAGTTTGGAATTACATACTGATATAAGAAAGAAAAGACTTTTTTGTCACGGTTAATTCCGCAATGGTTCACATTCCAACACATCATTGTATTCATCCACCTCTGTGGCCTGGAGAGCTGGCCAAATGGATTCAGGTACACAGACCAGAGTCTCTCCCAAGAGCTTGGAAGAGGGTAAATAATGACCTTCTCTCCTTTCCTCCTATTGGCCGAGAAAGGTCTTAGGCTCCTGGCCATTTCCGATCACTTCAGAGTTTTCTGCAGTTCTTTGCTTCACAGCTTCCTCTCTCCGCATTACAAGAGCACGGAAGAGCTGCAGAATAAAACCAAACTGAGGAGTTCCTTGGTAAACAGAAAAGTGCATCCTGAAACCTGCATCTTGGTGGCCCCGGTTCCACTCCTTCCACCTGCCCCTCCCCCTCCATTCTCACATGGTTTTTCAACGCTTCAGGTTTTGTTGAATTTAAAAGCTACCAGTATGAGGTAGACTGACATTTATTTATATATATATATATTTTGCTTAATCTGCAGGCACATCTTTGCTGTTCCCTGCACTACTATTTGAGGATGGGGGTAAAGCAGGAGAAGTTGAATAATAGGTCACAGAAAAAAACCTTTGAAAATTGGAAGTAATCAATAATATATATTCCTAATGCTGCCGCCCCCCGCCCCCCATGCCCGACCCAGTTGAAAGCAATGTGGAATAGGGTGAAGAGCCTGTAGTTGGATGACTTGGGTTTAAACCCTGCTCTGCCTCCATCTACTTATCTGATGGAAACACACTACTTAACCTCCCAATATCCTTGTTTGTACTCTAGTCACTGTTGTGTTCCCTGCGGGAACAAGGTCTGTGCTCCAGCCTGTAGGAGCTTGCACTAAAATGCAGTGAGTACTCAAGCCACATGCTCCACATCGCCGTCACCCGGTGTTTCAGCAACCGTGGATTCCGCGGCCATCCAGCCCCTGGTGAGAGTGTGCGAGTGTGAGTGTGGGTCAAGTGCTCTCCTTAACACAATTAGCGTCGTCGGCGAAGGAGTTCACCTCTGCTCCTCGGTTCGTCTACTTTCTGAAGACAAATGACACCCTTGGGCCTCCAGGTTGGTTGCTTTTGGTGATATGACACCAAGCAGAGGTTTCAAAACAGAATCTTTCCTTGTCGACAGCATGTATGGCGCACAGCTGGCATCCTGTTCAGAAGCAGCGACCCGTGTGCTGAAAACTGATGCTTCTGGTGGCAGATGGATGGGTTTCATCCTCCAGTAAAATTTCTCTTTTCAAAGTGAGTGGAAGCTCCATTCCTTTCCTTCCTTCCTTCCTTCCTTCCTTCCTTCCTTCCCTCCTTCCTTCCTCCCTTCCTTCCTTCCTTCCTTCCTTCCTCCTGTCCTCCCTTCCCTCCTTCCTTCCCTCCTTCCTTCCCTCCTTCCTTCCTTCCTTCCTTCCTTCCTCCTGTCCTCCCTTCCCTCCTTCCTTCCCTCCTTCCTTCCTTCCTTCCTTCCTTCCTTCCTTCCTTCCTCCCTTCCTTCCTCCCTTCCCTCCTTCCTTCCCTCCTTCCTTTCTTCCTTCCTTCCTTCCTTCCCTTCTTCCTTTCTTCTTTCCTTCTCTCTCCCCTCCCTCCCTCTTTCTTTTTTCTCTTCTTTTCATTTTTACTGCCAGAAACCATTAGATTATTTGGGACATCTTTGTTTTTATTTTTAAATAAGAGTTGTTGACATCATCTGAATAGTATGGATTCTTGCAGAATATCTAGATAGTGTATCTAATTAGATCCTGGCATTATTAACAACTCATCGGTCCAATTTTTCCCTCTTTTTTAAACAAATCTGGAGGATATCAGAGCAGACTAAAATAATTTCACCATCTGCAAAAGATTTCACAGACAAATAGTACTTAAGCTGAGAAATCCCTTGATAAATTTGCCAGTAGACCAGCTCTCCTCCCTGGTATAAGGGAGGTTTAGAACAGCGATCCTTTGTGCATTGTGGAAGGCAAATTCTAAACCCGCCAGCCATGATTTTTTTCAATTACACTTTCCCCAAAATAACTCCCTTTAGAACAAGTTCTCAAAGGGTTTCTCTCCATGATTGTAAGCTGCTCTTGGAGCCCTAAAGTAGATGGAGAGGAAAAAATCTGAGAGTCAAAGGTTTCCACATAACCACAGTTATTTCTTGCATTGGAAACTGCCTATTTTTGCTCTCCCTAGGGAGAGAATTTCAGAAGATTTTTATGTCTGCCTCAGAACTGATTATGTGTTTTCAGTTTTACCAAGCTCAGACTTTAGAAAAATGCAAACAAAAGAAACACAAAAATAACACATCTTTTTCTGCACGAGTCAGTGGGTTTGCTCAGCAATCGTGCAGGCTAGGAGTAACATCACTTGTCAGTGTTTACTACGAAACACTACAAACTTAAAAGTAGCAACAGGAGGACACTGTGAGGACAGCTGGGGCCTTTGTGTGAATGGAATCAAGGCTCTCATTCATAAATTAGGTGGATCTTTGGGTGGTTGGGTTGGTTTTTTCTTTTTCAGGTGATAACTCAGTAAAGTCTGGATTCAATCCATTCTGATTGGTGCTACCACTTAAACCAATTGTTTGAAGTTTGAATTTCACTTTTTAGGAGGTTGAAAATGCTTAATGTTGTAAAATTAATCTTAATTAAGCTTTTATTCTTGTGTAGACAAAGGCCCTTTTACCAAGGGGAGAAATGCTTTACATAAAATAATATTAAAACCAATAAACATGGAAAGGTTATAAATAAGTGGAAGATAAGAGGAAGAGGAAAAAGAAAGGGAAGGAGGGGGTGAGCAGAGGAGGGAGAGAGAGTGAGGGGGGATGACTCGGGTAGTTCAACCTTAGACCAGGTGTTCAAGGCAGCAGTGTCTGTTCTCCCTGCGTCCTTGCTCTCCTCTCGCTCTCCGGACCCTGTCTTCACGCCCGTGTTATTTGTATACCAGGCAGATCTGTCTGTATTCGCTCAATAACCCACATTGGATTTCTTGGGCCTGCCACACCTGCCTGACTGTGAGGGCTCCGGGAGACTCACTCCACCTATCTGAGTCACTTCCTGCCGCGAGCTCTGTCCCAAGTATACCAAGCTCATTCATCGTGGAATTCTTCATGTGGCCTATTGACCTCCTCCAAAGACTCACAACCTAAAATGTCACTTTTCACAGTCGTTTTCTAAATCCTTCACTTTCCATGCTTAGCTCATCTTACCTTCTCCAATTAAGTCTTCTCTTCCTTAACCTACTGCTTCACTTAGAATTCACTGAGCCTAGTCTGACATATCTGGGTAATATCACCGAGGTCACAGAGGTCAGTTGGAAATCAAACGGAAACACTCAACGAACAAAGTCAATGCACTTGCAATACAAAGTTTCTTAGACAGGAACTGAGACTTTGGAGCCCCTGGTAAGTGGATTTGGACTCTGCCCCCCTCCCTTAACATTTCCTTTTATAGCCACTAAATTACACAGGGACTGAATTGAAAGTATCCTGGGGAAAACAAAAGACTTGAACGCTGAACACTACTGGGAATCACGCCACACGGCCACGTTGGATGGACTGGGTTGGCCCCAACAGGAGCCAGAGCACAACAGTCTGCAGAGAGAAGTTATCACAAAGGAGGAGATGGGCCCAGGGAGCCAGCATGGAGAGATGATTGCAGGAAGGGCCTGACAACAGATACCAGAATCTTCCTGACCTAGTCCAGGTAACAGCACTTGTCATTGCAAAAAAAGGGCTTAGTTGTGTGAAACGGAATGAACTGTATATTAAGCACCAAAGCACTCTGGGGCTCAGTAAACCTTACCAACAACCTTCCTTCTCTCTCCCATCCCCCTGCCTGGGCTAAATACAGAAGAGCATTCTTCTCTCTTAGCCAAAATGGTGACAAGATCTCTGGCCTCAAGGTACAGTGGCATTATTCCAATTTCCCAAACAATGGGGGCAGTGGATGCCCACCTCCACAGGTGGCTAGAGGGACAGGAGCCAAGTTCCACCCCCAGAGGAGCAACTCCATGGACCTGCCAAGGGCCCTCAATGGCAGATTGTTGGCCCAGCCTGACACTGATCACAGTGTCCGTGTGAGTGAGTGACAGGCTGGATCACATTTTGAGGTTCACTCATCATTGCTGCGAGGGCCCCTGCACCTGTCTGAATCTCTCAGGATGGCGAAGGTCCGTGTTTTAGTCCTGGAAATGAAGTCTCACCTTTCCTCCCTACACAAAAGCAGAGACTCGGAGCGCAGAGCAAACACAAGCACGCTTTCCCGCGACCTGCTGTCCTCCCATGACCGAGTGGAGAGAAAAGGGATGGATTCACAGGAAATGAAAGGGCTAAACTTTCTCATGGATTCAGGCAGGGCTCGGTGTAATCTGACAGTAAAGAGGGGTCCGTTCTGATGGTCTGCAGGTTCCTGGGAAGCCGGGCTCTTCTTCGTCCACTCAGGGACACATAGCCGGAGTGTTTAAAGGTCTCAGCAGCTGCAACAGCAGTAGGCACAGGGTAGGTGACTGTCCTGATTGCTCACACTGTCCTGGAGACCCTCCTTTCAGAGGCCGGCTAGTGCGGTCCTGTCTCTCAAAGACAGTAACCCGTCCGGAAGGCCGAGCTGTGTTGTCACATTATAGGCAACCAGAGGACAATGACTACCCTTCAAAATCATGGCTGCCGCCATTCCCACACTGACATTTTAAGCACAGCACTACCACCAACAGTCAAAATATTCTGTTATAATCAAGTTGCACCAGCCATATACATATATCCCACAAATTTCAGCTACATGAAGGCACCATCTGATGCCCAAAGAAAGAAAATCATGTTACAGAGAAACATTTGCTTAGGGAAACTAAGTTTGCAAAAAAGGTGAGGGTGCTGGGGTTTCTACCAAGAGGTTCTGCATAACCAAAGGAGGTCTTCCCTCACTCGGTGAGACTTCAGTGAGTCTCTCTGGCTTCAGAATCCAGTGGCAACACAGCCATTGCAGCACCAGGTGTGTAGATTTCTAGCACTATTATTATTATGAAAGTTGAACTGTATAATAGATTCTATTTGGATATTAATTTATTACCTTTTATATTTGTTTTTATAAGCTTAAAATGTCAAAGTTCTCAGAATCCTATAAAACATTTGTGTATACATCCAACAAGAAAATAATGTTAGCTTTAGATTTTACTTCCAGTTTTCTTAAATATAAACAAAATAGAATATTTTGATTAAAGTGGAGAATTTTGTTTCCCTCTCCAGCTCCGCTCCCTTTCCTCCACACCTAAAATCACCTTCTCTGTATCCATGATTTTAATCTTTTTAAAAAAGATCTTATGTCTCTTCATTTCCACAGACAATGTCTAGTACTGCTTTGTATTTTTAAACGTTGACACCAAAGCCATCGTACTGTATAAGTCTTTTTGCAACTTGCTTTTTTCTCTGAGTTTTTAGACCTGTCCATGTTGATGCATACATATATATCTAGTTCATTCATGCAGTATTGTCTTGCTACACAAAATTACCATGGACCAGAAGTATCAGCATCACCAGGGGTTTCTTAAAAAGCAAGAACCTCAAGCCCCACCCCAGATCTAAAGATCCTCAAGAGGTTCCTTTTCATATGAATGTTAGAAAAATAATGCTGTATTACATGCCATTTTATGATGATGCCACAATTTCCTGTGCTCTCTAATGCACAACACATTATAATAAACACATAAATATATTTATTGTTATTCTATTAATGGGCATGCAAGGTGTTTCTAATTTTTTGCTACTGGAACCAATACCACAATTAATATGTTTTATACATGTTTTAAAGAAAGTGCACATGTGGAAGAGTGTTTTTAGGGTAATTACCTGAAAGTAGAAATACAAAGTTGAAGGTATGTTGATTTGTTCATCTCCAATTTTCTATTGCTAAATATCTTTCCAATGAGTTTGTACAAATGTCACACTGTTTCTCAGTGTACAGTCATATTCTTGACAACACTTGATATCGTTGAGAACTTTTTGAATTCTGCAAGTCCAATGACTGTGAAATTATACAGGAGTAGGCAAAAGTAGGTTTACAGTCATGAATATGCAAAACACAGAGCTTATTCTTGTGTTATTATTTATTAATTACTGGATTATTCTCCATACGAACAGCTGTAAACCCACTTTGCCCCACCCTGTGTCTCATGTGTGTTTTCTCCTGTTTACAGCTTTATTGTTGGGTGATCAGCGTGCACCAAGTTGTGCATAAAGTACACAATTTGATGTTTTGACATTTGCATTCCCATAAAATTATAACCATAGTCCAGGTAATGAACATGCCAGTCACGCACCCCCCCAATTTTCTCGTGTCCTTCCATAATCCCTCTCTCTTCCTGCTCTCCTTACCCCAGTCCCATGTGGAGTGACACCCTACCTCTTCACAGGTAGCGTAAGAACCTCACACCAACACCCTGGCACCGCCTTCCTCCAGGCCCTTGCATATTTCTTGTTTTCACACATTGTATCTCTACATGTTATGCTCCCTCTGGGGCTGGTTTTCTTCTGCCAGAACTTCCTTTACCATCTCTGGACACGCTGGCTGGCTGGCTGGCCAGGCGGTCTGGGCTTTTCTGCACTGGAAAGTCTGTATCTTACCATTATTTGGGTAAATATTTGTGCTGGCCATAGAATTCTAGATTGTGTGTTTTTACTTTTAGTACTTTGATAATGTTGCTCTACTGTGTCCTGGCTTTTACTGTTTCCAGTGATTAAATCTGCTATAATTTTTAGCCTTTGGTTTTCTGAAAATAGGGGGTATTTTCGCTCTCACTGCTTTAAGATTTTCTCTTTATTACTAGTTCTAAGCAAGTTGATTATCATGTTCTCTATATAGCTTTCTTCATTTTTATGTATTTGTGTTTGGGGTTTATTGGGCTTCTTGAAACTGTAGGATTATAATTTGTACCAAATTTGGAAAAAATGTGGTCCTTTCCTTCAAACATGTATGCATTTTTAAATTCATTCTTATATTCAACATGTATATTAGGTCACAGTTCACTGATGCTTTATTTATTTGTTTGTTTATTAGGGGTTTTTTTCTATGTCTCAGTTGACTTCAATTGCTACATCCTTAAATTTACTAATTTTCTTTATTAGTGTCTAATCTGGTAGTATCTTACTCGATGTAGTTTTCATCTTATACATTCCAGTTTTTATCTCTAGAAGTTCTAGTTGGGCGCTTTTCTAGAAGAATGTTCCATCTTTCTTCAACATTCTCTATCATATGTATACCATTAAAAATAACTATTTTAATGTCCTTACCTACCACTTCTATTATCTGTGTCATTTCTGGGTTGGTTTTGATGGGTAATTTTTCTTCACATTATAGGTCTTTTTTTGTGTGTTTCTTTGCATCTTGGTAATTTTTTACTGGGTCCTAAAGCATTGTGAATTTTACTTTATTGAGTGCCAAATTTTGGTATTCTTGTAACTATTTTTGAACACGTTCTGGGACACAGTTAATTGGAAACAGTCCGATCTTCTCAAGGCTTAGGCTCAGAGCTGCCCTCTGTCTGGGGACACTGTTCCCCGTCACTGCGCTCCCCAGCAGGTTCCCAGGTGACGCTGCCTACGTACTGGTCTGTGCGCCCCATTTGGGGCAGCAAGGCCACAGGAGTGGTCCTTCACGAAACGAGACGGATTAATCTGAGATGTATGTGCACACGTGGAGCCCAGCCTTTTCACCTGCGGCCAGCTGTCTTGAACCCTTCAGACTAGCCCATCTGTCATCTAAACACCGACAAGTGACCCCAGCTGACGTGGACCCGGACGTCACCCAGGAAAGCCCTCTCTGAATTCACAATCCATGAAATTGTGAGAAATAATGAAATGGTGGTTGTTTTAAGCCACTAAGTTTTTGAGCAGCTAAGTTGTGTTTTGTAGCAAATAGTTAACCAGAACAGAATTTGGTCTAAATGCACTGGCTGCGTATTAAAATAAATCAGGGAGCTTTTTAAAAATATTGATTCCCAAACCCTATTCCCAGAGATTCTGACTCACTCGGTCTAAAGTGGGGCTCAGCTATTGATAGTTTTAAAAGCCCCCAAGATGTGTTTATAACGGACTCTTGAGTTTCATGTGCCACCAGAGTTTAAGGCTTGCAATATATAATGAAAAATCACAGAAGAGGTTTAAGCAGGGAGTTGATGTGATCACGTCTGTGTTAAACACAATTATTGTCAGCTGTATGAAGGATAGATTTCAGGGGTTGAAGACCGGTCCTAGCAGAAATCAATTAGGAATTTGTTGTAGAAATCCAGGTAGAAATGATGGAGGTTCAAAGTAGAACAGATAGTGGGGCTGCAGAGGACGGGATAATTGATAAGGTTCCAGGAGACGAACAGACAATTCTAGGAGATTGGATATGGGAGGTGATGCAAAGGAAGGAACCCAGCATATGGTTTCAGAGCTGTATGGATGCCTGGGTGGGTAATGGTGACATTATTGGAGGCATAAGAAGAGAGGTAAGTCTAGAGTTACACTTTTAACTCGTAAGCATAAATAAAAAATTATAAACATATAGATACAGAATTAGCTCTACCCAGGTATAACGAACATCCTTATTTTTCTCTCAGAAATTTGAGCAAAAGGTACACATTATACATGGAAAAATATGGTAATTGAACTAAGAGAATGGATTGGTCTCCTGGGGACGGCTGTGAGGAACATTGAGGTTATCTAACTCATCCCACACTTCACCTTTCTCTTACAGCGTCTTCCTATTCTGCAAAAGTGAAGAGGCCTCACATGACATGTGCCTGCACTTTAGAGGCAGGTGTGAAGCACGGGCCATCCTCTGTGAGTTTTTTCTGCTGGTAGCAGGGTCAAGTACTCATGAGTGGAGAGGCAAGTGCAGGGTCAGACTCAGATGGCCAGAGGACAGCTGCTGTGCCCTAGCCTCCACCCCGCCCCTTTGCACCCACACCTGCTTTTCCTCTGGCCTCATAGACTGTTAGGGTTTTCCATCTTCTTGCTACAACTCTGTACCCATATTATTAAAGTTAAGTTTATTTTATTATTATTATTATTTCCTTCCTTCCTTCCTTCCTTCCTTCCTTCCTTCCTTCCTTCCTTCCTTCCTTTCTTCCTTTCTTCCTTTCTTCCTTTCTTCCTTCCTTCCTTCCTTCCTTCCTTCCTTCCTTCCTTCCTTCCTTCCTTCCTTCCTTCCTTTCTTTCTTTCTTTCTTTCTTTCTTTCTTTCTTTCTTTCTGCCTATGGTAACACTTCCTAACACTTAAAATCACCTAAGCTACTTGAGAAATGGATGCAAAGGTCTTTGGCCCAGTTATTCTAATCTAACAGGTCTGGGGTGTGGTTCAGGAATCACGGTGTGTTTGAAAACATTCCAGGTGATTCTAATACATGGCCAGGCTTCAACTACTGACTTTTGCTAATATGTGTTTAATCTTGGTTATTTTTGTGTGAACCATAAAAATATGTCTATTGCATTTTCCTGCATGGATCATGAAGTGTGGTGGTTATTTTACAGAGAAGATACTGAAGTACAGTTATTTGCCTTGATTTATACTCTGATTGAAGTAAGACTTAGGCCAACTGAGGCTTCCTGGAATTCAACAGCTCTTTTATTCATGTTTACATGCTAATGAGCAACTTTCTTGCATCAAGTAGATGCATAACATTAAATCTAAAATAAACTAAATAAATTAAAATTTTATCCATTTATTTGTATACATTTATTTGTAAAGTGTTCATTGACAAGCTGTATTTGTGTTCGATCTAGACTTAGGGTGCGAACATAACAGATGAGTGAGATGGACTCGGAGTTGAATCTTTGTTTTCATGCCAACAGCATCTAATCAGACTTAAATCCTTCAAGTCCGTATTCTGATTAAATGCCCCAATTACCAGTTAATTGCTAGAGAATAGATGCAACTGACTCATTTATCTTAGAAATTCCAACGTGTAAGCCTCAAATGCACAAGAATAATTCTAGCTCTACAGTTAGTTAAATGCCAGGCTAAACCTGGCCAGTGTCACTGTGATATATGCTCCCAGGCATCACAACATTAGCACACAGCACCAAAGAGATTCAACATTAACAGGGTGTTTTGAAAGAGCACAATCACAGCAGAGAACGAAAATCCAATAGTGCAAACCACATGGATCCACATTTTCCAAGATAAATACCTCCTGTGACTCCTTAATTAAAGCCATTAATGATAATTAACCTCGTGGGGAAAATGACTCATCTGACTGGTAAAAATACACTTGATTTAATTTTGGCCTATTGTCTTCTTTCAAAGGTTACAGATGCACTATCCTTGTACACGTGTGTACTCACCTGATGAGGAGAAGACAGACAGCTGTGGTTGGCCCTTCTGTTGAGTTTTGAAAGGCTCAGAGGGAAAATCTGATGCTGCATCCTGACCTCTTCCAAATCAGCCTGCTACTTTTCCTGAGGAGACACAGGAAGCACACCAGTTCTGTTGGCTTAAACGTGACATTGGGTGACCAGTGATAAATAATGCAAGGTTTACTCATCTTATTGGCTAGCTCAGAAAAATCAATACAGGGACGCAAATGTATTGTTTACCAAAATGCATGGATCAATTAATATGCGTTGTTTACTCCTGGTTTTAATCAGATTCAAAACAAATGCATTGTATTATGCCAGCTTGAGAGAGTAGGATGTGCACAGCTTACCAGTACAAAGGCAGAGCCCTTCTATTCTCTCACTTTCAGTATAGATCTGATGGTGAGAAAGACTACCCCATGGATTGCATTGTCCACAGAACTGCCAGACTGACACCCCTCCCCCTTTCTTGCCCATGAAGAATCAAGGTAAATTCATTAGGCAAGGGATAGGTGAGCTGTTCTTTTGGCCCTAAGGGGAAAAATCACAAGGGCTTGGGAGCTTGTTTGATTTGAACAGTTTGATCCCCTCTTACCTTCCCCCCCTGCAATCACCACACTGTTGTCCATGCCCATGAGTTCTTCCTTTTCGCTAGATCCTTCTACCCCTTGACCTTCCCTCCCCCCCCAATAGCTGTCATCTTGCTCTCTATGAGCCTGTCTCTATTTTGCTTATTAGTTCAGTTTGTTCATTAGATTCCATATATAAGTGAAGTCATATGGTATTTGTCTTTCTCAGACTGGCTTATTTCACTTATTATAATATTCTCCAAGTCCACCCATACTGTTGCAAAAGGTAAGAGTTTCTTCTTTTTTATGGCCAAATAGTATTCCACTGTGTAAGTATCCCATGGTTGTTTTATCCACTCATCTACTGATGGACACTTGGGCTGCTTCCCTATCTTGGCAATTGTAAATAATGCTGCAGTGAACATGGGGTGCTTATGTTCTTTTGAATTAGTGTTTTGAGTTTATTTGGATATATTTCCAGAAGTAGGATCACTGGGTCAAAAGGCAGATCCATTTTTAATTTTTTGAGGTATCTCCATACTGCTTTCCATAGTGGTTGCATCAGTCTACAGTCCCACCAACAGTGCACAAGGGTTCCATTTTGCCTACATCATTACCAGCACTTGCTGTTTGTTGATTTACTGATGATAGCCATTCTGACCGGTGTGAGATGATATTTCACTGTGGTTTTCATTTGGGTGTGAGATGATATCTCATTGTGGTTTTAATTTGTATATCTCTGAATATTAGTGACGTTGAGCACTTTTTTATATGTCTATCAGCCATCTGTATGTCCTTTTGGGGGACGTGTCTATTCAGGTCCTTTGCCCATTTTTTAATTGGATTGTTTATTTTTTTTGGTGTTGAGTTTTGCAAGTACTTCATAAATGTTGGATATTAATCCCTTATCAGATGTCTTGGTGAATATGTTCTCCTATTCTGTGGGTTGTCTTTTTACTTTGCTAATGATTTCCTTTGCTGTGCAAAAACTTTTTAGTTTGACGTAGTCCCATTTGTTCATTTTTTTCTTTTGTTTCCCTCACCCAGAGAGATACATCCAATAAAATATTGCTATGATAAATGTCTGAGATTTTTGCTGCCTACATTTTCTTCTACAATTTTTATGGTTTCTGGTCTAACATTTAAGTCTTTGATGCATTTTGAATTTATTCTTGTGTATGGTGTAGGAAGGTGGTCTAGTTTCATTTTTCTGAACACATCTGTCCAATTTTCCCAACACCATTTATTCAATAGACTATCTTTAGCCCATTGTATGTGCTTGTGTCCTCTGTCAAATATTAATTGACTATAAAGGTGTGGGTTTATTTCTGGGCTCTCTGTTCTGTTCTATTGATCTATATGTCTGTTTTTATGCCACTCCCATGCTATTTTGATTACTCTGGCTTTATGGGATAGTTTGATATTAGGTAGCATGATTCCTTCAACTTCGTTTTTTCTCAGGATCACTGTTGCTATTCTGGGCCTTTTGTGGTTCCATATAATTTATTGAAATATTAGTTCTAGCTCTGTAAAATATGTCATTGGAATCTTGATAAGAATTGCATTGAATCTATAGATTGCTCTGGGTAGTATGGACATTGTAATGATATTATTTCTTCCTATTCATGAAAACAGTATGTGCTTCCACTATTTTGTTTCTTCTTCAATTTCTTTCTTCAGTGTCTTATAATTTTCCAAATACAGGTCTTTTATGTCCTAGATTTATTCCTAGGGATTTTATTCTTTTTGAAGCAACTGAGTGGGATTGTTTTCTTAATTTCCCTGTTAGTTCATTGTTGGCATATAAAAATACAACTGATTTCTGAATATTAATTTTGTATCTTGTACTTCCTTGAATTCATTTATCATTTCTAGCAGTTTCTTGGTGGAACCTTTGGGGTTCTCTATGTACAGTGTCATGTCATCTGCAACTACAGACAGTTTTACTTCTTCCTTTCCAGTTTGGATGCCTTTTATTCCCTCTTGTCAGATTTCTATGGCTAGGACTTCCAGTACTATGCCAAACAAGAGAGGTGAAGGGAGTCTCCCTGTCTTGTTCCCAATCTTAAGGGGAATGTTTTCAGGTTTTTCCCATTGAGCATGATGCTGGCAGGGGGCTTGTCATATGTGGCCTTTATTATATTTAGATATGTTCCCATTAATCCCACTTTGCTGAGAGTTTTTATCATAAATGGGTGTTGGATTTTATCAAATGCTTTTTCTGCATCTCTGACATGATCATGTGGTTTCTAACCCTCAATTTGTTTATGTGGTGAATCACATTTATTGATTTGTGAATGTCATACCAACCTTGCATTCCCCGAATAAATCCCACTTGATCATGGTGTATGATCTTTTTGATGCATTGCTGTATTCGGTTTGCTAACATTTTGTTGAGGATTTTGGCACCTATGCTCATCAGCAATATTGGCCTGTAATTTTTTTCTGTAGTGTTTTTATCTGGTTTTGGAATTAGGGTGATACTAGCTTTATAAAATGGGCTTGGCATCTTTTCCTCCTCTTGAATTTTTTGAAATAGGTTGAGGAAAAGTGTTAGTTCTTCCTGGAATGTTTGGTAAAATTCACCCATGAAACCATCCAGTCCAAACTTTTTGTTAGTTGGGAGTTTTTTGATTACTGCCTCAATTTCAGTTGGTGTAATCTGTCTATTCAGAGTCTCTGATTCTTCCTGATTTAGTTTTGGAAGATTGTATGTTTTTAGAAATTTATCCATTCATCCAGGTTGTCCAATTTTTTTATGAGTTCATAATATTTTTTGTAGTCACCTGTGTTTCTTTGGTGTCAGTTGTTATTTCTCTTCTTTCATTTCTGGCTTTATTTATTTGGGACCTCTCTTTTTTTCTTGATGAATCTGGTTAAAGGTTTGTCAGTCTTGTTTATCTTTTCAAAGAACCAGCTGTTGAACTCATTAATCTTCTGTATTATTTTCTATGCTCCATTCCACGTATGTGCGCTCTGATCTTTATTCTTTCCTTCCTTGAAAGAATGAGACTGTGCACCACATACGTCTGGCTTTCAGCAGCACCAGGCCTGGGGAAGGGTCAGTGAGTCTCAGGGCTCCCAGAGATCTTAGTTGTTAAACTTAATCACTGATATAGCCTCAAGCTGCATTCCACAGGCTAGTTTAAGCTCCACCAGGTGGGTCAGAGCAATTCCTGCAGGTAGAGCTATTCCTTCCCCTCAGGCTGATGCCTCTTGGAGGGGAGGGCTCTGCAGTGTGGGGAATGACCCAGCAACAGGGATCGGGGTGACTCACTCAGCAGCCCCTGACCCCCCTCGCATGTCTCTAGTCCACTCTGTCCTACCTCTGCCGGAGCCCAGGGTAAGTGGCTACGAGTGAAATTGTGTTCTTTGGCCCTTTAAGAGGCTGTCTCTGTCTCTAGCTGTCTCTCACTGGTGGACAGAAACTCAGCTGCTTTTCACAGCCAGATGTTATTTGGGTTCCTTTCCTAGTTCTGTTGCTCTAGGCTGCAGAGCTCAACTTGGTGTTTAGACCCCACCGTTCTCAGGGGGAACACCCTGGCCACTGAAATATCCCTCCGGAACTTCAACTGCCACCCGTGGGAGCCCAGCCAGCCAGCTCACACCTCTTCTGCTCTCTACCAGCCACGTGGTGGTGAAGCAGTTTCTTCTGTCTGTGCTTGGTTATAAGGCTTCGCTCCAGCTACTGTTTAGTTGGTGATGCAGGATGATTTCTCTACAATTTAGTTGTAACTACAGATTGGTCCTGGGAGGAGGTTTGTGCAGCTTCCACCAACCCCTCTGCCTTCTTGGATCTCTCCTCCCCAGGGTTTTCAAGACTTAACCTTTACATCTTCTCTGGAGGTGGACATACCTGTGAGGAAATGGCAGAGGGATATTCTCAAGGGTGGGCTGTGTTCTGCGCTCTAGAACCCCCAGACTTTTCAGAGACACCATGCACAGGCAGCAGAATTGACTGCTATCAAAGGACCGTGTAGGTTTGGTTAAGGGGCATCTCGGAGTTCCCAGGAGAACAAACGGCAGTATGGTAGATTACATAAGACTCCCGGTGGCTTTGAGTGAAGGGGTAGAGCAGTGAATCCCAACAAGAATGGAGAATGACTTTTTTTTTTTTTGGCTATTCTGGCCAGTGGAATTCCCAGTCATTTAATTTAATATGAAAAAAATACAATGATGGCAGGCATCCTGGTAGAAGAATGAATTCATTGCTCAGTCACTTTTTTGTCAACCCAGAATTGTAGTTGAGCAAAATTCATACCAGCTATGGGCAATATAAGCATTAAGTCTTATGGGATTACATCAAAATCACCACTGCCTGGGCATGTCGAGAAATTTTAAGGGAAAAAATTGCAATTTGATAGAACCCTTGAGGAGTGAGTAAAACTGAGAAGCGTGAAGGAGGCAGCGGGCAACGTTCCCAAGGCGTGTGTCAAACCATAGAGATGGGCTGTGCCATTCCTAGGAGACAGTGTTGTTTAGGTGCTGCTCAAAAAGCACTAAAGGCAGAACGTTAACCACAGCGCCTTTGAGACGGTGCCGAAGCTCTGGGCAAGAACTGTCCACGTGTCTTTCTAAAGAGTCTCCAACCCTTCTCAACACGTGCTAGTTTCTTATTTAAACACAAGCTGCAGGTTCATTTGTCATCACACACCAACCCCTCGTCCCCCTGAGACGTCTTCCCAGTGGTGGGAGAAGTAGCTCCCCGCCCTCCGTTTCCACATTTTACTTCGCCATATTCTCCAGAAAGATGCGGGGGAACCCAGTACCTCCCAAATTCCTCTGGCCCAGTCGGAGTCCAACAGGGTTGAAAACTGAAAACTCACACTGTGTCTGAAGTGAATTGTGCATCCATCCTTCAATAATAACTTTGGACAGCAGTCCGCATGCATGGCTTTGGGGGGGGTTGTTTTGGGGTTTTTTTGGTTTGTTTTTTTTTGGTTTTTTTTACTACTCAAACAACTTTCCTTCTCACCCATTAGTAAAAAATGCTGAAACGTCTTTTCCCCAAACCATCTACTGTTTTCATTAGCAAGCTGTTAACTTGTGTCAGTTTGGTGCATAACCCGAAAAGCCCAAATGTCTTAGTGTCCTAAGATATTCATCTTTTCTACATAAAGTATTTTCTTTGCTAAGGGATAAAGAACCATAGCATTTTTTCTATATCGATGCTATTTTAAAATACCACTTAGTCTAGTATTTAGCTATAGGAATTGGTGACTATTTAGATAAGCCCTGGTGTTTAATGTTATCTGTGTTCGTACAGTCAGGAGAAAATGCATGCGGACACAAACGTCCTCTACTTCTTTTCTCGAAGTCTCCCAACTCCGCTCATACTCGCTCTTCATCTCGCCCTCCCACCCCCTCACTCCACCTCCCTCTGTCTGACTGCGTGGCCGGGCTCTGGTCAACCATTCCAGGAGAACAAGCAAAGCAGGATCTCTAACTCCTCAGAGCATCTTTTCTGGGAACTTGAAGAACAATGACTTTGCTCCTTTGCCCTGCATTTCCCTCCTGTTGCTTCATCGTGCTCTTTGTTTCTAATGATGATCTACATTCTTTTCTGTGCAGTTCATTTTCTGTATTACCAGGCTCCCAGGCCTTGGCTTTTCTGAGTAGAAAAACTCTTTCACTCTGATAAATTATGCATGGCAATTATTTCGGAATATATATTCAAGATGGTAAGTGATGTTTAACAATGAACAAGAAGATATAAATTAGTGTCCTAAGATATTCCTCTTTGCTCTCCTGGCCGATGATAAGTTTAAAGCTACAGACTTCAGAATATCCACGGGACAGATGAGATGTTCCTTAACAAAAAAAAAGGGGGGGGGCATTGGAAATGATCTAAAAATACTTAGAGAATGATTTTCTATAGACTTCTTGAAACATCATCAACAGTTACAGAGAGAATGATCATCTAGCCAAGGGAGGTGTCAGATGCCCACAAACCACATGAACGGGAAACTCCAACCTGAATCCAATAGCAACTGACTGTTTCTGCTACTACTATTTACATTCCTCTAAAAGCTCCAGTGGGAGGGGCGTTCCCACATCTCTACCACCAGGATGCGCTCTATCACCCAATTCCAGTGCCCAGAACGGTCAGGGACCACCACAAACTACTGTCTGTGTCACATGGACTCTGAGGGGTTTGTTCAGGGCACCGGAGTCCCAGACAACAGAGTGTTCTCCCAACTCACTGAGGCAACTGATACCGAACGACTAGCATTTCCACTGCACATGCCGCACAGAGAGCCAGCCTGAGCCCGAGGCCGCCTCAGAACTTCTTCCTCCTTTCCTTGAATGGAGCCCAAGGAAGGGCCTGGAGAAAGGTGGTCGCCCCACCACAGGGAGTGTGCCGCCTGATTGAAGAGTTTGCCACAAGGAAGCATTTGGAGAAAACAGAAGGAGGAGTTCTGGGGCTTGACAGTCCCAGAGAGAGCAAGACACAACAGGTCAGGCCACACACAGTCACCCCATCCCGACATCAGTGACCCGATGAGCCACCCTGACGGGAGTGGGGAAGAGAACGAAGACTCCTCCAAGCAGCTCTGGCCTGGAGAGGGAGGGGACCCAAATTCCCCAAAGAGAAGCTCCTCACGACCAATGGGTAGGTTTCTTTCTGGGTTAGTCTCCTGGGGCTGCCGTAACAAAGTGTTACAAACCAGGTGGCTAACCCAACAGAAACGTATTATCTCACAGTTCTGGAGGCCAGAAACCTCAAATCCAGGTGTTGGCAGGGGGCCATGAGGGAGGGAGCTGTTCCAGGCCTTTCTCTTTGGGTTGCAGACGATCATTTGCTCTCTCTGACCCTTCACATTGCTTTCCCTCTATGCAGGTGTCTGTGCCCAAGTCTTCCCTTGTTAGAAGGACACCTGTCACACTGGATCAGCGCCCACCCCAGTGACTTCATTTTAGCTCCATTTGATTTCTTTTACCTCTAAAAGACCCTCTCGCCAAACAGGTCACACTCAGTGTGGCTTCTTTCTTGAAACAAGGGTCCCAGAGAAAGCTGGCCTAATAAACGTGGCAGTTTGTCATCTCACGCAGCACTAGCCAGACAGCGAAATGTCTCACTCAGAGGACACGTGGTTTCGCGAAGCACGGCTCCCGCAGGACGGCCCAGCCGCTCCCCCAGCTGCTGTGTGTTCCGAACCAGACTTCCGTGAAAGGCCTACCTGGCTCCCTGAGTGTTTTTGGTCCCCGCACCCCAAACAGTCTGTCAGGAACATGAGTAACGGACCCGTTTGCACATGTCCCCCATCAGAACTGTTCAGCGATCCAGAGCTTTCGTTTCTAAATATTTACAAAGTGCTATTTATCAGAATGAAAGAGAATGTTTCTGCTCCACAATGTCAGGCATATGGTAGCAGCATGAACCAGAAGATAAATTATGTCGGGCGATTCCAACTGGATTTAATGCCAGCAATAATTATTTTTAATCAGATGGAAAGTTCCCTCAGTGATACCAGGCCATCTAACATCGGAAAATAACTTGGTCGGTTCTCATTGTCTGATACCGTTCCTTCAAATAATCTCCTGGGCCTTTCAAAGTCTAACTTTTTATTTTATCTTTTTTATCCTTTCTCATTCCTCTTTCTTTTTTAAAATTTGATTCATTGATTTTAGAGAGAGGCAAGGAATGGAGGGATGGTTGAGGGGAGGAAGAGGGAAAGAGAGAGAGAGAAAGTAAAACATCACTTTGTTGTCCCACTTATGTATTTATGCAGCATTATTGCTTCTGACACGTGCTGACTGGGGATCAAACCTGCACCCTTGGCATACTGAGACAACGCTCTGACCAACTGGGATGCTCAGCCGGGGTCTTTCTTACTCTTCTTTCTGTGGGAATGCTCTATCGTGTCTGTACGTCCTGGCTTTTGATGATACGATGCCTTTACAACATTGTATCAAGCACTTGGTACTTAGCAAATTCTCCCACAACTACATGGAATTTTAATACATTTCTTGAATCTCTCCGTACTCCTTGCTTCACCACCTCCCCCCAAAAGAGTGCAACAAAATATAGCGGATAATCCAAGAGCAGCTGGAAGCGGGTGACATGGAATTGGGGTTTGGTGTGGGCTGTGGTGAGAGGTTCGATCTGTTCCTGGGGTGATGAGTCCTCACATGGGCACCTTGCTGCGAGGGCTGAGTGTGCCTGCGTGCCCCTCACCCGCCCACGCCTCGTGAAAGTGTATGGCATTGCCTAGCCAGCTATTATCTGGAACTTTTAAAATAACCTGTAACTTTTTAAAAATAACTGACAATTTGACTGCATTCGCTCATAGGTGTAAAAATCATGACTAGGGACACAGCTAAAAATCCTATTTCCAAGCAATAGGAAAAGGAGCTTCATGTACCTGAGAATTTTATATCTGTAGGTAAATAGGAGGAAGCCATCTGAGGCAAACCCACCAATCCGGCAAAGCCAGTGAGTCCTGCAGCACAGTGGGAACTGACCTTCCAGGTTTGCATGGTGCTGGGGGGTAACAGCAGAACCCCACTGCTTCAGTAGGAGAGCATAGGCCAAGTTCAGGCCCACTGTTTGCTCTCCTGAGTTCCCATGTTTGCTGACTGCCAGGCCCTCTAGCCAATGAGCCTAGGATTTGGCCAAACCCCGAGTCCTACAGTAAACAGAGTTTCGGCTAACAAACAAAAGCTAACTTCTTACAGATAAGAGAAGTCACGGAAACAACCTCCTTAAGGGGCAGCAGTCAGGGCCTGTGACTGCTGCCAACTTGGGAGCCAAGTCCCTGCTTCTGGGCCCCTTTGTGCAGTCACCTCCCTGATGGCTTCTTGTTTGGGTTCCTCCTGCTCCAAACTGTAGGTCCGCCTGTGGACATCTAAATTCTCCAGGCCACTGAGAAACGGGGATATTCCTACTGCTTCCCTTGGGGTAGACTGAACTGGGCTCCAGGCTGCCGTGGCCACTTGCAGGTCTGCTGCTATCAGGAGACCCCCAATGGGCAGCATGCCACTGGGAGGTCACCAGCCTGTCCCAGGCATGCTGCCACAGGCAGGTCTGGGGGGGCCAGTTCGAAGCCTTCCAGCTTTCAGGTGCACTCTTACCTATAACTGACCTTCTTGTAATCTTGACTTCAACCAATGATTCATTTTAAGTCTGCTCTTGCCGACATGTAAAAAAAAAAGAATCTTATCACTTTTCCATCTACAGCTGGACTCTGATGCTTCAGGGGCACAGGAACCTTGGGGTCACAAGCTAGGAAAGGTAGAGACATGGGTGGGGTGCTGAAAAAGTAAGTACTTCTGATGACTGGGTGACAATTCTTTCCTTGAGTCAAATGGTTTCCATTCTTTGCTTTCATTAGAAATGAAGGAGAAATGGTCATCCGATATAGCATTAAAAATAATATTGGGTAATATATCATCATGTGATTTTATTTTACATTCATCCATTCATTTATTAGGCAAATAGCTCAAAGGAATAAATACATTTGGGGACTACATGATAGCAAAACTCTTTTTTCCTATTTTCCTATTCTGCTTACTTACCTATTTAATGCTTTGCTGAAATAAAATCTACTATATTCCAGGGACAGGTTTGTGCACTTTACATGCATTAACTTTTCCAATCCTCACAAAAGCCTTGTGTGATGAGTTGCTATGATCCCTAACTTACAGATGAAAATGGAAGCTCGGAGAAGTTGAGACCCTTTAACTGTTCACAATTTTAAACTCTCTCTTTCTGTGCTGTGTTCCAGATGAATTGCCAAGTCATTTATTGTCTCTTCACTCATTCCATTCTAGAGTAAACAGCATCTATTAAACGTTTATTTCCATGAATATTTTTTAATTTTGAGAATCTCAGATTATTTCTTTTCCCATTCTTGTTTAATTTATCCTTGGTTTTGTTTCATGGTTTAAAGTCTCTGGTCAAACTTTTATAAAACACTACTTTCTCTAGAATAAGTCAATGTTAAAGATTTAATAGTTGGCTATCTTCGTTAGCATTAAATTTCTTCATGTACTTTGAAATTCAGCTTTGCGGGTCAGTTTTCTGACATTCTCTTATCAGTGACATTCTTTCTCCTTCTGTGCTTGTTTTCTCTTGTGCAGTAGTTTTCTGGATGTCGTCAGTCAGCTCCCAGATCTGCTCATATAATAGCAACTCAGTGTTTCTTCCCTGATGTGATAATGACAAAATGCACATTTTTACCTGTCCAGCCAGTAGCTGAGTTTGGCTCCAGGCTGGGAGACTGTCTCTGGGTCTCCCTATCTCCCGGGACCTGGAGCTTATCAAGAGCCATTGCTCCAGGCAGCAGTCAAAAGCAGGCTCCTTTAAGGGTCAGCATAGCTTTGCTAAATTAAGCTGTGAGCTTTAGGAACACTGCCTGCAGCACTCAGTGCTCAGTTCTTCACTGAGCTGAATTCTTGCGTGCCACTGTCCGAGTTCAAGAGCCCACATGGTCCAGTGGTTTTCCCAATTTTTCTTAAGCTATGTTTACTTTATTTTGATCTTGGATGTATCATTTTGGATCTCTCTCTCACGCACCATCCTTAGACTGTATTATGTTGCCAGTTTGCTGGCAAAATTGTCAAATATTGGCAGTTTTACGTGGTTCATCTTCATAGACCCGTTCTTGGTAGGTGTCACACAAGGCACATCAGAGCTGAACGTATTGTGATATCCTAAGGTTTTATTAACTCCTTGACCCTCCTTTCAGGCAGCCAGGCGAACATTCACGTACCAGAATCCACACACACCTCCAGGAAGAGACTTTTCTCCCCTAATTGTCCTTTAGCTTTTGGGAAGCTACGGAGAGGTCGTGAGGTGCTGGTGACAGGCTGATAATCAATGAATGGTTGAAAAAGAGCCTTTGTCTAATTCCTCCAATGGCATTGGTCCTTTTTCTGACATCATCCAGCTGTTTCAACCAAATGAAATTTCACTGAGTCTAAGAGCTGATTGTTTTGATTTCATTTGGCAGGGAAGGAAAAAGTAGAAACTATGCGTAGTAAAAGAGGAAACAACATGTTCACTTCTTATTTTTATCATTAACTTAAACCCATTATCAGCAAACACATGAACAGCCTAGCTTACGCAATGAATAAAAAAACATGGGTGCTGGAAATGCTAGTTTGTGTGTGTGCATTTTGGGGATTTGAGAAAGACAAGGCAGAAGAAGCTGGAACACATTTTTCAAAGAACAGCCCTGGCATCATTGTACATTCATCATCATGTACAATTCAATAGCTCCCTTTCAGACATGTTGAGTTTGAGAAACACTGATATCTTGTCGCCTTCAGAGATGCAGGATCCCTGAATTCCTGCCCTATTCTGTCACACTTCTCCCAAATATTCATTCTCTCCCTTTTCTTAGTAATATAATCACTGATCTTCAGCTGGGCACATTGCCACCCAGTGAGA
Organism: Sturnira hondurensis; assembly: GCF_014824575.4. Lineage (NCBI taxonomy): Eukaryota > Metazoa > Chordata > Mammalia > Chiroptera > Phyllostomidae > Sturnira > Sturnira hondurensis. The sequence goes on along the minus strand of NW_028080827.1, from coordinate 26,358,472 downwards.
TGAAAAGACTTCACCAGGCCATGAAAACGACTGAAGAGAGAGCGTGTGAACCAGTTTTGGCCATAGATGTTCATGTGACTCTTGGGAGTCCCCTTAAAGGGTGGGGCATATTCTTGTCCCTGTGTCCACCTAGCTGCCCAGAGCGAGGCCACGATGGGTGGGACTCAAGAAGCCGTCTCAGAGCACGGCGGAGGACACCTGGAGAGCCGGCGGGCCCTGGGTCTCTGAGGACACAGACCCGCTCTCGTCTGATTGCTTTCAGGTTTCCTTCACTGGAGATCAGCTCAGCCTATTCTGTTCAGACCCCTGTTGCTTTGGGCTTTTCTGTGCTATGTAACCAACTTACAGTGCCTGCAAACGATTCCACTGCTAAAATAAATTATGTATCATGGCACGTTCATTTTGATGATAAAGCTCGGCAATTCATATTTTCATGACAACACAGAAGGGCAGAGAGATTTGTCATTTGATTCATTCTACCCCAATTCCCAATGCTTGAAAAAGTTCCCCTCGAAGGGACTTGATCTTACAGTGGTTTCCAATGACTTTAGCAGCATGTTGGAAAACTATGGTTTTCGTATCATTAACAAGACCTCCACAGTTAAATAAATCTTTCTAAAACCAAAGATTTTATTTATTTATTTTTAGAGAGAGGGGAAGGGAGGAGGGAGAAAGACAGTGATCGGTTGCCTCTTGTTCACACCGCACTAGGGACCAAGCCTCAACCCAGGCATGTGCCCTGACGGGGAACTGAACTGGAGACTTTTCACTCTGCAAGATGATACCCAACCAACCGAGCCACACCAGGCAGGGCAATAAAATAAATCTTCTACTTACATATATCGAACTCCCCATGACAGAGAAGAAATATTTTAAAAGCTAGGCCTTATTTGTTGCTGCAGAGTTGCCAGGTGTGTGTCTTAATCACAGCATGTGCTTTCCCCCGTTGACTGTGTTGACGCCCAGCACTGACACCCTCACGAGTCTGTCTGTCTCCCAGGCTAAATCCTCATCATCCTAAAGGCAAGGCAGAGACTTCTCAAAAATGTTTTAATTTAAAATGAGAAATTTAATTTAAGCGAATGCAAAGCATCGCTTGTCTGTGCCCCTGAATAGTTCAAGGACCATGGATCCACTTGGCTTCAGGCATGGCAGGGTCATGCTCTCCTGATTCCATCACATTCTAAGGCCATGCTCTACTCTTCAGTAACAGGATTTGTCTGCAGGGTGGACAAAACTGTTCTCAAAAATTAAAGGTTTCCATCATTTTTAATGTTAGCATTTACTACCTCAAATAAGTTGCTTTTGATTTGTGTGTCTTAAGACAGGCTCTCATCCCTGAATTAATGCCGTGTCTGGGGGAATGGAGTGTTCTGGTTAGTAAGGCCTGGTCCATGTGCCACCCAGGAAGCCAGGGCTACTTCATGTACAGAGCCTGAAAAGTGATTGAAATAAAAAAGAGAGATTTTAACACCAGAAAAGAACATACTTAGCAAGGAAACAATAGGCATCTACTACAGGGCAACTTAAGAATTTTGAAAATAGACCCCGTAGCTCAGTGGATTGAGCATGGGCTGCAAACCAAAGGGTCGCTGGTTCGATTCCCAGTCAGGGCACATGCCTGGGTTGCAGGCCAGGTCCCTAGTGAGGCCACATGAGAGGTAACCACACATGGATGTTTCTTTCCCCTTCTTTCTCCCTCCCGTCCCCTCTCTCTAAAAATAAATAAATAAAATCTTTTTAAAAAGAATTTTAAAAATAGGAAGGACAAATGATGTGTTACTTTCAACACCTTTGCATGCTTTCTAGGGTTCTTCCTGTTCACCTCACTATTTTACAGCTAATTATATTTTCCCACTAAGAACGTTGCAGTATAGCTAACACTTACTGTTTACACAGGCTTCTCACTCTAATTACTTTTCTATACTTCTTCTGGATTTTCAACCTAGAGGTACATAGTTGGGAAGGTTGAAGCCGTGTAGAGATCAGTACTTTAAAATTGTTTGCTCTAAACAGATGGGATGGTTAGTTTTAAAAGCTCTGGGAGGTAATGAGTTAGAGTGAAATGCTTTGAGAGACTGTGATACTTGGGTGCTGTCCAGCTGGGGGAAAAAACTAGCATAAAAAGGATGGTAGGGTTTGTCTATCATAGGTTTTTATATCTCAGAAGCCTCGGGTGCTTTCATTCAGGGATCTCAGTGTGAGCCAGGCAGAGAGTCCAGGGCATGGCAGAACCAAGGGAGGACCAAGAAGGATTGTTGGCTGGCCATCCAAATGACCAGTGGTGCTCTCAGTCTTGACCAAATGGCGTTGGTGGCCAAGTGCTCCTGATGCGGTTAGTGACATGAGGCAGCAGACAGTAAGCAAGTGAAGAGATAACCATGTCCAAGTCCCAAATGTGGGACAGGCCTCCACTCAGCAGTGGTGACGACTGACAGATGAGTGTTCTTCCCTCAAGAATAGGTTCTGGCAAAAGTGAGGTGAAGTCTCCAAACCTCAGAGAAGTTGTTTAATATTTAAAGAAAAGTTTCACACTCAGCGGGGAACCTCGGGGATAAATTAAAAAACAAAGATAATAATACCGCAAACATCAAGACTGAGAGTGTTATAACTGCTAATATCTGGCTCAGAAACTTGAACCTGAGTTTTCAGGTTAAAGATAAATCAGCCGAGAGAACCTAACAACGAAAAGGAAACGGTGAATCTGAGGCAATCCTCAGCTAGCTTGGAAACTTACACTTTTATATCTTGAAGAACCTTTTACAATACGGGGCATTGTACTCAGCGCAGACTTATTGAATTAAAGGAGGAATGACATAAACAGTCACTCGTCATCCCACTGTGACCATACAGAAAACTAGGGGTGACGAGTGCAGCCACAGATGGGAAGGATGCTGGCCAGGCCATCTGGCCGCGTGAACTTGGTCTGCTCGCTGTGGTGTTCGAACTGAAAGAGCCAGCTGGCTTGCAGCCCACACCTCCGGGATCCACCGAAACTCTTGTGAATATCAGTCTGCCCTTCTCGCTCCTGGGAAGTGATGTGAGTCCCTAGGTCTACACTTTACGGAACTTTGGAGCAAAGGGAGAATGCTAAGAGCTATTGGTTTCTCTCCCAGAACAAGGCAATCTCCAGGCCCAGTACTATCTAGGAAGGGAATGTTGTTCCTTAAAATATTCATAGCAGGGTGGCAATACTTCAGGACACCATCGCCCATTGTATCCTTCTAGGTCCAATAGAGGAAAAAGCCTCATGTCCCTCGTTTTTTTCTCTCTCAAACAGCATGTACACTTAGGTTACAGGAAAAAAAAAAAGCCCTCATGGTTTCCACAGCCACCTCATCATATGAGATTGCTAAATGGATTTTGGAATCACTTGGGAATCAGACAAAGGAGGTGTTGCCAGATTATCTTGGCCATCATTGGGCTGACAGATGTCACATCCAGGTTGCTCTCATGCCCAAGTGATTATTCTGAGTCAGGCCAGAACTCTGAGCTGGTGATCCAAGGGCACACACAGCCAGAGTGGGCAGCAGGCATGAGGCACAGACAAGTCTGAGCCACACTCAGGCCAAGTCAGGCAGCTAGCCTGAGAGGTAATCAAAGTTAAACAAGGCAAGTTTCCCTGTGAGGTTAGAAACTGGGTTTGTATTCCTGGTACCAGGGAACATTTAGGTGGAGGGAAAAGGGGTTAAAAAAAGTCATGAGTGCCCTTGACCTTAAGAAAAGCTTGGTTAGAGGATATCATGACGTCCTGTTCTTGGTTTGAAGATTTGCCACGGTTTGATTTGTCACTACTTCCTTCATTCTTGGAGCTCTGTGTGCAAAAGGGGCTCTGTACTATGTGGAGCTTAGCTTCTGTGGAATCATTTGCAAACACGCCTTCCTTACATACCTAGGAGCTGTAAGACTTAGTGGCATGGCAGACTCAGGTCTTCCAATTTGACTCAGGCTTAAGGAGTGGGGGCAGGGACCACTTCTGCAGGAAGGTGGCGGTGTGGGGGAGGAGCCTTATTTGTTCTCTGACCATTGCGAGCTCCCAGAGATGGGGGAATTGGACTGCTGTGTCCTGGTGAGATCTGCAGCTGGTGGCCTGGGCCAGTGCTCTTGCCGGTGATTCAGTTGGCTTGGCCTTGTATGCAAGGTCCCTGGGACTCTGCATTGTGCCCCGGCACTTGGGAGAAGGTGGCAGTTCTGTACAGACATTCTCTCCCCACCCACATAAATCCTCAGAGGGTTTTCCTCTGTGGGTTTAGAAAAGCCCATTATCTAATTCATGACTCAGAGTTGAGCTGCTTGCTGGCAAGAGGCTTTTAAAGTCACATTTTGAATAATTTCTCAGCAATTCATTACACAGGAAAACAGGTCCTTTTTGTTCTAATGCTTTGCCCGGGAATGTAACTCCTCTCTGCCAAATTCATTAGCAAAACCTGTGGATGAGGCTGAGCAGCTCTGGTCAGTTTCTTAAATATAGTAAAACTTGCTAAGCATTTCAATGTCAATTTTCATCTTTGGCTGGAGGTAATTCATGGGCCTCAGCTTGTAGGAAATAGCAATGTCACTTTGCAATGCCCAGGACAACTCCAGACTAAGTGGCCATTGTGAGATGAGGCTTAGCATGTGGCAACTAAGAGATGGCCACATGTCACCTTTCCGACTGGCAGCAGAAGGGATGGCTGGTAATAAATATGGTCACAGCTTGAGGGCAAAGCGGTTCCCTTCATTGGCAATCTAGTGACCAACCCTCAGAAGAGCCACACGACAGGCCCAGACTGCTCAGCCCCGCGTCACACTGATTCTCATCGCTGCGGGAACAGCGCTGAGCCCGCCACCCCAGGCTGACCTGTGCAGAGCGGTGGGTGGAGAGCTCTGCACGGAGGGAGAAGGGGCCGTGGCCAAGTCGCCCCAGACCCGTGAAGCTGGGGAGACGGAGATGGGCATAGGAGCCATCCCAAGGAATAGTGCTGCTCAACACAGGCTGGGTGTACTTACTCCTAAATAACATCTTTTAAATGTAGATTATGTATAATATAAAATGTTATATTTATACTGTATATAGTAAAGCATTTTATATGTTTAAGTACAAATATTAAAATATTTTAAGACACACTGGTATATACGTCTTTAACATTTTTTTATTCTGAAATACACAGAACGTACAATTTACCATTGTAAGCATGTTTAAGTGTGCAGTTCCGTGATGTCACTCACATTGCTGTGTGACTGTCAGGACCGTCCGTCTCCGGAACGCGTCTCATCTGGCAAATCTGAAAGTCTGTACCCAGTGAACATTAAATGATAACTCCCGCCCCCTTCTTCCCCACGACCCCGGCAACTACCATTTTGCTTTCTGTGTTCATGATTTTAATTGCTCTGATCAGCACGTGTGAGTGGATCGTGCAGCACTTTGTCTCTTTGTGACTGGCTTGTTTCACTTGGCATAATGTCGCCACAGTTCAAACGTGTTGTAGCATGTGTCAGAATTTCCTTCCTTTCGAAAGACGAATGATATTCTTTTGTATGTATGTAATATATTTTGCTTATCCAGGCGTCCATAAACAGACACTCGGTTGCTTATGCTGCTATAAACACGGGTTTGTGTCTATTTAGCTTGGGCTGCCATAAAATACCAGGGTCTGGGTGAGTAACACGACAGAAATTCGTTCGCTCACGGTCCTGGAGGCCGGAGATCCAGGACCAGGCTGCCAGACTGGTCAGGTTCTAGTCCTTCTCACTGTGTCTTCCTGTGGCCAGGGGAGGGGAGGGCAGGGCAGGGGAGCAGTGAGAGAAGGCAAACAAGCTCTCTGGTGTCCCTTCTTATGCAGGTCCTAATCCCAGCAAGCAGACCCCACTCTCGTGACCTTAACTAACCCTAATCACCTCCCACGGCCCCACCCCCAAACACCTTTATACTGGGGAGTAGGTGTTTGACATACGAATTTTAAAGGGACACAATTCAGTTCGTAAAGTATAAAAATATCTTCCTGAGACCCCTCTTGTAATTACTTTGGGCTTATGTCCAGAAATAGAATTGCCGGATCATATGGTCATTCATGCTATTTTCTACAGTGACCGTAGTATTTGACATTTTCATTCATCGTGCACAGGCTTCCAACGTCGTCACATTGTCACCAGCACTTGTGGTTTTCCTGATTTTTAGACAGCCATCCGAATGGGTGCAAGACAGTGTCTCATTAGGGTTTTGATCGGAACTTCCCTAATACCTAGTGGTGCTGAGCATCTACTTATGTGCTCACTGGCCATTCAAAAATATATTAATATAATATACACTTTTAAATATATACTTCATATATTTTTAAAATACATGTTAATATAGATGCTTGGGAAAACCCTTGAAATTATAGTACAAGATTATTGATTCTGCTGGCAAAATTAGGGTCAATTTTTTATTTCTTCCTCACACTTTTCTATGTTCTAAGTTTCCTTTAATAAGAGTTTCTTTTATAATTGTAGTTGTATATCATCAACAACAACATTCATAGTTCGATCATTTTGCCGTTGGCACTGCACTAACTACTTTGCATCATTTAAAATAACCTTTATAATCACGATAGGTAAATGTCATCACAATTATTTATATCTATTATATTTAAAAAATAAATAAAAATTTTGTTTGAGAATCTCAAGTTCCTTACTTTTTCTGTCACTTCTACAGCTTCTGTCCCCGAGTTCTAGGTTAAGACCAGTTTTGCTCACCAGATAAGACTAGCTTCTTTGCACTTCTTAGCAGCACTTTGTAGAGGTGAATAATTGTGTACTCAATTTGTTTAAACAATGTAACAAATGATTACGGAGCACCCACGCTGTGCCCCAGGCATTGTGACACAGGCTCCAGATGGGACTGTGAAGGGACCCATGGGCGCCTGTCCACAGGGTTTGGCAGAACAGGGCACACGAGGAGGCTGGGGAGGAGGCTGGGGAGGAGGCTGTGGCAGTTCCCTGTCTGCAGAGGTGTCACGACAGTGCTACAAAGCTGGGGGGACTCTGCCTTGGGGATTTCTCCACCTGGCCACACAGCACAAGTATCCGGAGCAATTCGTAAATTATAAGCTTCGCAACACCCTCCCAGACTCACTGAATCCAAATCTCTGGGACACACCTCTGGGAATCTGTTTTAAAACAGTTGCCCAGGTGATTCTACAAACCAGAAGGACTTGCATGGACATTGTAACTACCGCTGTCTGATGCAATAATCTCACTTTAGATAAAACAGGAAAGGAGAAGTTTTGTAGAATAAGAGGCACTTAAGAGGAATGTGAAAGGATACTTAGGAAATTTGGGTTTTAGTTTCTTCTTCCTTCTGTGAACAATACATCTTGCAGAACTGTTAAAGAAGACACCCATCCTTGGTTCAGCCTGTAGGAGCAACAGTGCGGCAGGTCCCCACAAGATTAAAAACAGAACTACTTTTGATCGAGCAATCTCACTCCTGGGTGTGTGTCTGAAGAAAATAAAATCAGTAGCTTGAAGAGTTATCTGAATTTCTATGTTTACCGCAGCATTATTCGCAATAGCCAAGCTATGGAAACAACCTAAATGCCCTTTGATGGACGAGTGGATAAAGAGAATGTGGTACGTATGTAGCATGAAATACCATTCAGCCATAAAGAAGGAAACCCTGCCATTTGTGACAGCATGGGTGGCCCTTGAGGGCATGAAGCTAGTAAGTAAAATAAACCAGACAGAAAAGGACAATTACTGTGTGGTATCCCTTATGCAAAGAATCTAAAAGAGTAAAAGCTGAGTTTACAGAGACAGAAGGTAGAACGGTGTCTGCAGGGGGCCGAGGGGAAGGAAAACAGGGAGCTGCGGGTCAAAGGGTACACACTCCCAGTTATAGGAAGGCTGAGCTCTCGGCTCCGCCGGCCGTGCTGCAGCTGAGACTGCAGTGCCTTGTACTGCAGGGTTGGGACGGTGGGTCTTCAGCATTCTCACCACCCACAATGAAAGAGCAACTATGGGAAGTGATGACTGTGTTAATTGCCTTCATCTCGGTAATCATTTCACAATGGGTGTGCATATCAACTCCTCACATTGTGTACTTTAAATACATAAAATTGTATTTGTGGATTATTTCTCAAAATTGATAAAATATAAAAAAAAAACCTCCAAAGGTTTCTCATTACTCTTAATAAACAAATGGGATCTCATCAAACTTAAAGGCTTCTGCATGGCTAAGGAAAACAGTATCAAGATAAAAAGAGAACCAACTGTTTGGAAAAATATATTTGCCAATGATACCTCAGACAAAGGTTTAATCTCCAAAATATACAAAGAACTCACACGACTTCACTCAGAGAAGACGAGCAACCCAATTAAAAAAATGGGCAAAGGACTTGAACAGACACTTCTACAAGGAGGACATACAGAGGATCCAGAGACACATGAAAAGATGCTCAATATCACTAGCTATCAGAGAGATGCAAATTAAAACCACAATGAGATACCACTTAACACCAGTCAGAATGGCTATCATAAACAAAGATACAAACAACAAGTGCTGGAGAGGTTGTGGGGAAAAGGGGACCCTAGTTCACTGTTGGTGGGATTGCAGACTGGTACAACCACTATGGAAAACAGTATGGAATTTTCTAAGAAAACTAAAAATGAACGTGCCTTTTGACCCAGCAATTGCACTGTTAGGAGTATATCCTAAGACCCCTGAAGCACCAACCCAAAAGAGCCTATGCACCCCAATGTTCATAGCAGCACAATTTACAATAGCCAAGAGTTGGAAGCAACCTAGATGCCCATCAGTCAATGACTGGATCAAAAAACTATGGTACATTTACACAATGGAATTCTATGCTGCAGAAAGAAAGAAGGAGCTCCTACCTTTGGCAACATCATGGATGGAACTGGAAAGCATTATGCTGAGCGAAATAAGACAGGCCGTGAAAGACACATACCATATGATATCGCTGTTAACAGGAATCTAAACAACAAAACAAACGAGCACGCAAAATATGACCAAAGACACTGAAATACAGAGCAAGCTGACAGGGACCAGAGGGGAGAGGGGAGAGAATCACAGGGGAAAAGGGGAAGGACTCACATGAACAAGTATAAAGGACACATGGACAATAACTAAGGTGGGGGCGGAAATGGGAGGGAGGTGGGGTGCACTGTGGGGGGCAGGGCTGGGAATATATGACAGAAAACTGTACGTGAACAAGAATTAAATTTTAAAAAAAGAAGCCAAATTCCTTAAACAAACAAAAAAGAAGACATCTCTTCCTAGTAATTTTTTCTCAGCCTAAAACTATTGAAAATATCGGTGATTGTTCATTCAGTATCTATGTAACTATTTCTACCACCCAGCATCCAATTCAGTCTCAATTCATCAAATAATTCAATAATATATTTTTAGTACCTACCATGGACCAAGGGCTTTGCTAATCAGTGAGCAAATTAGAAATGTCCCCTGACCTTAGGAGAGCAAGGGGCTTTATAGATAAATAATCTAAAGAGAGAGTGAGAAGAGTGAGTAATAAATAGATACAAATGGTACACAAGTTCTATTTGCACAAACCATGAGGACTGGATTCCTATTCTCCCACACTGCTGAGCTGTGTGTTGCAAACTGAGAAGAAACTGCTTGTCTCCTTCCCAATGTCAATCCTCCCCCTCTTTTCCTACATTATTGGAGACCAGAAAAGTACCTAGCAGGGTACTATTTTTTACATTTAGGTGTGGCTGATACAATGTCAGCAGCCATCATTGGTTGAAGCTTCCAGTACAGCCCCCTTTCCCCCTTCTGCCCTTTATGCTGCCTGAAGTTCAGATGTGATGGCTGGAGCTCCAGCAGCCAAGCGAGTCACAGAGACCCCAGCTCTGACATCTCTGTGCCGTTGCACTGAGAACAGTCTCTATTTACCTGCAGACTTCTCAGTGTGTGAGACAAATAAGCCTTGTGCATGCGAGCCGTGTCAGCCAGGTCTCTGTTCCTGACAATCTGCCTCCCTGAGCCTCGGTATGTGTGGGGAAACCAACCACGCGCCTCAGTGCCCTCGCATGTGTGGCTTGCAAATCAGGCTCCTGAGCGTCATTAAAAACAAACAAGACGCCTGACTGAGGGATCTTCTATCTCACTCCTCTCATGAAGAATAATTAGTTGTCTTGGCAAGAGCCATGAAGGTAAAGGGTCAGGTCTGAGACTGAACCCACAGTTGTAGGTCCTCCCGTGCTCTGTATTTCTGCTGCTACGTGTTGTCACTAAGCCAGTCCAACAGACTCTTGGCCTCTCCGATTGGTCAAGAATTAGAAAGGCAGTCCTGACATTTATACATTCTGTTTAATCATTGGTCATGTCAAAAAAAGATGCCATTGTTGCCAAATTTGCGGGATTTCAGGAAGGATTCTGCTATCATGAAAGATTGAACAGAAGAACAGGCTCCTTTCTCACTCTTGCAGAAAATCTGCTCCTACCCTGAAGCTTGTGATGCCATTTCCTTTGCTTTGATAAACTACAAGTGGTTTTAAATTGAGCCATAAATTTCTCCCAGCCTTTGAAAGACCAACCCACCGCCTTTGAGCATCTCACCTCCTGTGGCAGGGAAACCAGGCTGGAGGCACACACATTCTGCTCTGTGCACATTTAGGCTGAGAGCTTGAAATTTACAGGCTGTGCCTGGCAGAGTGACCTCAACTTCTTAATAGCCTGAGATGGAGCCAGAGAGATTGCAGCTGGGAATGTGTCAGGGCAGGCCGGTCCTGGGACAGACCCAGCTGCACCTAGGGAAGGCCCTAACACCCTGTGCCAGAAGCCAACAGTTTATAGGGGGCTGCAGTAAACTCCTCGAGGTGACTACGTTGGCTACCAGCTTCACAGTCATGGTCTGAAATGAGTTTTCCTTTATTAAATCGTGATTGTTAACATGTACACTTTACCTTGATTAACTGTGACTGAGCTATAGGGGCCGAGTCCTTTTAAGTGCAAAGTGACAATATTCAGGGAGCAATGATTAGTCAAATCTGTCTCATCACTCAGGTCTTGTACATCCCCTTGGTGGGTCACATACAGAAGACCCTGGACAAGCCTGTAGGTCCCCCCACTGTCCCTTCTTCTCTGGAACCATATTATCGGCCGAAAGACAGCAAAGTGAGCATTGAGCACTTCTACCCACGCTCATGGCTTAGAAATGGGGGCAGCAACCCCTCTGACCTTCTTCTGCAGCCTGGACTCTTCCAGGTGGCTTAGAGCATGCTAGGCAGGACTTCTCATTTCCAGGTGACGGCCAGTCTCAGTCTGTTCTCTGAGTAGGCCTGGTTTTAAGCAAAAGAAAACTCCAAGTTTTCTTTTAAAGTTTTGCCCAAAGACAAACGTTATCTCCAGCTCTCCCTGCAGCTGAACACTCGCCGTCGGTGCTTCCTGGTCTTGCTCCGCCTTCTAAACACAGTCCCACAAGCCCAGATTTTCCTTTGCTCTCTCCCCAACAGTGCTTCCACTCCCTCCTTCGGCACGGCTAATCTGAAGAAATGTTAGAGATCACAGTCTTATGAACTGAGTTTCACCCTTTTATGTCCCTAATCTATATACTCCTCACCGCCCCCCTGCCCTCCCGTTGAATCTTCTTTAACTTTCGGAGTTTGAGTTTTAGACAACTCTTTTTCAAACTAGCTGTGTAGTGTTGCATTAGTCACTGCATGGAGCATTCATCATCAGTTCGCCCGTATTTGCACTCACTCATTCAAATATTTAGTAAGCACCAGTACAACACGGTATTTAAATAATGTAGATGGACTGAGCTCCAGTCCCATCTCTGAAACAAACAGGCCGTGTAAACTCGGGCAAGTCGTTCAACCTCTCTATGGCAATTTTGGGATCCTTAAAATGAAGAGAAGTATCTCAAAGGGTTGTTTATTTATTTAACAAATACTTTTATAGTGCTTAGGATGTGCAGGTGCCATTCGGAGCTTTTCCCCCAATACTGTATATATCCATACATATGTATTATATCTCTATAATATGCATATAATAATGTATAGGTACTGTATGTATACAAGTATATGTAAAAGTGTTTTATATATAAAATCACTAGTTAATTCTCATATTATGAATAGCTATGAGGGAGGTGATGTTATCAGCCCCATATTATGGATGAGAAAACTGAGGCACAAAATGTTAAAATAACTTACCTGCAGTCATACAGCTAGAGCGTGTTGTAGGGATGGATTGAGTTAATATATAAAGCCCCTGGAACAGAGCCTGGCATCTAGTAAGCACCAGACAAGTGTTACTATGATGATAATGATTATTAGCATAACATTCCAAGCACTACCCTGGCATGAGAGTTACAATAATTAATAAGATACAGTGCCTGTCCTTTAAGAACTCGCCATGTGGAGGGAAAGGTAGGCAGGCAAATGGAGAACTGCTGCGATGTAAACGTGTAAGGGGTGGATCGGGGACCATGGAAGCACACCAGGGAAGCACTTGGCTCAGCTTGGAGCTGTTACGGAGCTGCACCATCCCAAAAGCACATGGTACAACCCAGATATGCAATCTTACAGTTTCTGGAAGCCACATGAAAAAAAGAGAAAAAAGGAAAAGTAAAATTAGCAGTATGTCAAAATATTCTCTCTATGGGTGATCTATATTGTAAAAATCAGTACTGTAAAAACATTTTACATTTCTTTGTACTAAGTCTTCAAAATCTGGTGTGTATTTTAGAGTTAGAACATGTCTCAATTCCCAGTAGCCACATTCAAGTGTCACGTGCCCTACTGTCTCCTACGTCAGTCAGCAGGGACAGAGGGGTCCTTAAACAAGTGACAAGTAAGCCGAATGGAGTGAGTGGCCCTGCTTCTAATTACTCCTGAGGAGAATGAGATTGTGCTTCACTGGTGACTTTGATCCCAGGCCCCGCTTCTCCAGGACAGGGCCCTGTACGGTGGGCAGAGTAATATCCCCCAGAGATGTCCACGTCCTGACCCCCAGAACCTGTGAGTGTGGGATGTGACCTGGCAAGGAGGAACTAAGGGTGCAGACGGAATTAAGGTTGTAATCAGCTGATTCTGAAATAGAGCGATCATCCTGCTTTAGCTGTGTGGGCCTGATAGAGTTACAAAAATCCTGGCAAATGAAAGAGCGCGGCGGGAAAATCAGTGTGAGGGGGGTTTACTGTGAGCAGGACTCAGCTGGCCACTGCTGTTCTTGAAGGCGCAGGAAGGAGCCATGTGCTGAGGAATGCAGCAATCCCCCAGAAAGTGGACAAGGCAATGAGACAAATTCGCCTCTGGAGCCTCCAGAAGGAACAAGCCAGTTGACACCATGATAGTCCAGTGAGACCCATTTTTGGACTTCTGACCTTCAGAACTGTAAGGTAATAAATTTGCATTCTTGTAAGCCACAGAGTTTGTGGTCGTTTGTTACAGCAGCCATTGGAAACAGCCCCATTTCCCTCCTCTGGGCACTGGGAAACCCAACGGACACCCATTCCTCAAATGGGTCCCTGCTGACCATGGGTTAGATGGCTCACCACAGGACCTAGCGGTCTGCTCAGCAGCCTGCATCCCCATCACCAGTTACACCCCTGCCCTAAAGGCACACTGGCTTCCTAAACAGTCTCTGTTAAATGAGATACTGTAGGTCAGGGGTGTCAAACTCATTTTCACTGGGGGCCACATCAGCTTCAAGGTTGCCTTCAAAGGGCCGAATGTAATTTCAACTCCTTAACATTTAAGGAGTAGTTATATTTACACAGTCCTCAAGTTACATTTGGCCCTTTGAAGACAACCACAAGGCTGACATGGCCCCAGTGAAAATGAGTTTGACACCCCTGCTGTAGGTGAAAGTCCCTTGTCTTCTTAAAAATGACCACAGTCTGGCATTGCAGTTCATAATGCTAATGAGAAGTAGGCAGTGTCAGTAGTAGGGGAAACTGGAGGGAGTAAGGGAGTAGATGGAAACTCTCTGTACTTTCTACTCATTTTTCTACAAACCTAAAACTGCTCTAAAAGTAAAATCTTTAAGTAAAAAGGTGAATACAAATATGAACAAAAAATAGAGAGAAAATGGCTCAATACCCAACATCCACAAGTATGCAGAAGACCTTGCTAGCACGACGTAAAGGAGATCGAGGGCTAGAAGAGTAACAAGGATGATTTTCAAAGCAAAAAGGAAGACCATAGCACATAGTTAAATAAGGAACCAGGAAAGACGGCTCAGTCCTTGAATCCACAGAAAGATGGGCACGACTGCATTTTGATCATGGGGATGAGGGACCTCTGGTATCCTCGACCCCTATCCTGAGTGTATCATACAAGGAAAAATGGCCAAGTGATTTAAATAATTCCCGCCTGACACACCCAGCCTCGCACCCTGGGAGCCATTCCGGTGTGCTCTGATGTTCTTCTGGTGCAGATAGACGGCATCTCGGCCCTCATAGAATGCAGATCAACCAGTTTCTTGGAGCTGTGTGTCAGGTCGCCCAATGGCTGTGAATGCCTGAAATGTTCCAGGTCGGCCTGTGAGAGGAGGGCGCCGGCTGGCTCCTCACACCTCCATGGGGCACCAAGGCTTTTTCACTATGACTCCTTGGAAAAGTGAGAGAGGGACCGGATTCTTTCTGCACATGAATAGCTACCTCCCTAACTGGCTCCCTGGAGGAGGCCCAGAGAAAACACCGAGCCACGAGGAGACGGACACATGCCTCGGTTAACATTCCAAGAGTCCTTCTGAGAGCTCGGGATGAAAGACAAGGCTCTCATCAGCAGGCATCACCTTCTGCAGCCAGCCAGCCAGCCAGGAAAAGACCACTTTGTTTTTTCCCTGTTTTAAAAAAATGATGCATTGTAAGAGGGTCTTGGGTGTAAGAGAGCAGTGAATGCAAGTCCTGTTGCGGGGAGAGAGTGGGAAGAGGAGGGGCCCCTGAGAAGAGCCGAGTTCTCTGTGCACTGAAGCCCCGAGATGCCAGCGGGCATCTTATTGCTCACCACAGGTTAGAAGGCAGACACTTGCATTGCCACAGATTCAGCACTCTGGGATTTATGGGCTGAACACAGTTTATGCCTTTGCGGTCTCTTTGGTTGGGACGGTGCGAGATTTCATGTAAACAAAATTCAAAGCAGGAGTGACAAACCACACAGCACAGGGGGCCTGAATGACAATGTAGAACCCCTCACATGGGTGCCACCAAACTCTCTGCTGGTGACAAGGGGGCCAAGGCAGCTCTCCACCTCTCAGCACTTTTTTTACACCTCTCCATTCCCTCAGTGACACAGGAATTCTCCCAGAAGGGAAACTCAGAGGCTGAGATTAAGTAACCATGAGCACCTTCACGCCTGGCCAGACGGGACTCGGGGCTCCTGGGAAGCGCAAAAAGGCAAATGCAGCTCTGTCATGAGCGTCTCCACGGACGTGTCACCTTGCTGCCAATTGAAACAGTAGAGAAGGAACAAACATTTGTTTCAGTGTCTGGATTCTGCCTTACACAGATATGGGAAAGAATTCGGTAAATAACTTGTTATTTGAAATCAGTGTTTTCCTTTTCATGATGACATCCTGCAAGACTTGTTACCTGGCAAGAAAATGATGCAGCTCAGCAGGAAGTGTAAGGCGCCCAGAAACCGATTGACTGGACTACCGGCTTCAAAGTACATCCCTTAAGCACCCAGTTATTAGAGGAGGAAACACGTCTGTCTGTGAGTCGGAGGGTGGGAGCATTCCTAAGAGCACAAGTTTTCATTATCCTGTGGTATTTCAGGGCAGAGTCGGGCAGACCTGGGAGATGGAAGAGGAGGACCCACGGACCCCGGTTCCCGGGCAGCCCCAGAAAGCCTAAGGCTTCAGATACAATGCACAGTCAAGGGCGAAACAAAGGGAATGTGCAGTGGAGGGGGCTGCAACTCTGTTATTTTTAAACTGCCAATTAGAACGTCTAAAATTACGTGGCTAGAACTACCACATCTGCTCCGAGTTAATCATCCTCTTCTGGGCTGAGGTTTTAAACCTTCTGTGTTTTCCAAGCCCCTGATCAGAATATTTAAAAAGACCATTTCTTGGCTACATCAGCCCCAAAGTCAGGTTGTGTTTGAGTACAGTTTCCCTTGGGAATGACTTCTCTTGGATAGAGGTCTTAAAATCTGTCTTTTAAATATTTTTGCTAGAATAAAGAAAAAAATAGAGATTTAAAAATAAAAGAGTCAAATAGGAAAAAATCAGGAAAAAAAAAACTTGTATGGAGAGAGAAAAGAAAACAGTGCCACGTGATGCTGTGATTGTGTTTGACCACAGCACGTGATTCATGCTGACCACTAGCCCCGACCGCCTAATCGCCCTCCCAGTCCCGCAGTCCAAGCGGTGGGAATCTGATGTTTTGTGCAGGGCACAGGACTTCAATTTCTTCCACTGACCTTGGACCCCAAAGAGCTCAACTTGGCTGAAAAAGAAGTGCACATTAAAATCCTCATCAAGACAATCAGAAGACCTGAAGCAGGGTCCAGCCTTCATGAAAGAGGCTGCATGAACCATTAAATTGTGTAGAATCTCCAGTGATTCCTGCGCCGTCCACACTGAACACTTACTACTCTTAGCTCCCCACGCCGTTGTGGCTTCGACAAGCCTCGCCAAGCTATCTGAGACAAAAGAACAACTCTCAGAGACAACGAGACTGAGAGAGAAAGATACAGAAACAGGAAAGTACGGAAGGGGCTCACGGGGTAGTATTTAAACAAAATTATTGTAATTTAATGGAGCCATCACGTTTTAGCCCGTGCCTTTGTATGTTTCGAGAAAGCACATTTCATGCGGTCATTAAGAAGCTGTATGCTATTTCCCCGTAGTGTTGCATTTATTTCTTTAAGTCTGTCAGAAGGAGAGCATCAATTTGGTTTGTTTTTAGAAGAGAATATGTAGACAAACAGAGCAAGTGTTTTCCAAATAATATTCCAGGTTTAGCGACACCTCCAGAGAGACAGAAAGGGAATGTGCGGAGCCCACCTGCGTGCTCCGTGCCAGCAGTGGGGGTGGGGAGAAGCCCGCTGTCCCCCTGCAGCCTCCTCTCTGCGCACCGCGCTGCTGGGAGGCCTCTCAAGCGGTGACCGCAGAGGCGGGAAGCGATCTGAAGGGAGGATGAGACTGCTGCCACCTTCATCACCCCTGAAGCGGTCTTCGGTCTTCGGTGCCCTTACCACTTATTATACTTCCCAGACCAACGCTTTATCCCCCCTAATCTCACATTTAATAAAGAATGGAATAGCCTCACATTCAATATCATAAAAAGGCAAATGGGGTGAACACAAAACTAGTTTTTAAGTGTGTGCACGTGGCTCCTAAGCCGAGATGCGTGCCACAATGGCACGCTTGCGGCACACGTCCTGTGGCTGACTCCACCTCGAAGGAGGTCTGTCTGGTCTTTCAGGGGCTGCGGCCACGTGGATGAATGTGGATGATGCACTGGGACTGCCCGGGTTTCTGGCAGGGGTGTAAGAGATCTTAAAGGATATGCAATAGCAGTGGCTCTGTGTTGCTGCAGGGAAACCGAGTCACGCAGTAGTTAAATAATTGTTCCAAAATTAAACCGAAACAAGAAATGGGGAATGGAGCCGCAGCGGAACCCCGGTCTCCACTCTCATCGTCGAGTCCATTTTGTGCCGAGACACTGCAGTGTATCTTCTTTCCACCACAATTAATAATACAAGCTCTCTTCTCTCCTGAAAAGGGCTCATTCTGGGGACCATACAGGCTGCTTATGTCTCTTTTAATACTTCCCCTCAGTCTTGTGAGCTCTGATTAAATGATCGCCCATGCTGAGTTCAATAATTGGAGTTGCCCAGTTCCTGACCATTTGTTTGCCAGCTATAATGGGTGTCACTGTTGTAAGGGAATGACCGATACGCACGCTGGAGGAACAAGACAGGGGCTGTGAAGGTTAGCAAACAAGGATTCCTATTCAGCAGACCTGCAGCGCCAAAGGTCACCACTGCCCAGCCTCCTGGGGCCAGTCCTGAGCCACCACCCACCCACACCTACTCACTCATAGACTGAAACTCCGCATTCAGGGCTCGACACTTTAATCTTGCAAACGACACCAAAAATTCGAAAGCTGGCCAGAGCAAGGCCTGGCTTCCAGCCCTTGTTTTGGTTTTGCCACTTACCAACGGATGGTCCCTAGGCCAGCCGTTTCACCTTTCTGAGACTGCAGTTTCCTCCTCTGTCAAAAAGAGACCTCACAGGACCTTGGTGCCATTCTGTGGTTCCTACCAGGTGACTTGTTCAGAGTTACTCTCACAAGTTTCAGGGTGTTATTTTGTGTGTTTGGAAGAAAGAGGAAGGTCTATACTAAAATATAGACTCTATGCCTGCACTTACAAACTTGAACTTTAATAGTGGCCATAACACAAGAAACTGGGAAAAGAAAGCAAATAAAAGATGCACATAGAAAACAGTTTTGCCAAGTATATAAAAATGGGACATGATGGTTGGGAATTTATTGCAATGTCCACAGAGCACTTACCACGTGCTTGTCATGGTAGCACATACTTGAAAAAAGACAGGACCCAACCCCCAAGGTGGTTCGGGTTTGCTAGGGACCACCGAGTGCTGGGGGCCCAGAGGAGGCCTGGTGACACGAAGGAGAAAGGCAGGCTGAGCCTTAAAAGCCAGCAGAGGTTAGCCAGGTAGAGAGGAGATTAAGAATCCCAACCTGGGAAAATGCAATGGGCCAAGGAACACAGCCTGGAGATGGCAGCTGCAAACAGTTTGGAGTAGCTGCGGCTCAGTTAGTGGAGGCGGGAAAGGCAAGGGAGGAGGCTGACCAGGAGAGCAGAGAGGTGCTAGAGCAGAGGCAGCCAGGCCAGGCGGCTGGGATCTACCCCACAGCACGGTGCCCCCTGGGGCACCTGCGGGAGCTGTTGGTCAGGGAAGGTCATGGTCTGACTTGTCTGCACTGTAAGGAGATTGTTCTGAAAGCAGAAATGGAGGACTGGGTGAGTGTGTGCATGGAGGAGAGGGTGTGTGAGAGGGGGGATATGAGCAGAGAGCTTCCCAGCAGTGATAACTACAACAGATGTTCAAATAAAGAGGTTTTGTCCGTACATATGAGGAGAGAGCCTAAATACCTTAGGGGTGAGCAAACTGTGGCCCATGGTGGGCCAAGTCCTGTCCCTCACCTAGTTTTACACAGCCCTGTGCTAAGAATAGTTTTTACATTTTAAAATTATTTTTAAAAAACCAAGATTCAATCACAAAGACACTGTGTAGCAGGGGTGAGCACAGGGATGAGACAGCGTTGGCAGGCTCAGAGCTGCAGCTGGACTCAGGGCTGAAGTTGCTTCTCGCTGCCGGAAGCTATTGCTTCTGTGAGAGCTGGGGCTCCTCGACTTCGCTGTGCATCACCTAACAGCTTATTGGAAATACGGACATCCAACTAGAGTGGCTAAAATTAAAAGCTGACAAACCCAAGTGTTGTTGAGGGTACGGAGTGATGGAACTATCAAACAGTGCTGGTGAGAATCTAAAAATGGAGCAATTGTCATGGAGAACAACCTGGCAGTTTCTTATACAGGGAAACATATGCTTATCTTATGACCCAGCAGTTCCACAGAAAGACTTTTACATGATTGTTTATAGCAGCTTTATTCCTAATAGCTAAAACTCCGTAACAACCCAGATGTCCATCAAAAAGTGAATGGATAAGTAAGTTGTGGAATAAACACACAATGAATACTACTTACTAATTAAAAGGAATTAATCAATGGTAGATGTGACAAATTGGATGAATCTCAAAACACTATGCTGAAAGAAAAAATCGGATACAAAATAATATATACTGTATGGTTCCATTTTAATGACATTCTAGAAAAGACACTAACGATAGCGGCAGCCCACTGATGGGTGCCTGAGAGCAGGAGTTTAGGGGGTAGAGGCTCTGAACGCAAAGGGCATGAACAAAGGCTCTTGGGTAATGGGAAGGTTCTCTACCTCGATCATGATGGGGGTTATGAGGGCATCTGCTTTCACCAAAACTGAATTTTGTACTTAAAATGAGTCCATTTTATTGTTTGCAACTTATAGTCAATAAAGTTGACCCAAAATAAAACTCAGGCCCCATGACAAAACTCCTGTGTCATAACACCTGTGGGCTGGGCTCAGAGCATCAGTGTGTTTAACAGGTCCCACAAGTTGTGCAGATTTGCTCTAAGTTTGCGAATCATCTCCTCACCATTTTACTAAGCTGGCTGAAAATACCACAGCCACAGCTCCCTCAGCCCTCTCTTCATCAACCTTGGCTTTTGGAGAGAATGGTGATGTCACAGTGTCTGAGAAGAGACTTCATTAAACTAGAAGGAGCCTCGTAAGGTCACGCAGGCCAATCCCCTGCCTCTGGGCCATCCGACAGGCCAGTCCCTAAGTTGGGTTCTGCCTGGTCTTACCATATGTGGGAGAGGAGACTAGGGTCTCCTGGAATTGGACTATCGAGTGGGCTTCACTCACAGAGTCCTCAGTAGGGGACACCTCCGAACAACAGCCCCAAACCAAACTCCCCAAAGCGAGCAAAGCTCCCTCCATCAAAGCTCCCAACTGAGCCAATTCATTCTGCTCTCTCATTTGCAGGAAAATCGGGCAGTTTCTGAAATCAGGTTATTCACATGTGTACTTGCCTTTCTGTGAAAATTATATGCATCACATATACTAACATACAACTGTGACTGATTTTTCAAAAAAGGTCTCAATTTACAAGTTGTAGGAAGTTCTAATTTTTAACTAAAATAAATACGCCACATTCAGAAAAGATGAGCAATTCTATGGCTGTGATGTTTCTCAGGATGGGTTCAGGAGTTTACAGTATAATGCAATTTATGACACTACCTGTGATTTTTTAAAAAATGCTTCTTTATGTCAGTAACTAACACTCCGGGGTTGCGGCAGCCTGTTTAATTATGTGAGATAGCTTTCTAGATATTTAGCATACTGTAATTTGGAAAACAATGCATTATGGGTTAAAGTAAATTACCCCTGAAACGTTACTAATAAATTATTGCCCAGGGTGAAAATGGCTGTTACATTGTCTTCAGCAGTACAAGTGTTACCTTCCCGGAGGCTGACTGCCCTGTCTGGATGGGGACTGCTGGTCCTCAGGCACCTGCACGCATAGAGCAGGTCGCCGGCAAAACGGGGCCGAGTGGCAATGCTGCTGCAGCACAAAGAATCCCTCCAGCCAATGCCAAGAAAGTTTAATACCTAAGTTGGGAACTCTTACTGGGTTATTGGAGGGATTATTGCTGACATCATCATTTTTATGTTTGTTAACGTCTTTGAAGTTTTTGTTCGGTTTTATTTATTTTATTTTTTTCTTGTTCTACTGCAGTTCTCCTGATTCCTACCCCCTCTCCCCCATGCTCTTCCCTGCCCTGCCCACCCCCAGCTCCTGCAGCCAATCCCTGCCCTGTTGCCCAAGTCTATGGGTCATTTATACCTGTTCCTGGAGTAGACCTGATTCTACAAAACAGTTGTTTTTTTTTTTTACAAAACAGTTTTTGATCTGGATCTTTTCATTGAGTGAACTTGGAGCAGAGTAGATCAACATCCCTAAATAACATACAACAAAATTGCATGCACTGTGTATCTCTCAGAAAAATGAACAACGAAACAAAGAGTCTTGTATCAGCATGGCTCAGACATATCTAACACTAGAACAAAAAAGGAAAAGAAAGAAAGGCGTTGGGGCCTCAGGAAAGCAGGTGAGAGTGTTAGCCACATTCTAGCAGCAGTACCTGGGACTGGGTACTGTCTTTGGTTGAAATGTTCTCTAGAGCAACAGAGACGGTGGCGCTTGTAGTGGGCGTTGCAGTAATGACTGCCTGAAGCACACTCGCTATAGTCCTCGTCTGAGTCCCAAATGGCTGTGAAGAGGAGTGACAAAATGTACATGGAGCACCTAGCACAGTTCTCAGGGCATTGTGAGTGCTTCATAAAGGGCAATGGCCATCATCTTTTTCATCATTAATCCTGTTTTAGAAATAGTAAAACTGAGGATTGCAGAAACTCAGTAGCTTGCTCGGGGTGGTAAGGCGGTGAGTGTTGTAACAGGATTCTAACTCCTGTCTGAGGAATCTAAATTCATGGGATTTTACCGATCTCGAGCACCTTCTTGATATGTAGCTATATTAACCTGCTAGAAAATTATCGCCCCTGGTACAGAATTACTTTCTTTGGCTCAAGTAAATAGCAGACTTTGGAAACAACTGAGAGACCTGTGTTTGTCTATTGCTGGGTCTCCATTTAGGGCAGCTGAGCTGAGTGAAGGGGCGCACGGGCTGGTGGGTCTCCAGGGGAGGGACAGGACTCTCCCAGGCTAAGGGAATGGCTTTGCGTACATGCTTATTGGGAAGACCCTGGCTCCTGTTCTTTCTTCTCACTCCTACTCTGAATCATAGTTAGCTTTCATGGGTACTCGAGCCCATGATGTTCAGGATGCTTGGGTTGCCATGCAGATTCAGTAAATTTAGGATAAACATCAAGTTGTTTTAATGATTTGTGTTCCGGTTTCTCCCAACAAAATACGTAAGGTGTCTAAAGTCAAGTTGTATTTAATGAATTGTTTTTTCATATGGAAAGACATTCTGGCCCTGAGTGATGACAATCACTTAGCTCGCCTGTAGTTGGGGACACAATTTCATCTGCACTCAGAAAGGATTGCAGAAACGAGAAATCGAAAGTGTTCGTGGACAGCACAGAGATGGGTCCTATTGCTGCAGTGCTCTCCGATGCAAAAACAGATAAGGACTCCACAAAACCTTATTAATATAGTGGATGTGTCTTTGGTTGACTGACCAACTATGGCTCCCTTCAAAGTCATTAGACTTCTGACCAGGCTCGAGATTTATTAAGAGATCTTGCTGCCTGATAGTCTGTGGAGAAATATTCTCAGGGAAGTCGCTGCTATCACGTTCAGCCTCTGGGTAAATTTCCAGCAAGCAAGGTTTTGAGAAAAACTGAACTGAAGTTTAATATAATTCAACCACCACAATACTGCAATAGGAAGCAAAATTGGAAAATGCCAGATAGCAATGACTTCCTCATGGGCAATTTCATGCAACTGACATTAAAGAACAATTGCTTTAGGAACCCAGGAATCCAAGAAAGTTTGCGCTTTTCATGAAGCATTGCTTCTCCGTCATCATTCTCTTCACCATCATCCCAAACATTTATGGACCACTTACCACACATGAGGCACTGTACCAAGCACTTCACCTCATTTAGTCCTTCCAACACATCTATAAAACAGGTGCAATTGTTCTCTTTTGTTTTACAGTGAGGCTCCTGAGGTTCAAAGCAAGCACCTTGCCTATATTTACACAGTTGACAAGCTGCAAAGCAAATCATCAACTCAGGTCATCTGTTTCAGAGTCCACTGTAATGACAGGCATGGTTCTCAGTACTTCACATGAATTCATCTCTCCCAAGAGTCCAATGAGGTAGGTACCAGCATGTATTGAGCACAAACTGTGCAGTTTCCCAATTCCCTGGACCACCTGCTTCTTCCCAAAGGCACCTCTCAGACTTTACCACTGCTAGCACCGCTGCTGGTGCCCTTGCCCAGCGCCCTTGCTGATTGGAGTCCAGCTCTTATGTGCTGGGCCTTATCTTTCTGAATTTCTTTCCACTTCCATGCTGAGATAAAGCACCACACTGCAGACGACTGGATCTGGGGTCCTGAGTAGTCACCAAGGGGCTAGATGAGGCACCTCAGGAGATGGGAACACATTGTTCCCAGTCAGGTAAACCAGGAGACAAGAGCTGGGAGGAAATGGAATGAATAGGTCCCCCTCCTTTCCCCTTCCATGAATGGCTGGGAGATGCAGTTTGTGATCATAGACCGTCTAGTCAACACTCCCGTTGAACAACTCAGATTAAAGTAGTGGCCAGCACAGCAGCACATTGCACCTCAGGTTTTCTCATCCGTCCTTGACTCTCTTCCCATTTTCCCTTTGCCTGCTGGGCTCTGGCTTTGTGCTTCTCACAGAAAGCTTCAGCCCAATAATCCTTGCCTTGGGCTCTGACTTCTAGAGGTCAAAGTCTAAGACACACTATATCCTAATTCTGCATCTAAAAACACTGGGTGACAAAAAACTTAAGTGACTTGCCCTCCATAACACAGCCACAGAGGCAGAACCAGTGTTTGAACCCAGTACTAGCAGATGCAAAAGCCTGGTATAAAGGGAACCATCTGACTTTAGTAACGGGGATGGGACTGTTCAAAGCACGCAGGAGCCTGGCAAGGTGATATGAGACTCTCACGTACTCACTCAGTCCCGCACCCTGTGCGTGCACAGGCACACCCCCCACCCTCACCCACTCTTGGCCCCTCTTATACTTCATTCATAACTTTTTACTTGTTCTTAATGTTAAGTATAAACCTCTTTATGATATGGATTATGACATATTTCCAGTTTGATTAAGTAACTATTTGTTGGGGACCATTCACAAGCAACACACTTCAACTGAGTAGGGGGAGTCCACAGTCTGATTAGCCTTCAGCTTGGCCCGGACTTCCAAGAAGAGGCCCTTCCCTGAAACACCAAATGAACTAGAGAGAGGCCTTTCTCTGGATTCTGGAGCTCCCATTCTTAACCCTATTTGGGACACACAGAGGGGTATCTGATGTTATCCCAAGATGTCTCAAGAGACATAGAAAAATTTCTATGCCTCTTAGAATAGTATCTAAGCAAATCAATTCCCCCCCCTCTCTATATATATATACTTTATATATTTTTTAAGAAACACATGTATGCCAATGATCACTTTCTTTTTTTCCCTTTCTTTTATTTTTTTAAAATATATTTTATTGATTATACCATTACAGTTGTTCTATTCCCCCCTTCATTCCCCTCCACCCACACACTCCCTCCCCCACCCTTCTCCCCCCTTAGTTTATAACCACGTGTCTCAAGTTCTTTAGATTCTATATTTCCCCCACTATTCTTGCCCTCCCCCCTATCTATTTTCTACCTACCATCTATGCTATTTTCTGTGCCTTCTCCCCCCTTCTCCTCCTCCCACTCCCCTGTTTCTAACCCTCCATGTGTTCTTCATTTCTATGGTTCCACTCCTGATCTAGCTGTCCTCTTGGTTTGCTTTTGTTTTAGGTGTGGTTGTTAATAACTGTGTGTTTGCTGTCCTTTCACTGTTCATATTTTTCATCTTCTTTTTCTTATATAAGTCCCTTTAGCATTTCATATAATAAGGGCTTGGTGATGATGAACTCCTTGAACTTGACCTTATCTGAGAAGCACTTTATCTGTCCTTCCATTCTAAATGAAAGTTTTGCTGGATAAAGCAATCTTGGCTGTAGGTCTTTGGATTTCATGACTTGGAATACTTCTTTCCAGCCCCTTCTTGCCTGTAAGGTCTCTTTTGAGAAATCCGCTGACAGTCTGATGGGTACTCCTTTGTAGGTGACTGTCCCCTTATCCCTTGCTGCTTCTAGGATTCTCTCCTTCATTTTGGTCTTGGCTAATGTAATTATGATGTGCCTTGGTGTGTTCCTTCTTGGGTCCAACTTCTTTGGGACTCTCTGAGCTTCCTGGATTTCCTGGAAGTCTATTTCCTTTGCCAGACTGGGGAAGTTCTCCTTTATTATTTGTTCAAATACGTTTTCCACTCGTGGCTGTTTCTTTCCCCCTTCTGGTACCCCTATAATCCGGATGTTGGAACGTTTAAAGATGTCCTGGAGGTTCCTAAGCCTCTCCTCATTTTTCTGAATTCTCATTTCTTCATTCCTTTCTGGTGGGATGTTTTGTTCTTCCTTCTGGTCCATTCCATTGATTTGAGTCCCATTTTCCTTTCCATCGCTATTGGTTTCCTGGACATCTCCCTTCATTTCAATTAGTTTAGCCTTCATATGTTCCTCCAATTTGTGACTGTACTCTACCAATTCTGTGAGCATCCTGATAAATAGTGTTTTAAATTGGGCTTCTGAGATCCTGGCAATCTGTTGGTCACTTAGAGTTATTGGCTCTGGGACTTTGAGTTCTTCTTGAGCCATCCTTTGGGTTGTTCATGCCTGTTCCGTAGCAGGAACGGAGCCCTAGGTTTTCACCAGAGCAGGGCAACTCAGTCGCTGGGTTGTGATGTTGTATGTGGGGGCGAGGTCAAAGAGGGACAATGGCTTCCCTCCGGCGCCCGCCGCCGCGACCCCCACCAGCACCGCAGCCACCACCGTCACCAGGGCCACGCGCCCCGCTCCACCGCACGTGAGTGTGTCACCGCTGTCAGCCCTCCACCACTGGGTTCGCCCCCTGGGGCCTGCGTGGTCCGTCTCACTGCGCGCGAATGTGCGACCTTGGTCAGTCTGCCCTGCACCCCGACTAGGTCTGGGCTGCCTGTGCTCCTAGGTCTGTCCTTCCCGACCCTGCTCCGCTGCTGGCTTTGCCTCTCTTACCGTCCCCGTTGAACAGTTTGTAGCTGTCAGACTTCCGTATAATTCGGTTTTCTGGCCTCTGGGTGTGTGTTAGTTCTCCAAAACTTTTGTTGTATCCAAACTTGGTTGTGGGAGAAGGCACAGTGTTTCCACCTATGCCTCCATCTTGGCGGAAGTCCCCAATGATCACTTTCAATTAGAAGAGACACTAGATAAAATTGAACTGAACGCAGTAGGGTGCCCAAATCCCCAAATGGTGGGATTGTATGTTTAAAGTATCTAGGAAATCACCAACATCTTGTATCTGGACAGTGAATATTAAAATTAATTAAAGCAGCTCCTTGGGGAAACTTATTAGCACCAGTGCTGAAGGAGTCGGCTTCCAGTAGCTCCTTGGGAACCCAGCAAAGGGCTCATGTTCCCCTTCACTGGCAGAGCCTTTGAAATATTGTGAAACAAGAAGCACCAGCTTCTCTCTGCATGAGGCGAACACACAAGATGAGGCAATGACTGAGTCACACCAAAGGCCAAAAAAGGGACTTTGCGTTCTCCTGCCCTGCTCCCTTGATCCGGGGGCTGCAGAGGTGCCCACCTGCCTTCAGCCCGCTGGAGAAAGGTCCAAGTGCCAGAGGACTCCTCTCACAGTATTGTAAATAACATTTCAAAGACTTATTTTTTCACCTCCCTTACAGTCCCTTCCATTGAAAACATTCATCTTTATAAAACATTCTTTTTCACATTTTTGTCTCGTTCCTTCTAGCAGAGTCGGGAGAAGTCCTATAGTGCCCCTCCTCCCCAGGGAGCATTTAAGGGCCACATGTGATCTGAATATGTCCCTCTAAAACAGTGCCTTAGATTGGCTCCCCCACAAAAGAAGTCCTGAGCCAGACTTGCGTGCAAGTCATTCATTTGGCCAGTGACCTCTGTGGGGAGAATTGAGTGGGAATGGGAGCTAGGGGAGGGGGAAGCGAGTAACTTGTGAATCAATGAGGTTATTGCTGTGGGTGCCTGAGGGAGGGGCCAGGTGACCCTCCGGAAACCGTGTGCAACACACCTCGCATCACCCTGAAGGAAGACAGAGGGACGGGGCATCATCCACCAACTCCCACCCCCCACCCCCCACTGGTGGGGGTTGTCCCAGGGAAAGGAGCTCCCCTCTACTTCCATTGACACCACCGCTCTCGGGAAAGGTGGGGAGCTAGCAGGAGAAAGCCCCCTGACAGAGCACATGCAGGCAGCAGGTGCTGGAGCAGGGAAGCTGCGGGGGTGCTGGAAACCATCTTCTCCCGAAGCTGCAGGGGGACTCAGCTCAGCCGCGGATTATGCGACAGGGCCGCTACTTTTTACTCACTTTTACCTCACTTTTCCCATATATGCTTCAAAAGTTCTTGACTAAGTCGCCTTAAATAAGAACCACACCTCTCACCCTTTCTAGTTATGTAACCAAAGGCTAACCACCTCTCAAATCCTTAAAATGGAGATGGTAATAGTGTCCTTTTCATGTGGTCCCATGGAGACTTACATATGACAATACATGTAAAACTCTTAGCATAGTGCCTGACAAGGTGCTCAGTAAAATGTTGGCCATCATTGTCAGTTTTCTTTGCACTTCTCTTTGTTTATGTTTGTATGAAGAAATAGTACTGGGTTGAGTTTTATTTTTTTAATTGACGTGAGAGAGAGAGAAAGGAAGAGAGAAAGAGAAACATCAATTTGTTGTTCCACTATTCATGCGGTCACTGGTTGCTTTGTGGATGTGCCCTGACCGGGGATCGAACACACAAGCTTGGTGTATTGGGACAATGCTCTAACCATCTGACCTACCGGCCAGGGCCTGGGACCAAGGGTTTTGAAGCCTCAGTGTCAGCCCAAGTTCTACTACTAGCTCATTGTGTGATATGGAGAAAGTCACAGAATGTTTCTGAACTTGAGTTCCCTCCCTAAATAAAAGGGTTAGAATAAATTTGTGTTCAGAAGGGGAGAATAAAAGAATGTATTTAGTCGAGGAATCCTGAATTCAAACCCAAATACCTAAAATGTCAGTATGGAGACTAGAAATTCAAAGACGAGATGGGGCCCTGGCAGTGTTTTGTGGGGTTTTTCCTGTGGGCCCAGACTCTGAGGGCCCCTTTGCTCTGAGGAACGCAGCCCAAAACTCCCTGGCCTGGATACTGAGCAGAGACACGCAGGTGATGATCTTCAAAAAGTAGTTGAAAATTTGGTTCAAAGCCAGGGAAGAGAAGTTCCACAAAAGATAGTGACTAGGGATCCAACTGCCAGAGGCAGGAGGAGGTGATCTTAAAATGCCATTTACCTACCAAAACAATAGAACATTGGAGAAGAAACCCAGGTCTTTGGCTTCTCCATTTGCTAGCCAAGTGACCTTGGCCTTGGCCTTGGCCACTTATTCATACATGGGAGTTAAGTAATCACAACAGACACAATGACCATGGACACAGAGTGCACACAGTTGTCTCTCTTCTCTTGCACGCTCTGCAACAAAGATGAGGTTTTCTGATCAGACATCCTGAGAGGTATCACTGACTAGCCATGACTTACTCTCCGTAGGGGATGCCCAGGCCTCCACACATTGACCCCCACTTTCATTTCAGTTAGACCACAATAAATATGAGTTGTGCATAACACATTTCACAGATTAGCTTAACATTGTTTGATCATTTCCAACCTTAGACACGCCCCACTGCCTACTACCCCTGCCTCAGGATAGAAACATCTGAAAAGGACTTTCTTCTCCCACCTGGCTAAACTTTCACCCAGGTTATCTTTGAGCCAAGTTTAAGTTTTCCAAATAGTTTATTCCCCATCTGAAAATCCTCAAGATGCGTGTCCTCTCCACTGTTTGTACCCATAGGAAGGACAATGAATGCCCATTGTCCCCTCCATCGTTAAGACAGGGCGTCTATTTGACAGCCCTTTCTCACATTAGAACTTGAAACCAAGGAGATAAGTTATTTGGACAGAAACAGTTCCCTCTGCTGCATAGCAATGGGCTGGCATCCAAGCAAGGCCCGGGGGCACATCTCCAAATGGCAGATGGCGAATAACTGGCTTCGTGTAAGTAACTCAACCTGATGATTACATCTAATAACTCCTGGGCCGATCCTGGGGACTCCGCCAGTGCAGAGAGCACTCCGACTGCCGTGTCCAATGATGAGGCATCCCCCAAAGGAAGTATGCCTTCAAATACAAAGTCATATTTGTGTTTACATACGTGTGTGCGTGCAGAGGTTAGGGTGCACTGTACTGGCCCTCACAAGCCGGTGTTAACTTTTGCTGGTTCTGAAGTATTGCTTTTAATCAATTACCATTACTGTATGTATACACTGTATGTCCCGTCTCTGAGCCAAACTATAATCCTTGGGAGATAAGTGGTACCTACTTACGCACAGCGATGTTACTATATACTTGCTACTTATTGTGTGGCAGATACTGGAATTGCTCTTAACTTTCACAGTAATCCAGTGAGGGGTGTATTATTAATGTCACATTACAGTTTAGGAATAATAACTTGTTCCATGTTATATGGTTGCAAAGGTGGGTTGGGAATTTGAATTTGAGTATTCCTGGGCAGGGTCTTGTCTATCTTGACAATCATTAAGGATCAGTAAATATTTGCTAAGAGAATGCATGAGTGAGGGACTCCAAAACTCACACCTTTATCTCTATGTTATTGTGGAGGAAAAAGGGGCCACACACTAAACCTGCCAAGCACGGTGGGGGGAGACCTGCATGGTGGGCCACTCAAACTCAGAGAGGGAAGTAACTACACAGGGTGGTCTGAACATTAAAATCCCCAACTGAAAGCAAGTGCTGCAGGTAGTCCATCCTCGGCCTCTAGCTTTTCTGATAAAGGTCAATTTTTACCTTAAGAAAGTTGGTTAATTGGCCCTGGCTGATGTAGCTCAGTGGATGGAGCGTGGACCTGTGAACCAGAGGATCGAGGTTCGATTCCCAGTCAGGGCACATGCCTGGGTTGCAGGCCCGTTCCCTGCAGGCCAACTCCCAGCAGGGGACGCACGAAAGGCAACCATACATTGATGTTTAAAATTAAAAATAAATTAATTAATTAAAAAAAGAAAGTTGGTTAATTGGATTTTTGTTGTTGTATTTTTTGTTTTTGTTTTTTTTTTGCAGCTGGGATAAATAGCTTTGAAATGCCACAGAAATCTTAATTTCCAGGCCCCTCAGGGCATGACCTCCGCACCAGAGCAGCAGACCACAGCACCCCTCAGTGCTATCTTGTTCACCGCATAGGACCTCTATGTGTTGTATGTTCACTATTAAGTATCCTGTCCCCGCCAAAGTGAAAGAAGTATGCGTCTCTTTACTTTTTATCCACTCCCATTGCTTTTCCATGCTTTGTTCTCTCCCCGCCCCTTAATCTACCATCAATGGATTTCACGTAACCCCCTTCATACCCCCTTTTTTGACTCTAACGTATAAAATAAGCTGCAAAAGTGCTCTTTCTCCAGAGCATTTTTCTCAGTCCATTGAGATTTCACTTCCCAGCAGCCATCATCAGTTTGGCTGAAATAAACTCATAGAAATTCTCTAGAGGCTTGGGTGGTTCTTACATGGACATTGTACTGGACCAGTTTATAGCCACAAATAACAAGCCCAATGCCTTGGACATGGCCTATATTTCCCAGTTGCTATAATTGACAATTATATCTAATGAAGAGTTGTCTTTAAAAATGTAATACTAGAATGGATAAAATAAACCATGGTACATCAAGACAATGGAATACTATTCAGCACTAGAAAAGAAATGAGCTACCAGCCATGAAAAGACCTTAAGTACATGCTACTAAGTGAAAGAAGCCAACCTGAGAAGGCTACATGCTGAATGATTTTAACAACAGGACATCCTTGAAAAGGTTAAATTATGGAAAGGATAAAAAAAATCGGTGATTGCCAGTAGTGGGGGAGGCAGAGGGATGAAGAGGCGAACCGCAGAGGAGTTTTTAGGGTAGCGTAACGCCCTAAATGGTACTGCAATGACAGATGCATGTCATTATACATTCGTCCAAACACACAAACTGTGAAACACCAAGAGTGAACCCTAAGGGAGACAATGGACTTTGTGTGACGATGATATGCCAATCAAAGTAGGCCCATCGGTTACTAAAAAATGTATCACTCTGCTGTGGGATGTTGGTAATGGAGGAGGCTATGTGTGTGGGGGCAGGACAGGGTTTCCATGGGAGATCTCTGTGCCTGGCTTTCAATTTGGCTGTGAATCTGAAATTGCTCTACAAAATGGTTTTTTTAAACAAGGGACGCCAATGGAACAATGTCGATGAAGCTGCAGAAACAGACCAAGATGACCTGTGCGTGGCAAATACCTGCACCACACTCTGGTCATCTCTCTCACCGCCATTGACCACCATCATTCCTTAGGCCAAAAGCTAGACTCAGACGAGCCACAGAGACTGGCTGAAAGACATATAGATCAGCTTGGACCACTAATGTCACATATTAGAATTATGGCATTGGGGAACTAATATAAATTTGCAAAGGATCTAATATGAGCAAGACATGATGCTAGGTTCCCAGGCTGAGCTCTCACCTTCCCACTCACAGCCTGGGTCCCAGACTTCGTTCCTACATCTTCTGGGACACATCACTGCAACTTTTCTTTCCTGGGATTTCACAGATGACCCAATAGGCTGATAAACACACAATATACGCGTACTATATATTCCTTGACATTATAAAGCTACAGAGGTGGCATATTAGTGGTATTTGCTAGTGGTTCTTGCTCTAACTATTCAAATGTGTGCCAACATTTCTCCATAGTTAAATTAAATGACTACGAGGAATAAAAATCCATTCACATTTGGCTCTCCCCCATCTTTTTAAAAATAGCTACCTCTTTTGGACTCATCTCTTCTTCTAACAAGTGAGTTTCCCTTTCTATTAGAGGTTATCTCTTGAGTTCACTGTCAAGTTCATTTTAATTCTTGCATTCCCTTGTGAGATACTCGTTCGAAAGGAATCGCTATCCTGTCAGTTACACAGCTCTGCTCCTGGCATGGGAATTGTATTTCTTTAATGGCTTTATTCCTCTAAACATATTCTTTTGGGAGGTCTCCATTATCCCCCAGTCCTTGGAGGGGACCACTGGCATGGGTAGAATAGAGCTCTTTGCTGCCTAGAGACTTGAGAAACAGATGTGAAATATTCTAAAACTGAAAGACCTCCTGAACTGCTGTGTGTCCTGGATTGACTGCTACTGGGCACGGAGCACCAAACACAGCACAGAACAGCAATTATTCTCCCCTGCAGTCAGGGTGCCAAATGAGTTTTTCCTGCCCTTAAAAATGGACAGAGGTTTGCGGTAATTGAATGAAATAATGCACAACAATTTAAAATATTGTTCATTCACAGAGAGATTAGGCTTTAATTAAATAGTGTCATTTAATATACCATCCAGCAGATATTATAATTGGTTTCTTTAGCAAAGAACACAGTAATAACTAAGCTTTACTGAAGTGATAATGGTACCAATTTAGCCCAGTGGATACATAAACAGCTTGCCTGCATCTGACACCCTAGATGAACACGAAGTAAGCTTTGATCGTGACATCTGTGCCGTAACAATCAGTCATTTCTTTTCTGAAATAAAATTACAAATCACCCAGACTAAATAAGCCCTGTTTACATTAAACAAGTATCATACCTGGGATTTTCAGGAATGTTAAGCTCTTCATTTCTATGGCTACAAAAAGGTAGGGTTATCTTCAAAGCAGTTATGAGATTACGTTTTATTTGAGCAGGGAGAACTGTATTTGTTATTTTTAAACCCTGGTATAAATGCAAACGAGCCCTCCCCATCCGCTCAGGGAGAGCAGACAATTTTCTGGCACAACAACAGTTGTGTGTTTTAACTCCTGTCTTCTGTTGGTCATTTACAAGGACGTTTTCATTTCCAGGCTTGGCTCCTGTTTCTGCGTGGCTCATTCTCGAAATGGGATACAATAAGGTCCTATTCTCCTCAAGCCATTCTGCTCAATAATCCTGAACAAAGCCAGAAGGGGGTGGGTAGAAGTGGGAGAGAATTTAATTGAATCTAAAAGAAAAAAAAAATTACCTTCTAAGGTCTAATGCCCCAGACAAATTACAAAGTAACCAGAGATTAGATTAAATTCCTCTGCTAAATGTTTTGTTTTCAAAAATAGAGGCACCGTACCTACACATGGAAAATTTTCATTTCCCCTATTTGCGAATGATCATCCACATGTTTGTTTTGGAAAAGAATGGAAACATTGATTATAGCAAAGAGCTAGCTGGGTCACGATGTCAGAAAAACAGGCTGGCTCTATCACTGGGCGGGGAGACAGAACTGGCAATCCCAGGGTAGGGCCCCTGGGGTGTGACTCCACCTTTAGGGACTTCCCAATGGGTTATTGGGGACTCTGTTGCATTGGAGAACTCCTCACCGACCCAGTAGAGCTCAGGGAGGGTGTTCCTCGGAAATGTCATCCTCGGAAGATGAGAAATGTAACTGGGGACACAGGGCTGTTGTGTAAATGGCATTCCGAAAACTCTAAAACCCAGATGCTCTCTGCAAACTCGAGAGAGCAGGCAACCCAAGCCGAGCTAAATAAAGGCTGTCTCGGAGACTGCTTGAGTCCTCACAGTTAAAGGACAAACCTCATGCCAACACAACTGCAAATCCAAACACAACTCTCCAGGACCGTCGGGGTCATGGGAGACAATCAGGACTCCTGTTATCCTTGGGTTTTTTTCCTTACAAAGCCAGCCACACTCGCCAGACTGAACAACCACAAAAAAAGCGACTGTGCTCTGGACAATTGGAGCCTCCGCTTTGCTTCCCTGTAAATTACTCTTCAAACCAGGGCCATCCGGTTGCGCCCAGAGCCCTGTCTGGAAGGTCCTCACTGACATCCTAACTGCCAAATCCAGTGACCTGTTTTAGGTCATTGTCCTTCTTGACCTTTCTGGGGCTATTCAAGCAGTTAAACACTGCCTCCGCGGGCACTGTGCTTCACTGGGGACAGCAACATTCTGTTCTAACCTTCCCCCCGTTCTCTCGCTGCCAAGGTTCTAAAATGTGGATATGCTTGTTTTCCCCTGTTCAAATCATTCCTTGGCTTCCAGTTTCTATAGGACATACACGAAACTCAATGGCATGGCATATGAAAGCCTGCAAAAACAGTTTCAAATATCGTCACTCTCTTTCTCTCTCTCTCTCTCTCTTACACACACACACGCGCGCGCGCGCACGCAAACTTTCTTGTGATTATCTCAGCACTGTATACATTTCAAAATATGTGCCTTCACCCATTTCCTTTCCTTCTCTCTCTTTTTTTCCTCGTCATCTGTTGAGATTCAACCCATCTCTCAAAACCCTTCTTGGCTCCCTAGCCTGGAAGCTCCTCAAGGGCAAGGCTGCTCTGTCGTGTCCATCCTGGGTCCCCAGCACAGAGGGTGGCCTACAATATGTCTGCTTGACGATGAGGTAAGCTGGTGTTCCCAAAGGTTGAGTCACACTGTCCTTCGTGTTCCCACTGAACTTTCTATTTACTTCAGGCATCACAAATTTTATTTCATGTCTCAGTGATCTGGATGAGAAGCGTGCCTACCAAAAATGAGTTTGACAGGTCAGAGGCCTTTTTCTAGCCTTAAGAACTGCCTGCTGGGTGAAGGAAGAGAATGTGGAAAAAGACCACGTGAGTATCAAGAGGTAGATTTCCCTTGGCACACCTGTGCTCTGCCCCTCCAGGTAGGGTCCTTTTAAATTCTGTCTTCTGGATGCCTGCTGGGACCCAGGAGTCACAAAGTAGGCAGGGACTCATCTGGCACTTCACCCACAGCCCTGCTCGCAGCCTCAGGGATAAAGCAGCCTGTTCTCATCGAATCAAAGGGCTGCTTTATGAGGCTTTATTTGCCCAGATTCTCCACATTCTGCTGCCTCCTCCCCTAGACACCCACCAGGAAATAACAGCAGCCTCCAGAGCCTGCAAGACAAACCCACTGGGATTACAGCCATTCCACAATTGAGCGCACGGCCTCCCCAAATGCCCATACATTTTGCATCAAACACAGTGTATCGAGTTAAAAATAAAACTCAAGTTGTTTGGTTAATGGTTTCCCCAGGCCTGAGGCTGAGACCAGACCACCGGTCCGTCTCTCCAAGAGAGCTGGCTGGCCTCGCCGCCTGCCACAGACACTGGCCAGCTATTATGCGGCCCATGAGGCACTTTCATTCACTCTTAAACCTAATGTCCAATTAACCGAGAAAGGGATTCATTAAATAATTTAAGCTGCATCCAAATTAAAGGGCAGTTTCTTAGGAGCATTTGCAAAGAAGTTCAATTCGACTGAAAGAAGTAATCATTTTGAGCCCATATTGGTTTGGGACACACTTTAATGGGGGTAATTTTGAACCAGCTCCATTTATACGTTCTTTTCATAGGAAGCAGAGGGCCATCTGGCCTGATACCCATATACAACATTGTCTCCCTTACAATGTGTTTAAACTTAATTCTTTTGAAAAACTGTGTAAAAGAGTTTTGGTCATAATTGCAGATCCAGCTTTTACCTGAGAAGACCTGTTAGACTAGATGATGAATCACATTCATTGCCAAGATGCTAGAAAAAAAACAAAACCTCCCTGAGTGCCGTCTGCAAGACTGGTCAGTTGTAGGCATCATTTGTGTCAGCTTGTTCTCAGAAGAGCTGGGAGCAGAACCCACAACACCTGACTGTGCACCAAAGCCCTTCCATCTCACCTGCGTCCTCCTGTGCCAGGAAGACCTACAGCCTAGAGCTGAGTTACAGGGAAGCTGTTTAGGGGGTTCCGGCTAATTCACCAGCTATTTATAAAATGCCTTGATGTGCTAGGGAATGCAAGAGGAACAAATTAATCTCCTGTTCCTGAACGAACGCTTCTCTAAGTTTGCATGCAGTTCTTAACGCTGATAGGAAGAAAAGAAAGGTGATCGAAATCCTGGAAGTATGTCTCTCAAGTCCAGGGCTTGACCTGGTCCACCAGGGCTTCAGAACAATTTTCACCCTGAACAGGCCACTACTCCTTTTCCAAACGGTGGGTCCAAAGAGAAAGACATAAAAACATTGCCTTCAGCGGAGCTTCGTCAGATGACCTGAGTCCCAAGTTCACTGTCATGATCACCTGCAAATCTTTCAACTCCCTGGGCCGGAGGAGCCGTTCTTCAGGCACTTCAGGCAGTCCTTTTTCCAAGCGCGCCCTCTGAAATGGACTTTCTGGGCCTTACATTTTGTCTTTTACTCTCTTTATTCAATGTAATTACCATCATCATCATCATGATCACCATCATTTACAGCAAAACACTTACTTCCAGTTGCCCTCTTGGTAACGAGCAAATATGTGGTCCAGCCCTCCTTTCCTTTCCCGGTGAATCAGGCTGGGGAGGCAGCAGAGGCCAGAGGCCTTGGAGCCAAGAGGTCCCCTCTTTACAACATTCCCCGCTGCTCCCACTGCTGGTTTCCAGCCGCCTTACCTCACAGGGGTGGCCAGCAGTGTCTTTGTTGTTAAACCCTCACCCAAGTGTGTGTTTATTGACTTTAGAGAGGGAGGAAGGGAGCCAGAGAGAGAACATGGATGTGAGAGAGAAATATCCATAGGTTGTCTTCCACACGCACCCAGATTCCCCAGAGGGGATTAAACCCACAACCTTCTGCTGTACAGATGATGCTCCCACCAACTAAACAGCCCACCCAGGGTACCAGCAACGTCTTTTGATAGCTGTTCTAGCGGGGGATCTCTAACCAACAGCAGTATCTCCCCCTTTTCTGCACCCACCCGAGTTTTTCACCTGGGAAACTTTCAGCTGCTCCAATCGGTGGCTCTCACGCCCACTGGGACAGGTCTGTGACTTCCCAGTAGCTTGAAAGCTTCATTTATAGCCTCAACACCACCGTTAGAGAGTCCAGTCAGAGTCTCCTAGAAGTAACTACAAAGCTGAACAGCTCTTTTAACAAACAGTAAGAGGGGAAAAAAAGCTCATAATGGTTTTATAAAGAGATATAGATAGGGCTGCACAGCATTTTTATGTGCTTTATTTTCATCTTCACCAAAGTCATGAAATGGGTGGTATTATTTTATAGATGAAAGTTATGAAAGAAAACCTCATTTTCTTCTGTTCCCCTGCCCTCACTTGCACTTTTGAAAGGCATAAGGACATCTAATTGCTCTGCTCTTGCAACTTCTGTGCTCATCGATGGTTCCCTAGTGTCTGCAGAATAAAACCCTTACTCCTTAACCTAGGGCACAAGGCCACATGCAATATGACTAAAACCTTCTTTTCCCAGTTCCCCCCTTATGTGCGTGCTATGATCCAGCCAAAATGAATTACTGACTGTCTCACACTCATCCATCTATGACAGACACCACGATGCTGTGAGAAAAACATCAGACTTGGATATAGATTTTTCTCAGATTCCCCAACTCTATCATTAACCAGCTCTAGGAACTTAAAAAAGTAATGTAAGCTCTCTGGGCCTTAGTTTTTACATATCAATTTGAAATATATTGACTGGTGAACAAACAGACGTGACCCTTGCTATCCGGGAGCCACTCTGGGGTGTAGGAGGGGGATTGGAGATGGGAGCTCCGCTCTGCTGCTAGGGACGCAGGTGGGGGGCGGGTAGTCAAAAGAGAGGCACAGAGCAGGGGACCGGAAGACCTTTGGAGGGCCTGGAGGCTGGATGTGGGATAGGAGAATGGTCCTGGATGAGAATGAGGAAGGACGCAGAGGCCAGATCACGAAGGCTCCTTAAGCTTCGTTCAGGAATCCTCGATCCCTAGAAAAATGAGGAACACTCACAGGGTCTTAATGGGGGAAAATGGGACCAAATCTGCATTCTACAGTGATCTCTCTGGCTGTTGTGTGGGGAATGGATGGAATGAGTATGGGATGGAAGGGCAAGACTGGAAGCAGGACCAGCAGATGGAAGGTGGTTGTGATGGTGCATGAGAGAAGATAATAAAGATATCTGGCTCTTGGGGTAATCATGAAAACCAGTGAAATACAACAAGTACAGTGCCTGGGACATTTGATCAATAAGGTGTGGCTCCTTCCATTCCCACCATTGGCTTTCACTAAAGATCAAGGAAGCATGGAGAACCAGACAACAGCAATAAGACAATATTTATATATTTCAGTTGTTTTCAGTTAGTATATCCATTTGGTATTCTGATTGATAATACACATTTCCAGGATGCCTGCCGTTGTTATTAAGGCTGTAATATTTCATCCTGTGATTTGTTTTCATTTCTCATTACATTATACGCCTTGCTTCCTCTCCCTCCGCCCTCTCGGCGAGTACGTTTATTACAACACAAACCGTAAACAAGGGCCTCGCTGGGACCAGAGTCCCACAGAAATCACTGGTAAAAGCTGAACTGACCATTGTCAGTGCATTGGCAAAAGCTGACCATTGTCTACAGAACCTAATGAGAATGGGAGTTAATGAAGTAGGAAACGGCAAAAATGTTGACTGAATACAACTACAGAAGTCAAAGTGTCACCCGATCTAATCAGAGCTTAAAAGAAATAGCAAAATACTTTAAATTGCAAAGTCAAAGGTGCAAAGGCTCAGAGATGAAGAGTAATTTTTGAAAATGTCTGTGTTTGAGGCTGAGAGGGTTCAGCTTCTTGTCATTAATGTCCAATTTGGTTTTGTATTTTTCAGAATCAATCACATGATTAAAACCATATCTGGTAACTGATGAGAGCATAAAAGCACTCCCCTATATTACACTGTATTAAGAGGTGTTAAGGAAAAAAGCACACAATAAAAACAAGAATTATGGCTATCAAAGGGAAGCAGACATATCATTTATGAATTTTCCTTCTGTGCGTTCTCAAAAAGCAAGATGATTCATTTTCCATGTAAAACATCCTTGAGATTGAGAAGAGAGTTATTTCCAGCATTTTCTGAATCTGCTGTGGTCATCAATCAACATACGGAATTTGGAGGTAGGCAGTGCCCTCCCCAGTGGACCGACCTTCCCTCTGTATCTCTTCTTGTCCAAACAGATCTGACACCAAACCAGAGGCAGAATCATGAGCTCGGCCCTTACTGTGTAAAGGGGAGAATATCTCTTCCCCACTTGAGTGGGTCACACAACCTAATATTGATATATGGCCCAGAGTCCTCTCACACAAATGAGACTTTTCAAAAATTGAGAGGGTATAACTTTAAAACTGCTGAACCGACCAGACAACCTGACATGAGGAGAAAAGCCCTAGGATCTGGCTTTAGCCCCAGGTCACCCCTTCTGGTTCCCTCCTCACTCTGTCAGCTCCCCTTTGAGGTCCCAGCATGCCTTGAGGCTGGGCCCACACGGGTCATGGCTCTTTGGAGAGTATTTTCTGAAGAAGGTCCAGAGTTTTAATGCTGTTATTATCTTCTAAGGCAACATTAGAACACTGTTTAATGATATAATGCTCATTAGCTTTCTTTCCTAGTTGATGTTTTCCTTTGGTATTTTCTTATGGTCTTAGAGGGTCTACGTCCATTTCCCCTACC
Source organism: Sturnira hondurensis (assembly GCF_014824575.4). NCBI lineage: Eukaryota > Metazoa > Chordata > Mammalia > Chiroptera > Phyllostomidae > Sturnira > Sturnira hondurensis. Next base: position 26,318,525 of record NW_028080827.1, on the reverse strand, counting down.
ATGCATCCATCAATGCTATTTTAATAAAGGTAATAACTTAAAAACTCACACCTGTTCCCAGGAGTCTTCAAGATTCACTTCCAGGAATCTGAGTGGGAGAGTATCTGGGCCTCTATGGGCGACCTTCATGTATGGCCTGTGCAGGTGGCAGAGAGAGTTTAGAGAGCTGTTGGGGGTGCAGGGTGCTCCTCTCAGTTGCCATGTCTGTCTTCCCATCAGGATGCTGAAAAAAGAAGCTGGGGATTGACTGACCTTCAGTGCTTCCCAGGCCACAACTCCCAGTATCAGAAGGCTCACCAGGGCCAGGCTTGCGAGCACAGCTCAAGCAAAGGAAGAGTGAGCTGAGCAGGTGGGCACTTTACCTTGGATATGGACATTTGGGAAGGCCAATCTGAACCTGCCGGGCTCTTGGACAGCCAATGCTGCTGCCAACTTAATTTTTCTTTCAATGACAGGCTGTCAGTTTACAGACATCATTAAGCCTGGCCAGGAAATAATAGCTTGGGTTTTTTCAACAAGAAGTAATCGCAGGTTTGGTTTGGAAAGGAGCACCAGAGGCTACATGCCTCAATCATCTGCCTTCCCCATCTCTTCCTCGACAACTAAGCATCTACCTGCGGTCAGAGACTGAGAGAATGAGAGTGTTGGCAGGCACCCGACACCATCAGAGTTCTTTATTCAGCAACTGTTCACTGAGCACCTATGAGCTCAAGAAATAACAACTAAATGTTACATTTGCCATCTGTCTAAAATTTTTCAGGAAGGAACTTCAGCCCCTTACTATCTGTTCTAATATAGAATTAGTATAATAAAATGTCTAACCTAGAAAATCCTAGAAATTGAATTCAAGTGTTTCTTTTCAGGGGTGAAGAAATAGAGCTCAGAGGCCTAAGTGACTTTCCCAATGTCACGAAAGTTGAAGTGAAGAAGTCTGGTCTCAATCTCAGATCTCCCTGCTCACTGTCAGTGCTTTTTGCACGCTTTACAAACCTTCCTGCAGGCAGCATGCACACGACTGAGACCTCAGAGAAATACAGGGTTGGGCACAAATAATGCCCCCTTTTTATTATAAAAACTTTTATTACAAAATCATAAGCATGTAAATCTGCACCAAAACAATATCCCACTCAAGCACACCATGTGGCATTTTAGGTGAAATGTTCAAATTAAAACTATACATTATGCCCTGGCTGGTTTAGCTCAGTGGATTGAGCATGGGCCTGCGGACCAAATAACTGCAGTTCAATTCCCAGTCAGGGCACATGCCTGGGTTGCAGGCCAATTCCCAGCATGGTAGACGCGAGAAGCAACCATACATTGATATTTATCTCTCCCTCTCTCCTTCCCTTCTCCTCTAAAAATAAATAAATAAAATCTTTAAAAAAAACCTCTATACATTATTACACCCATATCATTACCCTACCGACCACATTCAAATAGCATTACTTCCGCTGGACCACATACAACGGAGCCACTAAACATTATTCTTCAACTAATCGTGAGCATTTATTGAGTGCCCACTTGGCACTGCAGTGCACTTTCATGGGGGTGCCCAAGCATGCAACTGTATTTGACAACTGCATTGGTAGAAAGATAAACTTATTAATATATATTAACCCATTTTCTTTGACCAAAAAGTTTGGTTTTTTCTTCTGATTTTAAAAGAAATCTAAAAAAATTACATGAGCTACTAAAAGTCTCATGTGCCCATAAAGTTGGCCCTGCTCATGATGGAGTGAGATCCTGAAATGGAGAGCGAAGAAATGTGAAGACATTCTTGTCCTCAACCAGCACACAGAATGTAGGTTGTTCTGTGAGGTCTTCTTCAGACACAATAAAGGCTTTACTAAAATAAAAACTGTGCTTGTCACAGGTAATTTTCTACATCACTGTCCCTCCACCAAGGCAACCAGACACAAACACTTTGGTTGAGTCATGCCTGGTATTGCCCTGCCCTCTTTGCCCAACCATTTCCAACAGCCAACCAACCCAGGGACTGAGATCATAAGCCCATCTTCAGCGAGGTACTATCTTCTCTCACTCCATCATCAACTAGATGATTGGTGTCATCCTCCTTCATAAAAAGCCATTGCTAAAGGCTATCTCCACTAAATACTCTTGGCATCGCTTCCTTTAATAGAGCTTAAAAGTTATAAAATATGTAAGCAGCAAGGTGTGACAGAGCACGTATTACTCTGGCCCATTCATTCATCTCCCTCATCGTGTGAGACAAGATGCTAAAGGCCAATCGATTCTTTCCTTCTGGGACTATGGGTGTTGAGTCCTGACTCATTGGGAAAACAATTTTATTAATAAGGTTGGTTTTAAAGATAACTACTAGGCGATATATGATTACCATATATGATTACCACAAAAATAAACTGGTCGTGACAGTGCCTAGTCTCCCGCTCTCTATCCTCGGATCAATCCGTAATGGCGTAGCCTCCATTCCTGCAGACAGCCGGCTCACCGGAGTGAGGCCTCCTTAAGCAGGGTAAAAACCTGTGCGTGCCGCTATCATCACCTATGGCCACTTTGGGGTGGAAAAAGAACTGGATGATCACAAGAACTGGGGAGAAGCTAAATAAAAACCAAAGAGACTGAAACATCATGTAAAAACAAACTTTTAAGAAAAGTAAAACCTACAGATACAAGCTAATTAATGCCAGGAGGAGAACAGCAATGGAAAACTACAACCATCTCAAAGTCAACATTTATTCTGTACTGAAAAGGACTCGTTCTTTCTCAAAATTTTCGTGAATTCCAATTATCTATAGAGCCTTAGGCCCAATAGGAGCTTTTCAAAATTAAGACGTTTTAGTAGAATAACTGTTATGCTTTAGTCCTCCTAATGTGCTGATGTATAAATATCAAATTGCAGTAAGACTTGCCCTCACCAAGTAGCCCAGTTGGTTAGAGTGCTGTCCTGCCAAGGTTGAGGGTTTGATCCCCAGTCAGAGCACATGCAAGAATCAGCCAATGAATGCAGAAATAAGTGGGACAGCGAATTGATATCTCTCTCTGCCCCTCTCTCTAGAAATCAATCAATACAAATTCAATAAGCCTTAATAATTCATTTTATAGGTTACTAGAGAGGGGCTGTTAATTGTAAGTAAAAACTGAAATTATGTACCGTTTGCAGGTCGGATCCAAAGGAAAGACTTGGACCTTTGAACTGGTTTTCACCTCACCCAGGGGGCTATACTTAGACAAACACTGCTCTACTAGGACATGCTTATATGTGGTAGGAGCTCAAGAAAAAGTGAAAGTTTGATCCCAACAGTTACTGCTAGTCCCCTTTCTCTTTAGATGGGTGATCAGTCACTACCTCTCCAAGACACGTGTCACCTCGACAGGACGTAGAATCCCCAAAACCAGGATGTGGAGTCTACATTCCATGCCTTTTAAACACCCACAACCTCTGTCTCCCAGAAACACCCACAACTCTTCTGTAGGGAAGATAAAACTAATTTTTAGAAACGAAGTTTAAAAAAATGAGTGTTTGAGGCTTTGCGAAATCAGACCAAAAATGGAAAGCGCAGAGTCGTAGAACGAGAGTGGGTACTTGGGTGGTAGCTCATGTCTTGACAGATGATTCCAGAGAAAAGGCCAAACAAAGTTGCCATATGTTCAGTTTCTGTGCAAACCACTACAGAGAGAGCTTTACGGGATCTTCTATAGCATATGTCTAGTCAGTACGCTCGTCCCACCCCACTTGCGGCCAAGTTCCAAATGCTTGAAATAATTAACCTTTGCTGCCTCTGTGGAAAGCCTTGCCATGTATCACAAAAGGAACACTTTCCTCTGTCATCCTCAGAGGCGGCGCCCCACCAAAACTCACCAACGGAGTAGGTTTATTCCCCTCTGAAACCCAATACCAGCATGCATGTTAAGAAATCACTCTTTTCCAGAATACTATTCAGGTGGTTGTGCAAACAAATGTCAAACACTAGTTTTTCAACCATTCAGAAATACACGTGAGAAAAAATAATAATGATCAAGCATTTTGCTCACTGTTAAGTTGCTATCTGCTAAGAATTGTTTTGTTAGTTGCTTTATTGAACATTGATAAGTACTTCTGGGTGCTTCAAATATAAATACAAATGCATGCTCCTTGCTCAAAAGATTTTATACTCCGATGGCAGAAACACGCGTACAAAGATCTCTTATTCTTATAAAAGGAAGGTGTAGAATATTATGGATCTGTACATTGTTGGCTCAATTTGCTGGATTTATGTTTCTCAGAATTCCCTTCCCTCTGGAGTGCACGTTCGCATGACCCACAAGAGCTCACTCGGAAGGTTGGAGCAGGGCAAGAGGTACTGCAACATCTCACGTGTGTGGTTGTCCGTCTACTGGCTTACTTGGTGGGGGATGGGGGAAGGCAGCACCCAGGCTCACAACTCCAACTGCATCCCTGGCTGCATCCTCCTTTGGCTTCTATGACTCCTGGACCAGGTACACGTCAAGCATCATGACAAAATTCAACAGCTTCTCCTGAAGCAGACACCCACAGCACCAAAGTTAGAGGCCTCAAGGTGGTAAAAAACCAACACAGGTTCCAATTCGTTCTTCTAGGCCTCATTCAAACCCAATGTGTCCTTCTTCCCCGATCTTGCCTTTCCACCTGCCCACCCTGAAGGCAGCCCTGACAACCTCCCATAGGCTCTTCCACCCACTAACCAACTTTCATAATTGTGTAAAGTCAAATCCAAGTAATAAATCATATCCTAATGGTTCTGCCAGGGGATAGCAAGAAATATCCTTTAATCAGGTTATATTGGAGTTGAGGGTCTTCAAAGGTTAAAAAAACAAAGAATTCCCAATACAGAAAACAGGAGAAAGACCTTGCATGCACGGGGAACAGCACACGCAAAGGTTGAAGACATTCAAGGACATCATATATTCAGGGTAGAGGGACCATCAGATTTGTGGGAGAGGATCCTGGCGACAAAAATTAAAAGGCAAGCTGAAGAAGGTAGTAAGGACCATGTAGGCCATGCTGAGAAGTTTGGAGGAAATCCAGTAGGCAATCAGGCACTATACACTTGCAGAAAGGTTTAAGCAGACAATGCATGGGCCTGTGCCTATGTAAAAAGATCAGATTCGTATTGTAGAGATAACTCTGGCAGTTATGTGAAGGGTTGTTAAAAGGGGTAGGACAAGCCTGGAGCCAGAGAGTTTGGTTAGGCATCTGCTGGAATACCAGTTAGCAAAAGATAAAGGTTGGTGGAACCTAGGCACAGCCACCTCCCTGGTAGAGTCTGTCATTTCATTTTGTATATAGAATTACGCGAGACATAAATTCAAACACCACGTAGATGCTGAGGTTCATGCCTCCAAAACTGTCCTCCACACGAAGTTAAATCACCCTGACTTTGACTACCAGTTAGGAACCATCAAGATGAAAAAATTATCAAGAAACCCAACTCCGGCTTGTTCAGAGGTTGGAAGGACTTCAAGATTGGTTTGAGCCAGAAGGTCAACCGTGTCACCAAAACTTGGTGAATTTTTGTCTCTCTGCTATGCCTTCCAAGAAAATAAAATACATCCAAACTCAACCACAACAAAAACAATAAACAAATAACATGTGTAGAATATTTACTTTGCACCAGGAACTATTTATAATGCTTTAAATGTGTTTACTGGGTTTCATCTTCAGGCAAATCAGAACCACATAATTCCTCCTCCACAGGCAACAGAAAATGAAAGCATTTCTCCCTCCTACTCCCAATCAGTAGTCACCCCCAAACCCACTGCTATGTGGGCAATGGCAATGAGGTTATACTCAGTGACTAATTGAATCTCATTCCGAATCGGGGGCTGGTGTCAATGTCATCTGACGAAAGATGTGGAATCCCACTAGAAGTGGAAAGGGGTGACTGGAATATCAACTCACAATACTCATTATGTTCTGCTTTTCAGTATTAGTCCTAGATCTCAGCTTTTCCTTCATGTGTTCTGCTAGTAATTGCTGTTGCCTTCATGGAAAAGATTATTTGCTCCCATGTATCAACACTAAGGGAACAGAAAATAAACTCTTTTTTCTTAATTCTAAAATTTCTTATTCTCCCATTATATTGTAAGCCCAAGTTCATGTCCCAGTAGGATTGTAAGCTCATTATAGATGTGGATCTTGTCATATTATTTTGTATCACCCAAAGTTAATATATAATAAGCATCAGTAAGTGCTTTCTAACCTGAATTGTAATCGTGGAGTTTAAAATATATCTACTGTATTTTTGGGGCTATAAGACGCACTTTTTCCTCCCCCAAATTTGGGAGGAAAAGTGGGGTGCATCTTATAGTCCAAATGCAACTTACTTGGCTCGCTGTGGGGGGTGGGGGTGGAGCAGGGTGGCAGGAGGCAAAAGCCTCCTATTTTTTTCCCTGCTCTAAAACCTAGGTTTGTCTTATAGTCCAAAAAATATGGTGCATGATGCAATGATGCTGCTATTTATGTAGTTAATTCTGTCTACTTTTGTTTCATGTATTTTGAAGCTGTTTCTTGGCATATACATATTTGTGAATATTATGTTTTCCTAATGAACCGACTATTGTATCATGCGTAAATGTCCCCTTTTCTCTCTTTTTTTATAGTAATATAGCGACTTCAGCCTTCATATATTTCTTATTTGCATGGTATATGAGATCTGTCTGGAAAAAAATCCAACCATTGTTAATATAACAAGAATGGTTTGGACTTCCGCCAAGATGGAGGCATAGGTGGAAACACTGTGCCTTCTCCCACAACCAAATTTGAATACAACAAAGGTTTGGAGACCAAAGACACAGCAAAAAACCAGAAAACTGAGTTAAACGGAAGTCCGACGACCACTAACCATTCAACGGGACAGTAAGAGGGGCGGAGCCAGCAGCGAGCAGGGTTGGGCAGGACAGATCCCCCAACCTAGGCAGCAGGAAGCCTGGAACCAGTTGGGGTGTGGGGCAGACTGACCGCAGTCGCACATTTGCGCACAGTGAGACGGACCACGCAGGCCCCAGGGGGCAAGGGCTGACGGCGGTGGCACACTCACATGCAGTGGGACAAAACGCTCGGGCCTGGTAACAGTGGCAGCTGCAGCACCTGTGGGGGCCGCAGCGGGAGGCGGCAGATGGGACGCCATAGTTCCTCGTTGACCCCACCCCCACATACAGAGTCACAACCCAGCGACTTAGTTGCCCTGCTCTGGTGAACACCTTAGGGCTCCGATCCTGCTACGGAACAGGCACGAACAGCCCGAAAGATGGCGCAAGAAGAACTCAAAGAACCAGAGCCCATAACTCTCAGCGACCGAGAAATTGCCAGCCTCTCAGAAGCACAATTCAAAACACTGTTTATCAAGATGCTCACAGAACTGGTAGATTTTAGCCACAAATTAGAGGAACATATGAAGGCTAAACTAATTGAAATGAAGGGAGATGCACGGGAAACCAATAGCGATGGAAAGGAAACTGGGACTCAAATCAATGGAATGGACCAGAAGGAAGAACAAAAAATCCAACCAGAAAGGAATGAAGAAATGAGAATTCAAAAAAATGAGGAGAGGCTTAGGAACCTCCAGGACATCTTTAAACGTTCCAACATCCGGATTATAGGGGTACCAGAAGGGGAAAAGGAACAGCCATGAGTGGAAAACGTATTTGAACAAATAATAAAGGAGAACTTCCCCAGTCTGGCAAAGGACATAGACTTCCAGGAAGTCCAGGAAGCTCAGAGAGTCCCAAAGAAGTTGGACCCAAGAAGGAACACACCAAGCCACATCATAATTACATTAGCCAAAACTAAAATGAAGGAGAGAATCCTACAAGCAGCAAGAGATAAGGGGACAGTCACCTATAAAGGAGTTCCCATCAGACTGTCAGCGGATTTCTCAAAAGAGACCTTACAGGCAAGAAGGGGCTGGAAAGAAGTATTCCAAGTCATGAAATCCAAAGACCTACAGCCAAGATTGCTTTATCCAGCAAAACTTTCATTTAGGATGGAAGGACAGATAAAGTGCTTCTCAGACAAGGTCAAGTTCAAGGAGTTCATCATCACCAAGCCCTTATTATATGAAATGCTAAAGGAACTTATATAAGAAAAAGAAGATGAACAATATTAACAGTGAAAAGACAGCAAACTCACAGTTATTAACAACCACACAAAAGCAAAACCAAGAGGACAAAAGCAAACCAAGAGGACAACTAGATCAGGAGTGGAACCATAGAAATGAAGAACACATGGAGGGTTAGCAACAGGGGAGTGGGAGGAGGAGAAGGGGGGAGAAGGCACAGAAAATAGCATAGAGGGTAGGTAGAAAATAGATAGGGGGAGGGCAAGAATAGTGGGGGAAATATAGAATCTAAAGAACTTGAGACACATGGTTATAAACTAAGGGGGGAGGAGAATGATGGGGGAGGGAGTGTGCGGGTGGAGGGGAATGAAGGGGGGGAATAGAACAACTGTAATGGTATAATCAATAAAATATATTTTTTTAAAAAAAGAATGGTTTGTGTGACATCAATGTAACCTGGCAGCCAGGGAGAGTGGGCTGAATTGCACATGTGTGAACAATGACAACTCCACAGTACTAGTCAGTGGGGGCAGTAGACACCATTGAGTGGGCATGTGCACTGTGTGGCCATCACATTCAAAATGACTGAGCAAGTAGAGCAATGAATCTGCATCAAATTTTGCATTAAACTTGAACATTTTTTCTGTGGAAACTATTTGGATGATTCAGAAGGCTGCAGCTATGGGTAACCGGTGATTGGCAGCTTCATCACAACAACGCGCCTGCTTGTGCATCACGTCTCATGCAGAGTTTTTTTGTGAAACATCAGAACGCCCAGGTGACTCAGGCCCCCTAGAGCCCAGATTTGGCACCCTCAGATTTCTGGCTTTTCCCAAAACTGAAATCACTTCTGAAAGGGAACAGATTTCATACTGTCAATGAGATTCAGGAAAATACGAAAGGGCAGCTGAGGGAGATTGGGAGAACTGTGTGAGGTCCCAGTGTGCCTGCTTTAAAGAGGATGGAGGCATTGTTGTCCTGTGTACAGTTTCTTATATTTTGTATCTTCTTCAGTGTCTCTATTTTTTATACTAACTGGCTGGATGCCTTCTGGACAGACTTCATATCTGTTTTCCAAATAGTAAATCTGTGGGTAAATACAGCAGACTACTTTTTCTTTAAAATAAAAAGAACTGTCTAAAGAAAATTTATGATGATTACTTATAATGCTTAATCTATGTAGATAGAATTCACATATTTCCTCTTAACCTATCTTGACTATATTTTTAAAGTGTAACTCTATAAACAATATATAGGTCTTCCTTTTTATTTGTTTTTCTTCCTTTTTAAAATCCATATAATCACTTCCTTTGGAGTGTTTAATTCATTAATATTCAACATAGTTTTTCACATATTTTGAATTAGGTTTACCGTTTTTATTATTAGTTTCCATTTTGCCTCCCTGCCCCCTCGCCCGCTTTTTTTTGTTTTTCTCTCTCTCTTTCCTGGCTTCTCTAGAAATATTTTAATATGTTTTAGAATTCCATTTTAATTTATTTATCAGCATTGAGCTACACCCTTTTGCATTATTTGTTAATGTTTGCTGTAGTGATTACAAAAATGCATCTTTATTCTCATTCCTCTTAGGGTTATTATTGTACCACTTTCCATACACAGAGATCTTGGAACCGTTTAGTTCTCTTTACTATTTACCCTGCCACCCTCCCAGTCCCTTTCCCTTTATCCTATATTCTATTCCTTTATTCTGTAGTTGTCATACAAATTCCATATATTGAATATACAGGGTTTGGCAGAAGCAATGCCTGCTTGAGTGTGGTTGGTAGGGTATAATATGGGTGTAATAATTTATAGTTTTAATTTGAACATTTCACCTAAAACATCATATGTAGTGCTTGAGGGTGACATTGTTAGGTTACAGAATTACATGCTTGTGATTTTGTAATAAAAGATTTTGCAACAAAAGGGGACATTATTAGTGCCAGACCCTGTATATTAAATTCCCCACAGTAAGCATTATAAGTTTTGCTTTAATGGTTCTCTTTATTTTAAAGAAATGAAAAAGCAAAGCAGTCTTTTATATTTAGCCATATTTTTGTTATTTTAAGTGTTCTTTATTCTTTCCTGAAGATTCAAATTTTTCTCCAGTATTATCTACTTTTATCTTGGTAGCACTTCCTTGAGCATTTCTTGTAGTGCAGGACTGCTGCCGATGAATTCTCTTAGTTTTCTTTTATCTGAAAATATATCTGGATATATATCGTCAAATATAAAGATATCTGAAAATATCTTTAGGGTTTAGTCAGCTAGAAGAGTATTTTTGCTGGATGTCAAGTTCAGAATTGATAGGGTTTTTCTCCTTTTTTGTGAAGCTTGCAAAGTATGTTATTGTTTTCTTCTGACCTCTGTAGTATATGGTCATTTAAATCAGTTTCCTGCCCTGGCTGGTGTGGCTCAGTGGATTGAGCACGGGCCTGTGAAGCAAAGGATCGCGGTTCGATTTCCAGGCAGGGCACATGCCTGGGTTGCCGGCCAGGTCCCAGTGGGGGACACATGAGAGGCAACCACACGTTGGTATTTCTCTCCCTCTCTCCTTCCCTTCCCCTCTCTCTGAAAATAAATTTAAAAAATATTTTTAAAAAATAAATAAATCAGTTTCCCTTTATGTAATGTGTCAGTTGTTTTCTAGCAGCTTTTAAGATTTTCTACTTATATTTGGATTTCAACTGTTTGAGTAAGGTGTGTCTAAACATGATTTTCTTCATCTGTATTCTGCTTGGGGATTATTGAGTTTCTTGAATCTGTTCACCAATTTTGAGAAGTTTTTCACTATTATGTTTCAAACATTTTTTTCTGCCCGATTTTCATCTCTCCTCTCCTTCTAGGACCAAATTACACATGTGTTAGACCCTTTCCTATTGCTCCACATCTCTGAAGCTCTGTTCATCTTTTCTATCTTTTTTCTCTCTGCAACTGTCTTCAAGTTCACTGATGCTTCTCCATCCTGTCTATTCTGCTCTTAAGTCCATCCAGTTATGTTTTGTTTTAGCTATTATAATTTTTATTTCTAGAATTTTCATTTGATTTTTCAAAAAATTGTTTCTGTTCTTTGCTGTTTGCCTAGTATACCTATTGCAAACTTATTTTCCATTACTTTGTAATGCCTAGCTATATTATCTCCAAGAATTGGCCAAGAATTCCAACACTGAGGTCTTCTTGGGGTGGATTTCCACTGACTGTCTTTTTTGAAACTGATCATACATTGCATGGCAAATATTTTAAATGATATTCTGGAAATTGTAAATGTTAGGGTGGCAAGGCTTTGGATTCTTTTATTAAGTTTATCCTTACTATTTTGATGCTAGTTTTAAATGGAATTACTTTTTAATTTATTTTCAGATTTTTTCATTAAGAGTTAAAAACACAATTGATATTTTTTGTAATAATCTCACATCCTACAAACTTCCTAAATTTTTCTATTGTTTTTAGTGATTATTTTGCAGACTTTTAAAGACTTTTCTACATGTATAAGATCCAACTATCTTTGAATAAAGACAGCTTTATTTCTTCCCTGATTTGTTTGTCTCTAATTTCTTTTTCTTATTTCACTGACTAGAACCTACAAGTAAAGGTTCACAATGGAAGTAGTGTGAGTGGACATCCTTTGCCTGGGCCTTGATTAGAAAGGAAAGCACTCACCCAGTCTTTCAGTATGAAGTATGATGTTGAGTGTAGTTTTTATTTTATTTTGTTTCAGCAGATTCCTTTTATCAGATTGAGAAAGTTCGGATCTTTTTTGGAGCAAAAAAGTTCAGGCATCAGGAAAGGAACAGGACAAAACACAGAACAATGGGGTATGTCAGGAATCTAGGATATCACACCTGGTAGGAGTTGATAGAGACAGTGGTCATGATTCTATTTGGTAGATAAGATGGTATAGGGCATTGCTCCCTTCTTTCCCTCCTGTCTTTGAGTAGGACAGAGCTGTAACAGAAAGCTCTCACCATGGAAGCCCATTTCTGGGCCAGTATCTAGTACCATTAGTGTTAGTGACATCACCTAATGACTCCAGGAAGAAGAAGAATGGGATGTTAGAGAAGGAAATTAACAGAGAAGAGGGTTGGCTTATCAAGAGGGGCAAGTCTTCAGCTCTAGTAAAGAACATTTCTGAGGAATGCTGGCCTCAGTTTGTCAGTAACACCATGCATGAGCTTTCAGATGTCACCTCAGTGATGGCGTGGCTAATGCCATGTGTCCTTTACCCTTCTCTATCCTCATTGCTGGAAAGAGCCAAAGAACCTGTCCTATGAAATTTCCCGCTGTAATCAACCAGAATTTAAGAAAAAGGCGGTCTGACACGAGGCGATTTGGAGCAGTCTAACATCACGGAGCGCTTGGTGCAGTGGGCTGGCCGCTGAGGTTTTCTGCTCCTGAAACGTGGGTCAGACAACGCTATTAGAGGTGCGTCTCAGACTAGATAATACGCTGACTAGAAAAAGCATTACTGATATCAGCTAGCAATTTGATTTCAGAACATTTCATCTCAGTCTTTTCTGAAGAAAATATTCTTTCTACCTACATGGCGTTATATTGGTAATACAATTCTGATGGAAAACATGACAAAGATGTAGGTTTTCGCTGATCCAGGGAGAAAAGGAGAGCCTCTCCCACTTTGGGGCATTAAGTTACATGGTCTCCTAAGTTAATTTCCTCTTAAATGATTTACAGAAATGGAAAGTTATAGGATCAGGTTTCTTTAAACGTTCGGATTATGTGAGAATTGAGAGGGGGCTCGGAGACTAAGTGATACCTTTCTTCATAAATCATAAACATGGAAGAGCCCTCTATTTTCCAAGTTGCAGGATTACTGGACACTGGACGTTCATAGGTCTACATCAGAGAAGAAGAGAATGTTAGAAAGAACATGGATTTTGGAACTCGGCATTCCTAGGGTGGGATACCAACTTACTAACTAACTATCCCTTACTAACTAGATTTGGGGCAAGTTATTTTAGCTTGGTGAATCTCAATGCTCTCCCAGGCTTCAAGTGAAGATTAGAATAGATGCTTTTTGTAAAGCACCTGGCACCCAGCAGGTCTTCTCTTTGTTACCCCTCCATCATGCGCTCTGTCACCTTCTGAACGCCACCCGTGTGGGAGCATCTAATGGTTCCAATGGAGAGTAATTAGAAGCTGATCAGAAGAGCCATCCTTGGACGCAAACCAGTGAAATGGTGCCTCGGGGACTCTTGTGTAACTTGTGTCCTCTGAACACTTGCTTTCACCTCTGTTTTCTTCCAGAATTTGAAACTACAGCAAGTTATATTTTCAGTGTCTTCCTTCTCTTCACATTTCCCTCTCCTCCAATACCACTGCCTGTGCCCCCCAAATCCAAATGAGATGCTTTTAGAAACATTGGAAATATTGGAAACAATCTACCAATATCGTCAATGGTTTTAAATTCTTTTTGAAAACTGTGTTTCGAGAAGAGGCAAGTTCAGATAATTTAATTCAGTGTATCTTCCAGAGCAAATTCAAAGTTACTTTAAATGTCTTCCTTAAAATCTTTTAGGACAAAGTAGGATATAGGAAAATAAATAAATATTGCTCTAAGTGGGTCAAGAAAACCAGACAGAAAGATCATTACAGTTCTAAAGACATCTGCTAGGATTCAAAAGAATTGTGGATCAGTGTGCCCTAAATAAAAACTTGCCTAAGAGATTGTGGGTACAAAATACTCCTACCACTAACCCACTGAATCATAGGACCTAAGAGTTATGTGGGGATCTTGAGGTCATGTAGTACAATTTCTTACCCAAACCATCTAGCTTACCCTTTATAGATAAATAATAATGGTGATAATAATGTCAAAGGCTTATTAACATTATATTTAATATGCATTCTATAATATTAATTTATTTGATCCTCATGGTAACCTTGTGAGGTAGGCAGTATCATACCCCCATTTTACAGATAAGGAAAACCAAAGGTGGAGGCATAGATGACACTCCAGTCTCTGCTCAAACTCTCACTCCCTCGCAGCTCTATCACGAAGAGGCCATGCCTATAAAACGTCCCCCTTATAAAAGTTAATCCCAGAGCTTGCTTCACCACTCCCCACTCACAGCCTCCGTGCCTTGCTCCACTCCGATGTGGCAAAAACATCCAGCCCTGCAGAGACCAAGAGGTGCACAAGTCTCTGTGGTTGTCCAGACACGTACTAGGAAGGACCGTAACAGCTGCACCCTCTCCGAGACCGAGTTCCTGACCTTCATGAACATGGAACTGGCTGCCCTCACGAGAACCAGAAACACCCAGTGTCCTTGACCACGTGATGAAGAAACTGGAACTCAACTGTGATGAGCAGCTAGATGCCCAAGAATTTCTACCCTTACTGGTGGCATGGCCGTGGCCTGCTGTGACTCCTTTACCGGTTCCCAGAATTATATCTGCGAGTCCTTGGAGCTGGCCTCCACATCCACCCCCTTCTTTCCAGTCTCCCCAACATCATCATCTCCTCTCGGACCACACACACCCTGATCCCAGCACACCCACCCCCCATGCAGTCACTACTGCTGGTAGAAATAAAATATTAACTGGGGTTTTTCTTTAAGTTGATCCCTGAGGTTTTTTTTTTCCTAACAACTCCAAGTCATTTTCCTTTAATCTGAGCTATTTCTTCTTCCTCCACAATGATAGGACTTTCCAGTCCAAACTCAGCATGCACCTCCAGTCTATTGCCTGCCCTGCGTGAAGGGAATGTTTCCCAGGAAGCATCCCTGGCATCACTCTAAAGGTTATTGCCTGAATTGCAAATTTACCTTTGCCCTTTGCTTCCAGGAAGGCCCCAATTATCACATTGCTTCTTCCTTGGGTCTGGGAGCTCTGGGCAGGCAGTAACTCAGGCCTGGTTAACAAGCAGGCAGTGGTTCTGTTGTCCAGGGACAGCAGTCAATAAACACGCTGTGCCTCCAACCTCCCCAACCTGCACTTACCTCTGAAACTAATTGCCTTGCTAACTGCAGAGGCTGTACAGCTATGCTAATGAGCTGCTGGACGAAGGCGTTTATTTGTTCTCAGGGGAAAAGTCACAAGGTGGCAGCAGGGATGGGAGCCTCAGGAAGCTTGGATCAGCCCTTCTCCGTGACTCAGCTCCAGAAATGTTCAAAACACCGCTTAGCAGAGACATGGACTTGGATGCAAACTCCCCCTGGTGCTGAACGTGTCCATTAATTAGCATTCAAAGAAATAAAGAAAAATGAAGATGTAAAGGTCACTGCATTAGCATTTCACCCGCATGTCTGAATAGCTATTTGTATATTCTAATTTTCTACCCATTCCTCTATTAATCACCATCTCTAAGGAGAACTTGGCCAAAACACATTAGCAGACATGCTTTCTGGTGGCAATCTTCTCCTCTGTAAATAATAAAAGAAATCACTGTGTATGTGCTCGACTTAAACATTTTCATGTAAAAGAGAGTCAAAGAAATGGTTATACTTTTAGCTCTCACTGAAAAGAACCCAGACATTTTTTTGTTTTGTTTTTCTATAAAACAGCATCAGAATCAGATCATTCCCCATTGCCCTGGCCTCCCTCCAAAATCTGGCTACTTGTGCCTTCTTCTTCTTCTAGAAGGATCTTTTTCTTAAAAAACCAAAAGTACCATGAGTGACACTCTTTTCCTGTGTGAGTTGAAGAAAAGTCATCACAGTTTTTCACTTGCAAAGAACACAATATGTTATTTAGATTTTAAGTGGCAGAGTCCATGAGAGTTCTGGCTCCCTGAAGCCCTTTGGAATTCAAGTAGCTTCTGGTCACCTGCAGGGGCAACTTTGCCAGCAAGTCCCCCCGTCCACCACGGATGAAAATAATACTGCCAAGACATGGTCTGCTTGCGGAGGAGAAGTGGCCAATCCCTCAAAGGAGAAGGGCCAAGAGCCCCTTCCTCAAGGGGACTTTATTGGTTTCATTTGCACAAGAATACAGGTAAGGATCTAACAATAGATAGCATTCAAAGAACTATGAGGGCTTATTCTCAGTCAGGGTCAGATAGCTAAAGAGCCGTAAAACTTTGAGAACAAACTTCTTGCTTGGACCCTTATCATTTAAATGAGAGATTCTAAACAAAGCAGGTTTCACAGGATTTCACATATTCTTTCTTAGGCCTGATCACCCAGAACCACTCTAGCCAGCAAAGGGCTGCACTGCCTTCTCAGTCCTAGGTTTTTAGGCTTAAGTGGATTAGAGCCAGGAAGTGCCTCTCCCAGATGGAAATGGGAACTCAGGCTATGTCAGAATAGCCTGGGGGTCGAGGATCCATCACTCCCTCTTTGCTGCAGCCCCCCCCAGTCCTTCCTTGAGGGCCTCCCAAGTGATTCTGTCTGGCTTAGGTTGCCCCCCCTCTGAGGTGGTCTTACCCATCTCTGACTAACCAACCAAGCGTTGGGGACAGGGGATGAAGCAGAAGCAACGCTGCTGCCAGGGAGATAAGCTTTGTCTCCTTAGTGGCACGCATTCTGGAGGTCACTCACTCAGTCTTAGCCATGGGGGGCAGTTACAACTCCTGAAACCAGGCAGAACGGTTCCCAACAGTCACCCGACCTGCAATAACCTGAAAGCTCTTACCTCAAAAGAGCTCCTCTCCGGTGAACATTTAGTATCATTTTGGTCTTTCCCACACTGCCTAGCTCACCCAGAAACAAAGGACAATGGCCCCAGACGAGAGGAGGACAAGCTGCACAGCACAACCCGCAATGCCCATGGGCTTAGAGAAGTGAAAACGGCTGCAGTTTCCTCCAGGGGGTTTTCAGATGGTCTTGCACCATTTCTTTGACTCTTGGCCTTCAGGGGGAAACATTGTACACCTCTTTGTGGAAAGCTCTTGTCAGAGAAAATCTGTCCCAGATGCTGTCTCCGCAGGAAGACCTGGGGAGCTGCGGCACCAATCACCATGACCAGTGAGCATGGCCTTGAGGTTTGGTAGCCAACAAAGCACATTTGTTTTTACTGCCTTTCCACATTGTATTTCTGCAGTGGTACACACTCACATGCACCAAGTACAGGATGTTCCTAAAGCTGATGGGAAGAGGAACTAATGTCCTGACAGTTCATCTCTGAGATCTTTTTTTTTTTTTAGCAAGCAGCCCAAAGTCATTCCAAACTAGTAGCTCTCAAGGTCATATGGGAAATTAGTTGCTATCTTTGAATAATTTCATACCCACAAGAGAAGACTATATTGGAAAAGGAAAAGGAATTGATGCTTTTTCACAGGGGCCAAGCTACATGGCATGTGTCCTTCCCATGGACAGTGACGGTGCCTCTTCCTCCCCCACTCACACGTCAGCATCACCTATTTATGCTGAGGTTTATGACTATCCGGGTCATAGGAGCATTATTGATTCACTGGCTTTCATAAGGCAGAGTGGCACCCAATGAACTCTGTTGTTATATTATACATATAATAAGCAAGAAACCGACCTCTCTTGTTATACAATTCCAAGTTTTATTGATCTTGTCACTTCTATCTAATGATACAGACACAGGAACAATAAATCTTTAAAAAAAATAATTGAAAGCAGAAATCGAATGCTTGTTTTTCTAATGTTCATAAGCTGGTCAGGTCCTGTCCTGTGAGGAAGGTGTGGACCAAACATTGCATTTCGGCTGTACATCAGAAACTTCGGGAGTCACACAGCTCCCTTCACAGTTAAAAATAAAGGCATTTTGGATTCAACAGGAAGGAATGACCTCATTGCTGTGCACATATGAACTTCTACAAAGAAGCTGTACAATCCGGTCAGCGGCCATCAAGAGCAGAAAAGGAGCACACACTAGCCGGCTCCAGCCCCGCCCAGTTTCCTGACACCTGTAGAACAACAGGTAATGGGGCCCTCACTTGGGTGAGAAAATCAGTACCCGCATGGACATTTCAGGGCATCAGAACACAGTCAGCCCAACAGCAACATGAAGTGGGAGTGGCTGTGGCTAAATTTCCCTGGTCCAAAAGCAAAACTTACACCAAGATGTGCCCCCAGAGCAGGCTGGGGCCTAACTGAATGGTACCTGTGAACAAATAGGACAATATGTTTGAGCAAAAGAATGATGAGGGACAATGTGATGCTTGAGATCCTTGGTTGGCGCGCTAAGCTTTACCTGGCAGAAGGATCCATCCCCAGAACCGAGCCATGGGTCCTTCGAGTCCCTACGTGACCAGACCTTCCCCACACCCAACCTACCTACAGAGAGAGCTGGGGCCCCAGTCACAGTCATGCTTCACTTGTCCTAGGCTCTTTTCCACAGCCCTGAAAAGCATTTTGGGGAGCCCTGGGGTGTCGGCTGTGTGCTCAGGAACATGTTCCCTCCTGCTGGCACTCACGTGCTCTGCTCAGTGCTGGGGGCCCCAGAGTCTGCTGCTGCAGCCCCCTGACCCTCCCTCATGCCTTGGCCATTTGGTGGTTTCTGGCAAAGGGAGGCAGAATGCTCCCTTCCCATTTCAGGAACCCTTGCTAAAGCCCCACTTCCTGAGATCCCCGTATTTATAGTTCTAGCAGAACAGCTCTTCAGAATCCAGCAACACACACAGAAATCCCCCGTCCTTACAGTCACTATACTCCCCTGATGACTGGGCTCGTGCCTGGGTCAGTTCAGCATGCCTGCTTCCTTTTTCCCTCTGGATACGTTCTCCCCGAGGGGACTCCTCGGTTCACATGCCCGGAAACACCTGCCGTGTCAGCCTGCAGGTAGCCTGTCATGCCGTTACACAGGCTGGAGCAGGGCTCCCTCTTGTCTTCACAAGGGAAAGTTGTTCACACGTGCAGAGAGGGTGTCGCATAGAAACACAGGCCT
The DNA here is from genome assembly GCF_014824575.4 of Sturnira hondurensis. Classification (NCBI taxonomy): domain Eukaryota; kingdom Metazoa; phylum Chordata; class Mammalia; order Chiroptera; family Phyllostomidae; genus Sturnira; species Sturnira hondurensis. The sequence continues at coordinate 26,299,662 of NW_028080827.1, read as the reverse complement.
CTAGGCACGGAGCCAACATACAACCACGCATCGTCTCTCTCGTACTTGCTGGCGTCACCTGACTGGCCATACCCCTGTCACCATCAACAGGCACTGATGGAAGCAATGCATTTCTGATTCTGGAGAGACGGGGCAGGGTTTTGATTCAGAAATTTAAAAATGTCCTTAACTCTCCTAAACAAAAATATCAAACCCGGGTTTGGTTGGTGGCATGCTGGGGGGCAGTGTCCACCTTTTCTGTGAGCTACTGCACGTCCTTCTGTGGCCCCTCGGGCTCCCCTGCTCACTGGGGCCACTCAGGGAACGTGCGCTGAACAAACCAAGCTCTGTTGCACTCCCTCCGCGGAAAAAGGAAAGGGACAAGGGAGAGAAGTAGGAAGGGCTCCTTTTTATTTTGTCCCATCTCGAGTCCTGAATCATCCTCATGGTCACTAAACAAAAGACCTGCATTTCCACAGGAGTAGGTCTTCACATCCTGCTTAATTCTGGAAGCTTGAATGCACAGAACTGCTCTTGGTGACGGAAAATGTGTCCTGTGGTTCTCATGCTTTGAGTTGATGGTTAAAATAGAAAACAAATGTTTTGTATTTACCAAGAACTCTAGCATTTTTTTGACCCACACAGACTAGTAGAGAGCAGATTTTTTTTCTTCTTGTTTTAGAGGCAAGATATATGGAATAGTTTATTTACACGCTCACTCACTCACTCTTTCACTCACCCATGCAGCCATCCATCCATCCAGGCAGCAAGCCAGCCATCCTTTATTCTTTCCATCTCAAACCTGAAGTACTTCCATCCTGTTACTCGTGTACTGCATAGAAGTGCCAAAATCACATGAGCCAAAATAGGTAGAAGCTTATCATCTTTCTCCTTAGCCCATCCCATATCATCCGTATCAGTCAGGATTCAATGAGAGAAGCAGAACCACCAGGAGATACTATATTAGGAGATTTATTGGAAGAAACTGCCTATGCAATTGTGGGCACTGGCTAGGCAAGTCCAAAATCCATGCAGTAGGCCATCCGGACAGGCAGGCTGGAATTCTCTGGCACTGGCTGAAGCTGCAGTCTACAGTTAGTAGAATTTCCCCTTCTTCAAGGCAGCGTCAGCTCTGCTCTCATGGCCTTTAAACTGACTGATTCATGCCCACCTGATCATGTAGGATGATCACAGCTGCAAAGCTTCTTCGCAACACCTCCTAGATTAGGGTTTGATTGAGTCACTGAGGGCTGTAGCCAAGTCAAGCTCACACATAAAACTGGCCATCACATTGGCCATAAAACAACACTTCAAACCCACTGGTCTTCATTTCTTCAAACCATTCACTGTACTCTTTACTCTGCTTCAGCCATTCAGAATTACAATTACATGTTGGAACACATCATTACTGGCAATAGTTCAAATTGAAGATCTGTAAATGTGAAACGCCTCTAACTATATCTAATAGTTCCTCCTCCCTCGCTCCAATGAAGAGTGATCTTCATATCCATCCTGTCCCGATCCTGGACACTGCCACATGCCCCTAGTCCAGCAACATGCTTTCAGCTGGGATCATCCTCCTCCTGGTCAAGCATGCTCCTGGTAGCTGGGGTGTCCCGTCACTGACACTTCCTCCTGACTCAGCTGATTTTTCCATCCGACAACCTCCACTGTTTCTCTCTCTCTCTCCCTCTTTCTCCCTCTCTCTCTCCCCTCCTCTCCCTCCTCCCTCTCATTCTCATTGAATGAGGTGAATTACTAATGTCATAATAAATTCGTCTTCTCTAAGCCAGACTCTCACTGCTGCTTGGTCTTTTATTTGCCTCCAACTGATTCCCTTTGTCATTGCTGAAAAATATTATATCTTTTCTAATCTCCTAAAGCTCCCAAGCTTCCCTTCTCTGCAGGTGACCAGACGTTCTCATGCACTGAAGCTGTGTAACATGAACTCCCCCCGGTCTCCCTTCCACTTCCGAATGACTCTGCTTTTGCTCCTGCCCTGTGGTCCTACCCTCCTGTTACACAGGCAGCTCTTTCATTCTCCCTTCTGCAGCCATCTCCTCCACTTGTATTAACCATCCTAAGCCTCCCAACTCTTCTTCAATCATGTCTCTTACTTTATCAGCCCTCTCTCCTACATCCCTTAAGCTCTTTCTCTCTTCATTGCTTTCCTCCCCACCATTAAAAACACATGCCGTGTTCTTTTGTTCTAAAATGAAACTTAGAACAAAATTCCTCTCTATATCCCCACTTCATCCTGAACTTACATCATTTTAGCAGTCGCCTTCCTTTCCCTTCCAGTGTTTTCAAAGAACTCATCCTGTTCCCTTTCCTTCACCCCTGGCTCCTGACTTCTCAGTGAAGAAATCATTGTCTTGGAGATCAGTGCCTTAGCAGTCACCGACCTCAAAGGCCTTCCGGCAGCATCTGATGGTTAAACAGCCTCCCTTAGTTTCTACGATTCGGGGATTTCTTGCTTCTCCTCTGCCTTTCCTGACCGCTCCTTGTCTGTCTCTTCTTAACAGTGATTCTCCTCCGTGGCACATTCACAGATCACATGCACCTTCATCTCTTCCACCCTGAAGCTTCGCCACGATGCACTAGAAGGTTGTGAAGGCGCAGGGTAAGAGGGTGCACAGAACTGGAGAAAATACATTACAAAGTAACACTGGGAACACTCACTCTGTTGTTTCATATGCAACCACAAGCCTTTCAAGAAACAGCCACGCCCACTAGAACCCAGACATATGTCATTCACTGCCCTTTGCCCCCGGTGTGCTTTTTTGGAAAAACTTCAGAATCAGTGAGCTCTTGCGATCACATTTGACCATTACGAAAAACCTATTACCAGGATAATATAATTATCATTTGGTTTTGCACAGAAGAAAGCTTTGCGTAGGCTAGGTTCCTCGATTAACTTGCGGTTTCAGTTATCTAGTACTGCATAACAAACCACCCCAAACTTGGTGGTTTGAAACAACAGACAATTTGTTATTTTAGATGATTGCGTGGGTGGACTGAGGCTCAGCTGGATGGTTCCTTTTGTGACCTCATTTGGGATTTCTCCTCCAGCTGCATCAGATGGTGACTGGGGCTGGAATATCTCAGATGGCTCACTCACATGTCTGGCACCTGGCTGGGGGGCAGCTAAAAGTCTGGGCTCATCTGGGATGCTGAGATGACTGGGTTTCTCTCACCCCATGTAGTCTCAGGGACCCTCCCTCTCAATATGGGTTCTCCAGCAAGATAATTGGATTTCTTACGTGATGCCTCAGAACTCCCCAGAGAGTAACAGCCCTGTTAGGCTTAGATCCAGAGCTGGCACAGGAGCACCTCTGCCACCTTCTGTTGTTACAGCAAGTCACAGGCCCAGACCACGTTGGAGGGGAAGAGAAGCAGAGCTCGTTGGAGACCAGCAATGTAACCAGTCACTGCACTTGTTTGAGAGAGGAAGCTGGAACTTGAACCCAGTTCTTCAAGTTTGGTGAATCATATTCTCGTTCTACTGTTTCTCTTTTCTGTTATCCTTACCCCTCACTGAAGTTCTGTCCCCTGCCTCTTCTCACAACTCTTCCTCAGTAACTTCCTCCACTTCCAGTAACTCAGCAGCTCGTTTCCATGGGAGTGAGCGTCACACCTTCCCTCTTTGGCTTCTCTCACTTCCAGTGGTCTGCTAGATTGAGAAGTTTGACCAGTCCTTCAGGCTAAGCACTCCCAGATGGGATCCATGGCCTTCCCTTCTCCACACGCTAACCTGCTGTGTTCTCTACTTTTGATCCTGGAATGGGTTCTTCCCAATTACCCAGAACCGAGGTCTCAATGTCCCTGACACTGCCCTCTCCCACAGCCCACTCATAATCGAGGAGCCAGACAGTCTGTCTCACTTCTCCTCCTCTTTCAATCCATGCCTTTCTCATCATTCCCCCTCCACTACAAAGTTTTATAAACCTCTGCCTAGACTCTTTTAAAAATTGCAGTTTTAAGCACAGAAACGTTCAGAACTAGAGGGGGAAATAAGTCATAACCCAGACACCCCACCACCCTCACACAATTACGGTAGTCCCCCATTATCCACGGTTTTGCTTTACATGGTTTCAGTTACCCACAGCGAATTGTGGTCTAAAAATATTAAATGGGAAATTCCAGAAATAAACAATGCCTAAGATTAAAATGTTACGCCACTCTGAGCAGGATGATGAAATCTGGTGCTGTGCTACTCCGTCCCGCCTGGGATGTGATGCCTCCCTTTGTCCGGTGTGGCCACACTGCGTGTGCTGCCTGCCCATTGACACTCACTAACCCTCTTGGTTGTGGGACTGACTGTCGTGCTGTCACCGAGTTTGTGTCCAGGTCACCCTTGTTTTACTCAGTGATGGCCCCGAAGCACGAGAGTGGGGATGCTGGCAATTTGAATATGCCAAAGAGAGGCAATAAAGTGCTTCCTTTAAATGAAAAGATGAAAGTTCTTGACTTAATAAATAAAGAAACAAATCGGGGGCTGAGGTTGCTAAGATCTTTGGTAAGAACAAACCTTCTGTTTGTGAAGTTGTAAAGAAGAAAAAAAACTCATGCTGGATTGCTGAGAGAAAGAAAGACCACATTCACATAACTTTCATTATGGTATATTGTTATCACTGTTCTATTCTACTATTTATTGTCTTTATTCCCCTTTCACTGTGTCTGATTTGTAAGTTAAACTTTGTTATGGGACTGTATGTACAGGAGAAAACATAGTACACACCAGGTTTGGTGCCGCCCATGGCTCAGGCGTCCCCTGGGCGTCTTGGGACATATCCCCTGAGAATAAGAGGGGATTACTGCACAATTTGGTTTATCTCTCAAATGCACTTTTAGTGAATTATTATTACATCATACATATTGTTGACTGCTCTCTTCACTCATAACATCGTTCAGTTTTGCCACTGAGTCTTCGTGGCGGTAACATCAGCCTGTAACAACTGCACAACTTTCCATCCCGTGAGCATATCCTAACTTACTCAGTAATGACTTACTCAGTGATGGATGAGCAACTTCATTTACGTAACTTTCAAATGTTTGGGATTATTGCCTACACACACGAATTCAGTCTTAGTACTTTTACTCATGTGAATACTCATACAGCTCTTGGTATCTATTGTCAATTACTTTCCAAATCAGTTGAACTGTATGACATACAACATATAAATATGCAGTTGTTCTATCCCTCAATTCAAACTAAATATTACCATCAAAGTTTTGCTAATTTAATTAGCAGGAAGTGATATAATTATTTTTGTTTATTTCCTTGAATAATACTGAGACCAGCCTTTTTGTTACATTTATTTACAATTTTTTCTTTTGGGAACTGTAATCTATGTCTTCTATTATTGTTTGATATCTGCTTTATCTCCTTCTTTTTTCTTGTTCTATTTCTTATGAATTCTATGGTACTTTATAAAATAATATAACATTTTGTTACATGTGGTATAAACATTTCTTGCCTTTTTTTTGGTATTCCATCGACAATCTATTTCTTCTTTAATCATGTATATACCTTTTAATAAGAACTTTTTAAAAAGCTATATCCTTCAAAGTGACAATCTTCTCCAAAGAACAAAAAATCCAACCAACAACCAAAGAAAATGTTAGTAGTTCCATACTGTTCAACAAATCAGTTCCCATTTTTTGTCATTCCAAACATCCAGGAGTGATGGCAGTCACATGCCTGACATACCGTCACTGTACATTAAGGGTTACACATTCAAAATTTACCAGAAAATAAGCCACATTTTTATAATATCTATGAGGTCTGTCTGGAAATGTCCAGCCATTGTTAACATAACAAGATTAGTTTGTGTGACATGGATATAAGTTGGCAGCCAAGGAGAATGGAGTAGAATGCGCATGTGTGAACAATGACAACTTCACTGTACTAGTCAGTGGGTGCAGTAGACACCATTGAGTGAGCATGTGTACTGTGTGTTCATCACATTCAAAGTGACTGAGCAAGTAGAGCAATGAATCTACATCATATTTTGCATTAAGCTTGAACATTCCTCCATGGAAACCATTTGGATAATTCAGAAGGCCGCAGCTATGGACAACTGATAATTGGCAGGTTTATCACGACGATGCATCCACTCATGCATCGTGTCTTGTGCAGAGTTTTTTGGCAAAACATCAAATCACTCAGGTGACTCAGCCTCCTACAGCCCAGATTTGGTGCCTGGTAACTTCTGGCTTTTCCCCAAAACTAAAATCACCATTGAAAGGGAAGAGATTTCAGACCATCAATGAGATGCAGGAAAATACAATGTGGCAGCTGATGGTGACTGGGAGAACTGTGTGAGGTTCCAAGGTGCCTGCTTTGAAGGGGACTGAGGCATCATAGTCCTGTGTATAATGTTTCTTGTATCTGGTATGTGCTTCAAAAAATGTCTCAGTTTTTCATATTACATGGCTGGATACCTTCTGGACAGACCCCGTATGTCTATGTCTACATGTAGGTCAATATCCATATTCATCTCTATATCTACCTACATGGTTATATGGAATAATCTCTAAAATGATATATGCCAACATGCTAACAGCTACTGCTGCTTACAGATAGAATTATGGGTAGTTTGTTTTCTATATTTTACAATTTTTTTCACAATGCAACAGTATTAGATATATAACAGAAAAAGAATTAAAATCTTTTTTTAAAATGTACCAATCTGGGATATTAAATAAATTTTAGACCCAACAGAGAGACTGGGAGGACAATGGTAGTCATGAGCTCAACAATCTTGTTGAGCTAGGGAAGTGATAAAAACTAGCAAGGATGGTGAAAACAAGCACAAAATAATGCAGCGGCGACCTAGCAATATATCTTCTGAAATAATAAGATCCAGAGGAAGCTTCTTGAATGAGGTTGGTTTTCGAGTGTGACTGATGCAATGGCAAACTGGAAGAAAGGGGCTATGAGGACAACCAAGCAAAACATTGGAGGTGAGGTTTAGTGCAGTATGGACACAGGTCAGCAAGTTGATTGGTTTTGTAGAATAGAAGCTAAACTGAGAATACGGCACTGGACATAAGTACACGCTTACCCTTTAGAGAAGTATCCACATGGGCATTTGGTCACAAATACAAGTATTATATATCAGCATCTACAGTTCTTGTGGTTGCAGATAGTTGACTGAGGCACTCTCAGTGGGGTAAGTACTGCCTGCCTCTAAAAGCTGTATTTACTTCTTCTCTGTGCAGAAAACTCGCCAGTGAGGATGGCCCATAAAAACGGACTTCAGGTCTAAAGTTAGTCAACGGCACTCTCCTGGGACCTGACGCAAGGCTCATTTTACCAAGTGGTGGCCAATGTGTGAGATGGAGAAAACTAGTGATTTTGTTGAAGTGCTCAGGCTCTTATCAAAGTTCTTATGTTCTTGTTACAGTTTTTATGTTCCTATCAGAAGCACAGATTGCCAATGTTCGTAGGATGGTCAATCAAGAAGAAACTGATTCTCCCACCCCTACCAGGCATTAAAGTTCACTGGCCTGGACCAAACCTGTATACAAAAGTGCCACCCACTTTTGGGACTGTATGGAGAAGTGTATTTATTAATGAGCACTGATTCCTGGCTTCCCACTGGAACCTACTGTTTCTCATGGAAGTTTCAAAATACTTTTTAGTGTATGAGATCTAAAACAAAAATAAAAAACCCCAAACAAACAGCAATGATATTAACATCAATCAAAGAAAAGTGAACATAGTTGTTCTTATTGAATATACAAATAGCATAACAAGCTGAACTCAAAGACCTGGGGGAACACGTGTTTTGACTTTGCAAATTTAACAAACTGTATATTATTTTAAAGCAAAGTAACTGGAGTCAGTCTGCCTCACTCTCAAAGGTGGTCTTGAATGTTTAAAAGACAAAAACAAAAAATCCTCCACTTGACTATTAAGAACTTGGGACTCTTAATGCAACTATCCATGACCCGCCCAAGATTTCTTGGTGTGTGTCTACTATTGAGTGCTTCCTGAACTTGCACTTCCTATATACAGGTCAAGAGTGAGGTCAGGTAAAGAGTCTAGAGACTGGCTATGAACACCTTTTAAGTTATGCTAGCCAAGTCAACCTTTGGCTGTATTAAAGTCAGGATATGAAATGAGCTCTCAAGAAGCTCATTCATTTCTCTACTTCTGTGGCTTCCTTCCCTATTTTAGTATAAATGACAGCCTTGTCATGACTGAACGAAGGGGAAGTGGAGCTCTCCAACAGTCAGATTGGAGAGCCGAGCTAGGTGTAGGGACATCGGGCTGCACTCACTGGTCAGGGCCCAGCGAGATCCATAGAGCGCAGACAGACAGACAATGGCCCACTGAGGAAAGAGTTAGTGTTCCACCAACTGCTGAGACAGGATTTAAATATGCCACCTCATGACATGGCATGCTGGGAGTGAGGGGGGAGGCTGGATGAAGAAGCAGGGTGCTGGGCAGGGCAGGAAGACCCTCCAGACACCTAGGAGCAGGCAACTGGCCTCCACATTCAATGAGTTTTTGACAGCAACACAAAAAGACAGGCGGAGGTAGCTGACAGCCAGTTACTCTGCAGCACTGAAGACTATTTTCAGAGGCCACTGACCTCTGGAGTGGAAGGTCCTGATGTCATGTCAGATCAGACCTGAGACAGGGCTAAAGCTGAATCGACGGCCAAGGCTGGAGGCAGCCTTCTTGTCTTTGTTCCACCAATCATTTGTTTAAATTTAAATCATTGGAACATTTTCAAAAATATTAAACCTTACTATACACTAATACATAACAGATAAAGGAATGCTGCGGTAATTGGAGAGGCGAAGGGGGGACATTGGGTTCCCCTCTATCTATTGAAGATGGGAGAGAGGCTCCCCTAGCTTCTCTGTAACCCCTGGGGTTAGAGGGGGCAGTCAACCCTTACTCCAATCCCTACCCCATCTCTGAGCACCATTCAGAAAGATCTAAGTTAGGAAATTCTTGCCTCTGATCATTTGCTCTTAGTCCTGTCCAAGAAAAAAAGCAAATGCGAATGTTGTTTTATAAAAAGGATCCTGGTGATGTTGCTGACAAACTAGAGACAAACAAGAACATTGAAAATGTCCATGGTTTTTATCAGGCTTAAAGGTGGACAAGGGATAAAAGTACATGCCTGTATTTTCCCTGGCACAAAGTTAGGCTACAGAATTATGCCGTGGCAGCTGTCGCGTGAGCAAGCAGAGCCTGCACGCAAGGGTCACCTCTGAAGCAGAAGGCTCTGGGTTGTGGGTCTGAAACGGTGCTGCAGTGAGCGGTGTCACAGGAAGTTCCTGTGAGAATGGTAAGGATCATGTACTGAGTCCTCACCTCTAATAAGCTCTAGGTGCTGAGCTACATGTCCATCACGTAAAGTGAACGATTAAAGTGAACTGCGGTAAAGACACAGGGGAAGGGGTGTGGGAAAGGCCCCTTGTTCTTTATGCATGGCGATATAAAGGGGCCCAACTTTCTTTGGGAAACTTGGCGAGATAATGATTATTTAAATAGGCATACTCATCAATACAGCAATTCCACTTCTAGGAATATATTCTATAGAAATACTCAGCAGGTGGACACACGTAAAGGTACACATGTCTTATTTTTTGGAGCATGGTTTTCACCAATGGAAAGAAACATGGAAATGTTAAAATAGCCGTTACTAGAACACTTATTAAATATATTATGACCTATACCCAGCATCAAACACAGCACAGCTTTTAAAAGGAGATATTTCGATATGCATAGGCATAAAAGAGTATGTCATAAGCAAAAAGAGAAATTCAGACAGTCTGTGTAGTGCAATTCCATTTTTCTGTAAAAAGCTCCAAACGATGCATCTACATAATCCATATTAACAGCCAGAGCCATAGTTACTGACATCGCCATAAAAAAATAAACGTCAAATTTTAACAATGCTTCCCCTCAGGAGCAGGTATGCTAGAAGACCGTTCTGCTCTTCAGTATTCTCTGAAATATTTTCCACAAAAACACAGTAAAGCAGGTGAAGAACCCAAGTGAAGACAGTATTTGCAGTCTGGTTGGCTTGCGTCCACTGTCCAAACATTCTGCTCTCTGCTGCAGGCCAAAGCACACCGCTGTCTCTAGAATCCGCCCTCCGTTCACCACTCCGCCTGCCTGCCAACACCGTGGGGCTCCTCCCGGCTGCCACCACTCCTGCGGCAGGAGGAGGCTGTGGCCAAAATCCTTAGTCATCATCTCAGTATAATGGTCTGCTGTTGAGAACCCCTGTGATGGAGAATGGACTTGCTATTTGAGACCCTGGACACTTACAAGCAGGATTTTCCCATTTTTTATTAATCAGAAATAAAGGCTCCCATTAGGAAGCTAAACATAAGCTCCCATTAAGCAAACCTCAGAGCAGGCACGTGCTATCAGGAACCTCTCAAAGCCCAAGGCTTGGTGAAATACGCCCTCCCTCCCACTTGCTTCCATTTCCCGACCTGTCGCTGTGGTCAGGGGGAGACGGGGCTGGGCCGTTTCCTGTCTCTGGGTGGTGTGAAAGCTCCTCTAGGATGATACTGTGGTGGTTCCTGCTACAGGTCTTCCAGGCTCACTGGTCTCCTGACCACCTGGGGGTGGATTTCTGAAACTCTCCTCCAAGCTGCCCTCGCCGATTTTTCACCTCTTTCTCAAATCAGGGCCTTTGCCCTGGACAGCCAGACCCTCTTTTCTTAGCACTGGTAACAAGCCCACTCACAGGGCCCTGATGCTCTAGGCCTGGACACGTTCTCATCCGAGTTGCTGACCAATAGGGGACACTTTGCTACTTTATTGTACAGTTCGGTTGGAACTGTCTTTTCTGTTTAGGAAATATCTACTCTTAACCCTTTTCCTTTAACTTTTCAGACATCCATTTTTTTAATCTTATTATTTTATGTTTGGCTATCCTCAGACTAACAGGAACAGAGATATAATCTGATTCTGACCTCCACTGACCACAGTGAGACCGCCTTCTCCTCCTACTTCACCCCCAGTGGGCTCCGTCACTCTTCCGAGAGAACCAGGTCTCCCTCACAACCCTCACAATCCACGAGGTGGGCACCACAGTGCTCACCTTCACTCCGCCATGGGGGAAGCGGACCCTCAGCAGGGACCTTGACCCAATGGTCAGGCTGGGGTGGGGCCTTTAGAACACTGGCCTGCAGCATCCCTCACCATCCAGCTGTTCTAACACCAACATATATTCAATCTTAGAATTTCAGGCTCTTTTTCAAATTTGGGTTTTATGCTTACCTCTTCAAACAATAGTGTTCTTAGCAACCGTCAATTTAAAAACCTTTGTCTCTTCTTCTCACAAGAAAAAAATCAAATGGAGGACTCCAGGTTTAGTTCCCTGCAGCCCACAAGATACACAATTCTTTGCAGATGGTTCTCTAACTCAGAATAGTTAGGAGAGTGAAGAATATTTGGGAATATCAACCAATCAGAATATCAAAACAGAGTGTCTCCAAAATAGCTCTGATTGATATGAAAGTTGTGCTTCCCATACACACACACCCCACCCCCAATTTCCCTCCATGACCCCCAGTGCTGGGAGAGAGGTGTCCTTGGTGCAGTGGGTGAGATCCAGCTTTGCAGGCAGTGGTAGACCAAGCAATGAGAGCAAAAGTGTTCTGGGAGATTTCTGGAGACCAGCTTCTACCTTGGCCTGGTCTTTTGACAGTCCTCTAAGGTCCTGGTCATGTCCTACAGAAGTCCACTCATTGCTCTGGTTGGAGGTACCCACTGGTCACAAAAGAAGAGTAAAGGAAAGTAAATAAAGATAATACTGCAATCTACTGCCTCCTCCCCACACTCTGGTGCCCCCCCCTTACCCTTCTTTTTCTTGGTTTCCAAACACTTGTCTTCTAATATACCATAAAATATGTTTATTTGCTATGTTTATTGATTGTTTAGCATTTATCTCTTCTGGTGGAATGTAAACATCAAAGTGGCAGGGAACTTTGTTTTGTTTACTGACCTATCCCATGTGCTTGCAAGAGGTCTGACATTCAAAAATTATTTGTTGAATTAAATTGAAGCTAAAATTGGAACAGCGTTTAAAGTTTTCTCCCCTGATCTCTGAAACCCTCTGATTTCCAAAGCTTTTCTTGCCTATTTGGGTCAGCTTATTGGTGCTCTTTTGGGAGGCAGCCATCCTCCCTCCTGCCAACTACCATGACACTGATCCATTGTTTGCGTACAGCTCCTTCTGGGCATGAAGACAGTCTTCTTCCCAGGGGCCTACAGCCAAGCTTGAGCAGCTGAGCTCAGATGTTTAACACCTGGCACCTGGCATCCAGATGTAGTAAGCTGTCCCCTGCTGTTTTCAGGGTATGCACTCCTGGGTATGCCATGAAGCTACTCTGCACTCTTCTGACCACATGCTTCTTCATTTGACACGACTTGGAAGGGAACAGACAAGCCCTGGTGTTCTGCTCACTATCAACTGCTTTTCATCAGAGCAAACCTCCAGCCATGCCCATGTGTTGGGCCCAGCCCTGCCTAGAGACGCAGGTACAAAAGCTGGGCCAGTAGCCAGCAGGGCCAGAAGTGGACCCCAGATCCAGACTCTCTGCCAAGACAGAAGGAAAGAGGACTGCAGAATATCACTGAGAACACTGAAGAAGTGAAAACCATAGGGGTGGGAGACCTGCCCAACATCGTACGGCAAGATGGTGGCAAACTGGGACACTGATCCTATTCCTCGTTCACAGCCCTGCCCTGTGGCTAAGCGTCTACACTCACCCTTAACCAAGAGGCAAGGCCACCACACCTGCCCAGCATGAGTATGGCTCAGGCACCAAGGGTCTTCGAGGCCTTTCTTGCGTACTACTTTTCTTCACACAGCTCACTGGTCCTTTAAGGGAAGACGACTGACTTCAACGACACAGTACCCATTTCCATTTTCCTGAGCACCTTCTTATATTTAATAGGCACTCAACAGACAGTAATTGAATAAAGAAATCAAGTGAGTAAGGGAATTTGTTTCATTCCCTTAGCTCTATAGATGTGAGACGAGGTTTCCTTTCATGCTTATTATAGTTTAAGCACCAATCTAGTAAGATAATCACCTAGCTGACCAGTCCTTGCTTCTAAGAGTACATCTTCACAGTGGGTGTGTTACATGATTTGGTGCTCTTGGGCAAAACCAGGGAGCGGAAAGCACAGAGGGAGCAGAAAGCTCAGGCCTGGCTGCTGAGCATTGGATCTCTGGAATAGATGCTCTAAATTGGAACTCCAGTGAGGCCAAGAAGGAACCAGGCCAAAGGGACAGATGTAAGATAGAGAGGACATATTTCTGCCTCCTGTCATTCAACATCAGAGCTGGGCAGTGATAGTCAATTCCTCACTAGCTTACATCAGCAAGGACACAAATAAGTTGCCTGGAAACAAGTCACGTGTCCTACCCACACTCCAGGGAAGGGGATTACACAATGGTGTGAACACCAGGAAGTGGGGATTATGAGGACTACCCTAGACTCTGTCCACCACACAAACATTTCAGTGTTGGCAGGAGAGGTGACCCATTTTGCCTTTCTTGGTTCAGATAGTTAGGTTGCTTATGATGGGAAGTGTCGAATGGTTGAACCAGACAAATTAAAAGGACTTTAATGTTAAGCCATTCCTAAGAGAATATGACTCTAAGAATTTGTATTTTGTTACAAAAAAGTATTCTAATCAAATTCTAAGGATTCAAACTGAAAAATATTAGGAAAGGCTGCTATATTCAGCAATATGGCAGATAAGTTGGCCAGTACAGAACATCTAAAAATACATGAAAAGATCTCTTGTAGGCATGGCTGAGCCTGGAAGGAAGAAGAAGAAGGAGGAGGAGGAGGAGGAGGGGGGAGGGGAGGAGAAGAAGAAGAAGAAGAAGAACAGAGAAGGAAGGAGGAGGAAGAGAAGACAAACGAGGAGGGGGAGGAGAGGAGGAGAAAAGAAGAAAGAGTAATCCTCAGAAAGTCAAATCAATGAGGCAAGAGAGCGCTGGAATGCTTGTCCATGGTATCTGGTAGTGCCCAATGATCTAAAACTTCAAGTTTTTTAGAGGAAAAGAAGAAATTCTGAGGCCCCGGCACAATGGGAAACTGCATTAGAGCCTACCCCCTCCACCCACTAAAGCCAGAACATCAAAAGACCAGACTCCCAGAGGTAGTCTGGGGTGGAGGTGGGGGACAATCTTCCATAGAGAGATCATTAAAATTATTATTTGTTTTGGCCTTGAGTATTTGTAGAGAAGGAAATATGAAAAAAAAGTCCTCTCTGAGAATTCCTAACCACCATGAGCATCCCTCATGGAGATTTGGGACAAGAATCTGTACTAGCATCTGCGAAAAAATCTCAAACTGAAAATTGAGATTAAAATTATCTTGGGCACTTCCGCCAAGATGGAGGCATAGGTGGAAACACTGTGCCTTCTCCCACAACTAAGTTTGAATACAACAAAGGTTTGGAGAGCAAAGACACAGCCAAAGAACAGAAAATTGAATTATACGGAAATCCGACACCAACCTTTCGACCGGGAGGGTAAGAGGGGCGGAGCCAGCAGCGGAGCTGGGTCGGGCAGAAAAGATCCCCCCGACCTAGGCGCGCAGGCAGCCCAGACACAGTCAGGGTTCGGGGCAGACTGGCCAACGTCGCACATTCGCACACAATGAGACAGACCGCGCAGGCCCCAGCGGCGAACCCAGTGGTGGAGGGCTGGCGGCGGTGGCACATTCAAGTGCAGTGGGATGAAATGCGTGGGCCCCAGTGATGGTGGCAGCTGCAGCACCTGTGGCAGCAGCAAGAGGCGGCAGGCGGGGCCGCCATTGCTCCTCTTTGACCCTGCCCCCACATACAGCGTCACAAGCCAGTGACTGAGTTGTCCTGCTCTGGTGAACACCTAGGGCTCCGATCCTTATACGTAACAGGCACAAACAGCCCAAAAGATGGCGCAAGAAGAACTCAAAGCCCCAGAGCCCATAACTCTAAGTGACCAAGAGATTGCCAGCCTCTCAGATGCACAGTTCAAGACACTGTTTATCAGGATGCTCACAGAACTGGTTGATTATAGTCACAAATTAGAGGAACATATGAAGGCTAAACTACTTGAAATGAAGGGAGATGCACAGGAAACCAATAGTGATGGAAAGAAAACTGGGACTCAAATCAAGGGGGTGGACCAGAAGGAAGAAAGAAATGACCAAACAGGGAAAAGTGAACTTACAAGAATTCAAAAAAAAATGAGGAGAGGCTTAGGAACCTCCAGGACACCTTTAAACGTTCCAACATCCGGATTATAGGGGTAACAGAAGGGGAAAAGGAACAGCCACGAGTGGAAAACGTATTTGAACAAATAATAAAGGAGAACTTCCCCAGTCTGGCAAAGGACATAGACTTCCAAGAAATCCAGGAAGCTCAGAGAGTCCCTATGAAGTTGGACTCAAGAAGGAACACACCAAAGCACATCATAATTACATTAGCCAAGATTAAAATGAAGGAGAGAATCCTGGAAGCAGCAGGAGATAAGAGGACAGTCACCTACAAAGGAGTACCCATCAGACTGTCAGCGGATTTCTCAAAAGAGACCTTACAGGCAAGAAGGGGCTGGAAAGAAGTATTCCAAGTCATGAAATCCAAAGACCTACATCCAAAACTGCTTTATCCAGCAAAGCTTTCATTTAGAATGGAAGGGCAGATAAAGTGCTTCTCAGATAAGGTCAAGTTCAAGGAGTTCATCATCACCAAGCCCTTATTATATGAAATGTTAAAGAGACTTATCTAAGAAAAAGAAGATAAAAAATATGAACAGTGAAAGGACAGCAAACTCACAGTTATTAGCAAACACACCTAAAACAAAAGCAAACCAAGAGGACAGCTAGATCAGGAGTGGAACCTTAGAAATGAAGAACACATGGAGGGTTAGAAACGGGGGAGTGGGAGGAGGAGAAGGGGGGAGAAGGCACAGAAAATAGCATAGATGGTAGGTAGAAAATAGATAGCGGGGAGGGTGAGAATAGTGGGGGAAATATAGAATCTAAAGAAGTTGAGACACGTGGTTATAAACTAAGGGGGGGAGAATGGTGGGGGAGGGAGTGTGTGGGTGGAGGGGAATGAAGGGGGGAATAGAACAACTGTAATGGTATAATCAATAAAATATATATTAAAAAATAAATAAAATAAAATTATCTTGGGCCCTGGCTGGTGTAGTTCAGTGGACTGAGCAGGATCCTGCACACCAAAGGGTCACCAGTTCCATTCCCAGTCAGGGCACATGTGTGGGTTGCAGGCCATGTCCCCAGGGGGGGGCATGTGAGAAGCAACCACACATTGATGTTTCTCTCCTTTTCTTTCTCCCTCCCTTCCTCTCTCTCTAAAAATAAATAAATAAATAAAATCTTTTAAAAAATAAATAAGTAAAATAAAATTATCTTGGGATATAGCATGGAATGAAACAAACATCGCACAGAGGAATAGATATAGTAAGATTCCAGTTATATAAAATTAAATAACTAAATAATATATATATATATTAGGGGATGCATACAAGTAGGGTGAAAACAAAAGAAAAGCAAGAGAACAATGAGCTCAAAATTCAACAAAGTGGATACTTCTTCACAGGAGAGAGGAGAGATGTGGGTACGGAGGGGTACACAGAGGGTTTCCAATATGCTAGCAATGTCTTATTGCAGGTGATTATCCAGGTTAATTTTATTACAAATTTTTAATTGGGCTCTTTGCTCCTGGACCTGTGCAAGAGGCTTAAAGGACAGCCTCCTCAGATCTCGAACAAATATGAATATGTTCTCATATCAATGAGAAGATTGTCAGTTTAAAAATCCTTGTCATCAAGGAACTGTGATCAAGAACCTACCTTGCTTTTTAATATCTTTTCTTGTTTCTTGTAAAAGATAAAACTTCTTTAAAATAAAGCACGTATATTTTTTTAAAAAATGTTTCAATGTACAATATATACAGAATATATATTGTATATATATACAATATATAACATATATTGTTAAGTTCACTTTTTAATATGAAATACATTACATATTAAAAAATGAACATGAAAGAGATATTAGGCAAACTACCAGATTCTACCTAAAAGCCTTTATCAATTATGACTTACCTATTGTTTAATGCTTAAGTGGTTTAGTAAGCACTCATGATATGAAATAAGAGTGGAAAGAATGTGGTGATGAAGTGGCTCTCCAATGAGCCTTGACATCTGGAGCATGCAAAGAAGACGTGAGACGTGGAGACAGCCACTCTAATTGCTGGGCAAGTACTCTGAGTAATCCCTGCCGCACCACATTCGCAACCAGCCACTCCGTACTTGAAGCAGGAATCACCTTCTCCCGTTCCTCTTGGGGGAGGAAGAGTAACAGGTTGTGAAAGCTAAGGACTTGTGTCCCACCTCATCCCCTGCGGCTGGAGAGGTTCATCAGACCTCGCACGTTTGTGCCCCTGCGCTGCCCCCATGTGCAGCTTTCTTCTCCCCTCTGAATCCAGGCCTTCTACACGGCTTGTTTCTTCGCTTCGGGAATCACAGCTCACAACATCCTCTTTGGCCTAGCCGTTCTTTTAAAGATCAAAATTAATTTCTCTAAAAGCCCTAAACTTCTGTTATTCTGTCCCCAACCATACAGTGTGACTATAAGGAACCACACATTCCTTCCCTCTAAGGACCCCAAAGTAACAATCTACTAAGGGGGACCCCATCAAACCCAGAATTATCTTCTGGAGGGCAGGCCCCTTGTAGGACAGGCTTCCCCCGCTAGGTGAGTGTTCTGGGAACCCACCTGTGTCAGTGCACCAGCTGGTGTTGTTGTCAGAAGTTGCATTTGGCTTCAGTGAATTTTTTGGGAGACTCCTTCCACACAGTTGTCCACTTCATGATGGGTGATTAACAAGTGCACCTGCCCACCCTGTGCTGAGCGGTCAGCAGTTTTTGACCAAAAACAGCATGACCCCCTGTGCCCCACCCTCCCTATTCACCCAGTATCACTCCAAGCGACTTTTCTTTTGTTCCCCAGAGAAAAAAAATCCTCAAAGGGAAATGTGTTGCTGTTGTGGAAGAGACAAAACAAAAAACAGCAGAAGCACTAAAAGGCATCGGAATTGCTAAGTTCAAAAACTATTTTGAGCAGTGGAAAAAATGACCCAATAGGTACATTGCATCACATGGAGAGTGCTTTGAAGGTGACTGGAGTTTAAACATGCAAGAATGGGTACACAATTTTTTATCAATAAATTCCTTTTTATTTATACCAGGAGTCCTCCCTGCTATAAAATTTCCTGTGTAGATTGCCAGTTCCTTGCGGAGAGAAAAACAGTGTGTAAATCATCTCCACTGTCTTCTGAGACAGCTTCCTCTCACGGCAACTTAAACCTCGCCAGGTCCCTGCCACCTGGCTGCCCTCCCCCGACCCCACCTCCCCACCACGTCTGACCAGGTGCCGACCAGATGTGACCCAGGGACAGCAGGGCTGCAGCCTCTCTTGGTTGACTTGGTTGACTAGGGTGCGGGCCCTTCCCTCCAATGCCGTCACTTAGAGTAAGTCTGACTGGTGTCGGGTGGCTTACACCGGAAGGACTGATCATCAGCTGGCAGAGAGTCACCCTCCCACTAAGGTACGACATCTGGAACTTTGCAGGTTCCTTGAAATACCAACAATTTCAAAAAGCTTTCGCAAAAAATGTTTAAAAGTCAGGGAAGGTGAGGGCAGGGGATTGCTACAAGGCTGAGTAAGTCACAACATGTTTACAGTGTAAGTTACTAAATAAATAAATGATAGGCACAATGAAAGGAATATAGACTCCCAAAGGTTCCCACTTACCCATGAAAGATGACGTTGGATGGTTGAGTCTCCTGAGAAGAACTTGGGTCCAGTCCAAGCATTTTCCGCAAAACAGCTGCTAGCACTTGAGTGTCCTTTGCCCTCTGGTCTGTTTTGCATTTCCAGGTCAAAAGTCAGACTTCCCATGGATACCTTGGGTCCCCCGGACTTAGCACTGCTCCTCCGCACACCCTGGGGGGTAAGCCCACTCAGCAGCAGGGGTCTAACTCTCATTTGTGCCCTCTCAGAACTGTCTGTCCTGTGCATCCTGCAGACCTCCTAACAGCCTGTGAGTGGTCCGGAGTGCAACCTCGGGGCAGGCAGAACTTACAGCCTTCCTCTTCCTCCACAGCCATTTTCTCCAAATGGACAAGTACTGTATAATCTACATGTAAGGTTCTTCTCATTCCCCTGTAAGGGAGGGCATAGGGAATCCAGACCTCATGTTACACATAGGCAGAGAGGAGCATTCTTACAGGGCATGGAATCCTTTTGCAGAGTGTATGTTCCTTCAGCCTTGCAGGAGAGACTCAGTATGATTGTCCATGGATGCAGGATGCTGGGGGAAAGATCTACGTCCATCAGATGCTCAGAGCGTTTACTGCTTAACGTTTAAGAGCCCTGCTAAGCATCCAGACTTCTGAGTCAGGCAGACATGATTTTGAATTCCTGCTCTGTCACTCAGTAGCTTTCTGACCCTGGAAATACCACTTTACCACCAAGGCCTCAGTTTTCCCATCTGTAAAACGGGAGATTTGTTGTGATGATTAACAGAGACAACATACAGGGTCCAGCACAAGTAACACCCTTTTTTATTACAAAGTCATAAGCATGTAATTCTGTAACTTAACAATATCACACTCAGGCACACCATATGACATTTTAGGTGAAATGTTCGAATTAAAACTATAAATTATTCGACCTATATTATTACCCTACCGACCATACCCTAGCAGGCGTTACTTCTGCCAGACCCTGTATATAGAAACACAGTGTCTGGCATAGAGCAAGCTCTCAGTAAGGGTCTTCTGTGGACCCTTAGCAGTTGAGAAGAAAATGCCCCTCCCTTTTCAAAGTAAAAATTTAAATGTGATGGCAGTGTTGCTTGGTCACTTTTGCTCTTTATGTATTTGGGCATAAAACCCAGTGGATTCTTATGCTCTTGGGTGTGAACATTTTAATAATGTCATTCTTGAGGGACTTACAAAAATCAGTTAACCAATCAAGAAAACTTCCAGCAACTAGAAAGGAGCCCACATATGTCCACAGAGGCCAACATATATACTTCCCCTTAACAAGAAAAAGAGGTTTTTACAAAATAGATGTAACTCTAATTAGAGCCAAATTTGAATAAAACTCTTGAATTGACAACATGGCAGGAATTGACAACTGCCCCCTAAGGCCCCTGCTCCCTTCTTCTATAGTAATAAAACCCCTGGCTTTTAACTAACTCTTAGCCACATGGTTAAGTTCTGGCCAACCCGAAATGCTCGCCGAGTAACGCGTGCAACTACCAGGCGTTGCTGCGAAGGGGGCGGGGCCGCTACTCCACACGCCTTCCTAGGAACAGCAGAATGCAGAGACTGAAGAAGCCTGGGTCCCTGATACCGAGAAGCTACCCAGCCAGCCCTGGGCGGCTCCCAGGGAACTGTGAGATGAGTGAGAGACTCCTAGTGCCTTCAGGCCACTGCACATTTGGGTCTCAGTTACAGCTGCCCGACCTGTAAGTTGGCTGGTGCGATCCATCAGAAGTTTATTGAGAGGATGGGAGTCTATGGAACCTACATTATCTAGTTTTTCTTCTTTGAAAAAACACTTGTGAGAATGAAAGCTTGGCATTTTGTATTCCTACATGATTTCCTAGAATCTAGCACCNTTGCTGTGAAGGGGGCGGGGCCGCTACTCCACACGCCTTCCTGCCTCCGAGGGCTGCAGCACTAGCGTGCTCGTGAGCCCGACTGGTTCCCGTGGAAGACGCCCACTCTAGGAACAGCAGAATGCAGAGACTGAAGAAGCCTGGGTCCCTGATACCGAGAAGCTACCCAGCCAGCCCTGGGCAGCTCCCAGGGAACTGTGAGATGAGTGAGAGACTCCTAGTGCCTTCAGGCCACTGCACATTTGGGTCTCAGTTACAGCTGCCCGACCTGTAAGTTGGCTGGTGCGATCCATCAGAAGTTTATTGAGAGGATGGGAGTCTATGGAACCTACATTATCTAGTTTTTCTTCTTTGAAAAAACACTTGTGAGAATGAAAGCTTGGCATTTTGTATTCCTACATGATTTCCTAGAATCTAGCACCTTGGTGATTGAATTTAAATATCTATTTCTCCTCATCTCGGTAGCCTCTCCAATTAGCTTCTCCAGTTTAGCTCTTTTCAAAGCCAACTACTCTTTTCTCAGACATAAAAATATTCATGAATAAACACATTATCATAAAGGCCAGACTTAGAAACAGCAAGAAGAAAGAGACAGGCTGAGGAAAAAAAGGTATGAAGAAAAGAAGAAAATAAAAGTATCAGTTGGACTGTATGATAACAACAGCACAAAAATATTCATTGACTCCCCTCCTTTCTTAAGCAATTCCTCTGCAAACTGAAGCCACACCTGGCTTCACCAGTTGAATCTCAGTGAGAACCATGTGCTCTCCAAAATGAAAGATGGCTGATGATCCCAGACCTTTTTTTCCTTATTTCTCTGCTCACTGGTGTCAGGGCTGAAGGTTTCTGACCTTACAGGTTACACCTGGATTCTGAAGAAGAAAACTGATAAAATTGCTTGGGTTGTGCCAAACATCAGCGAACTGGCTCCAGGCAGTGGTAACCCATCTGGATACTTTTATTTTGATTCCGTGATAACAGCCTTTAGAACAGGCTGCTTTGATGGTCTTACGAAACTCTGGAATTTTGGGCTCCATTGTGATACACAGTGAGGCTATAAGAATATATAAAGCATAGTCGCTCACCTCAAGGAGTTCATAGTTTAGCAAAAAAAAAAAAAAATCACTCAAAAATTGCCCTGGTACTTCAGTTGGTTAGAGCATCATCCCCATTGCACAGGCTGCAGGTTTGACTCCCCAGTCAGGGCACGTACAAGAATCTACCAATGAATGCATAAATAAGTAGAACAACAAATTGGTCTCTCTCTCTTTCTTTCTCTCCCCTACCCCTAAAAATCAATCAATAAATTTTTCTAAACCTTCAAAAATAAAATTATGCTGTAGTGTGATAAGAGACACAAGAAGGAGCGAGTGACTAAGAGTGCTGTAGAAGGTGTCACAGACAGTGACAGCAGAGTAGGTTTCGAAGAGAGTTTTGGAGTTTCTCAGACGTGTAAGAGGGAAATATAGTATCCCTGATAAAGTGGAAGGAATATGGGAAGCTTGGGAAGTAGTGAGTGCACATTGTGGGCCCAGATAACAGGCAGTAAAGCAGAGCTATTCTCGGGGTAAATGGTGGTGGGAAGGGATTGAAGTGGAATTTGAAGCCCAATTGTGAAGAACCTGATGAACGAGATTAAGAGACAAGTTCTGGTTTTCTTGGTAGATCCAGGCCTGGACATATGAGCTCCTTGGGCAGGCCAATAATAGGACGGCTCTTCAAACAGGGAGTTCCTAAACATTTTTCTACATGCCAGTTACTCAGTGGGGTTGAGAGTGGGAGTGAAAATGTATTAATAAAATCTGCATAAAGCACATAAACAAAACAGATTCCTATACCAATCAGATATTGCCAGTCAAAGCAGAGTTTAAATTCTGGAAGGAAGTTAAATAGTTCTAACTTCTCCATTGTTCTTTTTTTCTCTTCAGTTAACTTCTGGCCTTTTCTAAATCAGACCTCTTCTTAGGAACCATACTAAAGTTTTAAAATTTCAGTGATAAAATGAACCATTCTTAGGTGGAAAATGATACTTTGATATGCATATTTGATGTCTAAATTTCAGCTTCCTGCCAACTTCCCACTGATTAAAACCTTGCACGTATAGAGCAAAGTACTTATCAGAGAAAGGGCAGCCAGGGAGGGTTGTTTATAAGTTTTCCAACGTGGGCTACCATCTATTGCAATGGGAATGGAATCAAATTACTATTTCCCACCATGTAAGGACGTGAATATAGAAGCCTGAGTTATCTGGCACCACTTTAGTAACTCGGAGATGAATTTCCTGGGTGACCCCCCCTTTATCAGCTCTGTGTTGGGAGAACAGTTGTCACACTCTATTTTTTTGAAATCTTTCTAATTTTAATGTACTCTTTCATCAAGAGAAATTTTGTAGAGAGCCCTCACGTAAAACAGATGAAGGGAGGCCTGCCCTGACTGGGACAGGAGCACCTAAGACCTTCCTTGTCAACATTAATGGTGCCTAAACGTAAACCCCAGAATGCTACGACTCTGAGAAATGGGGAGGTAATGGAGGCATTAAGCAGGAATGACATTATCATTTTTGGGGCAGCCTCTTCCTTTTGCAAAGGAGGAAACTAGAGTCCAGATGAAAGTCAAACCATTGGCAATGAATTTGTAGCCCTTGGAGAGGACAAAATTAATTAGATTAATTAGTGGGTGCCATCACCTTTTAATAAGTATTTGCCGGACTCTGAATATAAACACACACACACACTGGATACCGCCCACCCCTTCGGAGCTCACTGTGAATGCGTTAGCCTCTCTAATGTGGCTGCTGCTACCGGGGACAGCAGTGTTAGCAGTGGCACGGGGTGAAGCTCATTATCACAGGAGAGCTGCTCATGAAACAGCAGAGGCAGAGTTTTCCTGCTGGGAGAAGCATTTTTACCCACCTGCTTTACCAAGTACCTCTGTCAACATGAATCAAGGCAAAGCACAAAGTACATATATTTGCTTGCATGTATATACAGTTGTAACAGCAGAAGCCTAGGCGAGGCAAGCACCTTGGTCTCTGATCAGCAGGCCACCCGGGCCTCAGAGCTCGCAGAGATCTCAGAGCTTGGTTCCCGCACATGCGGAACCAGTCATCGCAACAGCTGCTTCTCCTCACAGGTGTTCCCTCTGGGCCATGTTCATCCCTTTGTTCCCACCAGCTTGTCTTTTTCACATCTAAAGCTATAGAGCCAGGAATCAGGCTTACACACCTTGCCTAGAAAAATGGCCCACGACTGCTTTTACATTAAAGATGAGAAAGTAGGAGCTGATGTGTGTCCTTAACATATGCAGTGCAAGGAGTCTGGTACCTAAAATTTCACCTTTAAGATACTTGTGAGGCCCTGGCTGGGTGGCTCAGTTAGTCGAAGTATCTCCCCATGTACCAAAAGGTTATGGGTTTGATCCCCGGTCAGAGCACATACCTATGTTGCTAGTTTGATCCCTGGTCCAGGCACATTCAGGAGGCAACCAATCAATCTCTCTCTCTCCCTCTCTCACTCTTTCTCTCTCCACGCCCCTGCCCCACCAATTCCAATCTCTCTCTCTCTCTCTCTCTCTCTCAAATCAATCAATATATCCTCTGGTAAGGATTTAAAAAAATAAATAAATAAATAATCAATCAAATACGTGTGAGAATACATTTGAACATTTTCCCCAAGGCCTTTCTCCAAGTCAGCCCCTCCCCCAAAAGACCATCTTTTCCAGAATTTTGGGTTATAATTTTTAGCTAATGGGTTTGTAGATCCTGAGTAACTTTGAAAATGTGGTGAAAGCTATACCCTGTCCCAGAAAAATGCACAGATTTTTGTGCAGAATTTCAGAGGATCCGCGGACACCTGGAGCCACGTATGAGGACTCTTCTTGGGGTCGACAGCATGGTTCTCAGCCTCAGCTGCCCGTGAGAATCCCTGAGGAGATTTAAAAAATACTAATATCGGGGTCCACCCCCAGAGATTCTGACTTACTAGTTCTGGGGTAGAGCCTCATCTTCAAAACTTTCAAAAGCTCCCCGGTTTGCGATTCTAATGTGAAACCATGGCTGAGGTTCACCACTTGAGGTGACCTGATACGTATGGCGGTGACGGCCTTTCTGACACCCTCCATCCCCAGTCCTCACAAGGCGCAGCTCTCACTGGGAGCAAGACCTGAAGTAAAGAGAATGTCGTTGATACCTGAGGCAAGAACTGTAACAATGGCCTAAAGCAAAAATGCACCAAAGGGAAGGTCATGAAAGAGCCCTGGAGAAATGGCCTGAGTGTGGCTGAGACGGGGCCCAGATGGCCAAGACTGTATCTGAGAAAATGAGGCTCAGCGCTGACGAGGCTGGTTGGCTAGGAGAGGATCGTTCAGTAAAAACTGAAGGAGAAGAGGAGCTTCACTAGAAATGAAAGAGATGGGTTGTAGGTTGGCCAAGGGTTATGGAGCCAGAGTCCAGTTCAGCAACTTCTGCCCCTTACTTCCTTAAAGGTCACAGTGTGTGATCATTGGCAAATGGATTCTCATTCTCCTCCAAGAGAAACATACATTTTACTTAGTTTTTCCTCCCCAGACCACTTCAATGTTTGAGTCATCCCTTCAGGTGTTTCCTCCTTGGTAACACTATGAACCTGTAAGATATAGCAGCAGATGAAGAATATACCCCCATGGCACCACAAGCATAGAATTTAGGAGACCACAAGCTTCTCTTCCCCCACCTCCTTCTCCTCCTCTTTCTCTCTCTCGCGCTCTCTCTCATTCTCTTTTTTGTGGCCAAGGTTCATGACCCATACCAGGCGTTCTGCACAACACGAATATGCCAGAAGTCACAACAACAAAGCATTATGTCACGTCAACACAGTCCATGTATGAAAACTCACCAGCCAATCTCTGCCTGTCAATAGAAGTGTTTGCAATTTCTACAACAACACTTTGACTTGGAGGATTTTCTAAATGTATTCATCCATCCATTCCATAAATATTCAGTGAGGTCCTGGTAAGGGCTAGGCACTGTCCTGGATGCTGAGGATATCAAATTTAAACAAGATCAGTTCTGCCTCTCCAAGAGTTTACAGTCCAGCAGGAAAAACAGCCATGGAAGCAGAGAAATGAGAAGCTGGGGCTCCAGCGCAGGACGAGAGATGGGCACACAGGAGTGGGGGCCGGAAGGAGGACGGCCTCCCTTCGTGCAAGATCGTGGCGGATTTAATGAAATGGAGGGAAGGCTCACGGGGCAGGACTGCTGAGCAGCGCTTTCATAATTTATCACTATGTGCATGCTGAAACCTTGGTGTTTACCAATATAAAACTTGTTCTTATTAGCTCCTCTCACTTGAAAGTCAAGACTGTCTTCCTTTTTTAGGACCCTGAACACCAAGGAAATCTGCTGATGCATGAAGCTTGGGGGTGAGAGAGGAAATTACTCATGGAAGAAATGCATATTTCCCAGAAAATAACATGTTCTCTCTGAGAATCTCTTGAAGTTTGGCTCGAAGTTCATACCAAGTCTTCGTGCTGGCTGAATGCCTGACTTCTGGGGAGTTCAAATATGTTATAGACACTTCCCCCTTGGTTGTCATAGAAACTCTCCAATGGGGATGAATGCCCAGTAAAAGCAGGAGGTAAACAATCAGGAGGAATATTTGCTGAGGTTGCCTCCCAGGGCTCCCACCCACATCTGACCAGATCGGGGTATTCGGCCCTTACCTCTCCCTCCAGCTCTAGGCCTGCCTGTCTCCCCTAGATGTCCACAACCAAACCTCACCTCTCCCCACTCCACACCTATGGGTGGGAAAGCACACACGTAACAGAAACATATGGAAACATCTACACTCTAACACAGAGAGAGACAGGGATTCTGATCTCTTTTTCCAGCAGTTTTTCAAAAGATCAGATCTGATAGCAAGTAATAACATGGATCAGTTGACTTTCAGTTCTTTCTAAATCCTTTCCTCCTTGAAAAATCCCAATAACATGAAGACAAGGAAGAGCCCCACGAAATCCAAACAGAATGTGGCAGAAACTTTTACTCACCTCCTAATAACCGCTCTCCTTTTTTCCCTTGTAACAGAACCTTGATTTTATTTGGTCCAGCAAGGCACAGAGCTGAAAGGCGTTCGCAGTTGTCTGTAGCCATGTGACTAAGTTCTGGTCCCTATTGTATGGGACTCCCAAGAAGATTATTTAAAGAGGTTTAACAGTGTCTGACACTGCTGGGAAAAGAGCTCTTTGTCCTTCTGCTTTCCTCCTTCCTACTTCCTGGGATGTAGACATGATGGCTGTAGCTTCAACAGCCTTCTTCTAGAAGACCTTGGTGATGAAAACTATATGGTGAAGAGAAAGGTGTCCAAGCCCTGGCTGGTGTAGCTCAGTGGATTGAGTGTGGGCCTGCGAACCAGAGAATCACGGTTCGATTCCCAGTCAGGGCACATGCCTGGGTTGCAGGCCAGTTCCCTGCAGGCCAACTCCCAGCAGGGGACGCACGAAAGGCAACCATACATTGATGTTTCTCTCCTTCCCCTCTAAAGATAAATAAATAAATAAAATCTTTTTTTAAAAATATGTTTTATTGATTATACCATTACAGTTGTTCTATTCCCCCCCCTTCAATCCCTTCCACCCTCACCCTCCCTCCCCCACCATTCTGCCCCCCTTAGTTTATAACCACGTGTCTCAAGTTCTTTGGATTCTATATTTCCCCCACTATTCTCGCCCTCCCCCCTATCTATTTTCTACCTACCATCTATGCTATTTTCTGTGCCTTCTCCCCCCTTCTCCCCCTCCCACTCCCCTGTTTCTAACCCTCCATGTGTTCTTCATTTCTATGGTTCCACTCCTGATCTAGCTGTCCTCTTGGTTTGCTTTTGTTTTAGGTGTGGTTGTTAATAACTGTGTGTTTGCTGTCCTTTCACTGTTCATATTTTTCATCTTCTTTTTCTTATATAAGTCCCTTTAGCATTTCATATAATAAGGGCTTGGTGATGATGAACTCCTTGAACTTGACCTTATCTGAGAAGCACTTTATCTGTCCTTCCATTCTAAATGAAAGTTTTGCTGGATAAAGCAATCTTGGCTGTAGGTCTTTGGATTTCATGACTTGGAATACTTCTTTCCAGCCCCTTCTTGCCTGTAAGGTCTCTTTTGAGAAATCCGCTGACAGTCTGATGGGTACTCCTTTGTAGGTGACTGTCCCCTTATCCCTTGATGCTTCTAGGATTCTCTCCTTCATTTTGGTCTTGGCTAATGTAATTATGATGTGCCTTGGTGTGTTCCTTCTTGGGTCCAACTTCTTTGGCACTCTCTGAGCTTCCTGGATTTCCTGGAAGTCTATTTCCTTTGCCAGACTGGGGAAGTTCTCCTTTATTATTTGTTCAAATACGTTTTCCACTCGTGGCTGTTTCTTTCCCCCTTCTGGTACCCCTATAATTCGGATGTTGGAACGTTTAAAGATGTCCTGGAGGTTCCTAAGCCTCTCCTCATTTTTTTGAATTCTCATTTCTTCATTCCTTTCTGGTGGGATGTTTTGTTCTTCCTTCTGGTCCATTCCATTGATTTGAGTCCCCGTTTCCTTTCCATCACTATTGGTTTCCTGGACATCTCCCTTCATTTCAATTAGTTTAGCCTTCATATGTTCCTCTAATTTGTGACTTTGTTCCTCTAATTTGTGACTATAATCTACCAGTTCTGTGAGCATCCTGATAAATAGTGTCCTGAATTGTGCTTCTGAGAGGCTGGCAATTTCTCAGTCACTTAGAGTTATTGGCTCTGGGACTTTGAGTTCTTCTTGTGCCATCTTTCGGGTTGTTCGTGCCTGTTCCATAGCAGGATCAGAGCCCTAAAATGTTCACTAGAACAGGGCAACTAAGTCGCTGGGTTGTGACGCTGTATGTGGGGGCGGGGTCAAAGAGAGACTATGGCGTCCTGTCCACCGCCTGCCACCACGGCCCTCACTGGTGCCGCAGTTGCTGCCGTCACCTGGCCCACGTGTTTCGTCCCACTGCTCGCGAGTGTGCCACCGCCATCAGCCCTCGCCCCCTGGGGCCTGCGTGGTCCGTCTCACTGTGTGCGAATATGCGCCCGCAGTCTGCCCCGCACCCCAACTGGTTCCCGTCTGCCTGCGTGCCTGGGTCGGGGGACCTGTCCTGCCCGACCCTGCTCGCTGCTGGCTCCGCCCCTCTTACCGTCCCCGTTG
Organism: Sturnira hondurensis; assembly: GCF_014824575.4. Classification (NCBI taxonomy): domain Eukaryota; kingdom Metazoa; phylum Chordata; class Mammalia; order Chiroptera; family Phyllostomidae; genus Sturnira; species Sturnira hondurensis. The sequence goes on along the minus strand of NW_028080827.1, from coordinate 26,270,788 downwards.
AACGGTTAGATGTAGTCGGACTTCCGTATAATTCAATTTTCTGTCCTTTGGTTGTGTCTTTGTTTCTCCAAACTTTTGTTTTATTCAAACTGGGTTGTGGGAGAAGGCACAGTGTTTCCACCTATGCCTCCATCTTGGCGGAAGTCCTAAATAAAATCTTTAAAAAAAAAGAGAGAGAAAGGTGTCTGGCCCTTTAATGACTTCATTGAACTGCTCTATGAACCCTGGACTGCTTTCTTCCAGAATTTTTAAAGTGACAGAATTTAAGCCACTGTGTACTTAACCTACTATATGCAGGCTTCTGTCACAACATAACCTAATCCTTACCAATATTTTAGGTAATTAGGAGTTAGCTATATTTAATAATCCAGAGTCAATTGTAATATCAGCAATTATAGCTTGAGAGACACCTACAGCTATTTAGTGAGTGTGATAACAATTAAACATCAGCCCTTCCCATTCTCAACATGACTGTGACCATTTTGGATACTAGGCAGTGACATCACCAGGATGAAGGACATGAACATCAGGTTGATGGTCAGCTGCATGGCTTGATGAAATTCAAAGGGCCTGGCAGCTAATGTTCTTCTTGGTCTTGCTATTCAGTCGCTTCCTTCCAGGCCTAAATGCAGCACCTGGACGCTCAGGCTCCACAGCCTGCACTGGACTGAATCGGATCGAAGCTCCATGACCCAACTGAGCATCAAGCAAACCACCCTCACAGCAACAACTTCACTCCAACTGGCCTTATTAGGAAGCTGGTGACAAACCCCCACACAAACAGGATCAAGCTTGAAAGAGGAAAGAAGCCTCGCTTAGCTAGGAAAGCAAGTTACTTTCAGACCTTCCCAACTCACCTAGATATTCATGTACATCTCCACCAAACCCCAGGGCAAGAACCTACCGATCACCAGGACGGTAAACAGATGAGGGACCAGAGATCATATTTTTACCAGAGGCACTTTCTCCCCCTTCACCACAGCCTCTCAATATACCATTGGGCCAAGCAGGACTTTAGGCAGTAACTGCAATAATCAGAGGTTCAGGCAAACCTCTCCCCAGAAATCAGCTCTGCCCAGTCACCTCTGACTTTGGTCCTCCAGAGAGACACTGATAACCCTTGTCCAGGGGTGCAGACAGAATGAGGGCAGAGGACAGAAGCTCCCCTTTCTCTTCTGCTTCTTTTGGCTTCCTGACTTGGGCACAGCGTGTCCCACCTTGAGGATTTCTTCAGGGTTTCTTGGGTGTGCTGTGAGGCAGGAGTGTATTTCCAAGCAGTCCAGGGCGAAGCCCCTTTCCACTGGGCACCACAATCTTACACTATGTCATTTCTTAATTAAAAACAGGGCTTTAGAACCTGAAAGGCATTAGCCAGATTTTTAACACCTTGTCAAGGCAACCCCGCTCACCATGGCGCACCAGAAAGAGCCCTGTTATGGGCCATCCAAGGCCAAAGTGCCAGCGCTGCTGTTTGACTAATTAGCCACAGGACCTTGGGGGGACCCAGGGCCTCAAGTTGTACCTTTTTAAAATTTTTCTGTGTATGCCTATACCAACATGGCGTACCCTTGCCTTTCTGGGTCTATGACAGAGTGGGGTGCAGGCGTAGGGAGATAAACCTTAAGCGTAGAATCACATGTGCACGTACAGACTTCGATGAATATTCCTAAAGTAAAGTGCACAGTGCTCAGAGCAAGAGGCATCTAACTTAGACCAACGCTGACGGAACTTTCCAGCTGAAGGCTCAGGAATGGGCAGGAGCTGGCCAGGTGAAGAGTGAAGGAAGAGCATTCCGACACCAGGGAGCAGACCGGTGATGTAGCTATGCATCTATCTTCCTCTTCCACGGCTCCAAAATTATCGTTTTTATTATTATGGTCAAGTGGTTGTTATGTGTGTGTGTGATGTGTATGTAATATACATGAGAATCATAATAGTCAAGTGACCTATGAGAACCTGTTGGCTGAGACCAAATGAGTGACGTGAGCATCTCAGAGATGCTGATGGGACAAATGCCAGTCACCAAAATCCAGACAAGAATATTTGCACCTGCTAGACATCGGTCAAGAGCCAGTACATGCCCTGACTCCTCCACCACACCTCCAGTCCCTGACACACTGTAAGCCAGGGTGTAAGGTCCCCCTCAGGGGAAAGAGGGGGATGGAGGTAGCTACCCTGAATGGACTGCAATTAAATCCTGAAAATCCTGAAAACCACTGCCGTGCCCAAGCCTATTTGGAAAGAACTCAGTGCAATTTTCCACCATGGGCTTTTTGCCATGGAGACTGAGGTTTTGGTTCTGTTTTGTACACCTGGCTGTAACCTGTGACGTGCTTCCATGTGGCATGCGTGTGCACTCTACAAAAAGGGGGGATGGAGTGAGGCAGCTGTCGTTGTCACACAGGGAGGGTGGGAGGCAGGCAGAGCAGATCACTGTCTCCCGGCAGACTCGCACATGCTCCCTGAGCATGCTCCCTGAGCCCACATCCTGGCACGTACTGCAGACCCTCCACCTGTGCTCCCCCTGCCAGGCCCTGGCCTGAGATATCCCAGCATCCTCCAGGAGCCTGTGCATGTCCTGGCCCTGGGCACACTTCTCAGTATCTCCTGACTCTTCCTCCTCCTCTCCAGGATGCTCACTAGGAGGCCTAAGACTGAATGGATCACCTTTCTACAGCCCCCTGGCCCTTGCATGTCCACAACCCTAACCCCAATTGCATTGCCACATGAAGAAAGGGATGGAGAGGACCAAGCAGAGCTGTAAATAAGTGTAAATAAACGTGAGGCAGGTTGGCAGAGGGAGGAACAGCCTGAGCACACAGCTCTCGGTCTAAAACAGCAGCCCCAGGTCAGAGAGGTCATCTCCAGCCACCAGGCACCCCCATTCAGAGCTCCCTGGAAGCCAAGACCTGGCCTAGCCTGCAGTACAAGGCCTTCCCCAGGGAGTGAATAGTATCCAGGCCACCACTGATTTACTGAGAGAGCGTGAGCTTCTCCTTTCTCCTGGCAGACAGGGAGTTTGTAGGCAGGACAGCAGAACTGCACCAAGAGCTGACAGGACCCTGGAAACTTAACCACATCCCCAGTGGCACCAGCTGGGGGAGGGGGTGGGGGCAGGGTCTCCTGTGCTTAGAACACAGCCCAGAAAGAACGCTAGCCTAGGAGGTGAACACCCAGCCTTGCATCCCGCTCCCAGTGTGCCACCTGGAGCCAACTCCTCCCTGTGTCTAAGATCAGGGAGAATACCTACTTCACGGGTGTTGTGGCAGACATTGCTTGTGAACGTAGCTAAAACAACAGCTTTATTTTTTCTATCCCAGCCACCTATTGTTCTGAAATTGCACTTGCTGCATCTTGTAATAACTTTATTATTCTCTGTTTTGACTGCATCGTCACTATTGTTGTCACCATCTCTCAACAGACTATAAAATCCATAAGAGCACAGGCCACAGCTGTTCTGCTCACATGTCCCCAAAACCTAGCATATAGTAGGAATGCAATAAGAATATTTTCAATACCATTTGAATTCATTCAATAAAAATTAGTGTTTCTTCTTTTTTTAAGGAAATATATTTCATTTTCAATATATTTTATTGATTATGCCATTACAGTTGTCCCACTCCCCCCTTCATTCCCCTCCTCCCTACACACTCCCTCCCCTACCATTCCCCCCCTTTAGTTCATGTCCATGTGTCATAAGTTGTTTAGCTTTTACATTTCCCACACTACTCTCGCCCTCCCCCTGTCTATTTCCCCCCCCCCCACTGGCTATGCTACTATTCTCTGTACCTTCTCCTCTCTCCTCCTCTCACTCCCCTGTTGCTAACCCTCCATGTGATCTCCATTTCTGTGGTTCTGTTCCTGTTCTAGTTGTTTGCTTAGTTTGCTTTTGTTTTGGGTGTGGTTGTTAATAACTGTGAGTTTGCTGTCCTTTCACTGTTCATATTTTTTATCTTATTTTTCTGAGATAAGTCCCTTTAACATTTCATATAATAAGGGCTTGGTGATGATGAACTCCTTTAACTTGACCTTATCTGAGAAGCTCTTTATCTGCCCTTCCATTCTAAATGAAAGCTTTGCTGGATACAGCAATCTTAGATATAGTTCCTTGCTTTTTATGACTTGGAATATTTCTTTACAGCCCCTTCTTGATTGTAAAGTCTCTTTTGAGAAATCAGCTGACAGTCTGATGGGAACTCCTTTGTAGGTAACTGTCTCCTTTTCTCTTGCTGCTTCTAGAATTCTCTCCTTCATTTTAATCTTGGATAATGTAATTATGATGTACCTTGGTGTGTTCCTCCTTGGGTCCAACTTCTTTGGGACTCTCTGAGCTTCCTGGACTTCCTGGAAGTCTATTTCCTTTGCCAGATTGGGAAAGTTCTCCTTCATTATTTGCTCAACTAACTTTTCCTCTTGTTGCTCTTCCTCTTCCCCTTCTGGTAGCCCTATAATTCAGATGTTGGAACATTTAAAGATGTCCTGGAGGTTCCTAAGCCTCTCCTCATTTTTTTGAATTCTTGTTTCTTCATTCTTTTCTGTTTGGTTGTTTCTTTCTTCCTTCTGGTCCATTCCATTGATTTGAGTCCCAGTTTTCTTCCCATCACTATTGGTTACCTGTACATTTTCCTTCATTTCACTTAGTATAGCCTTCATTTGTTCATCTAATTTGTGACCAAAGTCAACCAATTCTGTGAGCATCCTGATTACCAGTGCTTTGAATTGTGCATCTGATAGATTGTCTACCTCTTGGTTGCTTAGATGTATTGGCTCTGGGGCTTTGATTTGTTCTTGCATTTGAGCCATTTTTTGAGGGGGGGGTCTGGTCATACCTGTTATATATAAGGGGTGGAGCCTTAGGTGTTCATCAGGGCGGAGCAACCCAGTGGCTGGGTTGTAACGCTATATGTGGGAGTGGGGTCAGAGAGGGAGCAATGGGGCTTGCTCCGGTCTCTCTCAGATTTTAGTCCCTTCTGCCACTTCCCACAAGCAAATTGGGCTTCTGGTGCTGGTTCCCAGGTGGGTGGGCTTGTGTACATTCTAGGACCCTGTGGGTCTCTCCAACGAACTCTCCTGTGAGGCTGGGAATCTCTCCCAGCACCTCAACCCCCACAAGTGTTTTTCAATCAGTGCTTTTAGGCTTTATTTCCTGGCGCTGGGGCCCTGGGTTGCACAGTCTGTCTCATTGCTTGTTTTTTTGCCTGGTTTATCTGCATGTGAATGTGTGTCCACAGTCAGCCAGCTGCCTTACACACCTCACCGGGTCTGCTCATTTCCTCCTTGGGTCCAGGTCACCAACCACCGCTTTTTCCTGCCACAACCCCTCTCCACAGGCCGAAGACTCCGCCCCTCTTACCAGTCTAGATGAATGGTTGTCAGACTTCTGTACAGTTCAATTTTCTGTCAGTTCTGGTTGTTTTTTTATCTCTAAATTTTTGCTGTCTTTAATTTTGGTTGTGCAAGGAGGCACAGTGTGTCTGTGCCTCCATCTTGGCCAGAAGTATTTCTCCTTTTTTTTTTACCCTGCAGGTATATCAAATATTTCTGAGCTAGCAACTAAAGCTGAGTGGTTTTCCTGGTATATTCATTGCAGCACTTACACCCAAAATTACTGATAAAGGAGCTTGAGAAAACCAGTAAACTCAGAAAAATCACTAGAAACAGTTGTGGTGTTTATCTAACAAGATGCAACTCAGTCACACACCCAGGAGCCACTCTAGAATGAGGCCATTTACCAGCTTGCTGCTGGTGGACAGAACAAGGACATGTGCTTTAGCCTCTCCACCCCCACCTCCCGAGAGCAACAGCCAGGCCCTCCAGTGCGGGGGAGCAGGCTGCAGGGGGAGCAAGCTTCCAGTAATTACAATGCTGTTTCTTCAGGGGGGGGAGGAGGGAAAAGCGTTTTAGTAATAAGCAAAGGAGAGGGAAAATCAATAAGGATGTGTGTAATGAATTTTTGTTTCCTGAAATAGCCTGGCAGGAGCCTTGCCAGGAAGAGTTAGGACTAATCAGTGACACAATGAGAGACACAAATCCAAGAACATTATTCAGCTCTGAAGGCTCCCCTGGTAGAAGAATGTTGGTGTAAGAAATTACGCAGTGCCCAGCCTGTATTCTGCAAAAACAAGAGAAGGTAGGCAAAGGTAGCAATACTATCTTTTTGGGAAGAAACTTGTGCTTCTTCTCTGGCTGGCTTGGAATTTGAGAGGGCTCTGATCAAGTTGGACAAACTGTAATATTTTCTGAACTGTTTAAATCAAATAAATACCCTTGATTCTACCACTGGGCTACAATGTAAGGGTTATGAGCAGGCTTGAACACTACTTTTACTACTACTCATCAGCTGTGCAATCTTGGATGGACTCCTTAATGTCTCTGAGCCTCTGGTGTGTCGTCCGTAAAAGAGGGAGCTAACAGTAGCCCTACTGCAGAACTACTGGAAGATTAAATGAGGTAAACATCAGTCACAGTGTCACAGGGTAACACTCAGAGAACTGTGATCATTATTGTTGTCACTATTGTTAACTAATCCAACCATGCTGAGTCCTTGTGAAGATCATTAGGTCCTTTGGTGGACTGTGTGCCCTTGACAGGCAGTCACCCAGTTTCCATCCTAGAACATCCTGTGCTGGGCGGAACCAGGAGGTGTTGGCTCAATGGAACTGTTGAACTAAAGTTGAGAAGTGAGGGCAAGGCATTTCCTACTTTCATTTTCTCCAGTAAGCATCTCCGTGTGTGTGTGTGTGTGTGTGTGTGTGTGTGTGTGTGTGAGAGAGAGAGAGAGAGAGAGAGAGAGAGACCTGAAAACAATGAAGGAAATTCCCTTACAGGGATCTCAAGCATCTGACACCTCACTCACCAATGACAGTGCAATTGGCCTTATGTTAACGCTCCTTAAACCACTCTGAAGCATTTCCACTTCTTGCCATAATTATTTGCAACGTAGTGAAGTGGTTCTGAACTGCACTATCATTTCACTAATTCCTGTAACTACATTTTAAAAAATTAATTTTACAGAGGCACGATCTACATGTAATAAAGTAAACACATGACATCAGTTTGGTGAATCTCGATAAATGTCTATTGCATAACTGTGTAGCCACCACCCAAGTCAAGATGCAACAACTTCTGTAACAGGCTCCTGCATGCCCTTCCCAGTCAGTCCCGCCTCCGCGTCCAGCCCCAGACAACCATTATCGCATCTACTGAAGATCAGATGTCATTTCTGGTTTTATTTAAATGGAAACATACCATGAGTCGTCTTAGTCCTGGCCCCTTTGGGTCAACATAATGTTTTTGATACTCAGTCACTTGGTTGCGTGTATCAGTAGTACATTCCTTTCTATTGCTAAGTAGTATTTCATTGTATGAATATAACACAGTTTTTAAAAATATGTATTGATGAACATGGGTTGTTCCCAATATTTCATTAGTATGGCCAAAGCTGCCAGTGATGTTTATGAATGAGTCTTTTGACACGCTTCGTTTCCCTCAGGTGAATCCCTAAGGGTGGCAGTGCAGGCTCTGATGACCAGCACGTGGTCGGTTGGGTGCTATTGGGCCATCCTCCCAGCAATGGGTGCCTGTGGCTCGGTCTGTTCTGTACCAACGTGGAGTCATTTAAATGTGACTGTGTTTTACATTTACACTGCAAATGAGCCATTGTTCTACTTTACTTGGACTCTTCTAGGATTTCCTCTCCTCTACTCATCTTTCTTCAATTTCTAGAATCTCTGTCCTTCCATTTAGGGTCTCTGAAGGGCAGAAGTAAGATGAAAGTGTTTACTATTAAATTCTAGAACTCGTTTTAAATACACTTTCAAAGTGTTCACATGGAAATGACCTCAGTGTACAAAGATGATAGGAGAATATATACATAGGAGAATCTACCCATACATATAACTATACATAACAATATTATACATTATTCAGGCATGAGAAAGAATGAAGACCTTCCATTTATGACAACATGGATGAACCCTGAGAGCATTAAGCTCAGTAGATGTATAAGACAAATACTGTGTGATCTCACTTATATGTGAAATCTAGAACTTGTAGCAACAGAGAGGAGAAAGGCAGCTATCAGGGGCTAGCGGATGGGGGACTGAGGAGATGTTGGTCAGATGGTACAAACTTGCACCTAGAAGATGAGCAGTTCTGGAGACCTACTGCCCAGCACAGAGAACAGAGTTAACAACACAGTGTCATAAACTTCAAAGGGACTAAGAGACTAGAGCTTAAATGTTCTCACCACAAAAACAAAATGATGATGACATGATGCGATAAAGATGTCAGTCAACTCTACTGTGGTAATCACATTGCAGTGTATAAATGAATCATATCACCACGGTGTATACCTTAAACTTACACAATGTTAGAGGTTGACGATATCTCCGTTAAAATAAAATAAAAATGCTCAAAAGATACCAGAAGCTCATCTGCCAGAAAAAGTTCTTCCCCATCAGGATGCCTCTTGTTTGTATCACTACAACCCAACACACGCAATTATATGCACTTAGAATCTCCTCATCTTTGGGCAACTGTTGCCCTGGAATAATTTATCTAAAGCAGAAAAAGGAACGAAGAAAACAATAGCTTCCTTTGCACACTAAACTATTAGTTTCTAGGGCCCTCTTTTCAACAGCCCCTCAGCCTGGGGATCATCTGTCATCTTTTGTGGTGTCCCTCCCTCTGGGCTTGTTTCCAGTCACTCCCGAGCCCCCCGGGGCCCATTACATGCCAGTCACTCATTTCACAGTAGCCGGCCACTGTCCCGATGGACAGACTCACTGCTTCATGAAATGTAAATTGACTGCCCTATGTTCTATTTCATGCTATTAATTCCTGTCTTAGAAAACAAAATCTCAATCTGTAGCAGAATGAAAGAAGTACACAAGATATTTCATTACAAAGACTTTGACTTAGGAAAAAATTCATGTACGTCAAATTTCCAAGTTCAACATAACCAAACCTTTCCTAGGATTAGAAAAAATTTAAGAAACAACAAATTTTTAAGATGGAAGTAGCGAGATCTTTTACAAAGATATACAAGATATTTCTTAAGAAAGGCCAGGAGTGGTGTCTCTAAGACCTTGAGGCTCCTGAGCATGTTTGGGTGGTCAGATTATATTCCTTGAGGGACTTACAATTATTTTCCAAACCCCACATATCAGAAAATACAACCCCCTCCTTTTTTGCCAAATATTTTTCCAGTGTTAAAACAAAGTAATTTAAGGAAGATATTCATGCCATGATTTCCTTCTGCCAAAGTCATTTAATGCCGTATGCCACCACCTCCTTGATACCTTTGGAAGCCATTTGTAAGGACTTTTCTAAGCCTTTTTTTTTTTCAGAAACAGAACATTTTTATTTTAAGGGTAAATTAACTTGAACATCAGAAGTTTCAAGTTCACATGGAAACACTGAACCCGGGAGGTTTGGGTGAGTTATGAACTTGGCAGAATGTGTTCTCTGCCATCCTCAGCCACAGCAATGCAACGGCCAGATGCTGTGGGAGCTGAGTGAGGCGACTCACTGCCACAGGCGGAAGGTCGGCAATGCTGCCAGTCTCTTCTTCGGGTTTGGAAGCCCAGGGACTCCTCAACACTCCAGCAAACAAACGAGAGCAAACACCTCCACTACAAAGCGAAGCACTCCACACTCAAGTGTGGAGTTGCTCGTAATTGTGGATGTTTTTGCATTTAAAGGACGGTGTGATAAGGAAATCATCGTGGATGATACAAATATATCATTATCAAGAGGATTATGAAAGACATACTTTTTCAAGAGAAAAGGATACACCAAGCTACACATTCTACAAGGATGTCTGCTACAAGGGCGGTCGATGCAGAAACCAAGTTTAGGTAAGCGTGACTCATGAACCGCCCGTTCCAGAGTCCCAGGAAGAGTTTGCAAAAATGATTCCTGGGCCCCGCTTCAAACCTACTGCTCCACAGACGAAGGTTATGCACACTAAAGTTTGCGAACACATCAATAAATCATGTTCCTGGGGGTATTTTAGCCACCAGAATAATGGTCTCCAAAGATGTACATGTACTAATTCTGGGGTCCGTGATTATGTTACCTTAGACGGCAAAAAAGGCATTGCAGGTTATGGGTCCTGAGCGGGAAGCATGTCCTCGATTACCGAGACGGGCCCAATCTAATCACATGAGTCCTTAAAATGGAGAAACATCCCCAGCTACAGTCAGAGAGATGAACCATGTGGAGAACGTTGCCGATCATTGCTGACTTGGGAAAAGCAGCCATGAGCCAAGAACTATGGGTGGCCCTGGAACTGGGGTTCTCCACCTTGAGAATGGAATTCCACCAAGGACCTGGGGGAGCAAGGAAATGGAGTCTCCTCTAAAGTCTCTGAAAGAGTTCCCTGCTGACCCCTTGTGAAGCTTATGTCTTCTGATTTATAGAACTGTGGGATTATAAATGTGTGCAGTTCTAAGACAGTAAGTTTATGGTTTGTTAGGGCAGTAATGGGAAAGTAATATTTATAAACTAATTCTGACTCATGTTTGGGGAAGAAAGAGAACCTAACAGAGTTTTATAACTGTATATACTATTACTATACCATATGTTACGGAATGTCTCTATTATATGTAAATGTTATATAACTGCCTATTCTATTACATTTCATAACTGTATATTTTATTTCATAACTGTATTTTACATCCACATATACAAAAAATACACCAAAATATTTGTTATCTTTAGGAATTGGCATTATAAATTTCTCAATGTTTCTCTTTGTGGTTTCAATTTTCAGAAGTTTGCATGGCAAATATGTATGACTTTCACAATCAAAAAAATTACTCAAAAGTTAAATCATAAGAGGTGAATATGAGGAAACAAAACTGAATATGACTCAGTCAATAGTGTGCTGGCCTTAACCTGGAGACCGAGTTCAGCCTCAGGGCACTCAGGCTCCTGTACAGATGCCCTTGGAGCATCTGTATGGGGACTCAAGCCCACTCATCTTTTCCTCCTTCATTCCTGGGACAACATTAGGGACTCAATTAATTTACAACACCTGTTCTTCGTGGGAAAGCAGCCCAGACAACTGATTCGATTATTTCAGTCTCTCATTTAGAAAACGCAGAGTTGTTATAACTGGTGTTCTGCCCATTTGGATGAGCACAACCCAAGTGGACAGCCAGAAGACTCAGTAATTGCTGTTGCTAGAATATATTAATAGCTCTGACAAAGGTATAGCATTTGAAGTTCATGGTATTCATGGTTGACTGTGCTGTACGGTAGAGAAAAAAATCAAATACTTATATTTATTAGCACAAACACAAAGTGTAACATAAAAATGAAATTTCTAATAGAGCTACTGAATCCTGCTGAGTGTGCTTAAGTCAAAGGAGGAAGTGTTACTACCTGTTCACTGGACCAGACCCCTCCAGGCAAATCTGTGCATCAACAATGTCTGCCTTAAAATAACGATGAACCAGAACGACAATTTGCTAAGTTACGTGAGAAATCCATTTTACATGGGGACTGTAATAACACTCATGCACGGGAATCTGAACAGACAGATCTAAGTTCAGGTCTTGCCCCTGCACTCAGTTACTGGGTGGCCTTAGATAGAACTTGACCCCACGCTTTAAGCCTTGGTTACTTCTTCTGTAGGAAAAGTTACAACAACATCTTACTGAGGTGGTTTATTGAATACATTAAATTAGATAATGCATACAAGGCATTTAAAATGGGTGACATAGGGGGAGAGCTTGTAAAATGTTGGCCATTATTATCCCATTGCATAAATGAAGCTCAGAAACATGCAGTAATTTGCCCAAAATCCCAGAGACGGAACGTGGATGCAAATCCAAGTGACCTGACTCCTCATATACAAATCACAGGTAATAAGAGAAAAGATAGTAAGAAGGTCTATGTATTGGAAGGAGACTAGAATGTATACTCATTTCTGCAATGTTTTATAGTCACTCCTGACCCACGTTAGAGGGGGGAAACAGAAGCCCCTCCTTCATGATATGAAACTGCCTGAATTAAGGGCTGTCACGTCCAGTTGTGCAAACTGTGCACACACAGCTCCAGAGAGGGCCTCTCACATGGGCAGCGGCCGTGAAGGTCACTGAGTCATGAACTGCAGAGCCATCGTTAATGCACTGGGAGCTAGGAGGGCACTGGGAGGGCAGAGCTGAAGCGCTGACGCTATGTATTGTCAGGAATGCACAGATGCAATCACAACTTTCTATGTTTCCCAGAGACGCAAGGAATAGTACCCAGTACCACTACCAGCTCCTTCTGCAATGCCAAATAGCTCTCCCTTCAGAAAAGACAAAGCACTTCTGTACATGTCCCCATAATACCAGTTGTTACTTTGCAGTGCTTAGTCACCATTGAAAGTTTAAAATAGCTCCTGGGCCAAAACCTTACAGTAGGATTCTGAAGCATGAAAGAAATGCTGTGAGTGGGGAAATAATTTCAAAACAGTTCTTCCTAGAAACGAGAACATGCAGGTCATCAGTATTCTCTAGCAGTTGGGACTGGGTGGGTGGCACACTTGTGGGCCTGGGGGCTGAGGCTCACCTTCATCACAGTATGACTGCGGGGTGAGCACCTCTGTCTGTCCTGGGAACTGCCCACGCTGGGAGGCTCCTGAGAGCCCAGGAAGACCGTGTGTCTCATCTCTGCAGTTCCAGCGCCTGGCCCAGAGCAAGGTATCAATAAATGTCCAGTGAATGAATGAATTTATAACTTCATCAAGAGGCCTATCTGATTATGAATAAACCCCATATTTGTAGGAATTGAGTTGAGAAACTGAATTTCTGTCAAAGAAGCAATCCGAGGACTGATACAAAAAAGCTCTTTCTCCCACCCCACGGTGAGCAAAGTAAGGCCAGGCCCTAGAGAGAAGTGCCCCCAAGGCCCTGGGATTCTCCCCACATTGGGCTCATCCCCCTCCAGCCCAAGCAGAATGTCCTGGTCCACACTTGGAGTTAGGCACGAAGTGGGCCGCCCCCAGAGGCTTCCCAGGACTGCCCCCAGTGCAGTTCGCCTTTCAGAACCACCCCCAGAGCTGTTCTTCCCATTGTCGCTCCTGGGAAGGGAGCATAACAAGCCTGCATTTATCAACTCTGGGCTCCCTGAGGTCTGTCGGGGTGCAAGTGGAACAGATGTACGTCCACAGTGTATCCAGTAGCCTTTCTCTCGCTGTTTAGGCCCACTACTATATATATTTTGTTAATGTAATATCTAAAACCCTTAGTGTTTATACTGTGTTTCCCAAGTAAAGCTACAAAGCTGCCTCCATCCTGTCAGGTTCTTAACCTACCCTTTGAAATTCACACAATCCCTTTCCAACCTTCTGAACTCTCAACTAATAAATAACCGAATAATGAGATTGTTGCCCAGGGTGAGATTTCATCTGAGCAATGAAGTGTGCACACCTAGGGCTTTGATTTCATTCTTTTGGACTAAGCTGATTAAGTGCTGAGCAGTTTAGAATCTTTTATAATGTTATTAGACTTCAGAGATGAAATGAATAGAAGCCTGACCAGAGACAAAAATAGTCAAATCCGACTGCATGGAAAATTTCTTGGGGCTAGCTTTCAGGATCCAAACACTGGGTAATACATACAGAGCATGACTCTCTGAACAATGGGGACAACACTTCAATGTTAAAATAACTTTTATGGTGCCAGGAAATACAGTGGCATGCTTTTGTCTTGAAGCATCATGCTTTTGCTTTAACGAAACCATAGATTATTGATTCTCAGACTCGGGGAACACTGTCTTAATGGACATGGTCTCGAGTTATATTACCGCTAGAGCCATTAACTTGTGTGACTAAAAGCAAATGACGTCACCTCCCTGTGCCTCATCTCCTTAGAACCTTTCTTGCAGAATTTAAAAAAGTGAGGACATTCAATTAAGAAAACATTTGTGTCCACATGTAAAGGAGGCGATAAGAGTTGAATGTGTAACTGCTTCTCATGCTTCTGGCTGGTTTGCTGGGGTCAGGATGCCTTTGGCAATGTCACTGGGTAATATCTCAGAGACACAAACGTCTCACCGACGTGCACGTCCAGCTCAATGCTGAGATAGTCTTCCTCTCTGTCTCTATGCCCACCCAGAAGACACTAAACACATCCAAGCAGGATTCTCGTGCACATCTCTCCCCGGCCTCTCTCAAGTTTCCAGCCCTACTTTTCTCATTCCCTCTTGAGTTTTGTATCTCCAGTTATCCATGGGATGTCTCTACTTGAGTACAAAAACATAATAAGCCAAGAACTACTTCACCACTCTCCCCTTTCCTGGTTTCGTCTTCCATCAGTGGTGCCAGGTTCTCCGGGCCCAGAAATTCATTCTTCTTCACCTCCAACATCAGATCAGCCCACCATGCCCTACTCTTTTCTTTGCTATTAATATATTTTTTATTTCTTTCATTTTACTCTTAATCTAGGACTCACTACTGTATCTCTAACTTTTTGATAATTCCCTTCCCTGTTGTCCTTACTCCTCTGATCTCTGGAATTTTTCTATGCACAGCGGCTTACTCAACCAGACAGAACTTGCCTCTTCTCCATCATAAAAACTCTGATCTCCATAGTGGGGCTTTGGCCTTAGCCCCATTCTGTTTATGCCATCAGCTTTATCAGCCTCTTGTGCATGCTCCACCCCTCACACGGGTCCTGTCCTCCAGCTAAGCTCATTTGCATTCTGGCTCCAGTACACTGATTGTTTGTTCCTATTATTAACATTCCAAAAGAATTGAATGAGTGAATGAACGAATGAATGAGTTGATAGATACATTGAACAGGCACATGTGCCTGCAACTCCATTCTCCTTTGCCAACTCTTGCCTCTCCCCATCATAATCAAGGCAAAACATATTCCTGAAGCCTTTGGAAATGGATCTGCTCCCCAACTTGCTGCTACTCGGAAGTGATGTCATTCTTCCCCCGGTTCATGTCTCAGTCATGTGATCTACAGTTTCACATGTATGTGTGTTCTCCTAGGTTGCTAGTTGTTCACCAAACCCAGTTCCTTTTTTTGTACATAACTGGGCATGTAATAGGACTACATTTCCCAGCCTCCCTTACAGTTAGCTAGCTAGATACGACTAGGTAACTAATGGACAATGGAATGTGAATGAAAATGGTGTGGGTCACTTCCAAGCTGTGGGAACTTAAGACCAGGGTGTAACTCTTTTTTTTCTGTTTTTCCTGGGGTGGGAAAAGGCAAAGAGCAAGTGGCCTTGGGAGTCAGGCATTGAAGACGGTGTAATTATCAGCTAAGTGTCTATAACATGGCAGCTAGTAGGGCAGCAGATCATAGAGCTGAGAACTGCTCTTAAATAAAGAGTTTTATTACTGCAGCAACTTGATCATCAACATAAAACCCAGGCAGAGCTGATTGATGAACAGCATCATTTCCTGGGCATAGAGCCAGGTGGTCTGGTGTTCTCAGACCAAAGCTACAATTCCAACTCAAGGACAAAGCCTTGGCCCTCCAAGTCAGGAGTTAGTGAAATATTTTGTCTGGAACTTAGGAGGGGAGATGGAGAGGGGCTATCACACGTGACCAGCCCACAGGAATACCTGGCTTCCTCCATCTGTCACTGGGTCCAAGTGGAGACTTTCTTGCCAGCAACGTTTCTGCAAGATCAAGTCATTCAGCTCTGTACCCAGCTTATGTCAGGTTAGAACTCCATGCCCCTGCTGAAGTTAGAAGCTCTATGTCTACCGAGAAGAAGTATCCAGGCTCCCCCAATTTATGTGACTCAGGTCAACAACACTCTTTTCACTTCTAGAAAAAAGTGTTCTTGTGAAGAAGCGTTAAACTCAATCATTGTAGGATTAGTGACTTGATGATGTTACAGCATTTATTCTAGAGGTATTTATACGTTAACCAGCCGTGAGACATCTTTATCCCAGAGAACAGACCAACCAGGTTGGACAAGTATTAGGAGGTCAAGAACGTAAGTCTAACACTGAGCTTTCCCACATGTTCCTCGTTCGCCAGATGAACACGTGTAGGGAAGGGTTGGGGTGAGGCTGTATGGGATTACATGTATTGAGAAAAGTGATGACATACAAGTTAAGAACAGGGTCCGTTCCTTCCTCCAGGGGTAAATTAGCTGTAGGACAATGGTCAAGCCAGCTAGCCTTTTGGTGACATATTTATGGATGAAATCAGAATACCAATACTTTATATTCTTATATGGAAATAATGAGGATCAAATGAGATAATAAATATGGGCAATCCTACTAAATACGTACAAATACAAAACATATTATTGTGTTAATAATGTTGCCAACAATGAGTGCATGCGAACTTGTTAAACGGTGATGGAGAAAGTAACACAGTATCACCCATTAATTCTTAGCTTGGAAAGTAACTTTTTCCACCAAGAAAAGTATACACACATGTACATACACACACACAGAACGTGCAGCTGGGACAGGGAACTCAAGTTTAGAGATCGAGCTGCCAAGCCAAGGCACACACACATCAAAGCTAAACCAGGTTAGTGAGTAAAAGAGACAGGGAGGGATTCATAATACTCACATTGG
This sequence comes from Sturnira hondurensis, assembly GCF_014824575.4. Taxonomy (NCBI): domain Eukaryota; kingdom Metazoa; phylum Chordata; class Mammalia; order Chiroptera; family Phyllostomidae; genus Sturnira; species Sturnira hondurensis. The sequence continues at coordinate 26,254,236 of NW_028080827.1, read as the reverse complement.
TGATTTTTAAATAAATTCTCCCATAGAAAGAACTTAGAAGCTTGCTAGTTAAAGTAAATCATAGAGCAAAAATTAGGAATAATTCATAAATATCAGCAAGTGTCCTAAAACAAGGATGCTAATTCCAGGGCAGACAGCCTGGTGGAGGTGTGATGGGAACCAAGAGTAGGAAGTGAAACAGTTCTGTGGCCTAAAACAACGTGCAGTTAAGGAAGGCACACCTTCTCAGTTTTACCAGCTGGTTACTGAGGAGAATGCCCACGGTGGTGCCATCCCCACTATGAGGTGAGCTGTCTGCGTGTGACCAGTGCCAGGTGGGAGCATTGACAGCCAGGACCCAGGCACGAAGACAAGCTCCCATCAGGAGCACCATGAGCTCACTCCTCCCTGAGTGAGGGCTGGCCGGGGGCTCAGGGACTCCCCTGGGAGGGGCTGCCCAGACACTACCGAGACCCTCGTTCCCCAGAGCACCCCAGGCTGGTGTGGCCTCAGCCATGTGCATCATAAGGGGACAATTCTCCACTTTGAGTTTAAGAAAATGTAAAGGAAGTAAGTGACTTGCTTTCCACAGCTTGTTTATGCCAGTTATGTGCTTCTCAACTTTTAAAGCAATTGGAAATCCAAAAGCTTAAGAATAGTTAAAAATTCAGAGTTCAAAATGAGTTACAGTTATTCTTTGGAATCTGTGTGGCCAGCTTCTGTCTTTCTTTGGTCTCTGATATTTAGCAAGAGACAAAGGACCACAGAAATAGCAAAGGAAAGTTTCTAGAGAGCAATATGTAGTGATCTGTAATATGTTTGCTTAGGTATTAGCCTTTAATCAACAGATTTAATATTAATTAATAATTCATAAGCTGCTCTTTGCATAGAAATGACATAATTATGTCTCTGATTCAACCCAAAGTGTCCACTGCAGAATATGTAAAATGTTAATTCGTGGCGAATTGCAGTTAGGAAAAAAATTCTTTTAATTATGTAATAAGGCTCATTACAATGGGTAATCAACAAAGCTGCCAAATTAGTCCTCTGGTGGCATTTTTCTATATATAGCAAATAAACTTTTGTTTGCATAATGTGTGTTTAAATAGATTTTAAATTGCTTTCAAGAAGGAAACAGCAGTAAGTCCCTGAGATGGTTAGAAATGACTTTGTAATCTTTGAATTCTGTGAGGCAGTAAAGATGGCTCATTTAATGGAAGAAAAGGTCTTAAATATTCCTCCAGTAGTTGAACAAATGCTCGAAACCTCCATGGGTTTGAACCACTGTGGTGTCATCTTCTGGAGACTTCAGCTATTCCTGATGGAGTTCAGGGAGCAGGGATTATCAGCACTATTGTCAGAGGGCACTAGCGCAGCACCTTTATGAATAAAGAGCATCGGAGAAATAGAAAATGTGACCCCTGCCTTTTATTGATAAGACTAAAAAAACTGTGTCCATCCACCCCACACGTGTGAACTTCATCAAACAACATATCCAAAAATAAAGATGCGTCTCTGTCATTCATTCATCACTCACTCATTCCTCAAAAACATATTGATTGCTTTCCATGGTCAGGCCCAATGTCAGGAGCACCAAGCTGACCCAGGCTGCACCCCTGGCCCAGGGGGCTCTCAGGAGTGATTTTGAAGAGTAGTTTGGGCTTTAAAAATAAGACCATCCTGAACATCCACACATCATAGCCTTATCCTTACCACATCATACTTGGGCAAATAACTTCTCTGAGGCCCAGTTTCCTCACCTACATTGGGTGATCTCTACTTTGTGGGGTTCTTTACACATTTCAGTGGAATAAAAAAGGCCAGGCGCTTGGCCCCATGCACGGCAGGAGAAAGTGCACAGAGATCCCTCTCCCTGTCCTTCACGGTGTGGGTGCCAGTGGTGTGTCAGCCTCGGCTGACTTTAATACACACACCGTCTATGATAGATGGTAGCTTTTACATAATTGTCTATGGAGTTTCATTCAGATTAGCTGACATTTGTACTAAGTGCAGTAATAGATACAGGGAATATAAGTAGAAAAGGTCTAACCCTTCCTGCCTTGTCTTGGACCCCGCACCTTCACTTTCTGTCCATTCTGGACAGAAATGACTTGGCCTCTATTATGTCTCAGTCTATAATTATGCTTTGGTGTCTAGCCCTGAGAACATCTCTCTGGCCACATTTGTCCCCCTTCTCTGCAAACTCCTACATCGTGACCTCTGCTACCCATCAGAATCTCTACTTGGGCCAACAGAGACCAGATCTGCAAAGCCCTTGTACGGGCTTGTGTCAGACTTCCTAACCCTGACAGAGAGTGTAGAAACTCACTTCCTCCCTACCTCACTGCCATCCTTTTCATCAGGCAGCAGAACACAGCTCTGTAGGCCCTGGTGCACCAACCAGCCAGGAAATACAACCCTTTGGCCAACTCCGGGTCAGCCCCTGAGGCTCCCCTGCCAAATAAGTGGTTGGCTAGCCCTGGAAAGGTAGTGGGACTTCAGGCCCACCTCCAGAAGAGCACAGAGCTCCAGCAACTGAGGAGGGATGATTGAGTGACCTTGGGCACCTCCTCACATTCAGTGGCTCAGAGTGCCTGGCTCACAGAGGGTGCTTAATATGTGTGGAATACACAAAGGCATGAGTCTGATAGGCAGGCCACCCACTGCACACAAGCCTAGTCCACAGCTGGGAACGACCAGCGCTTAATCTCCCAGCTTAAGCAGATTTTCTGAGACCCACTCTGCCAGGAGGCTGCCAACTATCAGATTTCACAGCTCTCGCAGAGGCACTGATCTCTACCTCTCAGAGCACATGAGTGCATTCTGCCAAAAGCCCAGAACAGAACTGTAGGGAGTTGAGCCTGCTGTAGTGGACACATGCCAGGACTGACCAGGGATCTGTCTAGAGGGAGCCTTTCCAGGCTGAAATGTATGAGTCCTTTCACCTAGAGTAAGCAACCAGTGCCTCGGAGATCCCCTTAGCGTGGTCTCCTTCTGCCAGCATATGCACAGCTTTAAAAGGGGGGTCAGGGCCTGCACATAAAACCCAGGAAGGTCGGCAACAAGTCAGGGTAAGGGCACAGATATGCTGAAGTTTGTTGTTAGGCCTCAGCCACTTCATCCCCCAGCCCACCTCACCCAGAAATTGCTTTCGAAGGGATATAATAACAGTAAAAGATAGATTGGATGGATGGATGGGTGGATGTAGAGATAGGGATTGAGGTAGAGATAGAGACAGAGAGATAGAGGAGAGAGAAAGAAGGAAAGAAAAAAGGAGGAGGTTTAAGGCCTGACCATTTTTCATAGGTATAAACATTTCAAAATAAAATGCAAACCTTTAGATAGGAAAGCCGCTATGTTGGAAAGGCTCGAGACAGCCCAGATTTGCCAGCTAAAAGGCAGACCCAGCCTGTTTCAAATGCGGGTTTCCTGACTCCAAATCATCACCCCAGGCTGCACCTGCACGTGGCAGGTTACAGCCTTGGGGCCATAAATTGGATAATTCGTTACTCCCACTTTTAAAAATGTCTTTCAAGATACAAAACCTGCTGTAGAATCAAAGACGAGTTAAATAATTTGGGGGTGGTGATGACAGCTTTCAGACCATTGAGATAGGAGGTAATACCACTTTTTTTGACTCACAAAACCATTTTCCTGCAACCCAAATTCAGTTTCAATCTACACAACAGCTGCTGGCGGTATTATGTAATTCCCTAGAGGCACCTCCTCCTAAAGACAGAAATTTAAATAACTGCATTAAATCCTGGTGACCTTTAGCCCTCAGCAGTGACCTTGAAGCTAATCAGACCTCCATTTTACAAATACCCCGAAGTGCCGGGTATGTTCGGGTGGGCTCCTCCTGGAGCTACATTCATTTTTAAGCTATAAAACCATAGCAACAATTTTTATATAAAAGTTGGAGAATTGCAGTCTGTAAACTACTGGTTTTCACCAGGGTGAATCGCATTGCAAAACGAGCCATAAAAAGTTAAATGAGCAGCAGGAACAGATTCTTCCCCAAGAGCCTCCTCAGGGTCCACCGCCAGGGTCACTGCAGGTGCTGAGCTCCAGTCGTCCGTGTGGGAACCCTCCTGCTGTCCCTCTGTAATCACTAGAGCCCCGTGACCTTGGGGTGCTGGTTGGCTCTGTCACTCAGATGTTAGCTGGGGTTCCGTGGCTGCTTCAGATGAGAGGGACGCCCAGCCCTTCACCAAGGCTCGAAGCCCTCGCCTCGCATCCCTCAGCTCACCACAGGTGCGTACTTGTCTATTGCCTTTGACCTGCAATCCCCTGCTTCTGCTAAAATGTTGGTTCTCACTCTGCATCCATTGATCTCCACTCTGGCACTGACCCAAACGTAGTATCCACTCTCCAAAATCTCCACTTACAGAGCAAATTCAAGTACTTGCACTTACTGTGGACAACAAGGATGTCTGGAGTGCTTGCTAAGTATCAGACACCAGGGAAAACACCCATGTATGTTTTCTCATTTGACCCCCTCAACAACCCTTTGAAAAATATCCAGGACTGTTACCTGTAGCAGAAGGAAGACAGATTCCCAGGGAAGTGACATCACACTCTGTGCAAAAGAAAAACAACAACACAACAATGGTGTGTTGCTCAGTCTGCTGCCCTGGTCTTCAGTTTCTCACAGGCTACCCCGTCCCCGGTAGCCACCCCATCTGCACTCCCACCTTACCTGCCTCTATTCTCTCTCACCCCAATTTTTCTGTTCACTTATTCTTTCCAGAATGAGTTTAGAAATCTCTGTCTTATGCAAGGAACTTCAGCCTCCCCCCAGATTCACACCAACGCGGCTGCCATGGTGCTCAGCAGAGCAAGCTGACCGGACCTGTGGAACAGCAACTTTCCTTAGGAGGTGCTGGGGCTGCAAATAGCAGGTGTGGTCCATACTTCGTATGGTTCCTATTGATGTCGTACCTACTATCCGCAAGCAACCAAACCAGACATCAAGAATAGAGCTGGAACAATTAGTGGACACTTTCCATATTTGTAACTTAACTCTTGTGCACAGAGAGTACGTTTTCACTCTTTTGCAAAGAGTTCAAAAGGACATATTTAATGAGAAGTCTCTCTTACTCTGGTCCCCCAGCCCCTGAATGTCTTCTCCCTGAGGGGGACCCATTTCATCAATGTGTTATCTACATTCCAGGGATGTTTGCGGCATCTACATATACATTTTTTGGATTTCCTTCTAATTGCAATGGTTTTAAGTGGCAGCATTCTGGACCACCATCGGGCACTTTGCTTCTCTCCCTCAACAATAGCTCTGAGCACATAAGAGCTCTTCATTCTTTGTTACAACTACCTAGTATTCTCTCGAGTTCCATAATGTATGTAAAACCAGTCGCCCAAAAAGGGCAACATTCAGGTCGACTCCAATTTTCTGCTGTTGTAAGCTATAGTATAATTAGTATCTTATACATATACCACCTTTTGAAGGGCTTTTGAAAACATCTTAAGTGATATGAGGAGGAACAGAACCTACTTGCAAAGCTCCATAGATGTAGCAAGCCTCTTACATCTCACAGAAGAGAAATTCTGACAAGTGTCTTCCCTCATCCTCCTTCCTCTGCCTGAGTATCTTCACTCATCTCCTGCTTCTCTTTAGTCTCAGAGGGAAGCTGGCTACGTCAAGGATGTCTTTCCCCATCAGTTATCCTCCCCCCTTTTTGCTTACTGCCTCAGTCCCTCCCCTGAACTCATTCCCTCGCATCGCCCACACACACACTAAATCTGCCAAGACAAAACACAACCCACCAACCAATATGCCCCCGGCTCTGTTATCTCATGGTTGTCCTGTCAGCCTTTTGCCAATGAATCGTTGTCGAGCACACGTTCGTTACATCTCCAGTACTGTTCGAAACTCTTTACATGGATTAAGTAACTTAATCCCTGACAACTCCATAAAGAAGTTATGATATTATCTGGCCCATTATTTAAAATGAGAAAATAGGCAGAGAAGTTAAGCAACCTGCCAAAGATGGCATGTGAGGGAGCCAGGGTTCTTGAACAAGCTCTATGGCTACACTCGCCCTCTGCCCCCACAGTTCTCAACAGAGCCGTCCCTACCGGTGCCTCTGCCTCTCGCCTCCGACCCACTCCCTAACCCGACACCTCCCCTGACAACTGCCCACCCTTGCTATTCCACTGAAACCCCCAGAAAGCTACTGGTGACTCCCAAAGCACCAAACCTCAAGAAACTTATTTTACAAACATTATTTTCTAATCATTGTAACATGCAAATAGAAAACAGTACAAATAGAATAAGATGCAATTCTTATACTCAAGGAGCTAACTGTTTAGTAGGCACAAGAGAAACAATGTAATCTGTGTAGAAACACAAACGTGCACAAGATACAGAAGAGCGTTTACCCACCCTGGGAGGTACAAAGAGGCTTTATGAAGGAGATGGCACCCGAACAGCATTTGGAAGGGTGAATAAGAATTGTCCAGGCCGAGCCCTGGCTCGCGTAGCTCAGTGGATTGAGCACGGGCCTGTGAAATAAAAGGTTGCTGGTTCGATTTCCAGTCGGGGCACATGCCTAGGTTGCAGGCCAGGTCCCCAGTAGGGGACACATGAGAGGCAACCACACATTAATGTTTCTCTCCCACTCTTTCTCTTTCCCATACCCTCTCTCTAAAAATACATACATAAAATATTTTAAAAAATAATTGTCCAGAAAAGGTGGAGAGAGTGCTCCTGAAAGACTGAGAGATCAGATACTGTTTGAAGGACACCATTTCAATACTGTAGGGAATAAGCACTGTCCTAAGGAGAGGAAGGGAGTAGGAGGGTGGGGTGACCAGAAGGCTATGGGGGGGAAGAGGCTGGAGAGTCAGGAAGGGCCATATACGCCCTGCTACGGCGCTTGGATGTCGCACCTGCAAGGGAAGGAGCCAGACGCTGCCTCAAGTCCTCCCCATTCAACTCGAGCACCCTTGGGACTCTCCTGTCTGTCACTAGCCTACTCCGGGCCTTTTTAAAACTGTTATAAAAATATCCCTACTGATTTCTTCACCTGCATTGTCTATTCACCCTACATACCACCACCAGCTCATCTTCCTGCTGGTAGGATGTACACCACGTCCTTGCTCAATTACTGCTAGGATTTCCTATTCGAATCTGGCATTCCAGACCTTCCACGATCTGAGTCCAAATCCCTCCCACTGAATTCTCGACCTGCCCCTCTGCGCACCCTCCACTCCTGTGAAACTGATCTTCCAGCTCATCCTTGTTCACTCCAGCGTGTTTCTGATTAGATGCACCCCAACCCTACTTCCCCATGGTAAGTCCCCCAGGATCCTTCTTCCTGGACCCCCACACCTCCCGGAACAATTCATTCATCTTCTAGAGTTTTATCTGCATCTCCTGTACCATTTTATTTACCCCTCTCTTTGGGCCTATTTGGCAATGTAGTTATTTGTATATTTATTCATTTAACATTAAACAGGTATTATTTAGGACCTACTATGTGCCAAGCACTGGGCTAAGTGCTGAGTATACAGAGGTGACCAAAACAGGTTGAGAGGCAGTTTTGCCCCAACTCCAGGGACATTTGGCAATTTCTAGAGATATTTTTTGTTATTGCAACGTGGAGAAGAGGGGCGTTATTGTTAATCTACTGGATAGAGGCCAGGGAGGATGCTAAGCAGCCTGTACAAAGCATGCAACAGCCCCCACAACAGAGGATTCTCCAACTCCAAACGTCAATAGTGACAAGGGTGACAGACCTTGAATAGACCTTTTTAGAGCAACTTGGGGTCAAAGAAGTGCTGTTTCTAATAGTTTATTGTCCTCCATAACACCCAGAACAGTGATTTAATACATGGTAGCTCCTAAATATTTGTAGGAATAAAAATGACTCCCACAGGAGGTAGAAAAGGATAAGTTTTAATTAGAAAAAGCAGTAAGAAATACTACTTAATTTCAGAGGGGAAATCATAGCCTAAACGTCTTTGCTATGGGTGTGGGAAATTAGGTTAGTATTTTACATTCCATTGTTGTGTTTTCTTCATTATAATATTTATCATACAAATCCACCAAGTTATATAACTCATTGGGAAAGCAAGGCAAATCAGGCAATTTTAAGATGTATAAATACATTGATATTCACAGCATATATACGGTGATGGGGGAGCACACTAAGGAACATAAGGCGAAGCTAACACAGCAGAGCACACGCACCAATCGGAAATAGGCTTGCTGTGTCTACGACTATGCTTTCGTATTTAATACCGTGACGGATTCCTGGCACAATCCTCCTCTTCGTTATGGGACTACTAATTTCATCACATGCACCTTGAGTGAACGTGCTCTATTGCACTTGTGAGTATAATGTGAAGAGTCGTCAGAGGTCACTCACGTCAGAGGCCAAGGTAGATGTGACATGCAGCTCTGGAATGGCTCCTGAGTGGGGGCAAATGTCTGGCAGTGGGTGGCACTCAGGATGGCTCACGGAATCTTCACACAGACATGCATGTCAGGGTTGGGCTAACTGAAGCTCCAGCCAAGCCCAGTCCCCCCACAAAAAGGGGGGATTTTCCTGCACAGCTGTCCAAGAAAGGTTTTACTTAAAGGTGTATGCCCTTCAACTTTCAGCCTGAGAAGCATACTGAAAATTGACCTAAGCTGACCCTTTCATTTTACAGAAAGTGAATCAGAGGCAGAAGAGTTCGTGTGAGTTGCTAAAGCAGAGAGCTGGCCAGCAGACACCTGGTGTGGGAGCCTTCCGACTCCACTACATCTCTCTGCAGGGTCTTGCCTTTATACTCTTCTCATTTTTAAGCACATCTCCTATTGTGCAATGGAGAGTACACTGAATGCACCTGGTGCTAGTCACTTGTCTCTTTACTACATGTGCTGTTTGATTTCGAGTGCATTTCACATGGATGTGCACATGTGCTGATATGTTGCTCGTCGAGGGCATACGGTTGGCGTCTGTGTAGCAGCCAGTGTCTGACCCACCAGGGCAATGCGAGTATTCCAGATGGTTTGGAGGGATGTGAAGTGATGCAGGTAATTTGTAACAAAGGTGGGAGTTTCAGGGAGCCCAAAATGCAAAAATTTCCAAAGCCCGTAGAGAAGCAAAGAGGCATGATATCCCCAGGGCTCATGTTCACTGCCATGATCAGAATCCGGCTTGTGAATAAGAACCAGGAGGGACCCTTGCTGTCCCGGCCACTGCTCTCATTGCTGCTTCTACTGCACAGAGGTGGGAAACAAAATAGCTTGTCCCTTTCTCTCACCTCTTATTCTCAGCGGTACCTCCCACTGGCGGAATCTAATAAGCCAGCTGGCTAAAAAGTCTGGGCAATATAGTTTATAGGCTTCTTATCCCAGGAGCAGAGAGAAGGGGGACCTAAGTAGAGAGAAGATAAGTTTGGACCTAAGTAACCACAGACAGCATCTGGCACACCCACCAATCAAAATTTCTCTGTGTGTCCTATATCAGAGGAAGCTGCACATGTATTTAAAAATATGTCCAGCCCTGGTTGGTGTAGCTCAGTGGATTGAGCACAGGCCTGTGAACCAGACGATGGTGGTTCGATTCCCAGTCAGGGCACATGCCTGGGTTGCAGGCCAGTTCCCAGCAGGGGATGCATGAGAGGCAACCATACATTAATATTTCTCTCCTTCCTTTCCCCTCTAAAAGATAAACAAATAAAATCTTTTTTAAAAAATGTGTCCATTGTTGCTTCTACACCTGCCAGCCTCCATAATCTTTTTATTCTTATCTCCTTTCCTTCCCTCTTCATGTATAATGTGTTAAGCAAGGTGCTTTGCATTGGCAGTGCAGAGAGAACCCGAAGGGTTGTATTCTGGTGGAAGGCAAGGTAAGCATTTTGAGCTCTCCCAATTCACTTTCCTTTCTTGTCTTTTGCTATTCCCAGCTTTCTGACTTTCCCATTTCTGACTTTTCCAAGATAGTAATTTCCTTATGGCATGCCAATGCCATTTACTATTCATGCTTTACAATGCTGTTTACACTTCCACAGTGAATGCAGTGACTCATTTGCCTAATAGGACATTATTCCAAGACAAGGGAGGATACTGGTTACTGAGTGTGGGTGATTTCCAGAAGCACATTCAGGTTCCTCAGTCTTAACCTCCAAAGCCGGGACTCCTCTGCAGTCAAAGCTCTCTGTATTTTTATTATAGTCAATTCAAGAGGTTTTAATAAATAATAGACTTAGTCAAAACAAGAAAACACAGAACCGTAGTTTATAGATTTTTCTCATAGATATTCCCTGAAAAATACATAAAAACCAGTTTGTTCACTGATTCAACTAAATTTTTTGACAGTTAACAATGTGTTGGTGCTGAGAATAAAGAAAAAAAGAGAGAAAATTTCTATCCTTTTTTTTAATGTCTTTAATTCTCTCTAATTTTTTTTAAAGATTTTACTTATATATCTTTAGAGGGGAAGAGAAGGAGACAAGGAGAGAAACATCAATGTATGGATGCTTCTTGTGAGTCCCCTGCTGGGAACTGGCCTACAACCCAGGCATGTGCCCCGACTGGGAATCAAACCGCGATCGTGTGGTTCGCAGGCCCATGATCAATCCACTGAGCTACACCAGCCAGGGCTAGTTTCTATTCTTAAGGAGCTTGAAGCCTAGAGGGGGAGGCAGAGAGAAAAAGGAAGAGTGACAACCCAGGGTACAAAGTGCCTAACGACAGTAATGACAGGGCAAGAACATGGTGAGGGGGCGGGGGACCCAGGTTGGCCTGCAGGTTCAGGCGAGGCCCTCAGAGACATTAGAGGAGTGGGAAGGGTCATACAAGCAAAGAAGGAAGGAAGAGCAGCGGGCCTTTTGGCCCTCGGGCACATAACGGTGGGGGCTGGAAACGGAAACCAAGGAAGGCGCAGGAGTGACTTCCACCGAGGGCAAAATGGGATGACGCAGTGGTTGTCCGCAGGACTTGGGGTATGGAAGGACGTCAATATTGCGCAAAAGGCCGTATTCTGAAGGAAGCAGCCACCAGGAAGGCAGCATGGTGGAAGCACCACGAAGGGTGGCTAGGAAGGGATGGGGCTGAGACAGAGGGACCGGCGGGAGGCACTGTGGCACCTACGTGTGAAATGACAAGGACCTAAGCTATGCAGCAGGAGAGGGAAATGAAGAGCAGGGGGCGGGGGCAAGAAACCTATAAGCCAGGGAGGCAGTAAAACATAGTGAGGAGAGTGCGTGAGGGCGGGAAAAGAACCAAAAATGATTCACAGAGTGTTGATTGGAGCAGCCAATGGACCCGTGGTCCAATGACAAAGGCAGGAAAATACAGGAGCAGGACAGGGAAGCTTGGGGACAGGTAAGTGGCATAGTGGGAAATGGCTGGGGGAGAATTTTTAACACATTGAATTTCAAACACCTAGGAAATACCCCGATGGTTGGTGGGAAATACAAATGTGGGGCTCAACAGGCAGGCAGAGCCCGTCCACACGGCTCGGGGAAATAGTCTGCTTCATAGTGAAGCCATGGATGTGCAAGAAATCACACAGGAAGGAGAGAAGACTACCAAGGATGAATTGCTTGAGAAGCTCAATACGTAAAGAACTTACAGAATAAAAGCTACTCACAAAGAAAACTGGGAAAGAATGGTTAGAGAAGAAGGTGTACTCTGCCTCAGGCATGAACCTGTAATTTTCAAGTTGCTTCTGTTGGAAAGTAGCAGGCCATCCTGCCACTTCTAATTCTTCATTGAGGGCTATTAATCGTCTTTAAACTATACTACAGATCTGTGTGCTGCTCTTTGTACCAGGCATCCTGGAAGATGCTGGTGAGCAGTTACATCCATTCCCCTCAAATGTTATGGACAGTGAGTATTCCCCGTGAGCCAGGATTATTCCCGTCTTTAGGCAGAAGAGCCAAAATTAAAGTATTCCTTCAATACTTCAGGATTTATTCTCCCTTTCCCATCGATGCATCAATGATGGGAAATTTTTGCCGGATGGCCAAAAATGTCCATTCCATCTAGGGCCTCACGCCTTTTTAAGGAAATCATAGTTTTAATAGTCCAAACCTTATATCATCTATTACGATTCTTCTTCAACCCCGGCCCCCCATACTCAAATGTCGCTATGCCATAAATTTCAGTGCCCTTAATAAGGCCCAGCATCAAATCCCCATGGATTCCTCATGTTCAATTTCTATGTCACACCTCAGGAAGTCAGGTAAGAAATTCTGTGCCTTCTACATTCGAACTAAATTCAAAAGTAGCAGCTTTCACAATGGAGAGTTTGTCTCACTGGGTAAGTGTCCGCCAGGCCATTACTGTACCTTTCTGCAGCTTTATGAGGTGTGGAGTGAGCATGTTTTAAGAGGGGGAAAAAAATCCCTGAACAGGATCTCTCACGAGTCGGTTGCTGGAGTTGATAGACAGTGAGTGAAACTGAATTGAGGTGGAGGGAGAGATGGGCGTGGCTATGGGACTCTGCCTCATTAACACTCGGCAGCAGAGACCCTGTGGAAGTCTTGAAGGATTGCTGGAAGGATCCCCGGATTCCCAGGTCCTCAGCACGTCTCCAGAAGAAGATGAGGAAACAATAGTGTGTGTATGGGTGCTGGTGTCCGCATGTCCAAGCCAGAACCACAGCCAGACATTCATTGCTCTGCCACCGTCTCCCACTGTGGATGTCCCCTGAAGGCTCTGGCACGGGGCACCGTTTTTCAGACAGAATTTAGTAACTCAGTTGGCATCCACCTGAGCCCTGGCAAGCAGGAATAAAGCTTGTTTCCTCTTAAAGTGACAGCACAATGATAAATAGGTCTCCTGTCTCTCCCCCACTTGTAACACTCACCCCCTGGCTCTGCTGGATATGAAAACTGCTTCCAGGAGCACCTTGCTAGAGAGAGGCCTGTATTGCCCCTGTTCTCCCAAGCAGAGCCCAAAGCAGAGTGCAGGCGCCAAGCTGCCTTCGGAGTCTGGTGACTGTAGACAGTACAGGTTTTCCTCAAGGTCTTTTCACCTGGGAAGAAACCACACAGAACGTCAGTATGCAGTTTAATCCTCCTGCCCAGCTTCCCTGTGAGATAGGTAGTGAGTCTTGAGGACTGTCAAAGCCAGGACAGCTGCAGAGGAAGCCCAACACGGAAAGGGTCCCCGAGAGGAGCTCAGGGGAAGATGCCAGCTGGCCAACAGGACTTCCTCAGGCTGAATTTAACAAGATGCGGGTTCACGGAAGGCCTTTCCATTCTGCATACTGGAGATAGATAGCAACTAAGTTTCCCAAAACCTTGGATTTGCTCCAGACTGACTTTCAAGGCTGCAGATTCTCACAGCAGATCAGGAGAATGCCCGAGTCCCGCACAGGTGCCTTGAAAGCAGCACCGACCTCTACCTCATGCAGAAGCTGCCAGGAGAAAGAGGCACCGTCTGCTCCTTCCCTGTATCCCCATGACCCAAGATGCCCAGGTCTCGGGAGCCCAGGCTTCAAAGCGAGGCCATTTTACTGGTAACAGCAAGCCAACCCACAAACCCAGAAGATGCCTCTCTGGCTCACATCTACTGACTGTTCGGAAACCTTCCATCTCCACCTTTTGCTCCATCCCCTCCTCTTAGCTCTCAAATATGGGTTCAGGAAGGGGGGTCGTCTCTAGTCTGGAAAAATGCAGGCTCCCCTTGGCTGTGCTTTATGGTCCAACCCTTCAGAATCATGTGGGGAGCTCTTAAAGAAACCAACATTCAGACCCCACCACCAGACCCTCTGGATACAGCACCAAGGAATTTTAAATCATCTTTTTAATTAATTTAAATTTTAAAATTTAAGTATAGTCAGTATACAAGTTCTGGAAAAAGTTGAGCCGTTGTTCATATAACCAGAACAATTTGTGCAACATTGATGTAACCTGGAAGCCAAGGAGAGTAGACTGGAATGTGCATGTGTGAACAATGACAACCTCACTGTGCTGGTCAGTGGGGGCAGTAGACACCATTGAGTGAGTATGTGTACTGTGTGGTTGTTACATTCAAAATGACTGAGTGAGTAGAGCAATAAATTTGCATCAAATTTTGCACTCATCTTGAACATTTCTCTACAGTAACTATTTGGATGATTCAGGAGGCTGCAGCTATGGGCAACTGGTGGTCGGTGGCTTCATCATGGCACCCCACCTGATTATGCATCACATCTTATGCAGAATTTCTTGGCAAAACATCAACTCACCCAGGTGTTTCAGCACCCCACAACCTAGATTTGGTGCCCTGTGGCTTCTGGCTTTTCACAAAACTAAAATCACCTGTGAAATGGAAGAGATTTCAAACTGTTGATGAGATTCAGGAACATATAGCAGGGCAGCTGAGGGAGATTGGGAGGACTGTGTGTGGTCCCAAGGTGCCCACTTTGAAGGGGACTGAGGCATCATTGTCCTATGTACAATGTTTCTTATAGCTTGTATCTTCTTCAATAAATGTCTCTATTGTTCACATTATATGGCTGGGTATCTTCTGGACAGACTCAGTACAATATTAGTGTCAACTCTATAGTATAGTGATAGATCATTTTATTTTTTATTTAGTCCTTATTACATGTTTTCCCATTACCATTTAGTCCCCTTATGCCCCCCTCACCCCAGAAATCACCACACTACTGTCCACGTCAATGAGTCCTTTTACCTTTTTGTTCAGTCCCTCTGCCCCCTAACCTCCCCACCCCCAGTAGCTGTCATCTGCTCTCCATCTATGAGTCTGTCCCCATTTCCCTTGTTAGTTCAATTTGTTCATTAGATTCCGCATATGAGTGAATCGTATGGGATTCGTCTTTCCCTGACTGGCTATTTCACTTAGCACAATGTTCTCCAGGTCCATCCATACTGTCACAAAGGGTAAAATTTTCTTCTTTTTTTATGGCTGGGTAATATATCATTTTAAAAAGGGACTCGGATGATTCTGATGCAGCCATCTATCCGCAGGCTGGCTTTGAAAGAGGAAGCATTCCCGACCTGAAGATAAATTTTCACTCTGCCACCACTGCCTACGTATTTAAACAAATTATTTTAATATCTCCAGGCCTCATTTCCTCATCTCTATGGCACAAGAATCTACTGATGTTTTTAAAGCAGTGATTTTTTATTTGCGTTTCCTTGCTGCCCTCTAAGCCTGAGCATTTCGCCTAAGATTTAGGGTCCCAGAGAAGAAGAGGGCGGGACCCGTGGGGCCATGCACCTTCTACTATTTGGTGAGCCAAAGCTCCGGACAGTGGTCTTTAAATTTCCAGAAACTTTCACTTTCCAAAACACCTGGGGTCTGGATAGTTATGAGGAAATCCGCGTTATGTTTGCTATACTTTCCCATCTCCCTCCTCCCTCTCTCTACAGCGCAAGGTAGACAACTCAACCAGAGGAAGCCACCTCAAATCTTACCTCAGATGCATTTTCCTAAGGTGTAAAACCACCGAGCAACCAATGAGAAGCCCACTTTGCAATATGCGCCTCTGCAAAGCCCACTTGAACTGCCATAACAACTCTCCCATCCATTTCATAGAGATACATTTCCAACACAACTATGTCTATGTTTAATAATCAACCATAGAAACATGTAATATGTGGGTACATATGTATACATTCCCCCGAGCAACTGTATGCTAAGAACAATTCTAACGAGAACTTAATCCATAATACATTTTCTAACAGAGTGCTATGTGACCCCCCAAAAATTAACAAATTAAAATTTTCAGTGTATATATTTGCATTGAGAAAAAAATGATAGGGTATTAATATATGACATGACATTCAGGAATATAAATATATCATGTTAGGATAAAGCTCTATAGAAGTGAAATGAAAATAATTTCAAGTAGAAA
Organism: Sturnira hondurensis; assembly: GCF_014824575.4. Lineage (NCBI taxonomy): Eukaryota > Metazoa > Chordata > Mammalia > Chiroptera > Phyllostomidae > Sturnira > Sturnira hondurensis. Next base: position 26,238,433 of record NW_028080827.1, on the reverse strand, counting down.
TAGGAAAAAAACTCCCAACTACTTAAAAAAGAAGAGCTTGTTTGTGTGCATTTTGAAATGTGGGTATTAAATCATGATGATATTTAGATTCCACTGGGTAAAATTTTTAAATGCTATAACAGTTTCATTTTGAAATGTCAATATTTACAATATACCACGAGTTACATCCTTTGCAACTATTTAATTTAAATGGAAAGCATCTGATATCAACTTGAAAAGGAGGCCATAGCTTTTAGAAGTTTTTAAAGGAGCACACAGAAACAGAGTTTGAAGACCACTGGGCTCTCATGGGGATGTACTGCACATCAAGGCAGTGAGAATGAACCAGGTGACATGGGGCTGGTGGAAGCCATAGCCTCCTAGCCAGAGGAAGTGGCAAGTTGGTGCCCTGTGCCCCCAGACAGGTGTACCGAGGCTGCCTTGTGGGCTTCCCATGGCCTATGTGTGGGGATCCCGAAGTTTCCACAAGCAACAGCGCAGCCTCCAAGGTGCTGAAGGCTCACCCTCCAGACTGCAGGACAGCACAAGTGGTCACACCCCAGCAGTGTGAGACACATCGGACCCCAGAAGACCAGACAGGCCCGTTTACCCTCCCTGGCCACCGGGTGCACAGAGCAGAGCAGTGAGTTTCTAGTAGTCCCATCCCCTGACCCCAGCACATCCTGCCCGACACCCAGGACCATGCCGGAGGAGAAGGGGAAGTGAGGAAAATTGCAGGACTACCTGATCATCGAGGATGGTTGAGTCATCCAAAAGAAATTAAACAGCACTGATAGGGAATTTAACTTAGAAAACTCTGGCCATTTAAACAGGAAAGAGACAATAAACCAGAAAAGACTGAGGTGTTGTTAATTGGCAAGACTCAGCTATGTGCTGCCCAGGAGGGTGGGGACTCATAAGGAGGGTCAAATCAGCTAGAGAAAATACGAGTCCACATTGGTTTTGACGATCTCTGTGTGTCTTTGTGCACTGAGTGTCTCATGAGCATCCTATCACACCCATGAGGCAGGGTTAATGATATTTACATCCTATCACACCTATGAGGCAGGGTTAATGATATTTACATCCTATTACACCTATGAGGCAGGGTTAATGATATTTACATCCTATCACACCTATGAGGCAGGGTTAATGATATTTACCTTGCATGGTTCCCATACAAATTAGAGAGAATGTACTAAGTCACCCAGCACATGTGCCCCACAAAGGGCAACTATCACGGCGTTTAGAAAGCTGCCAGCCTCTACTGCCGCCTGTGAAGTGATGAAAAGACATTGGGACTTGGTCTTTGGAGCCTGCCTCAAGCTCTCCTCCCCTTTATTAAGTGACACTGGCACTCTTTGGACACTGAAGCCCACTTCTTATAGAGGCAGGAGGCCCGCTCTCCTGTGACATTCTGTATTTTGTCCCTGGGCACCTGGGCTGCTGCTTGGAGCTGCCATATCTTACAGAGCCAGAGAGAAACAGTTCTAATGAAAAAGTCTTCTCAATCTTCTTAGGATCAGTCCTCTGATACCTGGGGCCTTGTTATTAGTAAGCCTGACCTTCCTTAGGACAGGTTTGTTCAGGGCATGCCCATATGCCCTGCAAAGAGGCCTCTGTAAGCCCAGAAGTCTCCTGACAAAGCTGGATCCCAAAGGGTGCAGAGCACCCAGCCGTCAGTCTACTAGAACATGAGCCACCAGGCCACTTCCCAGACCTTGTGCCCAGCTTCCTATTCTTTCTCTCGGAGAGGGCTACCCAGATGCTAATCAATTCAGACTTCACAAGGGCTGGCTCTGCCCCACCAGACCTTACCCTTACTCTCCCCCACCAGTTGAAAGAACTGGGCCTCACATGTTGCTCTTAGAGAAAACCCTAACTGTGCCGATGACAAAAACACCCCCACAGATTAAAAACAAACAAACAATGAAAAAACCCACTTTCAAGTTAGATTTTTGCACCAAGTTCTCTTAGATAATGAATCCATTGTTAATTAAGTGTATCAAGTGCAGGCCAGTACCAGGAGGACCTTACGGCCAAGCGAGGGATATGTGTGTGAAAAATGTAATGATAAAGAAAACCTCGGCTAAAATTGGAGTTGGGAAGGCCTGTAGAGGGAGCTCTTATGCCCAAAAAGTGGTGGTCAATTACCCTGAATAGGTAGATGTCAATTGCACCAAACAGGAAGCTGGATCCATTACAGCCCAAGTTAATTCAGTTGCAGGCCCCAACAAAAAGAAAAAGAAAAAAAAACAGAACTGTAACTACTCTACTGCTCCATCAAAAGGAAACAAGACTTTATTCTTGTCTAGCAACAAGCCCAGCCAATGAAAGTGCTACAGCTCAGCCAATGAGAAGCCATCCTCATCTGAACTCTTACTTTCTTTCAATGAACTTGTGTTTTCCTTTGCTGATAATTTCCTTGTCCTACCCTCCTTTCTATAAAAGCCTTCCATCTTGTATAACCCTTGGAGATCTCTCTGCTTTCCAGATGAGATGCTGGCCAGTTCATGGATCATTTAGTAAAGCCAATTAGGTCTTCATATTTACTTAAATTTTGTTTATTAACACAATGTCAATGTGTTATTAACACATTGTGTTAATAACACAAAGTGTCAATGGCTTTGACACTTACAAATGAAATATATTATGCACATTGCCAGAGCAATCATCAAACTCCTTCCCCTGGGGCCAACGGTCAGCCTAAAGCCATCAGCACATGCCACCTGCTGTATCAGCTCCCCAAGATCCATAAACTAAAGGGTTAATACACAGCAGATGGGGGCCATATTGGTCATCTTTCCGCCCTATTGGCCTTCATTAGTGACTGATAAACAGACCCAGAAATAGTGACCATCTGATCATCTATACAGAAAGCCCAAATGAGTTTGGATGGCCCTTGGAATGTTCCCCACCATGTACATAGCCAAATACAGGTAGATCTTGCTTGAAGGAAAATCCAACTCTAAAACTTGGGTCTAAACAAAAAGCCAACTGGGAGTTCTAATTCTTTTTACATGCTTAATAAAAGATAGGATTCATGTAAACAACAGTTTTCTCCTAGTGCAATTAAAATGTTTCCATTTATGTATAATTTATACCCAGGAGTGATAAATTTGCTCAGGAAGATGTCCACTGGGTAAACTGAGTTCAAGCATTCATTCACTCATTGAACAAAAATGCACTGAGTACCTGCAGTAGTATAATGCCAGGCACTGCGCTAGGTGCCAGTGACACAGGAGTGAACACAACAGAAAACAGTTTTGCATGGAGCTGACATTCCGGCGAGAGCAGACAGGTGACAAGCAAATACGCATGTGTTAACTTGGGGTAAGAGCTCTATACAAAATAAAGCAGAGTAAATGGGGTGTTGGAGTAACTATTAGAAGGTAGGGAATGAGGTGCTATCTTTATAGGGAAGGCTGCTCTGCTGGGTGTGAAGTTCTAGGAAGAGGAAACAAAGGGGCAAATGCTTGAAGTCAGAGCTTGCTCACTGTTTCTGAAGAACAGCAGAGGAGGCTGGGGCCCAGCTGCGGGGGCCCTGCCCTGGAGACCTGAGGGGCAGTGTGGGCGGGGATAAGGTCAGAGAGTGAGCCAGGACTTTTATCTGAGCTGCCTAAAGGAGGCATTTGTCCTGGAGTAGCTCTTGATATGCTCAGCATATAGTCAGGACTCAGACTCGCCCTGACTCTTCTAGAAAATTCAATCATAAAATGCTAAACCAAGTTTAGAAACTCTAAATACATTTTAGATTAAAAAACAATTTCCTTCCAATATCCTGTAACTTTACGCAGGGATACCCATGGCAAGCTGGACACAGCATGTGGTGATTCCTTCTCACTGAATACACGTGCCCACGGCTCCCCAGGCCAAGAGAGGAACGGGTGGTGGTGCTCTCCCATACTGAATTCCACTCTGCTTTTGAGTAGGTCTCTGTGTCACAACTCCGGCTCCCAGAAGGCTCCCTGGTACACCAGCGGCTGACAGCTCCGTATGCAGTATTCATCAGGAAGATTATGCTCTGTTGCTGACCTCCACGCTCCCTGTAATAAATGTGAGCGGCCTAGGAAGCAAAGCAAACCCAACCCCACGTCACCCCTTACCCCAAGAGCAGTATTCTTCAAATTCTTGCCTATTCTTTTGATGACTTAGCCTTTATCCTACACTTTTAAAAATGAAAACAATATCAACAACGTTCACAGTTATTTTCCCCCTTCATATCTCTAAGGAAATCAGTTACTAGGACAGGAGAAGGGCCAGGATCTCAGGGCCCCCATGGGGTGTCTGCCACAGTGAGGTCAAAGGAAGATGGTTTCTTCCTGCGGGCAAGCTACACCGTCAGGTACCACGCTGGGCTGTAGGAAGTTACCTGGTGGCATCTCAGAAAGAGATAAGAGCTGCTTGTAAAAACTTCCCAAAGAGGCAATCTATCTCTCCAAAGGATACTGGCTTCTTATCTAAGCAAAAGAATAAGTAGGAGAAAATTTAGTAAATAATGACCCAACTCCCAAAAGCTACTAACAAGTTTTTTTTTGTTTTTTTTTTAACAAAAATAGCTTCTAAGCCCTGGCTGGCATAGCTCAGTGGATTGAGCGCGGGCCTGCGAACCAGAGGATCGTGGTTCGATTCCCAGTCAGGGCACATGCCTGGGTTGCAGGCCAGTTCCCTGCAGGCGAACTCCCAGCAGGGGACGCACGAAAGGCAACCATACATTGATATTTCTCTTCCTCTCTCCTTCCCCTCTAAAGATAAATAAATATATGAAATCTTTAAAAAAATAGCTTCTATAAAAAATAAAGCATGCCCATTGTAGAAATGTATCCAGACAATCCAGAAAAGCATGAAGAAGAAAGTGAAAAAAAATGTCATCACCCAGAGATAACCTCATGTTAATATCTGGTAAAAACTTTTCCAGACTTCCTTTTATGAATGAGAACACACACAATTCTACACAAATGGACTCAAAGCAGACAGAGATTTTGGACCTGCTTTTCTCAGTGTCAAGTATCCTGACAGCTTTCCAAAGTGCTTAATGTAGACCCAAACCTTCATTGTAAGTAGCTGCATAATATTCCGTTATACAAATAGTGAGGGTCACACAATTACTTCACACTTGTACATATGAAGAAACTGGCTTCTTTATGAGTCATGCAAGCACCCATTCACTAGCTCATGAAGTAAAAATAATGCAGTCCAATTCTGTAATCTCAGTGCAATCCCCCCATGTGAACTGTCCCTGAAGGATAGTATTTTTTCCAGGCAAAATATTTAATCCCTCATATTCATTTCACTTTCATAGTCTTTCACTAAGAAGGCATCTGGCTGTGTCGCAGGAAAGGGTACATGTCCTGTGACATTACAGCAACAAAGGGAATGGATTCTCAGAGGCATCTCCCTTGTCTGGTCCTCTGAACCCAACCCAGGATTTCAGTGACGTGGCAGGTCTTACCTGCTCCCTGAACTGAGGCTGCTGAGATGCAACTGGCCACCTGGTTTTTGTTCAAGCAATGAACAGAGCCCACCCGCGCTAGCACCCACTGTCTACCCCCGTGGTCACAGACACCCCAGAAAAGAGTGGGTCTTCCACGCAACACAGCCAGTGTCAGGGCCGTCAAGTTAACACACTTGAGAAGAGGCTCTACTGTTGACATCTTCCACTGCACCCTTGGGATACTTACAAAAAGAAATTTTGCAAACCCAGGGTGGCTGCCCAGGTATCTTCTCCAAGAGACAAACCTGCCATGCCCTCAGCCAATTGGTCCTGGCCTCAAAGCTCTCAAATCCGGCAGCCTCTTCCACCTCTTGCCCCCAAATCCCTGCTTATCCACTGGGGCTCTTAGCATCTCCACAGCCCCTTGAGGTTGCAGTGGCTGGTGCTTCTCGGCCCAGAATCCTCTTGATAGCAGAGCCCACGATTAGTAAAACACTCTTCAGTTGGGTTTACAAATTCCTTAGCCACTTCTGCTGTTCCATCACCTGTCTCACCAACCTTTTTGGAATCTAGGTACTGCATCATCGGGACCTTATTTCTGCCCTGTGTTTCCACGGTATCGATCCCATCGTCCTCTATTCTCCCCATCAGGGCACTGAGCACATCGCCCCTCCTCACCTGCAGGCTCCGTGACAGTGGAGAGCAGGTATGCTGTGTTTACTGCTCAGTTCACACTGCCCTGCACAGGGGCCGAAATGTTGTACATGCTCAAGGCACATTTCAGGAGCGGACAAAGAAAAGAATGAATAAATACATAAATGAGGCTCCCACACCGGTATGGTCCTGGGCTGGGGATTTCCAGTCTAGGACTTGGCCGAGGACTCATCTTCTGGGTCTGTCAGAATCCAGGTAGGCAACCTGGACAGGAGGATCTCATTCCTCCTCTGAGATAAGTCTCACTGTGTCTAGAAACCAGATCAAATATTTACAAGTGGGGAATGTGAGAGAGGCTCAGCATTCAGAAATACGCTATTTTCTGACACCCGAAGGGAGGCGTGGGGCAGACAGAGAGACTGCTGCTCACGGCAGGGACACCGTCAGTCCCCTGCAAGTCCTGCTCTCCCACAGTCGCACTAATAACTGACTTGTCAAACAACTCGAATAAGTACATTTTATGGTCCAGGGCCTATCCTTTCAGGATCCTCATTATTTTAAACCAGTTTTATAGCAATGAGAAAATAAAATGTACAATACCATAAACTGCTTTTCACTCAGCGTCAACCAGCAGTTCTGTCGAAGCACTGTTTCTAAATCCAAAGGGAGAACGTTGTTTGTGCCAAATAATGTGTTACTGCGATAGGGTAATTGTCAAAAAGGTAACTTCACATTAATGTTAATCCACTGAAATAAACTAAAGTACTTTTTAAATGAAAAATTTTGCCAGCTTCTAAAAAATGACTCTGGAGTTTTGTTATCATTGTTTGTTTTTCTGATGAAAAAACATTACTAATATTTTTCTTTTTTAATTTTTTTAAATTTATTTTATTTTTTAAGATTTTATTTATTTATCTTTAGAGGGGAAGAAAAGAAGAGAGGGAGAGAAATGTCAATGTATGGTTGCGTCTCATGTGTCCCCTGCTGGGAACTGGCCTGCAACCCAGGCATGTGCCCTGACCGGGAATTGAACCACGATCCTTTGGTCGGCAAGCCTGAGCTCAATCCACTGAGCTATACCAGCCAGGGCAGAAAATCTTACTGATATTTTTCTGAGTTAAACATGTAAGTATAATTGGCTTTGGCCAGCCAATAAATGGGGCAGGAGACTTGAAGTTTCTTTGTACTGTGAATAAGTTATATTACTAATTATCTTGCTAACAACTGCCTCTGCTCAGGGTGTGTTTATTGAAAAATCCCTTTCTAAAACAAAAATGTTATTTCTTTCCAGATTTTTGCTGGATGGAGATGGGGAGGCACCATCCTGCCACACTCTTAACTTCAGACCCAGGGAGGATCAGCTCCAAACGCACTGTCCCTAAGGCCCTCACTCATCTGAGCTGCCTCAGCCCGACACAGTCACTGGTCTGTTCCCCCCAGCGTGGGCCAGCACTGTCTCATGGCCATCACCTTTAGAGCGCCCCCCACTGGAAATCCAGTGTTGTGGTTAACCTTCTCTTCCATTCAGATTGTCCTTCAGTCTTCTTCTATTAAAATCGTATCCCAGAGAGCTACTATCCAATACAGTGCCTATAGATAACAATACTATACTGCATACTTGAAATTTTCTAAGAGGTAGACCTTATGTTAAGCACTCTTACTATACGTGCATACACACAAAATAATAATAACGGGGCAAGAAGAGAGAGGAAACTTTGGGAGGTGATAAACATCTGTGGCCTTGGAGGTGCTGATGGCTTCCCGGGCATATCTCCAAACTCACTGAGTTGTATACACTATAATGTACAGTTTTCTACATGTCAACCATACCTCAATAAAGAGGTTTCTAAAAATAAAAAAATGTAAATTAAGAAAAAAATGCCTAGTCATGTTGCTCTCTCAGCTTATGACCTAGCATGGCTGATTGTGAAGATTCTATTACATTTTTCTTCCACCAAGATCACTGCTCCTACTCACGGGTTGTGTGGAAATCAGCATTTTATTCACCCAGGAATAAAAAATGTCACCATCAGGCATCATGTGCAACAAAGTTCTATTTCCAGGCTTATAAAAGACAAGTACATCCAAAATTAATATAAAATAGTCCTGGAAAAGACATTGTTAAAACCAAAGCTGATAACTTAGTTTTAATTTGGTGATCACCAATATTTTCATATTAATAACACAAGCAACAACATAGTGACACCGGGAAGCCAAGAAAAGGTATCTTGGAAAAAGGGTCCATATTGTGCAGTTAGTGTGAGTTTCTCTACACACGTCCCTCAACCTGAGGCATTCTGCAAACATCACAGGTGGTATTTCAAAGCCAAGATGGAATCACAGAGGTCTGCGGTATGTTTCATAATTCAAATTTCAATGGGGATTTCTGAATTTACTCGTAAACCTTTGAAATAATTGTGTAGGGATGTAATCACAATTTCCACTAACCACATTGCTGGAGATGTTGTTTCGGTGTATGTCAGATTTTTTGGAACAGCAGTTTGAGACAATGTGATTTGATTAAGTGTGAGAGATTTTCCTGGCTGAGTGCATAAGCATGTAATTCATATTTTTAAACACATGTTATGAAATGCACATTGCCTCTTGAACTTTCTATCAATTCTCCTTACTCTAGCCTCATGCCTTTGATTTTTTATTAAAGTGATCTTCTTTTCAGCATTATTTTCTTATTCCTAACTTCAAAGTAATTATTTATAGGACCTTATTTTCTACTAACCCTTGAAAATCTATTTCTCTCCCACCCTCATCTTTCTTTGGTATCAGTTTTCTGCAACAATTCTTGGGAGTGGTGTAGGGTCATAACAGCTAACATTCACTGGCTGCTCACTATAGGGCAGGGACTACATTATCTCATTTCACTCCCTGAAAACAGTTGTACATTCTGCTGATACTTTTGCTTAGTAGAGTCTGTGAAAGCCCCATCTACAAGTATGAGAATTAGCAGCTGCTTTGCTGCTTGGAGTAGACCAAAACCGCAATCTGCTCTGTGTTCAAACCCAGGGACTGAGCATGGCTGTGGGTCCGGCTGACCACAGAAAGCGTCTGGATGATTTCACTTCACACCTTTAGGAATATTTCTCACTGTGCTAATTCAAGGAAAATGGTTTCTCATGGATGATATCTGACTGTAATAAATGGCTGAAATGCTTTCCCAATAAATATTGTAAAATGAAACAAGTGCAAAACCACAGTTGGAAAATCAGCAGACGAGAAGTGCTGCAAGGAGGGTGGGCCAGCCTTCCAGCAGAAGGCAGAGTCCCTGGGAGGCAGCAGGGATGCGTGTCAGCAGGACGTTTCCCTGATGCTTGCAGGAAATTTGCCATTCACTTAAGCATTCCCCCACTCAAGTTCACTATGCCATGCAGAGCAACTCTGCTGGGTCTCAGCAGCACACAAAGATGCACGTGCTTCAGTCCCGAGGAGTTGCCAGCTGGTGGGAATGCAGGGACCTGATAGGAGGTGGTGAAGGCCCTGCCACCCATATATACACGTGCAGAGCACTTCCTGAGCATGAAGAGAAAACCCAAGTCCCTGAGCTGAAGGAGGTGCCAAAGGGCAGTGAGTCTGAATTTGTTGGAGGAAAAAGACCTGCAGAAGATGTTGAAAGGGAACAAGGAGGCAGAATTCGGTGGCAGGAAATGGCTCCTCTCCCGCCTCTAGAAACCATGGAGGTTGAGCGACACACCAGTTGAGAGCTACACACAGGCCATCTCTTCCTATATAACCCAAAGTTTCTGCGAAATGCAAAGCTCAGAGTGTGTAGTTGTAGCATCTCTTGGGAGTTCAAATACCCTGCATAAATAGCAAGTGAAGCTTGGTAACTGTTTACTTGATAAATATAGCAGACACTCTAAAACATCCACTGTTAGAGTCCTCAGGCTTAACAACATCAAAAGCAAATACATACCATTTGCTCTTTATAGGGCTTTGTGATCCAATAAAAATGGAAAACACAGACCATTGCATTAATACCCAATCCCAATATGACAACGAGGCTTAAGAAACACTGGGATATGCCATCTGGAGTAAAAGAAAAGGAGAATGACCAAGTATAACTAAACTGTCTGCAGCGGATCCAAACTAGTAATGTAATAATACTTACAGCTGCAGACAGATTGTCAGGGGACCTTAACTGATGTGTTGTGATCTGTGAGTTTCCTGATCCCGAGAAAAAAATAAATGAATAAACGAAGAAGTCTTTCCCACACAAGACATAAAGCAGAGGGGAAAATGAATTATCTGTCATGATACAAAATGTGTCTTACATTGATCAGTCAGGCAATTTCATGTTTTTGTGACTAGCCTTGACAACTAGTAAAATCCTATATCTTTAAGTCAAATGTACCAAATTTGTAAAGTTGCCATGGAAATAATATAGGCTTTGGGGCTAGGTGACATTTGGCCCCTTGACTCCACTCTTTACCATTAAGGTGACTTTGAGCAACACATTTAAACCTCTTTAATCTCAGTTTTATTCAGCTATGTTTTTTAAAATTACTTGTCCTTGCAGCATTGTTATAAGATTTCAGGTTATGTACAGAAAGAGCAAATATCAAGTACCCACTAACTTATAACTACTATTATTATTACTTCAATTAAAAGGATTGGAGTCTCTTTAAAGATCAACAAACAATATTTCCTGAGGCAAGATTTCAAAAAATATTACCAATATAACATCTTTTTTTTAAAAAGTCAGAATTAAAAGGAATACTAAAATAGTACAATAACCCAAAACAAGAAGGAAAGGAGAAATGAGAAAACAAAATACTTGAAGAACAATCAAAACACAAATAATATGAGGGTAGGCCTAAGTTCAAATATATCATTAATTACATTAACTATAAATGGCCTGAGTATATTGATTAAAAGATGGAGATTGTTAGAAGGAAAAAGCAAAATTACCCAACTGTATATATCTATAAGGAACTCAGTCCAAAATAATAATATAAGTAGATTAAAAGAAAAAGATGAAAAAAAGATACACTATCTGAACACTAATGAAAAACAAAAGTGATGAAGTGGCCATATTAATATACAAGGTAACTTTAGAGCAAAGAAAATTTCCAGAGATAAGGAAGGAATTATATAACGATAAAAGGGTCAATTCACCAAGAAAACATACAATCCTAAATGTGTATGCAATTAACACAGACTCCAAATGCTTGAAGCAGAAACTGACAAACTGAAAAAGGGAGTAGAAGAAAAACCACAATGATGTTTGGAGACTTCGACAATCTTCTCTAGGTCATAGATAAAATCAGTACATGGAAAATCGGCAAAGGTGTAGGAGCGCCGAGCAACATCACAATCCAACTGGATCTAATTTTACTTAAAACGCATTCTACTCAGTAACAGCAAAATAAACATTTTTTCAAGTGCACATGGAACATTTGGCAATTATTTAGAAATAAACCTCAACAAATTTAAAAGACTTGAAAGCATGCAAATGAGTTATCTGACTATTATAGAATTAAACTAGAAACTGGTTAATAGAAAGATAATAGAAAAATCCTTCAAATATTTGGAAATTAAACAACACACTTCTAAAGGATTTATAGTTCAAAGTGGAAGTATCAAGGGGAATATTTTTTTAAATTTAAACTGAATTAAAATGAAAATAAACACTAAGATTTGTAGGATGCCTCTAACATAGTGCTACAGGGAATGGTTATAGCACTAAATACTAATATTAGAAAAAAGGGTTTGAAATAGGCAATCTGAGATTCTACCTTAAGTAACTAAGAGAGAATAGCAAAATTAAGCCAAAGCAAGCCAAAGGATGGAAACAATAAGAAGCAGTTAATCCATAAGTTTGGAGCAGAAAAAGAATACAGAAAACTTGTGAAACAAATAGCTGATTATTTGAAAAGATAAATAAAATTGATTAGCCTCTAGCAAGACACACATAAAAAAAGAGAGAAAAATACAAATTATTAATGCCACAAATGAAAAAGGAGATATCACTACAGACCATACAGATCAAAAGAACAATGAGAGAAAACTGCCAACAACTCCACACACATAAATTTGACGACTGAGATGAAATGGACAAATTCCTCAAAAGATATAAACTATAAAAATCATCCAAGATGAAACAGATAAACTGAACAGTTCTATAACTCTAATTAATAAATGCCTTAAAAAAAAACAACTATCTTCAGGACCAAATGTCTTCTCTGGTGACTTGTACCAACAAACAAATCACATGTTCATTGCAGTGTTATTTATAATAGCCAAGCTACGGAAACAATTTAAGTGTCAGCAGTGGATGAATGGACGGAGAAGTTGTGGCACACATATGCAGTAGGATACTATTCAGCCATAAAAAAGGAAGGAAATCCTGCCATTTGCGACAACATAGACAGACCTTGAGGGAATTGTGCTAAGTGAAATAAGTCAGACGGAAAAAGACAAATACTGTATGATCTCATCTACATGTGGAATCTACAATACAAAACAAAGAAACAGCAACAAAAACCAAGCTTACACATGCGGAGAACAGACTGGTTGTTTCCAGAAGGGAAGATGTGGTGGGGCAGTGGAGGAAATGGGGGAATGAGTCAAAATATTCAGTTATAAAATAAATAAGTCATAGGGATATAATGCACAGCATGAAGATGGTAGTTAATACTGCTGTATTGTGTATTTGAAAGTCAATAAGAGCCTTGGTTGGTGTGGCTCAGTGGATTGAGCGCTGGCCTACAAACCCAAGGTTGCGGGTCTCATTCCCAGTCAGGGCACATGCCTGGGTTACAAGCCAGGACTCTAATTAGGGGCATGTGAGAGGTAACCGATCAATTTATCTCTTGTACATCTATGCTTCTCCCCCTCTCTTTTTCCCTTGCTCCCCCTCTCTCTAAAACTAACTAAATAAATAAATCTTTAAAAACAAAGAAAGTTGCTAAGAGAGTAGATTTTAAAAGTTCTCACCACAAGAAAAAAAGTATAACTATGATGACATATCATGACTAGACTTACTGTGGTGAATATTTCATGGTGTATACGAATATCAAATCATTCTGTTATACATCTAAAACTAAAATAATGCTATGTGTGAATTATACCTTGATAAAAATAAATGTATTAATTAAAAAGAAAAGTAAATTACACAAATTCTATAGATCTCTTTTAGAAAATGGAAGAGCAGATAAACTTTTCACCTCATTCTGTGACCAAGGCCATTACCCTGATACCAAAGCTAGATAATGAACGTTAAAAGAAAAATTCAAGACCAGTATCTCTCACGAACATAAATGTAAAAATCGTCAACAAAATGTCAGTAAATTGAATCCAGCAACACATAAAAGGAATAATATGCCACAACCAAACAGGGTTTATTTTAAAAATCTAAGGCTGGTTCATATTTAAAATGCAATTGTGTAATCCACCATGTTAACCTTCTAAAGAAAAAATACCACATGATCTTATCAATTGAGGAAGAAAAGACATTTGAAAAAAATATAAATTAAAAAAACATTTTTAAGACATTTTTAAAAATCAGTGTCCATTATAACAAACTAGGAATACAAAGGACCTTTCTCCACTTGACAAAAAGGCACCCACGGAAAAGACCGACAGCTAACATCCCAGTGGATGACGTAAGCTGAAAGTGTTCTCCCCAGCACTGGACACGAGGCAAGGATGTCCGCCTTCTCCAGTCCTACTCAATATCAGGAAGTCTTAGCCAGTGCAGTTGGCAAGAAATAGAAATAAAAGACATACCAAATAGGAAGGAGTGAATATAACTGCCCCTATTCATAGATGGCATGATTGTCTACATAGAAAAGTATTAGCAATGTGGAAAAAATAAGGAATTAATAAATGAGTTAGTGTGGCCTCAGGATTAAAGGTTATCTCCCAAAACTCAGTCATGTTTCTGTCTACTACAATGAACATGGAAAACAAACCACTAAGTACATGCTACCGTGTGCAATGGCTCCAACAATAAAACACGCAGGCATAAAGCTAGCAAAATATGTAGAATCTAATTTTTTGGAGAGGTGCAGCCATCTGTACCCTGATTTGGGGAGTAGTTACATGAATTTTTATATGTGTTAAAATTCACAGAACTATACATACAAAAAATCAATTTTACTGTATGTTAATTTAAGAAGTAATTTTTTAAAAAACAAAAACAATAACTTTTAGAAGTATGAACGTGGCATCATTTAGACCAAATTCCTTGGGGTTAGGTAACTGTATGACAATGACAATGCTGTGAATGTCCACAATCAAAACGCAGATCTGGATAGAACATAATAATGTGGACATGAACATGACTGAGTTTTATTTACTGGCCTAGGGTAAGGAAGCAGATCACAATCTTTACTTGGTATTTATTTACTTTAGAGAATTGGAGAGCAGAAGTCTAATTTATGACAAGGAAGATTGGCTGTCTAGAGACATTTATGAGGCTACTCCTTGATAATATGATGGGCCAAATCAAATTGGATTTTATGATCAATACTCTTCATAATAAAGAGACTGAAGCCAGGTGGACTAAAAGAGTCAGTCTTCCTTAATCTACTAAATTTTATTTGCTATGTCTTATTCTCCAAGAACTGACTGTTTATTAATAGACATCTATAATACAAATGGCCAGAAATTCTCTGTCCAGATATCAACTACAGCCCACTGTCTCCATTAGTAATTTTGCTATGCCAGAATTTAATTGGGCTTGAGAGCTATGCTTGCCAACTTTTTCTAAATATAGTACTTTCAAGCTTTATACAGAATATGATACTTGGGCACTCAATGCTTTTCTTTTCTTGCTTGAAAATCAGTGACAGGTGTGGGAGAAAAATCTGTGAGCAGGGTGAAAGCAAATGGATGTGAAAGAGTCTCTAGAATAGTGTCATTTCCAGAGACATTCACTCATGCATTTATTAATTCATTAATTTACTCAACAAATAGTTACAGAGTACCAACTGCGTGATAGGCATTATGCTGATGAGTAAGACAGGCAAGGTTCCAGCTCCATAGAGCTTGCAATTCAGTGGCAAAGGGGGAACAAATATAATCAAGTCAGTGGCAAAGTAAATAAGATATTCACAGCTTATTAGAGGCATTAGAAAGGCAAAGCCAGGCGAGGTGATCAGAGAGCAGTGGGGGGAGGTGCCCTGAAAGGTATGATCAGAAGAGGCCCACTCTGGAAGGTCTGAGCTGAGACCGGAAGGATGGGAGTAAGGTGGCTGGGAGGAAGTGAAGGAATGGGATTTGTAAAAGGGCAATGAAAATACCTGAAGGCAGGAGAAGGTTTGGTGTATTTGAGTGACAGAAANTTCACTCATGCATTTATTAATTCATTAATTTACTCAACAAATAGTTACAGAGTACCAACTGCGTGATAGGCATTATGCTGATGAGTAAGACAGGCAAGGTTCCAGCTCCATGAGCTTGCAATTCAGTGGCAAAGGGGGAACAAATATAATCAAGTCAGTGGCAAAGTAAATAAGATATTCACAGCTTATTAGAGGCATTAGAAAGGCAAAGCCAGGCGAGGTGATCAGAGAGCAGTGGGGGGAGGTGCCCTGAAAGGTATGATCAGAAGAGGCCCACTCTGGAAGGTTTGAACTGAGACCGGAAGGATGGGAGTAAGGTGGCTGGGAGGAAGTGAAGGAATGGGATTTGTAAAAGGGCAATGAAAATACCTGAAGGCAGGAGAAGGTTTGGTGTATTTGAGTGACAGAAAGGTCGCTGTGGTCAGGGAGTGGTGAGTGCTGGTTTAAAACAATGTCAGAGGAGTACAGTAGCAAACGCAGACATAACATTGTAAGTCAAGGTTAAGAGTTCAAATTCGGTTCTATGAGAAGTAGGAAGCGACTAAAGAATTTTAAGTGGGGAAATTGACATACCGGTATTTGATTTGTTTTTAAAAATTACTCTGGTTGGTACCTAGAGATTAGGTTGAAAGGAGCAATGGTGGACCCAAGGACACTAGTTAAAAGACAGGTGTAAAAATTCAGATAAAAGAAAATGACTTAGACCTAGATGGTAATAATGAAGATGGAGAGAAGTAGACAGATTTTAAATCTGTTTTGGATATAGAGTCAATAAAATTTGCTGATAGATTGCATGTGGGGAGGGTTGAAGGAAAGAGAAAATGCAAATATAACTCCTATACTTTTGGCGTGAACAATGAGGATTTGGTACCATCATTCATTGAGGAAGTTAATGCTGGTGGAAGTTTGAGTTTGTGAGAGAGCACAAACTATTTCGAACACATGGAGTCTGAGAAAGCATCAGTTAGATATTCAAATGGGAAGAAATGGTAGGTAATTGGATATGGGAGTGAGGAGCTCAGGACACAGGTCTAAGTTAGACTTAACCAAGAAATGTAGCAAAACCTTGGAGAAGAGGATGGGTGAAAGGAAAGGAACTCAGGACAGAACTGCAAGGGGGGACAACCTTTGGAAATGAGGGAAAGGAGGAGAAACCAGCAAAGGAGTTTGAGAAAGAATGGCCAGTGTTGCTGGAGGAAAACCAGGTGAGGTCAGTCAGTGTTTTGGAAGCCGAGAGATGAGAGTATTGGTAAATGGAGAGGATGGTCACTGGCCAATGACTGGTGGGGCTGAGGCTGCAAAAAGGGCAAGTCAGATGAAGGCAGAGAACAGCCGTTTGGATTGGCAACATGGGAGACATTTTTACCATTAAGGAGTTTTAGTGAAAGAAAACCAGCTTTAGTGGGGGCTGGGAGCAGAAACATGGTTCGAATTAAAGTATTGATACAAATGAGAGGTCAAGAAGCAGAGACAATGAGTGCAGGTAATGCATTCCAAATGTTCAGCTATTCAAGGGAGCAGATATGTGGGGTCAAGGAAAAGCTTTTCAACATGGCATTCCTTAGAGAATACTTCCGTGCTGATGGAAACTGTCAGTCAAGAGGAAGAAACAAATGATGTGGGAGAAAATGGATACAAAGGAAGAAGGAGGGTTGTGGAGGAAGAGGCAGGTGACCTTTGATAAGAGCAAAGGCAGAGATGGGTAAACGTGCCTAGTTAATCCTTGTAAGGTAGTAAGTGGCATGTGGTGCCTATAACCTGGCTCCTGGGTTAACAGACTACATGTAAGACCCAGGCCAGATGGGCTCAGCTCCCCTGCAATTGCAACAGTATGAGAGGGACCCCAAAAGCTCAGCATACCTCCCTCAAAGGGAACTGGGTGAGGAGGGGAGTCACATTCAAGAAAATCTGTGATCATTGCTGTCCCACTTGAGTGTTCTGTTTCATGCAATGAATCAATAAACTGAACAGTAAACTGATTTTATGCTATCAATAATATAATTGAGATATTTATTATTCCCCACAATATTAGGTGGGGAAAATAAGATGATCAAAATTATGAACAGTAAAACAACAACAAACTTACAACTGTCAACAAATGAGCATAAAAACAAAAACTAAGCAAACAACTAGAACAGAAACAGAATCACAGAAATGGAGGGTTATCAGTGAGGAGGGGATGGGGGAGAATGAGGGAAAGGGTACAGGGAACAAGAAGCATAATTGATTGGTACAAATTAGACAGGGGGAGGTTAAGAATAGTATAGGAAAAAGAGACGCCAAAGAACTTATATGTATGACCCATGGACATGAACTAAGGGGGGTGAATGTGGGTGGGGAGGAGCTGCAGAGCGGAGGGGAGATAAACAGGAGGAAAATGGGACAACTGTAAGGGCACAATCAATAACATAGATTTCTAAAAAGAAATCTATCATACATACAAGGAAACTTATGAGAGTAGGAATGTCCTATTTCAAATGTCCACATTGGTGGCATATCATGGACTAGACTGGCTATGAGATATGTTGAGACCACCATGGCGGACCCACCTGAAACTGGGACAGAAGTTTCCCTATACAGACAGGGAAACCAGGGACAGAGGCTACAGCTTCCCGGGCACCCAGCACCCTTCGTACGACTAAAGGAATATCCCTTCGGCGAACATCTCCTACGAGAAGACGTTTACTCTGGTAGCATTGGGAGGTGGCTCTCATGGCCTGTGTTCAATTGCACAGGGGGACCACACCTGCAGGACAAAGGTCGCAGGATCCGCATGTGTGGCAAACAGGGACTGACAAACTGAGAGTGCGGAGTGCCAGGATCCAGGGCTATAGGAACCAGTCACTCCCACGAAATCCTATGAAATCTGGGTAGTGAGCAACAGCGATAAATTTAACCTTGCTGGGCAGGCAATCTTCTGACTCCAGAGATCTTGTTTTTACCCCTCACTCTTCAGCCACAGTTAAGCTCGAATATGAATATGTTTTTACTTAGTAAATTTAGAGTGAGCGTTTTGGAGATCTAGGTGGCCATTTCTATCACATTAAAAATAGTCATTCTTGTTTTACTATAGAAATGTGTACACACGGAGAGACACACACACACACAGAGGCAATGTCCTAAAATAGGCCAGAACATACTCTAACTTAGGGTGTAGGAATAGAGCATGTAGCCATTGTACAGTCAAATCCTTGACGTATAAACCTCACTAAATCTCTTAAAGAGAGTCATTAAAAAAGTTTTATGATTTCATGAGACACCTCTAGAGGCACACCCACGATGGCACGCACATAGTCATTAGTCACTTAGCAGAGTCAGCCTCTCTACGAACACAAACACAAAACCCAAAATTAAACACTGCTCCACATTTGGGCAACCCTAAGCACCACTGGACATCGTCCACTGCCTTCAGAGCTGAAGCTACCAGTGAAAACATCCTCTGAGGCACCATGCTGCTCATGCTTGAGAAATTCTAAATGTTCTAGAGACTTGAGTGTGACATCAAGCTCCATCCCTAACTGGGTGGGATTGAGAGCAGCTCTTCCCGTTTGCAGAAACTACTACAGATCTCACATTCTCCTTCGAGTGTTTTCTCACCTCTCCTTAGGATTATTTTCATATTGCATCACTGGTGAGTAAACAGTTCTTTCTTGATAAATTACTTTATTTGAAAGTAATGTCCCAAAAGGTGTTTTCCCCTCCCTGGAAATCTATCAATGGCAGTTTTCTTCAGGAGTCTTTTTCTATTTCTCTCTCACACAGACTGAAGACTTACTGGGAGATACAGAAGACACATTTTGTCAGGTAAATTTTGAACTTATTACATATGCCACCTAAGTGCTCTTTAATATAATTTTCTCAATTTACCTGGCATTTGACTGTATTGGGGGTCACTCATGTTCAACTCGCCCTGGACTTTAGATCCATGTGAAGGAAGCCATGTTGGTGGGGTAAGAGCAAGAGAGAAAGCTTTGAAAAACATAGTTTAGCCATGCAGACACTTCCGTTCCCCTAGGAAGACAGAAACAATTGAACCAGGAGCCTGAAGGTGAAGACTTACAGGTATAGCAATGACTAAAAATTGGGGAGAAGAGTGGAAATCAGAACAAGCGCACTGCTGACCATGGTCCTGAGAAATATTTGCCTACTAGGGCCTAACTGCTTCTCCTGATCCTGAAATAGCAATGGTGAATCTGATAAAACTCTCTCAGGACTTCCGAATCAGGTGAGGAAGGAAGTGGTGGTGGGAAGAATGGAGGGAGGCAAAAGAGAGAGAAATGGGCAGAGGTCCTTGGAGCAGCATATAGGGGGGAAAAAGGCTTTCTGGACAATATTTTCAGTTAGTAGTGATGACCAAGAAAGAAACCACCAGTCATACTTATAAAGCAAACATCTGAAGGCAACTAAGCAATTCTACTAGCAGATGCAGAGCCGTGGAAGGGAGGACATGAACAAACAGGTGTGGTCCAATGACAAGAAGGAAACCAGTTGTGTAGAACCGAAATGTCATTGATGTCAGTTATACCAACATCCTCCTCTCACCCGTCTACATGATCTCCTTGGAGGATCTTACCCATGCCCATGGCTTCACTACGACCCCGGCTTTATATTCCCCACTGTAATCTCTCCTTTGAGCAGCAGAACTTAATATCCAACTACTTCCCATCTCTATTTGAAGGACTCATGAGATGTGAATTCCCTTATCAATATGTTTGTGGGAAGAGAATAATTGGCAGTACAGGAAAAAAGTGCTCCAACAAATAGACTACTAGACAGACAGAGTAAACCAAGGGCCGAAATTCAGGATAAAGGACGAAAACACTAGCTGGGTAAGAAACTTCAACATGAGACATGGGGGCTTATTCAGAAAAGACAGTGAGAGAGGAGACCGAAGCCCAAACAGAGGCATTTCCCGACGATGGTAACTGCAAAGAAAAGTAATTATGCTCTGCGTACCTTGCGGAAAGAACTGTTGAGCAGGCATCTGATCTTCCAGTCAGATCTGTACCCATGAATAGGAACCTTGTCAAAGAATCATAAATCATAAATAAGATTCTGAAACCCAGAAACTCAGAGCCTGAAGGAAACTCACATATATACATATAAACCCAGAACAGTGATGACGGGTTCATCAGGTCCACAGCCTCAGAATTCTAGAACCAAGGCTGGAAGGATATCTTAGAGGATGTAAAAGTGATACTGCTTTACACAGTGGGTAGCAAACTTATGGAATTCCTAGTTCTAGAGGTAACAAAAGCTAAACACTAAAATCAAGTTGAAAATTATCTTGATCCTTTCCTTGATAGAAACATCATAGCATATTAGCAAGGGACTTTTATTGGCAGTGGGGCATAACTATTTTTACATACCTGAAGTCCTGGAGAAACTTGTAAATACCATCTTGATGTTTCTTGCTGTCTAAATTCACCTCCCAGAGAGGCCAGGACCTCCCAAGCCTCAGGTAAATGCAGAGGTAATGCAAGACTGCCCACAGGTTACAGAACATGGAGCTGATAGAGAGCTGAACATCAACATCTTGGACTAAAATCACAGCTAAGATCATCTGAACACCACATGTGCAGTAACATGATGACATTTAGTGGTCAAAAGATAGAATGAGCAAGTTCAGATGAGAGAAAGGAGGTGGGCACTGGAGAGATGTCTTGAGATACAAATATAGGCCATCTAGGGGGCAAGGACCTGGCCGTGGCTGAGGAGCAGGCTGTCGTGGGCACCATGCATGGCACACTTTCAGAGACAAAACCTGCCAGTGGACCAGGGACCTTTCCATATACCTTTTGGACCTTGGAACATGAAATGCAATGCATACATTATACCATCCTCTGACACGTACTAGAATGAAAGGGCGGAGAGGGCCATGAGAAGATGCACTCACATGCGTGCACATGCACTCACTCACACACGCCCTCCCACCGTGTTTTCGTAGTGCCCAAAGCCAAGAAAGGAGGAGAGGAGGGCCCTTTGAACCAAGGACTAAAAAAGTTTTTAGCAGTATGTCATGCACATGAGAATTTAATGAGTCACAAATTCCAGTGGGTGTTTTCCTCTCAATTTTCCAGTGTGTTCTATCTTGCAAATATTTGTACTTGGATGATAATGTGACTTTTGTTGGACAGCCACACTGACTCCCTCACGAAGAGCTTTATTTTGAGTCAGAAGACATCTGTTAAATTGAGATTTACAAAGAACTTAATAAATACAAACATAAATAGATGAGTTTGCATGTTATATTCTGAGCATCCCCTTCCTCATGTACTTGCAAATTATACACCAGTATGCAAAGCATCTCCAAAGAGCACTGTGTAAATCTCCTTAGGATCTTTTCTTTCTGAGCACCTTGGAGATGTTCTTTCATCCAAAGCTGTTAATTAGGTAGGTTAAACATTGCCTTCCTCATATGCAGGCTTTGTATCTCCAGGCTATTGAAGCAGAATGTGGGAAAAGGCTAAGCAAATGCGTAGGATTGTGACAATTGATGATTGACATCGAGGATTCATAATACATGCATCCCAGACAGAGATTTCAGTCAAGTTTAGCAGTAGACAGGCTACACTGCCGTACAAGCCAAAATCCTTGGGAACATCATATTCCTGGGGATCGAGCTGTGTTATGATTTTCAGGCTCATAAGTGAGTCAGAATTGGCCTCATCGCTTTGCTTTTGAAACCGTTCCTTGGCACTGTCACAGTGACAAACCAATGGCCTAAAATGCAATTAGCTATTATGCATCCTTGTTAAGCAACAGCCTGCCTGCCCCTGGCGCTGCATGTGAGATGAAGTCGATGCGGCACGCCTAGCTGCCAGGCAGCCCCAGTGCAGAGGAAAGAAGGAGCTCGCTTTAAACGAGGCATTTCTTTGCAGACTCCAAAATCTATTTTTAAAAATTAACAATAAAAAACCCAAACACATTTCCTGCCAAATTAAAAAGCAGTTTTATAACATGGTATAAGTGCGGTGTTGAAGAAGTTAAGAACTTCCTCTGGAACTTTGTAATAGTTTAACAGCATTTATCATTTATCTCCTGTGGATAAAAAGGTAGAGAGGGTCAGAAAGGCACAGTGCGCAAATTGGTTTCCGCAGCCTTCGATAAAAAAACATTTGCATTATTACCTCATTTCAGCGGCCCTCGGATTCTGATTGAGGACAGTATTTGGCTTTCCAAAACTGAAGGCACCTCCTTTGGGGACAAAGAAGCCAGAACATAGAAAACTTTGCACTCCCAACCCTTCCCTTGTAAAGTCAAGTCCTAACAAGAGGAAGGACATCAGTTTCGCCATCTACCTGTAAATGCAGGAGTATGAGGATAATGATAATGACAGATTGTCCAACACTCAACAAGAGTACTCTGTTAATCCAGGGGAGCCAGAGTCTCAAATGGAAATGAAGGGTCCGGAGGTCCCATGTCCTGACCTGAGTCCTGCTTCTCCCAGCTGGCCCCCAGGCACCCATGGTAAAATCCTAGTCATTTCCTGAATATACAGCAACAGCACATAGATTTCTTTTCACAATACACAGCTTCTGAGGTTGTGGTCCCTGATCTTTGAAATAGAACTTCAAAGTAGAACTTCAGTGTGCAGTACGGGACATGCATGGTTGTTGGCTATGGGAGATGGGTTGCACACGGCCCCAGTTAGTGGCTTTCCAACGTCCATGCATTTCGTCCTATAGCTTTATAGGCCTCATCCACTGTGACTCTGGGCTGGACCATATGGCCCTGTGTGAGTTCCTCTGGCCAATGGCGCTGCAGGAAATCTGACACTTGCAGAGGCTTTACAAAGTGAGCACTTCTGCTTCCTCTCTTGTTTCTCAGGGATTGTCATGAGAACCTGCCAGACCTAGCCTGCCCCCGGGGACAGGTGGGGTGTGTGCAGGTGACACAGCCACGGAGGAGATCTCGGCAAGCCCAGCCATGGCCGCACCAGACCGGCAAGACTTCATCTGACCCACCAGCTGAATGGGCACGTGTATGAGCCTCACTAACCCATGGACTCGTGGGAAATAATAAACGCCTGTTGTACTGAGCCACTGATTTGGGGGTGTTTTGTTACATGATATTACATTGGTCATAGGTAACTGATACAAGGCTAGAGCTAAATTTTTTAGGGCAACAGAGAGGAAGTTGAAGGATACCATCAGTTATCCTGCTTCTCTATTCTTCCCCAGGCAGCCTCTCCTGTTTTAACACATGTTAAACAAAACCTTTAAGACGCCATTTGAAAGAGCATGGAAGGATTGGTCTGTGTGAAGCACCCGCAGTTTGGGGAGGCATCATAGGCAAGAGGTGAAGTGAGAGTTCAGGACCTGGGTGATCGTGAACAGCCCCTAGGGGAATGGGTGCAAGGACAGATGGGACTCAAGAGCCCAAGATGCGGACTTCTCCTAAAGCTGAGTGTCCAACTACCCACTGCCTGTGGGGCTCTGGGGCTCAGGGCCTCAGGGGCATAGCAGCAAGCTTAAAGACACAGGTTCTGTCTCATCATCACCTTCCCTGAAAGGAACTTTACAGAATCTCTGAAGGAATCTCAAAAGTCATCTGATATGTTCACTCCTTCTGATGCTTCATAAACACGAGGGCCCAGTTTGTTATAAGCTGAACACATAGGTGTTTGGGAGCGATGTTAAATGACTGGCGGTCACTGGGAACGTTTAGACAGGGACTCAGAACTGGAAAAGGCTGCAGTGGGTTCAGGTTTCCTCCCTGGAACACAGGCCAGAGCCTTAGGTTCCCCTAAAGCTTTTAATCCACACATTAAATTTAGAACCTGAAGAAAATATAAACTGGGTTTAATTAGACAAAATTCCACATCTCAAGTCAAACGTCAATGTACTAAGTGCCTGGTGTTGTGCCCTCTGCTGGCCACTATGTTTTTACAAAACAAGGAGGACGCAGCCCTCTACCTTCCAAGACGAACATACTGGAAGTACTAGCGTACTAATGAGGACTACAGAATTATAATTATTACATGTTCACAACTATCGAGATTCTCCTGATTCCATACAAAGAGAAGTGTTATCCTTCTCCACCTCCTGGCAGAGAAGTCTGGCCACGTAACTCATTTGGGGCAATGGAAGGTGAATGAAATTGATGGGTGTGATTTTTTTGGCAAAGACATTTAGTTACTGGTGCTCGGCTCCAACCTCCCTTCCCTGTGGTATTCATTTCTCATGGAAGCAGAGGTCGGGACGGAGCCTCTGCCAGCCCAGACCCTTCAGTGATGACCACAGAGACTCTCTGTCGACCACATGGGAGGTTTAGTGTGAATGAGAAATACAATTTTTGTTATTGAAATCATAGAGATTTGGAGATTGCTTGTTCCTCAATAGTAACTTTGCTTATCCTGACTGATACAATAATCATCTTCTAAAATGTTGGTGCCTTAACTATATAAGCCTAACTATATAAGGGGCAAAAATCAATGTGGACTAGAATATTCTGGAAAGATAGTTGTGTTACAATAGGTAATACAGCCCTGGCTGGTATGGTTCAGTGGATTGAGTGCAGGCCTGCGAAGCAAAGGGTCACTGGTTAGATTCCCAGTCAGGGCACATGCCTGGGTTGCAGGCCAGGTCCCCAGCAGGGGGTGCATGAGAGGCAACCACACATTGATGTTTCTCTCCCTCTCTTTCTCCCTCCTTTCCCCTTCCTCTAAATATAAGTAAATAAAATCTGTTTTTTAAAAAGGTATGCAAGGGATAAAAGGAGTGGGAAGAAAAAGGCAGAAAAGAAAACTAACACACACAAACACAAAAATAAGGATGTACTTATTTTTACCTTCATCACAGGACTTACTATTATTATTGTGTAGTTGGGGGCTCTTGCGTCTGTCTGCCCCCCCTCCCCGGGCCCTGGCAACAATGAGTTCTCAGGCAATGTTTATTGAATAAAATAGCAGTGTGTGTTGAAGTTAATGGGATGATGAATCTGAATCCATCAGTAGGTAATAGAAAATTAGGTTTGATTGGCAACAAAACACCACTTAAATAGCAGAGACAATAAATGTGCAGCAGGAGTCTCAATGCGGCATATATTTACCCCGGAAAGACCTCGGTTCCCTCGTCCACAAAATGGGGCAGGTGACCCGGGAGGTTTACCACTGTCCGCACAGCCAGGGTGTTGTTATCTGTGTTGTTTTGATCTAGAAGTTCCTTTGCTTTTTCCATTTAAACTTTAATCACTTTAATGATCTAATCACATCATTGGATTTTCCATGACATTAGTATTCTTTTAAAAGCTTCAGGGCATTATACAATTCTTTGCCAGCATTAAGCCAGGTTTCTTTAAAGTGGAATAACATGAAGTTTTCAGGGGGAAAAAAAAATGTTCAGCTAGTGGTAAGTTCAAAGCAGGTCTTGATTTCTTCAGTTCATATGTAATTTGCTCAGGAATTCTCTTTTTCGTGAAGTTATTGGGGTGGCACAGGGGGAGGGGCTCTGGCGGGAGTGTAGAATGACCTCTATATTGGTAATAAATGCAAATAGCTCCATCTGTGGTGACCAAAATTTTTATAACTATGATTTAGTCTACAATTTTAAAGAAAGGAAATGTCTATGTTTCTCTAAGTGTTTCCATAGGTGTACTTTGAAAACACCTCTCCTGTCATTGAATCTTCTTCCGTATATTTAGGTTCCGTGCTGGGTTCTGGTGTGTTTTATTATGTGGCCCTTACTATACCTCTCGCCCCGTGACTGCAGTCAGGAGCACGCTGCCACTTACATCCCAGTCCTTCAGGGCCCTGCCCTCAGGAGTACAGCCCTGCTTCCAGGCCGAGCAGGCCCCATGGGGCTGATGCCCAGGAGTGGTACCCACGCTGGGTACACCGCTCTCCTGAGGGGAAACCTCAGACTGGGGTTTGCTGTCCGAACGGCCTCTGACCAGGCCCAGGACAGCCTTCATCCTAGGTACCATAATGAAGCTGTGAAGCAACAGTGATGAAGACAATGCTTGTTAGAAGGCAATTGTACCCTCAGGACGGCATTAGCAGCAAGGCCCACCCAGGGGTCCTTAAGCTTCCCTGGAAGGAGATTAATTAAGGACAAAAATACTCACAAAGAACTTCCTTGCTTTGGAAATTTTTTTAAAAATAACAATCTTTATTAGGGATGAAGATGATAAGGCAGGGATCTGGGGAGAGGACGTCTGAGCAACAATTTCAGTGTTGATGCATTCAGATTAGTGGACTCTGCTAAACTGTGCCATGGCCAGTCAGCGACTCATCAATCTGACTATTTTCACAGTGAAAACAGAAGACACTGAACACAAGTTTCTCCTACTGCGAAAATATCTACGTGCATATCTCAGACAATCTTGGAAAGGCTTAATATGGGGACGAGGGAGGCAGGGAATTCACTTGGGCTAATCACATATGATCAGTTTAAATGAGTTTCCTCTTATTTGCACTTTCTTAGGAGTGCTCAGGGAAACCATGCTATGGATTCCTGCCTCTGGTGGCAGCAAGCTTATTGACTCATCTGTGCCAACTGCACATCAAAGCTATGCTGTTGGCCTTGGGGTGGGGAGGGGAGGAGGGGGGGTGCGCCCTGGAGGGATCCATGCATCTGGGACTGGGTGGGTGTCTCTGATATAGCCACTCCTCACCTCCAGAGAGGCTTCTCAGCCACAATTAAATAACAGAAATGACCAATACACAAGCCCTCAAATATTTCCTCCCACGCAAAGCCTGAATTCTGCACAATGGATGGCATAGGTGCGGAATGGCTGCCCACATGACACCTTTTACTGTTAGTGTACCTGTGAGATCAAGGACTTCTGAGTACAAGGAATTCAACTGGAACGCCCCAGGGAAGATTCCTCCCATGTCCCTTAGGTTCCTAGTTATTTGCATACCACACCAGGGCTCCTGTGACGTGAAGGTTAATCATTACTCTTTTACAATTACCTCTAAGAATCTTCTGAGTCCATCCACTTCTTCCCACCTTCATAGCTACCACCTTGGTCCAAGCTATCATAACTTCTCACCTGGACTATTGCAACAGCCCTGAAACCTGCCCTCCTAGCAGCCTCCGCATTGCATTTAAATCAATCTGGTCCTCTTTTTTATTGAATTAAAACTCACATAACATAAAATTAACCATCTTAAGGTTCCCAGCATGTTGGCACTGTGATTCACAGTGCTGTGCACACACCACCTGTATCCAGTTCCCAGACCTTCTCATCGTCCCTAAGGGGAACTCCATGCCCAGTAAACGGTCCCCTCCATCGCCCCTCCCTCCCAACTCCTAGCAAACACAAATCTGGTTTCTGTCTAAATAGATTTCCCTTTTCTATATATTTAATACAGAGACAATCATAAAATATTTGCATTTTTTAACCTGGCTTCTTTTACTTGATGTAAGATCCATCCATGGATCATTTTCAAGGTCCATCCATGTTGTAGTATGCGTCACTACTTTATCCCTGTTTATGGGTGAGTAATTTCCACTTTATGGCTATACCACAATTTGGCCATTAATCCATTGATAGAATTGGGTGGTTTCCACTTTGGGCCAGTGTGAATAGTAGTTATGAACATTCATGTTCAAACTCAGAGTTGTCATACACACACACACACACACACACACACACACACACACCTGATCATGACCTTGTTTCCTTAACAGTAGATGGGAAAAACTGGGAATGCCAAAGAAACCAGAGGTCAATGCACCCTGTCAATTCTGAGGGTAGCAGAAGTCCATCAAAGCAGCTGGGTGGCATTGTGAGAATAAAGTTTTAATTTCCAAACAGTCCTATGAAGCATGCAGAAGCCTGGCCAGCCCTGGCTGGTGTAGCTCAGTGGATTGAGCGCGGGCCTGCGAACCAGAGTATCACAGTTTGATTCCCAGTCAGGGCACATGCCTGGGTTGCGGGCCAGTTCCCAGCAGGGGGCGCCTGAGAGGCAACCATACATTGATATTTCTCTCCTTCTCTCCTTCCCTTCCCCTCTAAAGATAAATAAATAAAAAATCTTTTTTAAAAAACTGTTTAAAAATTTTACAAAAAAAGAAGAAGCCTGGCCAGCCTAAAGTTGCCAAGCCTCATGTTTCATAGCGAATGAGTAAGAAAGCGAGTCTTTCTCAAACCCCAGTCTCCAGACCTCGATGTCTGTCTTGGCTACCACTTTCAAGACTGACACTGGGGACAGCCCTTTTCATTCTCCAAGACTCTCACCAGCCAAAGAAACATCAGCCAGCCAGTAGGACAGGATCAGACATTGTTCCCTAACTAGACTCTGGTTTCTGTTCACAGGCCTGTCAGAATACCTCTAGGCTGCATAGCAAACCAAACGTGGACAGAGACCTCTGCTCTACATGCACATTTACCCAGCCTTCTAACGGCGTGCGGGTGTGACAAGCACTCTGATGCTAATACCAAGCCAGACAAGTGCAGGCATTTTGTTCATTAGAAGGCACCATTTTTCAACTCTTATCAGCACGTAAATTAGATTGGACTCTCTGACCGGCTGCTCTGAAAGCACAACCTTCCAAAACTCAATTAACAAAATTTCCATTCCTGTATGGCACTTCAGATGATGAGGGGTGAGCAGGTCCTGTCGTGAGGACTGGGCTGGAGCACCTCTCCCCCGATGCAACCAAGACAGGCTGGGTCTTCCTAAGGTAACAGCTGCTAGAATCAAGCCACAGTGACATGAAGCAGAAGCTGTGAACATTTTCTTGCTGGAAGTTCTTTAGAAATCGCTAATGCCAATGCCGTTCTCTGATAAAGAAGGAAACTGAACCCCAGTGGCAGAAACAGGGGGGCTCTGATACAGATGCTCAGCGTGGGCTATCAGGGCAGGGGCTGAGGAAGGCCTGGAAGGAATGCTGGGGCAGCTTCCAACCCACGCCCAGCTGTAAATCAGAGAAACCCGTTTTCATCTAGTCCTACTCCTCTTTCACTCACCCCACCCTCTCCCTGGCACCATCATCCCCCCCCCCCAAACCTGGAAGTCTGTACCGTAGCGCCCCACCCCCATCTGCTCTCAAACGCTGCCTTGGAACCCACATTTCTCCTTTCCTTCCTTCCCTCCTCCCTCTGATACTGATTGCTTGCTTTAATGATCTGTAGAGTGCCATAGACTCTCAGAAAAAGATGCATGTGCACACACACTTTTGTGCACAGTTTCAGAGTGTTCTCAAACCTCCTGAAGCCTGGCCCTTCTATCCCGATTTAGAACTCTTGCTGTCTGCCTTTCTCCCACTAAACAATCATGGAGGAAACTAGCCAGAAACTTTTGACTTTGCACTGAAAAGGATTGCCGACCAGGTTCCCCACAGAGCAAAACCTGAGACAAAGCCTTAGAAATGAGCGCCTTCTCGGTGAGTGTGATTCCAGAGAGATGGTGGGAAGGGATGAAGTAAGAAAACGGGCTTTATGGAGTTTGCCAACCCAGAGTGTAGAGTGTGAACTGTTCTGGATGGCACAGCTTGAGCGCAGAGCAGGTAGCTGAGGAATCCCCAGCTGAGGCATCAATAAAGAAACTCCAAAACAGGTGTTGAAAGAGGCAGGAGCTAAGCCCAAGGTGAGGCGCAGCTTGTACCTGCATGAAACTGGCCGTTTCTGAAGTGTCTTCTAGTCCTAGTTTATGATACTATCTAAGCCAGATGTTCCAGGTTGGTAAGACAGTCTCAAGTCAGTCACTTAAGCCAGGGTGCCCCCATGAGCCTCCTCATCACCACTCCGCCCACTCCCTCATTTCCAAACCACGGGGGGGCCTCGCAAAAACAACGTATGTGCGTGGCATTCACACAACTACTATGAGTGATGCAAAACGTGTGGGAAAAGACTGTTGGATGACATGAAATACGCATATCAAAATTTACAGTGTGATCTTATTCTTATGAAAGGAGAAGTACGTGTGTGTGTGCGCGCGCACGTGTGTGTGCGGAGAGATGAATACAAAGAGATAGATGGTTTAAAGTGTGCATACCGGGGCAGGATTGTAAGTGATTTCTCCCTTGTGTTGGCTGAATTTTCTGTGTCCTACGATGAGCAGGGGAGAGAATAGGGGAGGTTAAGAATGGTGAGCGTGTGATCCCCAAACATCATTAGGAGGAAAAAGCTGTCTCCAAAGGAACTTGGGAAGGAAGAAGGACTGAGAATTCTGGTGTTACACAGAGCTGGCTCTAATCTTACCTATTAACGACTGCTCCTTAAGAAGAGTTACTCCAACTCTTTTAACCTTAGCTTTCCTAACAGTATAATGGGTAGAGAAATGCCTACCCATATAAATACCTATGTTCCTGGGCTATTTTGAAGTTTAGAACAATACCCACATAAAATAGGTCTTCCTAATAACTCCTACAATTAATCATTTGAATTTATTGTGGCAATTTATAATAATAGTAAGTAAGCTTTGCCCTTGGCTGTATTCCAGATGGGCTTTGCCTGAAATCACAAATGTTCATAAAGTGTCACACACAGTATCATTCGTAGGTCTGTTTTAAAAAATGTGCCAAGCATCTGCTAAGCACCAGACTCTGGGGAAATAAATCTGTGCCCTTAAAAAAAGACCTGCAGACAGAGTGAGGGAGATATGTTAACAGAGAGGAGTCACAGTGTGCTGAGTGTGTAGCAGGTATGCAGGGGGAGCTACGGGAACACTGGAAGGGGTTTCCCCACCTGGGGGAGTTGGGGAAGGCTTTACAAAGCATGCGAGGTTGCATCCCAGTCTTTAAGGAGGCTTGTCTTGATTAGGAAAAAAAGAGCAGGAAGGGCATTTTAGTGAGCTCCGTTTGCACAGAGTCAGAACTGTGGAAGAGGCACAGTGTGTTGGGGCAATGGGATGACTTTCAATATGACTGGGGGCACAACTGGATCAGGACAGGCGAGAACTGAAATCAGAGCACCAAACCAGGTCACAGTGGCCTTGCGTTCTGTGCTAATGGGTTTGACAAGGTGGAGCGAGCATGGATCTTTCAGCAGATGAATGGCAAGGTCAGGCTTATGCATCCACTTGAATAGGAGACTGGAGGCTGGACTGAAGTAAAGAAAGCCTTTACAGCTAGATAACTAGTAAAAAGCCGGGTGATAATCCAAAGAGATCATGAGGTTCGTAATAAAGACAGGACAGTGGAATAAGAAGTGGGATTGGATTCAGAAACTCTTTCAGTGGTAGAATTGAAAGGATTGGGAGACTAACGGGGGAGAGTAAGGGAAAGGGACAGATTCCAGATGCCAGCCAGGTATCTAGTTCGAAAGATTGGATGGACGACTTCACTGGCAGACAAGCAGGGAGGAGGCAATTTTGAAGGGAAGGTGAATCCAGCTTGAGTTTGAGATGACTGTGAGGCTTGTGGATGAGACGTTTGGCAAAGGAAAGTTGTATGCAAATTTGGGAATCATTAACATGATATAGGTTGCAACCAATAACCATGGCAATGGATAAGACCACAAAGGGGAAAATTGTATATTGGAAAGGGGCCTGATGACTAAGGGAACTATCTGTCCAGGTCTGCCCAGGGCAGTCTTGGTTTCTATCTGTTGTCTGACATTACCCACAGTAACCTCTTTGATCTCAAAAGTGTCCCAGTTTGGAGAATAAATCATAGAGTTGCCTCACCAATAACCCAACTATGGGGACCATCAAACAAGGAACAAAGGAGGCGGGAAGGGGTATGAAGAGGTGGCAGGAAATCGGAAAGGAGAATCTTCAACTATGCAGGGAATAGGCTCCTAATTAAAACTATAAATTTCATGCTCTCAAGTAAAATACCTACCAAATTTTTATTGGAATTTGACCATTTAAACTAAAGTCACCAATTGAAAAAAATAAATGTAAGAGACAAGCCATGAAAATTCCCAAACAATAGCAAAAAAAAACCCAAAAACTAACTTTATCATGTTTTAAATTGATTATAAAGGCAGGGCAATGAAAGAGTTTGGTACTTATTTGTAGAAAATTATGAATCCCCAGTCACGGATTTCTAAGGTATTTTCAAATTTTTATAGCATCATGTATATTTAGAGAACATTTAAAAATGTTTATATTGGGAAGCCAAGTGTTTACTACAGCTGTTTTATTGGTGCACATGTTAAAAACAAGTACATAACACTATCTGAGTGAAAAAGAGTTTGGTGCTGACGAAAGAGGTGAAACGTCAATGAAATAGAGTAAAGGGTATAAATTTAGGTCCCAACACACAGGGGAGTACAGGACAGAGGTGACATTTCTTGTGGATGAAACTAAGATATATTCATTGTGAAATGATGTTGGGACAGTTGGCCAACCATCTGGAAGAAAAATAAGCTACATTTCTATGTATTACCCCCATTCTTAGTGGACAAAACATTAAGCACTTTAAAAAGATCATAAATGTACTGAAAGAAAGCATGGATTTTTTTTTTTTATCAAATCATCCTGGGACTTGTGATGACATGAAAGAAGTCTGTATAATCATGACATAAAACCTCAAACCCATAAAGGAAAAACTGATCAATTTATCTCCATAAAAATAAGCATTTTCTGTTGGGCAAAAGAACATGAACAGAGTCAAAAGCCAAATTACAACATGGGAAAATATTTACCATATATATGATACACTCATGTTAATCTCATGAATCAGTAAGTAAAAGACCAACAACCCTGTTTTTAAGTGAGTGAAAGATATGAAAAGAAAAAGAAAAATGACCACATAAGAAAAAAAACTTATAAGATACTTGACCTCATTTATAATATTTAGTATATTTTATTGATTATGCTACTACATTTGTACCATTCTTCCCCTTCATTCCCCTCTACCCTGCATCCCTCCCCACTCCATCATCCCCCTCCTCAGTTCATGTCCATGGGTCATACATTTAAGTTCTTTGTCTTCTCAATTTTCCATACTATTCTTAACCTCCCACTATCTATTTTTTTAATATTTTATTTATTTATCTTTAGAGGGGAAGGGAAGGAGAGAGGAAGAGAAACATCAATGTATGGTTGCTTCTCATGTGTCCCCTGTTGGGAGTTGGCCTGCAACCCAGGCATGTGCCCTGACTGGGAATCGAATCATGATCATCTGGTTCACAGGCCCGCGCTCAATCCACTGAGCTACACCAGTCAGGGCTCCCACTATCTATTTTGTTCCTACCTATTCTGCTTCTTATTCCCTGTACCTTTTCCCTTATTCTGCCCCCTATCCCTCCTGGCTGATAACCCTCCATGTGATCTTCATTTCTATGGTTCTGTTCCCGTTCTAGTTGTTTGCTTTCGTTTTGGGTGTAGTTGTTAATAACTGTGAGTTTGCTGGCCTTTCACTGTTCATATTTTTTATCTTCTTTTTCTTAGATAAGTCCCTTTACCATTTTATATAAGGACTTGGTGATGATGAGCTCCTTTAACTTGACCTTATCTGGGAAGTACTTTATCTGCCCTTCCATTCTAAATGAAAGCTTTGCTGGATGGAATAATCTTGGATGCAGGTCCTTGCCTTTCATGACTTCAAATATTTCTTTCCAGCCCCTTCTCACCTGCATGGTTTCTTTTATTAAATCAGCTGATAGTCTTATGGGCACTCCTTTGTAGATAACTCTCTCCCTTTTTCTTGCTGCTTTTCAGATTCTCTCCTTATCTTTAATCTTGGGTAATTTAATTGTGATGTGTCTGGTGTGTTTCTCCTAGGATCCACCTTCTTTGGTACCCTCTGAGCTTCCTGGACTTCTATGTCTAGGTCCTTCACTAGATTGGGGAAATTTTCCTTCATTATTTGATCAAATAAGTTTTCAATTTCTTGCTCTTCCTCTTCTCTTTCTGGCATCCCTATGATTTGGATGTTGGAATATTTAAAGTTGTCCCAAAGTTTCCTAAGCCTCTCCTCATGTTTTCAAATTTTTGTTTCTTCATTCTGTTCTGGCTGAATGTTTATTTCTTCCTTCTGCTCCAGATCTTTGATTTGAGTCCTGATTTCCTTCCCTTTACTGTTGGTTCCCTGTATATTTTTATTTCGCTTTGCATAGTCTTCCTTTCTTTTTTGATTTTGCACCTGTAGTTAATCATTTCTGTGAGCACCCTGATTCCCAACGTTTTGAACTCTACATCTGATAGATTGTCTATCTCCTCATCGCTTAGTTCTTTTTCTGGAGTTTTGATTTGTTCTCTCATTTGGGCCATATTTCTTTGTCTCAGCACACCTGTTACATTGTAAGGGTCAGAGCCTTAGGCATTTTTCAGGGCAGGGCAATGTTGCATTGTGGCACTGTCTGTAGGGTAGGAGTCCAAGAGGGAACAATGCTACTTGCTTGGCTCTCATCCAGCTTTCAGCCACTTTCCTCACTTCCCGCAAGTGGATTATGCCCTTTCAGGTGCTGATTCCCAGGTGGGTAGACTTGTGTTTGTTCTAGGAACCTGTGGGCCCTCCAACAGACTCTCCTGTGACACTGTCAGTTTCTCCCACCACTGCAACCCCCACAGGTTTTTACAGCCAGAGGATCTGACACATTAGTTTCACAAACTGGAACCCTGGGTTGTGCAGTCTGCATTGCTCCCCAGTTGTTTCTTCTGGTTTATCCACACAGAAATGTGGGATATCCCTAGCCACCTCACCCACCCCATCAGCCAGCTGCCTTGCCATGCATCCGCTCCACCCTGGCTGCCTTTCTCAGCCCCTCCTACCAGTCTGGATGAATATTTCTTTAACTCCTTGGTTGTTGGGCTTTCATACAGTTCGATTTTCTGTCAGTTCTGCTTGTTTGTTTTTTTCAAGTGGTCGTTACCCTTCTTTTGATTGTGCAAAGAAGCAAAGCACATATACCTATGCTTCCATGTTGGCTGGAAGGCTACATGGTCATTTGTATTAATAATTTTAATCACTTTTACCTTAGATGGGTAAAATAATAATAATAATAATAGCTTTATTAAGATATAATTCACATACTATAAAATTCCCCCATTGAAAGTGGATAATTCAGTTGTTTTCCATATCTTCATAGAGTTGCATAGCCATCAGAGTATACCTTTCTGAGCCTCAGTAAGATTGGGAGCGATTATGGTACTGTCTTCATGGCGTTATCATAAGAAGTGACTAGGAATATGCTTGTCAAGGGCTTGGCACAGAGCCTGATTAGCAGGAAGCCCTCTGCCAGCAGGAGCAGTTATTACGGTGGTTACTTAGAGTCACACAGCCAGTCATGGGTGAATGATGATGGCATGAGTCTCCCTTCCCCTACCACAGGGCTACCTCTGGGCAGTGACATAAGGATACATAGGTTGGAAAGGCAATGACTATGATTGCTTAATAAGCCCTGAGATGATTAATAATTGAATCAGCCACAACTACTCCCAACCATAAAGCCAGTGATTCTCAGAGTGAAGACCAAACACCCTTAGGCACACTTTTAGGAATATTACCCTATGTGCATATTTTCATAAATACTCAGAAATTTCTAACATAATATTAAAGTGAAAATGTGATAGAGACAAGATTTACTTAAACATTGCTTTCCAGAATAGGATACCAAACAAGATATAGCAATTTTCAAAGTAAGTAGCTGATAACCAGTTAATCAACTAATAACCCCCTCATACACACTGAAAGATAAAAGGGGTTAAAAAGGAAATTTCATTGAATGATTTCAGGAAAAAACTGTTGCTCTGCTGAATATCACCTCCTACAAAGGGCTGAGATGGGGACCACCTGCCCCTCTCCTCAGAGGACTTAACCCGTATCCCCTGCAGTAGGGCACATGGGAGAGAGGCTTCCACCACACCTCACATACAAATCCCACCCAGGGCAAGGGTGTGATGGAAAGACTCTTCTGTCCTATCACAGAGGAAGCTCACATTGGTGCCGTTGTGAATCTGGCTAGTCCTTCATCCACAAGTGGAAGGAACTGCACAGAAGCTAGATTTCTGAGAAAAAAATCAGCAGTATGAAATGGAGGGACCAAAATAAACATACAAAATAATTGAGCCCTTCAGGAAACAGAAAATTTGAGGAATAGAAGAAAACTTAGAAAAACTCCGAATTTGTTTCCTGAGAGATTCAATAGCTTATTGCATTCGTAAAATGAGAACACTGTTGTAAAAAGAAAACATCGGGAAAAAAGGGAAGAGTGTGTGGAAATTGCAAATATGACTGTCCAAATAATTATTTAACAGAGAGGTGTAATATCAATGCAGTCATGGCCGAGGATGAATTGGTAATGTACACTATAAAGTGAAGGAAATTTTCTGGAACTTCAACGCAAAAGACAAAGAGAAAGTTTGAGGGAAAAGGTTGAAAAGACAGAGAGGATCAATCAGAGAGGGCTAACACCTGTTTAGTAGGAGTTCAAACGAGAGTGAATAGAAATTGGCATAAAAATAATAATAGGATAAACAAATACAAAATTTTCTGAGCTGAAGACTCAACTTTAGATTAGAAGTATCCACAGAGTCCCAAGCAGGTGAACTGGGGGGGAAAAACTGACATACAGATACACCTTGAGAAATTTTACAACTCTGAAGATAGTTGTAAAAACTCTAAAACCTCAAAAAATACAAATAAAAATAAATAAGCAAATAAAAGCATAAAATAAAAAAATAAAACCTCAGAGTTAAAAAAAATCACCCACAAGTGAAAAATAATTAGGATGGCGCCAGACTTGTGCATACCACAAACTGTCAGAAGGCAATAAAGCAATGTCTTCAACATTATAATGACATGCTCCTAAACCTAAACGTGCCAGTTTTATTTATTGCCTGTTGGCTACAGATTACCCTTTCTTGCTTGTCCTCTGAAAATGAATCTGGGCCCTTTCTTTACCTCTCTTTCCTTGCCTGCCGTCCCCGAAGCTTTGTCAGTAGATGGCGCTGCAGGGCCACTACAGGGGCTGTGTCAAGGTTTTGCAATGCTTACTCAGCATACTGCTGCAGCACCAGACTCCTACAGTTCAAGGCTGGCAACGGGGCCCAGTGGTGGGAAGTTCTAGAATCATCCTTCAAGCAGCTTTATGGTCCAGCACCCCTGGTGAGACACTTCCCCATGAACAGTTTTCCCCAGCATCTTGTCGGAGACCCCTCTGCTATCCAGTGAGCCATGGCTGGGCCCTCTCCAGTATGATCTGTATCACAAGGGGAGGGAAGTGTAGCTCTCCCTGGGTGTCCTGCCTCCGCCCTAGAGATGGACCTGCCCCTTAGATATGCTCTTCTACATTCTTCATTCTACATTCTTCAGAGTTCTCTTCTACATTCTTCAGAGTTCTCTTCACTTCTCACTGGACAATTCCTCATGATTCCAATCCTCTGTTCTAGTTAATACTTCTCTGTAGAACTTTTCTTGTTCACATTTCTGGGTGGTACCTGTCTCCTGGTGGGACCCAGGCCGATTCACCAGACTTTTGGGTCTTGATAAGTATCTGTCATGTATAAGGGCAAAATAAAGAGGTTTTCGGGAATCTAGCAATGTAGAAAATTATTTGATATGCTATTTCCAGTAATTGTTTGACAATATCCTTCAGCAAAACAACAAAAGAATATTAGAAAGAATAAATGGTTTCAAAAAAGAGGAACTACAATAACCCAAGGAAAACAAAATTTGGGATGATAGCTTTGCAATCAGCTTAGAAAGCAACTGTTCCAAATTAAAACAAGAGGTCCCAGGGCCCTGAAGATCTTCAAAAATAAAATGGTTCCATTCATATGATTAAGAACCTGGAAGCTCTCAAAGACAAGTTTCATCAGTTAACAGGAAAATAAAAAAGAATTAGAAACTCCAGGGAGAAACAATTTTTTTAAATTAAAAAAACCAAAGCTTATACCAAAAAATAAATCACTTCAGAGCTCCTGATCAATATGGCAACACAGACAGACATGACTCACCTCTTCACATAACCACAACAAAATTATGACTGAAATAAAGAACAACCTTCATTCAGGAATGCCAGAAATTGAGTTGAGTGGAAGTTTGATGACTACGGAATTAAAGAAATCACATCCATCCAGACTGGTAGGAGGGGCGCAGACACGAAACGGGTTGGCCCAACACCCACAACAGTAGATAAAAATTTGGGAGGGATATCTTGGGAGCAAGGAGCCCCACAGTCACCTTGGGCCCCCAGCCTGGGGTTTCAGAGCCAGGAAGATAAGTCCCTACAACTTCTGGCTGCAAAAACCAGTGAGGATTGAGTCAGTAGGGTAGGTTGCTGGACCCTAAGCAATTCCACACACAGACTCACCTCCTCAGACTTGCTCCCTCTGAGCTCCCTCTGCACTGGGGTGGCAGCTTGCAAGGCACCAGTGGTATGCAGGGAGACCCTGAAGTGCCAGGCATCAAGGCCAGCTGAGGCCATTGTCCCTTTGTTGAGTCCTCTCCCAACAGAGCAAGTAGGCTGGTGCCATATCTGAGACTGGATCAACCTAACACTGTGTGACCCACCTTGGAGAACCACAGAGGCTCTGCCTCCCCCCAGTTTACAGGCCCACCCAAGCTGCTGTTCTATAAGAATGGCTGGTCTTGGCTCCTAAATCCTATCAAACGAGCAACAGCTGGCTTCAGTGAGCAGTATCCAGACTAGAGTCACAGTTTGGTTTCACCTGGGAATCTCCAAGCCAGGCACAAGAAGCAGCCATCTCAGATTGCCTTATAACTCAGGCAGGGTACCTGGAGAAAATACAGGTGGGGGCTCAGCTTGACCTGCACCACCTGGGAAAACCCAGATCCAATGCACCCAGTGGACAGCTACAGACCACATTGGAACATCACTAGCCTGCCCCTCCACAGCTGATCCTCCACAGAAGGCAGAGTTTTGTGGTTAGTGATCATAGTCCTTGCAGCTGACTGGCCTGGGTAAATTCCTCCCATTGATCTTCCAACAGCAACCAAGGCTCAAGTACAAGAGGAAGGTATACTCAGCCCACACAGAGGGTGCACCTTGAGTACTCAGCCAGCTTGTGTGATAGGGGGAGCTATGCCACACAACTCTACAGGAAACCCACTATGTTAGACCACACTACCAAGACATGGAGTCAAAGCAGCTCTACCTAATACATAGAAACAAACACAAGGAGGCTGCCAAAATGAGGAAATGAAGAAAAATAGCTCAAAAGAAAGAATAGATTTAAAAAAACCTCCAGAAAAAGAACTAAACAAAATGGAGATAGGCAATCTATCAGATAGAGAGTTCAAAATACCGTTTATAAGGATGCTCAAGGAACTTAGTGAGGACCTCAGCAGCACAAAAAAGACCTAGTCAGTAACAAAGGATACACTAATTGAAATAAAGAACAATTTACAGGGAAACAACAGTATAGTGGCGAAGCCAAGAACCAAAACAATGATTTGGAACATAAGGAAGCCAAAACAACCACGTAGAACAATATGAAGAAAAGAATCCCAGAAAATGAGGGCAGTATAAACAGCCTCTGGGACAATTTTAAGAAGTCCAACATTTGCCTCATAATGATGTCAGAAGGAGAAGAGAAAGAACAAGAAATTGGAAATCTATCTGAAAAAATAGTGAACGAAAACTTCCCTAATTTTATAAAGGAAATAGACATGCAAGTTCAGGAAGCACAGAGATTCCCAGTTATGAGGGACAACTGGACATAATGCAAAGAGGCCCACCCAAGACACATTATTATTTAAAGGTGAAAATTAAAGATAAAAAGAGACTCTTAAAAACAAGAGAAAAGAAGTTAGTTACTAGAAGGTTGCCAGATGGGTGGGAGGAGAGAGAGAATGGGTGAAGAGGTGAGGGGATTAAAAAGTACAAATACATGGTCACAGAATAGCCATGGGGATGTAAAGTACAGCATTGGAAATGGAGTAGCCAAAGAACTTATATGCATGATTCGTGGACATGAACAATGGTGGGGGGATTGCCTGAGGGAGTTGGCGGCACTGAGTGGAGAAAGGCCAAAGGGGAAAAATCAGGCTAACTGTAACTGTGATAGCATAATCAATAAAATGTAATTTTAAAAAACTACTTCAGATATAATGCAAACTGAAATGGGGGAATGAGCAATTATCCAGCGTAAGAAAAATTAATACATTTGATTTTAAACGTTCTCCTGTTTGGGATATAGGGTGGCATTTCCTTCTCTAAAGCTTCATTCATGCTAGTTAGTTCTACTGGGAATGATAGATAATTATAATATTACAAATATTATTCATTGCATTTCAGCTTTCAGAATTTACCTACAGACAAAGCAGAAAGCTTGGTTGTAATTATGCAACAGAATATTCATGCGACAGAAGCAAATCTTGCGACAAATTCATGCGACAAAGTGAAAGTAACATCA
This sequence comes from Sturnira hondurensis, assembly GCF_014824575.4. Lineage (NCBI taxonomy): Eukaryota > Metazoa > Chordata > Mammalia > Chiroptera > Phyllostomidae > Sturnira > Sturnira hondurensis. The sequence continues at coordinate 26,197,842 of NW_028080827.1, read as the reverse complement.
TGACTGACCAAAACTTGATAAGAGCAAAGGTGATGGAAGTGGAGGAAATTCGACATGTTCTGTAAGACTCATTTCACACAGTAGGGAATTAATAATCACTGTCTAAAGTTGATGACTCAAGAAATAAACATATATGTGTATATATAAAGATATATTTTTTAAATTACAGTGATTGTGCTCCGACTGATGTGGCTCAGTGGCTTGAGCGCTGGCCTGTGAACCAAAAGGTTGCCAGTTCGATTCCCAGTCAAGGCACATGCCTGGGTTGTGGGCCAGGCCTCCAGTGGAGGGCGTGCAAGAGGCAACTGATTGATGTATCTCTCACACATTGGTGTTTTTCTCCTTCTCTTTCTCCCTCCTTTCCCCCATCTCTGAAAATAAATAAATAAAATCTTCTTTAGAAATTACAGTGGTTGCTAAAATGATTAGAAGTGGAGAATTAACAACTGTGGCATTTCTTTCCACCTACCCACTTCTCCCACTCATGAGGAGGGAGACTACATAACTGATCATTCAAATAAGACACTTAGGAGAATGAAACTGAGATCTAAAAACAATGAACAATTGTTAATCAATCAAAAAGAATTTGCCAGATTGTCTGGGCAAACGAAAGGCATGGTCATTCCACACATAAATCTGTAGAACTCCTCCCAAAGGGATAGTTCAAGGTACACAAAGGGGAATTACTTTTAAAGCTCTCCAAGTTCTTCATTATCTGGCTGACAAACACACAGAGGACAGATGTGAGCAAAAATCTTGGAAGACAAATACAGCAAAATTTAAATGGGTATTTAAATCATGATGATGTATACCCCTTCTATTCCCACAGGGAGGCAAAGAGGGTTGCTTGACTTCACTGGCTTTTCAATCAGGGTAAGAAGTCTTCCCTTCTCAAAGTACAAAAGCAGAAATACCTCTCATCAATGTACTGTGATTATTATGATTCTGTGATTTAAAAAAAATTTACTATTTCCAGATTAATATAGAATAAACTAGAAAGAATTATCATTACCCCAAAAAACACATTACGGCAGCAGCTGCTATATTTTATGGTGATTTTCTGGATCAGGTTGCTTCCAGTTTGCATGAATCACAAACTCAAATGAGCAAAATAAATAAGCAAGCCTATCTGAATTTAGAAAGGATATTCCACATGACCTCAACACGTGGATGGGTTGGAGGCTTATCTCAGTTCCCAGAACCTAAAATGCCTTGAAAACCTTCTCTTCTTCGGCTTTCCTGGTGCAGTAACTGCACCTACAGAGCACATCCTCCAATTCCACTCTGCGCTGGGTCCAGGCTGGCCCCTGCACTAACCAGAGTGGAACAGGGAACTTGTGCCCATGAGGACAGGGCACACATGGTAGCCAGGCCCTTTTCACCTTTCAGGGCCACAAGTAGAGCTGTGGTGGTCCTTGGGTCTGGTTAGAAACTCCTGAGTCCTTCTGGCTAGTGTGGCTCAGTGGATTCAATGCCAGCCTCTGAACCAAAGGGTCGCTGGTTCAATTCTCAGTCAGAGCACGTGCCTGGGTTTGTGGGCCAGGCTCCCAATAGGGGTCAAGGAGAGAGGCAACCACACACTGATGTTTCTCTCCCTTTCTCTTTCCCTTCCCCTCTCTCTATAAATAAAATAAATAAACTCTTGCCCTGGCTGGCGTAGCTCAGTGGATTGAGCGCGGGCCTGCGAACCAGACGATCGCGGTTTGATTCCCAGTCAGGGCACATGCCTGGGTTGCAGGCCGGTTCCTTGCAGGCCAACTACCAGCAGGGGACGCACAAAAAGACAACCGTACACTGATGTTTCTCTCCCTCTCTCCTTCCCCTCTGAAGATAAATAAATAAACAAAATCTTTAAAAATAAAAAAATAAAAATAAATAAATAAATAAACTCTTTATTAAAAGAAAAGAAACTATCGAGTCCTTTATACACTTCTCTCAATCCTATAGAGACTGGCGAGGGATGTGTGAAGGAAGTAAAGGAATATGAAATATCCTGCTCTTGTTTGTTTGGGCGACAGACATTTCTCCATATCGGGGAGACTCATATCAAAGGTATTGTCTGGATAGTTAGTTCCCTGTTGCCAACAGCTTAAAAATGAAAACTTAAGGGTTTTTCAGAATGAATTCCTTATTCTATTCCCTCTTTCTAGTCTCTTTCTTGAACAACAGTACCAAAACCCTGAGGTCCCAAGGGACTATATCCTGCTAGAAGAACTGATTTTTAAATATAATGATATATTTCCTCTCTTCGGGCTGAAACAGCTGCACACCAGGGCATAGCTTTGCCAGTGGAACTGGCTGCACTGGGGCCGACACCCCTTTGCCAAGCATCTTTGTGCAAGTTCCAACCTGCCCCGTGCATGGAGGCCCTACTTGACCCCATACCAACCCATGACACATCCCCTGCCATTTTTGACACCAAACATGTGAAGAGGAAGAGAGTCCACATCATTGCAACCCTAACCCCTGCCCAAATTGCAATGAATTTGTCAAAAATATTTTCAGGTTTAAACATAAAGGAAAATCCAGGCTTCCCCTGGGACTGGTATGAACATCATTTTCTGGACCTACTTCTAAGGTTTGATTAATGCTCTCCGCATCTCTCCATTTGCGTCTCTCCATTTCCACAGTATGTTCTTTGCTTTTCTCAGGGCATTTGTTTTTCAAAAAAATAATTCACACAGCTCTCCCTGCGTTTTCTGGGACAGCTGCCCCATCCAAGCACCCTGGGGTAGTGTTGACCTAGCATGCCACACAGCCTCACCCTCACAGACCAGAATTCTATCTCAGTGAGCTTCAGGGTTTTGTTTTTATTTCTTTCTAGAGAGAGGGGAAGGGAGGGAGAAAGAGAGGGAGAAAAACATCGATTGGTTTCTTCTCGCGCATCCACAGCTGAGGACCTGGCCTGAAACCCGGGCATGTGTCCTGACCAGGAGTTGAACCAGCGACCTTTCCACTTTGTAGGCCAGCACTCAATCCACTGAGCCACACCAGCTAGGGCTAGAGTGAGCTTTGCCTCGGCCATGTGATCTACACATGCCACTAGAAGTATCTTTCTTATTGTATGAAATGTGGTGCTCTTTTGCCAGCAGCTTGTTTTCTGTGACCAGTACCTTCCTCATTCAGAAGCACCGATGCCATAAAGCACAGGGAGGGGGAGAGGTAGAGAATGAGAAGAAACAGGCATGTGGCCTATGGAACTTGTCCAGAACCACCCAGATGCCTGCTAGTCACAACCTTGGAGCTCGCTCCACTTTCTCTCGCCTACCTGCAGGGTAAACTTGCCCTTTTGTTATTGTTATTATTTGTTCTGGGAGGTTTTTCTTTTACCAGAACACCTGGCACTATAGTTGCATACTGTGGGGTTTCACACTGTAGGGTTTCATCCTGTGGGGTTTCATCCTGTGGGGTTTCCTGGAAACACTTGCAGGGAGGAGTCTGAACTTTCACTGCTAGGACTGGCCTGGGCCTGAAATGTTGTGAGCTGTAATCTCAGCCCACGTCACATTCTCTCCCTGTTTCCTTTGCAAAACATCAGTGCAATCAGTCCCACTGTTTTTCAGTGAGAGACGCTGGCACCAAGCCTACAGGCAGCTGCACAGGCCTTGGCCTGCCAGGGAGTGGAGGCAGTGCAGGCCTGACCCAGCCCTCCCACCGCTTCCCCAGGTGGTTCCCACCCTGTGGCACTGAGGTCAGAGTGTGCCAAGCAGGGGAGCGGGCTGGGTGTGCAGCCAGCTCCCACCCTGGTCCTAGTCACATTGTTACCCATATGGCCCTTATTACAAGGTAAACAGGCCCTTTGGCCCCCTAATTCCTAAGGGAAGCCACAGGACCCCTTTGAGATGAGAGAAACCCTGTGCAGTTGAAGGCTGTTAACTGGGAGGTTCTGGAAGGGGCTCCTTCTGCCTCTCCCTCCTGTCATGGATGGTGTCTGTCTGTCTGTCTGTCTCCTTTCTGTTCCACCTTGACTGTTTTGTTGTTCCAGCTGAGCTTCTCTTTTCCATCATCTTTAGAGCCTGGCTCCTCGTCCTTAATCGCAGCTTAAATGTCACCCCACCCAAAAAGCCTTCCCTGACCTCCCAGGATAAAGAGGCCACCCAGCGGCTTCAGCACACTGTTTCAGCACACACCTCAGCCCGTTTTAATTATCTGCATGGCCTTAATCACTTTCAAAGAGTTTGTTAATAGGCTTGCCTCTAGAACTTTTTACCTGACTTTACCTGGTAGAAGGGGAGCAGGGACGGTGCCTGCCTTGTTCACCTTGAACAAGTGCCTGGCACATAGTGGGTGCTCAACGAGTGTTTGTTGACAACGTGGTGTTTCTGTAATGGCCCCACTACTTCCTTAGGTGTGTGAGCTTGAAAAAGTTACTTCGCCATAGTAGGCCTTGGTTTCTTATCTTAGAAACAGAAATAATTATAGTACCTAATTTATGGGATGTTAAGAGGATTAGAGGTAATCATCCTTTTTAATTTTTTTAAAAAGAGAGGAGAAGCCTGGGGACCTCCAAAGTTCTTGGAGCTCAGTCCACCGCAGCACTGAGAGGCCTCTGGAGTCGCTGTACAGAGCACTGCTCCGCCTTTCAGACACTCTAGCGCTGGCAGAAAAAGATGCGGGAGTTTGTCAGCTCTTCCTTGGGTTCCCTCATAAGCCGAACACCAGGATCTGGGTGCAAGTGTTTATTTGGAGGTGACCAGAACACAGTGACAGAGATGGAACTCGAGCCAGGGAAGGGAGGCAAGCCAATTAGGAGGCATAAGTGAGAAACATACCACTGCAGATATCAGGGCTCCATCTGGGACCCTTTGAGATACTTTGTAGAACCCACTTCAGTGCAGGGTAGGGAAGCTGGGACATTTACCCCCCAACTCCTGTCCCTTACTGACTGAGGGTTGTTCCTGGGGTGTTAACTCCCAGCACTGTCCCCCACAAGCACTGGCAGAGAATGTTCTCAGGCAGAGAGCCCAGAATGTCATTGGGCCTATACAGGACTTGTCCATGGGTAATGTTCAAGGTAAGCCAAGGAGATTTCAGCTGAGCTGGGCAACTCCTATATCAGGCTTTCTAATGACCAGTAATGAGCTTCTTAGAGCAATGCCCCATGGGTAGAAGCGTTGTAGAACATCTATTCAAACTTGTCTGAACTTCCCAGAAATCCTTTCAACAACCTTTAAATAGACATGGTTATATAAATTAGCCTCTCTATATGATTTCTTTGGAAGAAAGATTCATGGACATGAAGCAAAGCTTTTCCCAGTAGTGGCCCGAGTTCTGTGCTCCCTGGAATCATAATCAGGACCCACAGAGCCCTGAGTAGAAGCTTTGGGAGGAGGTCCAATCCCACCAGTTTTCCATTAAGACCAAGCAGGAAAAGAGATAGGATAGCCTGCTTTGCACAGTTTTGAAGTCAAGATTAAAAGCACAGCAGGGAGGCACACACCCTTTCCCCAACCATGGGGTAAAGTGAGCTCAGGAACTGGTGGAATAAACTGGATCCTAATGAGAAAAAATAATCTCTCCTCCCAAGTGCCCCTCCACCCACCGATCTGGACAAGCCGACTCTCGCGGGCCTGGGGCAGGAACACGCTCACTTTGAACAACAGAACCATATCAGAAAGAATTTTCCTGGAAGTCAGCCATGGAAAAATTCACCCAACTACCATTCGATACCTGGACCCACAGAGCTCCCACCCCCGTCAGGCGCCGTGTAACCCCTATAGAGTATTTGGATAATATCCTGCTTCAACTAAACACCACACTGATCTTTGCCAACAAAGAAGAATTTTCCATAGCCATTACTGACTCTGTTACATTTTCAAAAGTGGCAGGTGATTGGGCACGGGAGGTTCCAAGAAAAATAGAGAAGTCTCCTTATTTCCTGGTCTGGGGCCCTAGTATACGGTCAGCTCTTTATCAACGAGATACAAGAAGGCCAAGGAATTTTCTGCAACTTATAGCCTAGAACAGAAGTGCTGGCAATGGGCTAATCCACACGATGATGAGTCACAGGATGGCCAAGAGGCAGCCAAGAGTCCTGTGTTCAGGGTGACTGTCTTCTAGCCAATTTTGTGACCTCGAATGATGAGTCAGTTGATTGATCTCGACCTGGAAAGGGATAGTCAGAGAGAGCAAGTAGCATCAGCTCCTAGAACCAGGCCCTGCCCCTAAAACGGACTCAGAAACTAAACCAGTGCACTCGCCCCAGGACAGCGCTATTCATATAACAGGCTCACAATACTTGGTGGCTGAACGAATCCGTGCAGCAAACATGTCCTCACTCCTGACTTTTGCACCCTCGGCGGACACCGCCAATCAGCTATGATGGATTTTCAGGCCAAAACTGGGTGCAGTGTTGAGATTCTGCTCAGCGTCAACTCGGCCAGTCTGTCAGCCCTCCTCTGTGAAAGACCTATCACGCCCTGACGAATTTGTGGATTTTTTCACATTTAACTTTTGTAGTAAGAAAAATGCTAAAGGGTATACACTTTGCCACTCAGAGAAGATAGACATAAACATGACTGAACGTTTTAATCTAGTCTGCATAAGAATCAGATTGTTATCGTCCAGTCCAGGGCAGAAGAGGTACTTGATGGTGAAGACCCCATAGGGTCAGGCAGGCAAACGCATACTTTCCTTCCCCTGTCTTACTCTGGATCCCTGAGTGAGATACCAAGTTTCTCATCCCGACCATGCAGGTGAGAAAATTGCAGCCCACACCTGCCATTAGGCACCTCTGAGTAGCAATAACTAGAATTATCCAGTGTCTGGGATCTGGTTCATCATCTGCATGTCATACTCGCCCACCAACTTCACACAGGTGAAACACTGCGTTAGAGTTCTCAAGAGAAACAGAACCAATAGGAGGTTGTATGGAGAGAAAGATTTATGATGCGGAACTGGGTCGTGTGACGACGGAGGCTGAGAAGTCCAGTGGCCTGTGTCTGAAAGCTGGCGACCCAAGGAGAGCTTTTCATGCTGTTTAGGAACCTGAGAGCTGTGGAGCCTGTGGTGTGGACTCCAGTCAGACTCTGAAGACCTGAGCACCAGGAGCACCGAGGGCTGAAGAAGATGGATGTTTCGGCTCAGACAGGCAGGCAAAGAGGGAGAGAGCAGAGAGAACACACCGATTCCTCCTGCCTCCACCACTTCGTGCTCCTCGGGCCCTCAGTGGACTGCATGGTGCTCACCCACAGTGGGGCAAGTCCCGTTAGGCTACTGATTCAAATGCCAACCTCTTCTGGAAACACCCTCACAGACACATCCAGAAATAATCTATCACCAGATATCTGGGCATCTTGAGGTCTCATCAAGTTAACACATAAAACTATCACAAATGTCAAGGATGGATATAAAAGGCTAAAAATCACAGAAAGACCTCAGAGAGTGAGATGGCAACAGTGTATTTTCAATTATTTATGTATTTATGTATGTATGTGTGTATGTGTGTATTAGGGTGGGGGGACAGAGGAAGAGAAACATCAACATGAGAAATATTGATCAGTTGCCTGTCATACTTGCCCCAACCAGGGACCGAACCCTCTACCAAGGCGTGTGCGCTGACTGGGAATCAAACCAGTGACCTTTTGCTTTGCAGAACAGTGCCCAACCAACTAAGCCAAAGGAACAGTACATTTTCAATATAGAACTTTCCACATTTTTAGTCCTCACTGCCTGAGCTGCTGGGAACACTTGTCAGCACAAATCTACGAGCCTGCTGGGAAGCCTGAAAGACTTTGTCTCAAGGCACGAGTATTAAAGCTCACAGGGCTTTGTAACACCATGAAGTACACTCTGGCTAGGCCAAGTTGCTGATGACGCTCAACCACAGAGCCGGTGCAGTTCTCAAAGACAGCTAAAGACTCACATTCTTCTGCAAGGCACCCACGCAGGTAAAACCATGACTGTGACCCTTCCCTGCCACCATTTGTGGCCATTGATACTGTGCCCTTGTCTGATGATGCACTAAAGTCTATACTGGTTACCACCTGCTAAATTAACTATCTACTTTTCTGTAAAATGGGAACAAATACAGTGGGTCGCTTTCCCACTATGTATGCAAAGCACTGAGGCACGATGTTCCCTCTGGCCCAAAGCCAGTTTTCCATGTGTTCATCTATTGTTCGTTATCTCTTAAGGCATGAACTTGGAAAAGTAAATCTAGAAATCTCTAGGCATGAAAAGACATAGATGAAGTTCAAATTCTTACCAAGTGACGTTAGTGTATTTGGGGGTGCAGGTGGGGGGCTCTGTGGAGGGGCAGTTGGAGATCACCGTATTTGCCCAACAGTTGCCAGGAGCTTTAACTATCACTCATACTGGCTTCAGTTTAAATCCCCAGGGTGATGAGTTAGTAAATCAGTAGATGTTATAAGAGCCTAGGGATCTAAGAATCAGAGCAGTTTCTATGGAAGGAAGGGCAGGGATGCCCCCCCTCACTGTTCCCCACACCCTCAGGACCTGCTCTCCTGGGGTCACAGAGACCAATGCCATTCTTAGGGACCTACTGGCTTAACAGAGTATGGTATGTTTTTGGACCACCTAAGATTCCCCTGGAAAGGAAATCTATGAGACAAAATACTAACTTGCCTAAATCTATGTAAGTAAAGATTTTCCTAACCGAAGAAATCTCTTTTTCAGCATCATTTTGACCACGGAAGCGTTCCTGTCTATGACAGACAGAGCACATTGCCACCGAAGCTCTCGCTCCCCTTCATGGTGTAGTTATTCTTGGGAAGTGGCTGCCCAGCCAGGGACTACAGTCAAAGAACTTACTGCAAATGCAGAAGGTCTTCAGTGAATGACCACCCAGTTCCAGAAATCATCCCTCTCGCAAAACAGGGCCCATCAAGGAATGTGTGAGTAAAACGGTGTGGTTAGAAAGCAGACGTGCTTTCGGTGGTCACGTGTTCCTCCCCACTTGCTGGCTGGGTGCAGCAGGCAGGGCAACACTTGGAACCGGGCACTGAAGACAGCAGAGCCTCCACCAGCCTGGCCTCCTGAGTGCCCAGAGAAGGCAGAGCTGCCACACTCTCAGCCACCCAGAAAGAAGTCCTGAGACGTAAAATGTTCACACTAAACTGCTGGGGTTTGTTTGTTACCTCGGCTGGGCTGCTCTAGCTAATCCACTGTCCCCGATTCGCAGAGCAGGAGCCCAGGCACTGCTGTCAGGGCAAACGAGAGCACACTGCCGCCCCACATTCCATCCTGCAAGATCCACACAGCCCCCGAGTTCCAGATTATTTCCACAACCCCCTTGATCAATATTTGCTTTTGATTCCAGGAATGTATTCACTCTGTAAGCTGCCACCGAACCTGAGATGGAGGGTCAGACCACCAGAAAAGAAAGAGCTTCAGCAGTTTGGGTTTGCATAGCTTCTGTTGTAAGGCTGCCAACTCAGCAGATACTTTTGCTTTTCTCCTTAATGTGCACCCTGAAGTCCCACACACCACTGTGTGACTCTGGTCTTGTCCAACGTGCATGCGTTCACTTCCTTCAGGCTACAGGTGATAGTATCTGTGGCTCTCTGAGTGGCCTGAAGGTGCTGACTCCAGTACAATTTCACACATGGTCAAAAAATGCATCTCCCAAACAGGCTTCGTTCTCTTAACCAGCCCTTCCTCCGACTCTCCAAAAAGTCTCCGAGCAGAATCTCAACCCTAGCTTTCAGCTCATAAATTTGTGCCTTACATGTTGAGTTATCAGGAGGCAGAAGGCCCAGCAGAGGTGTCATGCTATGAGACATCAGGTGAGGAAACCCCTTGCTTTCTCCGCAGTCATGTCTAGAGGGTCTAGACAAGCTTCCTGGAGGGTCTGTTGCGCAGTTGTGGTATAATTACCCCGTAAAGGTAGCGATATGTCAGAGCCCACTCCCACGTCTTGAGAGAACTGACTGGCTACATCTCTTCCCACCTCCACACTCTGTGATAGCACATTGCTAGTTAGCAGTCAGCCCTGGTGAAAGTATTTACACCACAGAAACTGGCACACACTACAAATTGGAGCCTCTTTATGTCCCAGAGAACTGACTGTTAACACGGATCAGCACAACCCTGTGTGGAGAGGACGGCTGCAGAACTACCCAGCCAACAAGAATCAATGGAACGAGTTCTGGCTGGCTGCCTCTCTTCTTCTCGGAAAGGACAGGGACATAGCACCAACCCACAGAGACCTAATGGGTATGTTCAGTGACATTGTTCTGAATTTAATGATAAAGGAGACCAAGGGACAGTGAGCTTGCATGGCAAGTAACACACACAGTGCTGAACCACTGCAGACGAATGGGCTTCAAAAGGGAGATTCGACCCTGACTGATGTGGCTCAGTTTGTGGGGCGCTGTTCCATGAAGTGAAAGCTCACTGGTTCAATTCCCAGTCAAGGCACATGTCTGGATTGTGGGTTCAGTCCCCGGTCCAGGTGCATGCAAGAGGCAACCCATTGATCTTTCTCACATTAATGTTTCTCTCCCTCTCTTTCTCCCTCCATTCCCCTCTCTCTAAAATTTTTTAAAAAGCCAAATTCATTATTTTGGATGCCACAACATATATCCTGCCTTAGTAATTACTAAGTACTTGCTAAGTACTTGCTTAGATCCTAACTACTTGCTCTGACACTCACCCAGGCACATAGCAGGTCTTCTGAGGCAGGAGGAGGAAAGGAAGAGAACTAGGCTCATTGCCAAGCTGGGTGCCGGGAATTTCACACGGGTTAATGCAGCTGACCTTCACATAGCCCAATGCCTTAGGTATTAGAACACCCACTTTTCAAAGGAGGGAAATGAGGCTCCAAGAGGTCAGAACAGTACCTTGCCGGAGGTCACAGGGTGATAAGGATCTGGATGTGAATCTGGGTGTGTCCGACTCTAATGTCCACCATTTTTTCATCACCCCACATTGCCAACAAACTCTGTTTTATTTCCCTGCGCAACCACTATAAAAGCAGCAGCACCCTGCTTCCTGGGAAATTCAATGACAAATCTGTTTTTCTAATAACAGCTTCGTTGTGGTGTAATGCTCATACCATAAAATTCACCTTTTAAAGTGGTGAGTTTTTAATCCAGTCACAGAATTGTGCAACCACGACCACCATCTAATTCCAGCACATTTTCATTACCCCAAAAGAAAGCCCCCACCCCTGAGCGGTCAGCGAAGCCCCGTTCCCTCCTCCCTGCAGCCCCTGGCAACCACTAAACACTCTCTGTCACCATGGATCTGCCTGTTCGGGACGGTTCATGTAACGAAATCACACAATGTGGGCCTTTGGTGCCTATGTTCCTTTTTGTCCAGCAACTTAGGGTAATGTAGGCAGAACTGTTTCAAAGTGCATGACATTCTACAGATAAAATCCAGTGCGTTGAAAGGCAAACCTATGCAGTTTTATTTAAATACCAGCGAGCAACAGAAGCAAAGCAAAGAACGTGAAGAATTGGCATCCACATGGTTTTTAATTCAATTCTACTCTACTTACTGTCTATTAGGTGCCAGCCACAAGACAGAAAACCCGAGCCCTCGCAGACCTAACACGATGGGGGGAGGGACAGACGGCGGCGGCGGCAGCAGCAGGTGCAGTAGCAACGGCCCATCAGAATGCCTGGGGTCAGATATGCGGTGATGGAAGACGACTTTGGGGGGGGGCACACACTGAAGACCATGTATCATAGAAATGTACACCTGAAGCCTAGATAATCTTATTAACCAATATCACCCCAACAAATTTAACTAAAAAATTTTAAAGAATGTCTTAATTACTGTGTATGAAAAAGATAGAGCAGTTTGGGGGGACCATGGATGCTGAAGGCACTTGAGCAGCCTCCAGAATGCATTTCTTATTTCTCTCTTGCACACACATATACACACACACACACAAGTGCCTTGCTGGGACTCAGGTGGTGCTGTCCTAACACCCTCTGTGTTTCCAGATACAGGTATCCCCAGGTCCCCACGCCACTGTGCACCTCTGAAGGTGAGTAGGCGTCTTTCCCACCCTGGGTAACAGACCAGCTGGCAGCAGCCCTCCCTTGATCTATGCTAGTCCATCCTCCCCCAGGCCAGGCTCCCTTCCTCCCTGAAACCCTGCGCTCAGAAGAAGAGAGGGAAGAAGTTCCTACTCCCCTCAGCCTTTCTTGCCAGAGCAACACCAGCCAAAGGCAGAAGTGCGTGCTGCAGCCCCTGCGTGCCCCCTCACTCTCAGCCACATGCCACGGCTTTATCAAAGGTCTGCAGGGGTTCTTGCCAAGTGTTTCAAGGCATAACGTTCACCCTGACGTGAAACTTCCTGGAGCCTGGTGAAGCTTCCCCCTGCCTCCACATTCTGCCGATTCACAGATTCATCATCTGTTCCAGCTCTCCAGTTGCTCTATGTGCTGTTCCTAAAACACGTTTTTTTAATCCTGTATTTATTCTTATAAATATAATCAGAAACATTCCAGCTTTTCCTCTCAGGGAACTTCGAATCTCCACCACCACCAAGAGCCCTCAGGCTGTAAGAGCCCGCACCTCTGACTGTGGATGGGGCCGAAAGAAATTCCGCTTTTCTTCTACCAGAAACAGACTGCTTCTTCCACCAACAGTGCATACTGCTGTACATATAGTTAATCCTAGCTTTAAAACAGCTTCTCATTATCATAAAAGTACTATACGTTATTGAGAGAAAATGGAAAAAACAGAGGAGAAAAACAGAGTCACTCCCTGCCGTGGGCAGTGCCTAAGGGGGCCCCCAGAGATCCTTCTTCCTCGTACTCACATCCCTGTGAAACCCCCTCCCCTTGCCTGTGAGCTGGACCCAGTGACTGACTTCTAATGAAAAGAATACAGAAAAAGTCATGGGTATCACTTCTGCGGTCAGGTGTGCAGAAAACAGTTAACGTAGCAGGCCTGAGATTGTTGCCCTTAGAAAGGCCTGCTTGTGAGGTCCCTGGCTAGCATCCGGGAACTTGGAGTCCAGGGGGAACAGTTCCCACCATTCCATAATAAGTAAGTAGGGCTCACTCACTGCACCCAGACTGTTTGTGCAAACAGTATGTGGATGCTGAACCCCTGCCTTCCATCTGGGAGTCTGGAATACTGACAGCGCTGGCCAGAGGGTGCCTGTGTGACCAGGCCCCGGGCACTGAGCCTCTCACGAGGGTCTCTGGTAGACAGTGTGTCACACAAGCTGTCACAACTCACTGCTGGGGGAATGCAGTGCATGGTGAGACTTCACCAGGAGAGGATGCTTGGGCACTTACGCCTGGTTTCCTCCAGACCTGACCTCCTGCACGTTTTCCCTTTTCTGGCTGTCTGTATCTTTCTGTCTTGGTATCTTTTCCACCAGCATAAATCGCGATTGGATAGCCACGACCATATAGAATAAGACAATGTGCTGAGTCCTGTGAGCCCTCCTGGAGAGTTATCCAACCTGGGGCTGGGTCTTGGGACTCCCTGGGTGTCCCTTACATCCACCACACATTAGGCTATCAAAACGGTACACCTCTCTCTCTCTCTCCACCCCTCCAGCCCCCCGACCACCACGGCTGATCGCTGTGATGACTGGCAGCCTTGTGTGCAGCCTGGTGAGAGACCCTGACCCAGAGGACCTGTGCTAGATTCCTAACCTAGGAAAACGTCGAGATAATAAACATTTGTCGCTTTAAGCTGCTAAGATGTAGGGTATTTTGTTACACAGCAACAGATAACTAATATATCCTTCACTTAGAGATTATTACTATTTATATTTGAGGATGTATTTTTTCAAAGGTTTTTCTACACCCATGTACACATAGAATAAGTGTTCCAGTTAAAAGCAAAATTTTTTAAAACACTCTATAAAGCAAAGGCATAGGGTAGAAGTATAACATTTCATTTCATGACTAAAGAAATTCTTGCATTCCACAATGATAGCTGGTATTTCTTTTTAAGTCAAATTGTCCTTTGTTCCGGAAAGTGAGGGGAGTGAAGGGAAAGGTCTCTTGAGTGGCCCTTGGGTCTTGCAATCTTCAGATGCCATTCAGAAATGGGGAGGTTTCAGACATTAAGTTAAATCACTCGGCATAATAATGTAAATGTTGTTATCCTTAGTGTGGGTGGAATTAATTTCTACAAATTATGTTTCCTTTTAGGAAATCAGTTTTCCTCTCTGCAGTGGGATTGACGGCAAGGGCTCCTGGGAGGAAAGATAAGCTTAAAAACACCCTTGAGAGGGCAGCGATAAGCCAGTCCTTGCAAAACGGTGCTGGAGGGAACGGAGAGAAACAAAAGACAAATAGAAAACGTGTGGGCGTGGCCTCTGCGAGCCTGAGGTTTCTGGGAGTGAGCACATCCCGTATCCAATTCGAAGTTTTTCGTTCTTTCCCCCGCGTTACGCCCAAGCACTCAGGAAAGTTTTATTAATCATCACAGCTCCATCTTAACCTGCGTTTGGGGACCCAAGGGAACCAACTGCTGTCCGTGTTTCTGCAAAGCTTTGCGAGCCAACAGCCTGGAAACGCTGGCTTCCAGAGGTGACCCGCCAAGGAGTGAAGGGCCAGGGTGAGATGAGAGGGGACAGGAGAGGGGAAACTTCCAGAAGAAAGAACCTCTTTGTAATCAAGCTGGGTGGGGGAAGGAGCCCCTGGGTGTGACTATTAAAGGCAAGCGTAGCCTTTTGAGGCTAGAGTAAGCTGAAGTCAGAGGCTAGAGTAAGCTGAAGTCAGCAGCACACATGTTTTGCAATAATAAATTGCAAGAAAACTGAAAATACTACTCACAGCCTACTTCATTCACCTAGCAATAGGTTGTATTCTAAAAATTTTTCTACATGCAGTTTGTACTGGCACCTAAATATCCCATTACATGAGAAAATCACAACTTATCTTACCAGTTTCCTACTATTGGACATGCAGGTCATTTCTAAATTTCCATCATTATCATAACCAATGCTGCAATGAACATCCTTGTACTAAAGCTCTGTCCAAAACTATAATGATATCTTTATAATACATTGCTAGGAACGGCACTGTTACATCAAAGATATGAGCATTTCATGAGTTGGGAGGCATTTTCCAAACTGCTTTCCAGAGCAGCACGCCAACTCAAACTCCTGCCAACAGGAGCTGAGAGTGTTCTTTGTTTCACCACTTAGTCAAAATTGGGTATTATCTTTTTATTATTTTTACAACATGGTACACATTCATGTCCTCACACTTGCTTGAAAGTATGATAAGATATGGTCGAAAATAACCTTTTCATCTAGTTCTTATGTGCAGCCCAAGTGCAAACAACAAATGTCACTAGGCGGCCCCCAGCACCACTAAAGCTGCAACGAGAGAGCCAACAACCAGCAGACTTCTGTCCCTTGCTGCTCACTTCACTTGCCAGTTCTGAGATGCGTACAGTCATGTGCAGCATAACGACATTTCAGTCACTGATGGACAACGGGTATGACGGCGGTCCCATAGGATGAAAATGGGGCTGGAAAATTCCAGTTGCCTAGTGACCACCATGGCCATAAAGATGTCCAGTCCTGAGCAGCCATGGAGATATCCAGTCCTGACATTGCTGCCCTGGGGTTGTGGCCACTGTGACGTCATACTGGTCCTGAGGTGTAGTTAAAGGCATTACCCACATTTGTGGGGATGCAGATATAAGCAAACTCTCTGCCCTTCCAGGGAAGGGAGAGGATGGGGGGGAAGGGGGTGGGGGGGGGCGGTGACAGTGTGCCTGGGAATGAAGGCAGACAGACTCAAGGTGGAGAGGTGGGACTGACCCCACCTTGGAGAGAAGTGAAGGGGTGCAGAAGGAGGAAAGTGGACCGTGAGATGGAGCTCTGACTGAGAGAAAATAGCTGGAGCCAAAATATAAAGTGTGTTCACGGGCACGTGGAGCATAGGCCCACCTGGCACACAGGGACATGGGGAAGACAACGTTTAAACGAAGGTTGAAGGCTATGACTATATGACTCCAACAACGGGACACTCTGGAAAAGCACTAGGGACATGTTAAAGGGATAAGGGGCTGAAGGGTTGTGGGGAGAGAAGGATGAATAAGTGGAGAACAGAGGCTCTTTGGGGCAGTGAACTCACTCTGCCAAAACTGTGACAGCAGACAGCACGTCACTGTGAGTCTGTCCACATCCACAGACCACCCGACGCTGAGGGTGACCCCTCCGGTGAACTGCGCCCTCGGTGTGCTGGTGCTGTGCCAACAAGCACTGGCTATGCCAGGGTGCGGAGGGTGCCGAAGGCTGTGCACAGTTTCCACTCAATTTTTCTGTAAACCTAAGACAACGCTAAAAATAAAATCTTAACACGATCTCGGTTCAATTCCCAGTCAGGGCACATGCCTGGGTTGCAGGCCAGTTCCCAGCAGGGGACACATAAGAGTCAACCATACATTGATATTTCTCTCCTTCTCTCCTTCCCTCTAAAGATAAATATTTTTTTAAATCTTAAAAAAATCTTATTTAAAAAGTTTGGGCCCATAACTAAAGGCTTTGCAAGCAGTGCTAAGGAATGTGAGCCTGATGCTAAAGCCCATTGTTCCCCCAACTTTTGGTCACACTCTCCAGTCATTTAAAAAAAAAAATCTCTCAGCACTCACCCTAATAGAGGTACATGCATGTATTTACATATGAATTATAAACCTTACCCAATATATTAACATCATGATATAGTCACACATATGTGTGTATATCTATAGATACAGATATAGTTATAGATATAGGCCTCTAAAGTGAAAGAAAACTACCTAAGCTGAAAAGGATGAGATTACAGTATTGAAATGTCTGGCGGACTGTGACGGCTTCGCACCTGCAGGAGCGCACCCTCGAAGCACAGCGCGCACTCCCGGGCAAACCTCGTCTGTAAAGTTTGCATTTCGTAGTGTCTTCTCGGTAACCTTCATTTGTGTGGCCGACTTCTTGACAGGGCTCCTGGGCTTGTCACTGCTGTCCCGTCATCACGTGGTTGAGGAGGGGCTCATGCCAGGCCTAGCAGGGGCGACCACCTGCTGCTGCTTGTTTGTTCTTGTGGCCAAGTGTAAGGCCCCTAGTCAAAACCGGGCACTGAAGCCTCATCCCCAGACTCACACTTGGGGCCTGAAGATGTGACCCTCTGCCACCACTCCTCACGCTGACACCGCACCACCCACCCCCCCAACCCGGAGGGTAGCAGAACCGCGTGAGACCCAGTGAGCATGTTGGCACCAGGCCACATGTTTAAGGAGAATAAATATATAAACAGACGTTCCCGGCCTTGGACCCTGCCCTGCCTAGAGGACTGGTAAGGCAACCATCTCCCTTTTTGATACATTGAGTTGGAGACACTGATGGTACATCCACAAAGAAAATCTAAAAGGAAATTGGTGATATGGATCTAGAGCAATATATTGGGCTGAATAGTGTCCCCCCACCAAAATTCATGTTCACCTGAAACCCCAGAATGGGGCCTTATTGAGAGAGAGAGTTTTTGCAGATGGAATTTGTCAAATCTAGGCGAGGTCACGGGGATGAAAGAAGTCATCTAGGGGATGAAAGTGGACTCGAACACAATGGTCGGCGTCCTTCCCAGAAGAGAGGAATGTGGGTGGAGACACAGGTAGGGAAGGCCGAGTGAAGACAGAGCAGAGACTGAAGCCATGCATCTCCGAAGCAGGGAGTGTCACGGAGTGCCGGCCACCCCCGAAGTCGGGATAAGCAAGGAAGGACTGCGCCCCTAGAGAGTTTGGAGAGAACATAGTCCGGAGTTCAGATTCTGGCCCCCAGAACTCTTAGAGTCTAAGTGTCTGCTGTTTCGAGCTACCCCGTTTGCGGTGCTGTGTTAGAGCGATCCTGGGAAACGAGTGCCGGCGGATCCCTAAGTAGGGAATCGGTGCGCGAGCACAGGTCATAGGTGGTGTGCGGTCGTCCTTCCAGAAGACTCGGAGAGGGGAGGCATGATCCAGACCGGAAAGAGGGCAAAGAGAAGGTGAGACCCTGGACAAGGGCTCGGAAAATGGGAAGGAGCCTTTGGCCTGAGGAGAGCGGATTGGCTGCAGGGACGGAGGGGACGTGGCTGGGGTAGGTGGCAGGAGGGAGGGCAGGAGAACTTTGAAGAAGGATGGGGTCATCCTTGGAGACAGATGCCCCGCCCCCAAATACTCAACAAAATGGGAAATGGGAGAAATTCTTAGCACGTGTGTGATCAGTGATCATTGTTCACCACTGTATTCCAAAGAAAGGAAACGCTGAATACCGAAATAGTCAAGCGACTCTACCACCATCAGCCAGAAAGTTACTGGGTCAAAAATGTATGAAGTGGAATAATTAAGTTCCAGGACAGCATGAAGAAATTCAGATGGAATATACCCTGATCTACTGAAATGATGACCACTGGGACAGAAGGGAACTTCCACACTCTGTATCCCATATCTGAAGTGTGTGGATTTTTCCCATAAGCATTTATGAATTTAAAGTGGAAAAATATAAAGACTGAAATACAAACCAGCATGTGCAGTGTCTCATCTTCATAAGATAACATACCTCTATGTGCATAAAAAGAGATCGTAACAGATGCCAAATTGCTACAAGGGTTTGATCCCAGAATTCTTTACTTTCTTTTTTGTATGTTATTTTTTCCTCTTTTGTTTTACTCCTTTAAATTGAGCAAATATGATTTTCTCCACAAATAAGGTCACTGAGATTAAAGTCAAAGAATGAAGGCCTCCTAGTCTCTGGTTCCTTTTTTCTCCCCTAAGGTCAACAGCACCAAACAGACAAACAAGCGCAGACTGAAGTGCACCTTTGATTCCCTCAGCACCTTTCCTCTGTTAAAATCAAATCAAAGCAAAACACGTATCCGTGTAACACACGCACATTCTGGACATTGTTGCCGCTGCGAAGGTCGTCCTGAGACCAGCTGACCTCTGACTGTGCAGGGCGGGCAGAAAGATGCTCCGGCTCCCATCCTGCACTCACAGTTCCTCTCGGCTTCCTCCCTCCCGATACTATTTTGAATTATTTCTTTACTGTCCCCTTAGCTCATGAGCTAGTATTGTATCAATAACTGCATTTCATGTACTTTTTTTGTACTGACAAATACCACAGACACAGAACTATAAATTTCTTTGTTTCTTCAACCACATTTCAATTCTTATGACACCTAATTTTCTTTCCAAAGAAAACTGTGCTTAAGTAGAGGCAGTAGCCACATTTTTATTACTTTTTGGACCTGTTTTCATGAGAGATTGTGCAAATATTTTCCAAAGTACTTCGCCTCCCTAAGAGAAGACCACACACACCAACCAGGCAGGCAGGCTTGACACAGGAAGCGTATGGAAGGAGATGCTGAGCCTGCAGGGTAAGGCGGGGACAGGGCCCCTCAAAAGCCTCACATCTTCTCTGTTATTGCTGAAATTGCTTGTCAGTTGTGAAAATGGGTCTGTCTTCTCCTAAGGTGGTTTGCTGGGGGGCGGGGAATTGAAAAGCAAACTTCTGATCTCCTGCCACCTCCTATGACATCCTGAGAGGAGACAACATCACCTCTGGGGATATTCTTGCCCAAATGAATAAACCGAATTTAATCTTGAAGAGACACCAGACAAATCCAGACTGGTGGACATTCTACCAAATAACCAGCTAGCACTCTTCAAAAGAATTCGTCTTGAAAGACAGACATTCTGAGGAACTGTCCCGGGTTCAAGGAGGCTTAAGAAGTGTGTACCATGGGATCCTGGATTGGATCTGGAGCCAGAAAAAGAACGTTAGATGACTAGAGAAATTTGAATGATTTCATTTGCAACTGAATTTGAATTTCATTCTACAGAATTAATCTGTAATTAATTAATCGTTTCTCATCAGTGTTCATTTCCCGGTTTGATCATTGCAGTGTGGTTCCTAAGAAGTAAATATTTGAAGAAGCTGACTGAAGGGTATAAGAAACCTTTGTAGTATTTTTTCAACTTCTTTTGTAAGCCTGAAATTATACCAAAAGAAAAGGCTCAAAACATATTAATGATGTAAAAATTTTTTAAGTGAGGGGTGACTGCCTTCCTTCCTCATTCCCTTTTCTCACTTCTCACTGGCTATCACCTGGCTTCTCAGGGCCGCGTGCTGGTCACCCAAAGAGAATTCTTGGACTCAGAACCATCCTCACCTTCTTGTTCATCAAAAGGGATCTACACCAGCACCTTCCCTCAGGGACCCGGGAGGTTGATGGGAGCTAAACCAGTCTGAGCTGGAGTGTTAGCAGTTAATCAGGGCTCGCTGAACCCACCTTCTGAAATAACTGCCTTTCAAGCAAAGGTGAGACCTTCACGGGAACTTCAGCAATTCGGTAGAACCAGAGGAGTGGTATTTGAATGAGGGGTGGGTGACACCCTGTCCAAGCCAACAAAGTCCACAACAATCAGCTGTCAGGTATAGTCTGAGGCCGGAGCACCCACATCTGGTTCTGAATCAGAATCACCTGGGAAGCTTTTAAAACTCCATCTTCCTATGCTCCATGCTGGCTCCTGAGCCAGAAGCCCCGAGTGGGCTCAGGAATCATGTTTTGACAATTCTCCTGGAGATTTTAGTCAATAGGCCTGAAGGGAGTGGGGCCACGATCCTCAGGAACAGGACACCTCGGGGATTCCTCAGGACAAAACAGACTCAGAGAAAGGAAGCAAGGAAAATGACGAAGGAATGGTCACAGGAAATAATTCCACGTCATGTTTTGAGTGGCCTGTCTGAGCCCGGCCTGTGAGGCACACCCTGTGCTGATCTCAGTGAAGCTTGAGCCCATTTTATGGATGGCAAAACTGAGGTCTAAGTGGACTTCAGCAACTTGCTCAAAGTCTCCCAAGTTAAAGAGGGTTTTTATTTGTTTTTTGGTTTTTGCTTTTATCTGTCCAAGTAATTTGTCTAAGAATGAACAAATAAGATAAGTGTTAGGGGCACTTTTCCTACCCTCCAAGGGCTGTGAAGAACAAGACAGGATGGGGGTCGCTCCTTCCTCTCCCCAGGGACACTGCCCTGCAATCCCGTAAGTCGCACCAGCACCCACAATTGCAGGGGCCTCTGTCTCCAGCACCCCCCGGCCAACGTGGGCAACAGTCATTATGCCCGCATTTCCTCGCCTCCAGGGACTCGGGTTGGCCTTTCCAAGGACAGCCTCTTCGTGCTGAATTTGGGGGACAACACAGGGTGAGCTTGTGGGTTCTGCAGCTCAGCAAAGCTCCAGCAGTAGTTTCCCTGCTCGGTGTCTCCAGGCTTCGCACACGGTGTAGCCCATGCCCCGCCGGCCGCATGCGGCCCAACACAAAATCGTCAATTTACTTGGCTCATCAGTTTTCATGAGTGTTTGTGTATCTAATGTGTGGCCCATGAAAATGTCTTTTTCCAGTATAGTCCAGAGATGCCGAAAGCTTGGACACCTCTGGCTAGAGGAAGGGAAAGCAACCCCTCCCCCATGGTGAGGTCCCAGCCTCTCGCCTTCCATGGCCTGAGCACCAGGAAGATCACCCCTCCCCTGGCCTCCCTCCCCTCTCCCCATATTGCCTGGGAGGGGCAAGTGGGAAGGCAGCAGTGGTGGCGAGCCTCATCCTGATGCTTCTTTTTTTGTGTTTTTAAAGGGTTTTTTTTTAATGTATTTTTAGAGAGAGGGGAAGGGAGGGAGAAAGAGAGGGAGATAAACATCAATGTGTGGCTGCCTCTCGCATGCCCTCTACTAAGTATCTGGCCTGCAACCCAGGCATGTGCCCTGACTGGGAATGGAACCAGGGACCCTTTGGTTCTCAGGCCAGCACTCAATCCTCAATCCTCTGAGCCACACCAGCCAGGATCCTGCTGCTTCTTAACAACCCTGTCTGGAGTGTCTCACCCAGATCTTCAGGGCCTGGTGCTTAGTTTATTGTTTCAGACTTGGGCCTTAGCCACCATTCAAGACCTTAGCAGAAGTCCCAACCCATTAGTAAATGAACAAATATATGAGTTTTGCCCAGAGACAAAACAGGATTCAAGTTCTGACTCCTCCACTTACTACGTACTTTGTTTAACTTCTCTGACTATACAGTGTTACTCCTCCTATGTTGGCTCCTGAGAAACCCCCGAGCTGAATTCATGGCCAGCTCCAGCACACTATCAGTGTGGTGTGCATTGCTAGGTGGCTTATTATTTCTTCACGCTTTGCCTTCACTCCACGCCTCCCCATCAAGTTTTTATTGGTTTCCTTTTGAATTGTAAGCACTTTTGTTAACTACCTCAAATCCTTCAAAGAACAGCAAGGGGGCTAAACACTTCCCCGACAGTGGGGAGGACAGATTAAGTCAGCCCACAGAACGCAGAACGGCCGGGCAGGGGGCCTGGAGCAGGGCAGGGAGGGCTGCACGGGGGCCTGGGAGCCTCCCCACCAGCCTCGCCTCCTTCCTTTCCACGCCTAAGGACCTCAAGGACTCAGATCACATGCCAGAAACACTGCTAACGGATTGCTTTTGTCCGGAATAGACCGTCAGGGTGTAAGCATGTTAGATGGCACTGGACCTGTCACCCGTGAAAGAAAGGCACGCAGAGGGAGAAGGGCAGGGCAGGGTCAGGGTCATACTTCTCCACGGACTCCGGGTGAGCCCCATGTGGGTGTATAGTTTCTAGTACAGATCCCCCATGTAAACATGCCACAAAAGCCGTCACAAAACTTACTTCCTGCTGTTTATTGATGGGATCCCCCTTCTGTCCTTAATACTAGTTAACCTTTTTGCCACGAGGCTGTGGGCAAAAGCCCAAGATTCCTTCCACTGCAGGTCACAAGGTCGAAGGCCCTATAAACCTTGCTGCCCTAGAATTCTGGAAGCTGGCCCTCATGTTATTTCTGGAAGGTTCTGCGGTAATGACGTGGAGGGAGGTGGTAGGGAGAAATTTCTGCTTGGTTTTGCTTGTAAGCAAATTGGGATAGCGCTGACAGGGGGAAAGGCGGGCGGGGCTGGAAAAAAGAGAGCTGCCTTCTCCGTGTGCCCCGGGGGTACCTCGAGAGAGGGGAGAGTTCCCTGGGTCCCTTTTCTCATAAGGCTGCACGAGGCTTTGGATGAATGAACACATAACCCTCTGCACAGCTCTGAACTAACAGGCAGCATTGTCCTAAATCACAGTGTCCCCGACGTCACCCACGAGGCTCTCCCCTCACACCCACTGTGCCGGTCACCCCAGCTTCAGGAAAAGCCTGAATAAACAGGTGGATCAAGCCCCCCAGTGACAGGAAAGCTTTATGGGTTTTTGTTTCTAACTCATGAGGCGTGTTTAGGTCAGGAGGGGCAGGTACATTTTCCTTTCATCCACACGGGAGCTAAAATCTTTTGTGCTGTGATCTTCTGACTCTTGTAATGCCACATGCACAGACCAGACAGGGCACAGGCAGCGAGGGGAACCAGAACCAGCACGGCCCCAAGGAGGCCACTGTTTTCCCACATGTCAGCAGGGCCTGTCTGGGCTTCACGGTAGAAAAACAGGCTGCACATTTAAAGAATTATCACTTAATCATGTCAGCAGACCTGGGGTCACTTCAGGTGATCCAAACCTGTCTCGACACAGAAAGTTATCCAAAATACTTGTTAGCCGTAAGGACTTGCCATCCCGGGGCCAGCCTCGTAGGGGCGCACTTGACGTAACTGACAGGAGAATTCCGGGGGAAGATGTGGGCTATGACATCAACAGGGCTCCTGGTGACATTATTAAACTGAAGGCAGGCTCCCGTGGCTTGTGGAGTCAGCAAAAGAGCCAAGGAGAATTATGGCCTGTCATTCACAGCCCAGCCGGGGGGCAATTTGTTATTGCCCTTAGCCATGGGGAGCCCAACAGCTGAGGTTTTTAAAAATCACAGTCACCTAGGCCTTCCATTTTGCACATAATTTTTTTAGCACTGGGTGTTTATAAAACCATGAGGCAGTTTAACATTCCCACGGGCCTCACTTTCAAGTGAGGGAAACTTAAAATGCCAAAAAGAGCTAGGTACTTTGCTGGTTACGTCATAGCCTCTGAATCCAGTTCTGTGCCTGGAGTCCTGGAAAAATCTAACAACAGTGAACATAAGCACAAGACAAGCTTACAGGACCACCTGTGAGAGAGATGCTGAACCGCGCTGAAAGGAAGATGGGACTCGTTCACCCAGGAGATGGACGAGCACTGCTGATACGAGGAAGCACATCCTTGTGGCAACAGCTGCTGGTCCCCAGCAGGTGGCCAGCCGATAGTGCCACAGAGTCCCTCAAGGAAGACACAGGCAAACACTCTCTGGAGCAGTTGAAGCTCAAACCCCAGAGTCTAGAAACCACACGTGCCTCCTTTTAAAGACGCTTATGAGTCCATGGTTGTTAGGCGCCAAGGATGTTAGGCGTTGGTTCTCTGCCTGAAAAAGGAATTAAACAAAGAAAACAGTCTTTTTAAAAAACTGTAGCAATCGCCAAAAGAGGGAAACAAACCAGACGGCCCTATGCAGATGAACAGAGAAACAGTGCGCCATGCACCCCTACGAGGGGACCTACTCGGCCACAAAAAGGAATGAAGTACCAGCAGGCGACGCAATACGGATGAGCCTTGGGAAACATAAGCTCAATGTAAGAAACCAAACGCAGAAGACTGCATGGTATATGAATGCGCTTCGATGAAATATCTAGAGTAGGTAAATCATAGAGACAGAAACCAGGTTACTGGCTGCCGGGGACTAGGAGGTAGGGGCCAGAGGGGAGGTGGGGTGTGGCTGCTTAATGGGTGGAGGTTTCTATTTGGGGTGACGAAATTGCTTTGGAACTAGACAGAGGTAATGGTGCTACAACATTGTGGATGTATAAATGCCACTAAATTGTACACTTTAAAATAATTACCTGCGTGCATTTCCCTTTAATTTTTAAAAAATCACAGTAAATGGAGGCTCTCCGTGCTCATGCAGCTGCTAGAGCAGAGTGTGGGGTGTGCGAGGAAAGCAGGAGCAATTAAAGCCACCGAAGCTTCAGACGCAGGCAGCTGGGAAGAGGGGACTCGGGACTAATTTCCCAGGCCCTGAGGGCCAAAGAGGGCCCTGGGCGTATCCTATCCCATGAAAAGATTTTCAGCATCTCTGCCCTTGCTGGGGAAGAGCTTGAGAAGATATATTTTTGCCAAAGTCCAGCCCCTTTCTTGGTGACTTAGACAAAGACGGCATAACTGGCTGTCGGCCTCTTACAGCAGCTTCGCTAGACAGAGGTCTCACTTGCATCACAGCATTTAAGAAAGAGACCACGCACGAGCCCAACGGCAGCAGCCGCAGCCCCAGCCCCCGTCTCAGATCCTTGCCGTTCCATGCAGCCTGAACTGGGCCTCTGGGGTACAAACGGCGCACAGCACCACCAGGCTTCCCTCTCTGGGCCAGAGGCCGTTTTCTCCGCCTGCCCCACAAGCCAGGAGCACCCCCTGCAGAGCAACAGACAGCAGTGGTACTGACCAAAAAGTCACTGCAGCAAGTTCAAAACCATTGTATCTCAGGGCACTTCATGATACCTCCGAACAACCTTTCAAAGAAGATGGGGGAGGGGGGTGGGACACAGACATCATGCTCTTGTCTTCTTTGAAGTAAGCTTTCCACTGAAATAAAAAATGGGAGTAAATAGATTCCGTTACTTTAAGAGAACGCTATAGTGCAGAACTACCTGCATAGCTCTAAAAGGTATTTTAAATATTGATACATTTTGACACATACATAGTCCCAGAATGTGGTCAGGAGGTCTGCAATGAACAAACTAACCTTTCTGTGTGTTCTCCATGGCCATGTCTGGGGCGGGGGGAATGTTTAAATAATGAGTATAAACTTAAAAATCAATTTTATGACTCCATTAGACTAAATCTCATTGATGATTAGAGTTAATGACTCTGACGAGCCCAGAGCACAGAGTGACGACACCTGCCTCCTGGATTTCCATCTGGGGCGTTTGTGGGTTTGCCCATGGAGTGACTGTGTCTTTCCACTGCTGTTATCTACACGGGGAAGTAGGTGAATGCTTAAATGGAGAGGTTGATGGTGATGATGACAGTGATGATATCTTTAATTTTTTATGTTCTTTGAAGTTCTAGTGCTTACGCTGTTCAATTGCTTTCTTTTTTTATCCTGTGACGTTGGAGGAACACAGTTCTCTTTAGACTGAATTAAATGCTAAGTGCGAACAAGAAAGTAGAATAGCTGAGGCGGTCATGGGCAGGCCAACCCAGCCACTTCATTTCATGTGCTGGTCACCGCTGACCACGGTTACAGGTTACCTTGTGTCCCCCTGAATTCATGTGAGAAAGTCCCAGGCCTTAGTGTGTCACACTGTGACCTTATTTGGAACTTGGATTGTTGCAGATGTAATTCGTTAAGACGAGGCCATAATGGAGAAGGGTAGGCCCCTAGCCCACAGTGACTGGCGGCCTATGTTGGGGGGAGTCTGGACCCAGACGCGCAGGTAGAACGCCACAGGAAGATGGAGGCAGGTCTCAGGGGGACACCCCACTTGCCCAGGGACACTAGAGACAGCTAGCAAATAACCAGAAGCTGGGGAAGAGGTAAGGAACAGACTGCTCCTCACAGCCCTCAGAAGGAGTCAACCCTGTCAACACCCTGACCTTGAACTTCTAGCCTACAGAACTGCAAGACGAATTTCTACTACGTAAGCCACCAGGTTGCGGCCCTTTGTTATGACGGCCCTAGAAACCTGACACAGCTGCCTGCCCGACAGTCCTTCCTCTCTTCTGGCTCCGCTCACTGGGCCCTGATGCCCTTCGAGCAGCTACAGGCCCCGAACAGGGGGCCGTTTCTCAGGCCTGAGGCAGGTCTCCCAGGGGCATCCAACCCGTGGCCCAGGCTGGCTATGAATGCGGCCCAACACAGAGTCATACATTTACTTAAAACCTTTTTTTGTTTGCCAGTTTTCGGTAGTGTTTCACATTTAATGTGAGGCCCAAGACAACCCTTCTTCTTCCAGTGTGGCCCAGAGATGCCAAAAGTTTGGACACCCAAACAAAGGGAACCCATAGGCATTGGCTGGCGATGGGTTTGACAGGGAGCGTGTAAGCTGGTTGTAGTCCAAGAGAGAGAAGGTAAACCTTTTGGAAGCCTCTGAGAAGGATTTTTCTCACAGGTGAAATAGAGAGGAGGGGAACAGAGAGACGGAAAGGCAGAGAAGGGGAGAGGCGGGGAAAGAGGAGAGAGTGGTAGATGGAGGTGGGGGTAGAGAGAAAGAGAGAGAGAAAGGCTTCCTTCTTTCTTAGAGCCCTGTTGGAATCTCAGAGCTGTGACGGCCATCTTGTGACCTCAACCCAAAAATCCAAAAGAGTTCAAGAATCCCCAACCCTGAGGGCTGACCTGCCGAACAAACTCGGAGGCTGCTGACCACCAACTCCTTGTCCCAAGTCAGTGTCCCTTGCTTTAAGCCTCTCTCAGTCCGAGGACCAGCGATTTGCAGAGGAAGGCAGCCGGCCCCTGCCTCACCTTGATGGCACCTTTCCTGCCAGCTCTGAAGGGCTGTCCCACGGCTTCCCTTCTCGGCTTGTGTGACCCGGGGCCCTCGGGAGCCGGAGAACCAGGGCTGGCAGAACAAGAGAAATTACTTAGTTTCTGCCTGTGGTGGCCGGAAGTTTAGATTTTAGAAGACTTTCTTCTGCAGCTACATTGTTACTGTTTGACTCCTCCACTCCTGTTCGCAGCTGCACACGTTGACGCTGTATAGCTGGCACTCAGTGAGCCCCACCCTAATCGCCTGCTGCGGTCGGTGCGGTGGTGGGGAGAGGAGGTGGCGAGGGGTAGGAAGAGGTGAGGGGGTTCTTTGAAGCATCTTCGGCTTTTGAGTGTGAAGATGGCATGGTCCTGCTG
The DNA here is from genome assembly GCF_014824575.4 of Sturnira hondurensis. Classification (NCBI taxonomy): domain Eukaryota; kingdom Metazoa; phylum Chordata; class Mammalia; order Chiroptera; family Phyllostomidae; genus Sturnira; species Sturnira hondurensis. Next base: position 26,170,069 of record NW_028080827.1, on the reverse strand, counting down.
AGTCTGCTCGGAAGCCTTTGTGCGTAGCTACCTCCTCTCTGTCATGGTCAACACGCCTCTGGGTGGCAGGCACCAGCTGTTGCTAAAAACTGCCCACCTGGTGCCCCTCTGGGGTTTTGCTATTCGGTATTTTAGGACTATGGCAGACTGACGTCTAACTGCAGGTGAACGCCTGCTCGGGCTCCAGGCCTTGAGGAATCTGGTTTGGTTCAGGGACTCCCTCGAACAGGACGCGGTCCTAGCCCTCAAAGAGTTTCTAACCCATAGGAAAAAAACATGCAATTTGTGGAATGTACGTTATCAACCCTGGACAAGGCTAAGGAGTTAAATGCATCATCTCACTTACACACCTAAGTCCATACAACGAACCTCATTCAGTGCCCTGTGTCAACTGAAACGCAGCACAGGTGCCTACAGAGGTCCCCTAAATCAGACCAGGTCAGTGTGTACATTCGAGAGTAAGATCCAGCTTTCGTCTCTCAGATGGCTTCAGAGAAACAGCAAGAATCTGGTCTGCAGCACACGGACTTGGCAGGGGTCAGGACGTGGAAGGCTGGGGAGAAGCGTCAGGAGACATTGCCTGAGCGATGGTGCAGGAGGGAGGAGGGAGGGAGCCACCACAGGGGACCCTCAGGGCAGGCCATGGGCATGGATGGAAATGGGAAGGAACCTAAGCTGGTTGGGAGAAACTTTTCCTCCAAATTTCTGAAATGCCACATCCCCCAGGGCAGTTTCTCTCCCTAACATGCGAGGCTCAGACAGTCCTGAGTCCAAATCCATCAGGATAGTTGTTAAAATGTGGGTCCCTCTTTCTGCCCTATCAGATCATAACTTGGGAGGCCAGAGCCTGGAATGACTCTGTTAATGAGCCGTCTCGGTGAGCCTGGTACACGCTAAGACAATGGCCCAAGCACCACGGCAAATGTTCTGTCCATTCAGCAGCCATTGCTGTGTGCCGACCTGCACTTGGCCCGGTGCTGGGAGATGAACGAGGCGAACTACCCTCATTACAGGAGCAATAAGAAAGAGAATCGTGAATACATCTATTTCTGGAATATCCTGTATTTCCAAGGCCACCAAAGTATCCAAGAAAAACTCTTCTACTAATTATGGCTTAATTGACAGAAGGAAGAACTGGGACCTGCATGGGCTCTGATCTGAACGCTGACACGGTCGGAATAAGTAGCTTGCAGAGCTATTCTGAGCTTCATTAAAAGATGCCCCACCACAACGAACTTTCTTTTTCTCTCCTCTGAAAGCATGAAAACAAAGAAATAGGCAACTGGGAAAAGAAGACTGTTTGGAAAAGTCGTCTGAAGAAATGGACACAAACAAAAGAAATGATGTGGTGGAGCCTGTCCCCTTATTCTAAATCACTACCTATTTCCTTCTGATTTCTTCCTCAAAAGTAATACTGCCAGGTGGGGACAGAGCCAGCCTCACTGCCAGCGGTTCTGGCGTCAGCCCTGGGTAACACGTTCTGGCAAAGAAGAGGTATTCGGGCGGGCGCAGATGAATCCCATGAGGCAGCCTTCACAGTCAGGAACAAGTCTGCCTAATCCAGTAAAAAGAAATATCTAACCCAAAACATATGCGTTTAGATATAACTCTATAAAGCCAATGCTAATTAATCCTCATGCTCATATAAAATGGCAAAGGAATTAACAATATTGCCAAGTCTCAAAAAGTCTTTAATTGCACTGCAATTCTTTCCAAACATCAGGCGTCTGCACCATATGTGGCCACGCACCCGACAACAACACAACTCGCCCTCCACACAGAGCACTTGGCGCCTGGCCTCACAACGGTGTGTCGCTGAAACCTGGTGCGCATCCCCCCGCAAACTGCTTGGATGCCAGCGAGTACGTCCTGTTTCCCTTTGTAGATCAGCTACTGAACTCTGGAGGTATCCCCCAAACCCTTCAGAGTCTTTTCTGGTGTTCACCTTCCTGGGAAGATATTTTTGTTTGTTTTGGGTTCTAGGAAAGGAACTGTTTAGATTCAAACTGTGGCCTATGGGCACTTCTTTCATTTGGGAAAGGTCAGTAAGTATGTCCTTGATTTAGATTAAATAGATTTAATTTAACCCTTGGTTTAGGATGAAGTAGGCTTTTTTATTCTAGGGCTAAACGTGAAAGGCAAGGGAAAGCAGGGTTTCCGTTCAGTACACGTTCTGGGAGAGAACCCTGGGCACGCTGGACAGAACGTGCTGGTGAGGTGCTCGGTGGAAGTGGGGCTCTTTCATGGGATGGAGAGAAGAGCATTTCACCACCCCCCACACCGGACGTTGCAGTGTGGCAAGGTTTGTTCAGGTGAAGACTCCCCTCACATCCCATCTTCATCCGTCCCACCATGGAAAAAGTCCGACTGTGTCTTCGGCAAGGCCGAAACAGGGGCCAGTCAGTGTCCAGAGTTCCCGTTTCTTATTAAAGCTCACCCCTCTGGAGCCCGCAGGTGGCTGCTGAGCCGTCTCAGTCCCCATGCAGGCAGCTGAGCGCCGCCCCCTCTGTGCTGCTGTGCCCAGGCTCCCTCCTGGAGCCTGCATTTGGCATGCACATGGCTACAAGCTGCGCGGCTTTTAGGGCCACATGGTTGAGGAGACAGAATGCACCAGCGCACAGGGTAAGCACAAGCCACCGAGAGTGAGAGAACGTCTTGGTTCCCCTGGAGTTACACTGTCTTGGGCTTGGGACAGAGCAGGAGATGTTTCGAAATGGCCAATCAACTTCCCAAGCTTTAGTGGGCTGCTGATGCGTTCACTCCCTAGCCAACTGATCCCTCTCCCAGATGAGACTGACAGGCCTCCGTGGTTAAGCACCTCCCCCTGCAGCATTTTGACTTCTACTGTGCATGTCCTTACCTCCTGCTGTTTCCCCCAACAATCTGGTCCCAGGGAAGGGTGGGGTGTCAAGCCTGGCAGGGCAATGCTGTGACCCCCTGGAGTGTGTGAATCTGTAGCTTCCTGGGAGAGCAAACAGGCTTATTCTCCCTGCTTGATTATGCTCGACAGTGTCTGATTCCCTTTGCTTCTTTCCCTATCAAGAATTAGCTAACCATCTGCATTAACAAGACCACTGCACCTGAGGGTGACGCGGGGTTGGGGAAGCCCTCATCCCTGCCTCCCACCCCTATTAAACAAAGGGCTTCGGGATCTCACTGAAAAGTGAGTTCTGTGGCCATTCTGTTTCCAGCCCAGCTTGACCCTGACACTGGATTTTCCACATTTCCATCAGTCTCCGACCTTGGGTGTAGCACCTCCACTTTCACACAAGCACTGAGCCCCTTGTATTTTGCTGCTTTTCAAATGCTTGGGTCCTTTTAAAACACATGAGCGTGCAGTGCCGTTTAAAGCTGGGGACAGCACGGCCTTCCCACCGCATGAATCTGCTACATCTGAAAATGTTTGGTAAAGGCTGACAACAGTACAAGATAAAAGAGCAGGTTTCTGCCCCACAAGGAGAGGGGCCCAGGAATCTTTTAATCTCCTCCTCAGAGCTTAGTGTCTCCCCATAGCTCTGCCTAAGGTCCCTTCACACGCTCCATGAGAGGAGCTGGACGTGGGGACCTGGCAGAAACCACTTTATGGTGAGAGCTTGTGTTTTCATTAACTGGGAATCTACTTTTACTGGCCTGCAAGTACTCACTGGGCTGCAGGCCATGGAAGAGAGAAAACTAACATCCCAAGTGGGAGTGTTGACTCTTAAATAGCATGGGAGCTATTAAACAATTTGCAGGCTGGTCCCCTAAAGGCGTCCCCTTACCATGCTATTCTATGATAAACTTCTACACCTAGCCTAGGGCCTAGGCCACCTCCTTCAAGGTTAAAACTCTAATGATTAAAACAGAAATTACCCACCTCGCTGCCCTCTCAACCAAAGACCAGTGTTTGGGAATATTGTCTTAGAATTAAGGAGCTTTGAAATGGTCAAATAGCACATAAAATCCCAGTGACTTGCCCCAAGCCACCCGTAGGTGAGGGGCTGAGCCCAGACTGGAAGCATTTGAGCCTCTGGTGAAGTGCTCTTTCCTCAGAGACATATGTCCACTGACTTATTCAAAATTGTCATTCACAAAACAATGCTTGTAAAGCACCTACTGTGTGCCAGATTCTGTGCCACATTAAAGAGAGATCTACTCAACAGGAGTTTCAGGTGGCAATAAGCGCTATGGAAAAAAATAGGATGATGTAACATGGAGTGAAGGGCTGGGTCCTTATCATTTGGTAATTAAGGAAGGTGTCCCGGATAAGGTAACATTTAAAGTGAGCTATAAATGACGATAAAGAGCCAACATGCAAATATGGTGGGGAGCGGGGTAGGCAGGGAAGCATTCCAGGCAGAAGATATGAAGTGCAAAACCCTCAGGCAAGAAAGAAGGGCATAGAGGGAGTGCAGGGCATAAAGGGAGGGGGGAGGGGATTATTAGAGAGGTAGAAGTCAATAATACCAAGTCCTGTAGGCCATTGAAAAGACTGCACGTTATTTCAGTCTCTCTTTCTACCTGCTCCCGTCTCTGAACAGCACATACATGCAGCTGCGGTCAGAATTTATTTCTCAGTGCTCATTAATTAAAAGCTAATACCAATGCCCTAGAATGTTGCCACCAGGTAATAGCTTTCAGCAATTACAGAAATGCATTTATTTGTCCAAGCCAAAGCAATTGACCCTTTTGGCAGTGTTCAAGGGCACCAACACGCTTGCTCTGGGCCCTGTGGTTAATGCAGATTTAATTGGCTTATCTAACAGATTTGCGAGCAGAGCCGTGGCAGTGCCCCCGAGGACCACAACGTACCGACTGGTGTGCGCAGCAGAATGACCGTGGGGCTGAAGCCAGTCAAGGACCGGACCAGATCTTCTCGGAGGCACTGAAGGGTTTGGGGTGCACCTTCTGACTGGCTCAGGCCACGGTGACTGTTCATTACTACTATTGCCAATGAATAGAGCTCGTCCCCGTTTGCTGACTCCCTGCGGCTGGCCCAGATCCCACACCGCATAACTAATGCCGCCCTCTGTCAGACTCTCGCTGCCCAGACGCGTAGCCCGTAGCTGGCAGAGTGACCCTGAACACGTTCATCACCAGGGCTCTGACCGAAAACAACAAAAAAAGAGTCAAACTAGTGCAACCAGTAGACTGGCCCAGCAGCTGTTTGTTCTCTTCCTGTCCCGGCTATCGTCATCCCCCGGGAAATTGTGTCCAACCGGTTATGACAAGGAGGTTCTTGAAATGTCCCAGTGTGTGTAAGAACAGGAAATAGCTTCAGCACCTTGGCCATCTTCCATTTTTGGATGATTATATTCTGTACGTGAAGAATTTCCCCTGCCTCAGGCCTTCGGAAACATGACTGGATGCGGTCCCGGTGCCCCAGATCTCAACACCTCATTCCGAAAGAGCCGTTACTCACGGTGGTGTTAACTAGAGACATGTTGATGCACAAGCGCACACGCACCAGACCAGAACTCAGTGTGTTTTCCCTACGCCCATAACAATTTTATGCCCACCGTGAGAAAGGCAGGAGCATGTTACTTAAACAATACTCAACTGGAAAAAAAGGAATGTATCATTTGGTTCACTATCGGACATCTGCAGCAGAAGTGCCTGCCCCACCGGGGAGCTCATTATGATAGAGGCTTGGCCTGGAGTGACGCGCAAGGGGACTGGCCCCATTTCCTGGGCTTCTGGAGGGAGGCTGGAAAAAAGGGGTCTGTGAGGCTGCAGGAAACAGACAGCCGGAACCAAGAGCAAATCGAGGAGATAGAAGCGGCATAGCCAGCTGCTGTTTCAAAACCTTGAGTGGGTCATTCCTGAAAAAGTAGATATATTATACATGCATAGACATTTTTTACTGTGTTCAGCATGGGACAGCCCCACCCCAAGCCCCCCTCACCTCACAATTCAACAGGCTAACATTTTGCATCGTCTCCTGGGCTCGTGTTTCCCTTTTGCAGCAGAGCTTTGGCTGCTTCCTTAGTCACATGACTTTGAAGGCAGTGATTCTCCCATCCACGCAATGTGATGGCTCAGCCATGGGTGCAAGTGTGGAGTCCAGAATACGGCACCGCTATGGCATTGGAAGCTTGTTTGAGTCCATTTAACCAGCAAAGGAAGACCATCGGACCACAGAGGAGACATGCTGCGTGATCGACATTCTTCTTCCTGCCCCACCCCCCTAACCTGCAAGGGAAAGCCCAGGTTACTAAAGGTTACTGCTGCCCCCCCTTTAGAATGCAGGTGTCCCCAGCTAGGTGACATTTATAACACCTAAGCCCCTGTTCTCATATGGCCATTCTGCATTTGTTCGTGTAACTACAGGGTGACCAAACCCTTGGAAAGATGCTAGTACAGATCAATCCCTATTGTGTCTTGGTGTTTGAAGTTTTCTTTTTTTTTCTTCTTCTTTTTTCTCTCACATGCTCTCTTTTTAACATGTTTTGTCTAACTTCCCTGAAACTTTGAGTGTGCCCATCAGAGATAAAATGGGGGCTCTCTCCTATGCAAGAGACTTTTCTGGGCCAACTAGAGCCAAGAGAGAAACATGGATTCTCTGGGGAAGGACACAAGTCTCGGGAGTCTTAAGAACTGGTGTTAGGTAATAAAGAGAAATCTATAGGGAAAACTTCTATAAACAGGAAAAGAAGCCCATATTTCCCAACAAGAGTACGGAGCACAAATTAGCACTAGAGGTTCACTCTGTGAGCAGACACGTGGTGCAGGGCGGGGACATGGCGGGAGGGAGCCTGGGGCTCTGCGGAGGCTGCCTGCAGGAGGGATTCAAAGACTCGGGTGGGAGGGAGCACAGATACCAGGACTGACACAATAGTTTTGTATAAAATGCAAACTCTCCCAGCTTTCAAGAATCCACGGTGCGGCATTTTTCCTGGGTGGGCGAAGTGACAGGAGAGCGGCTCTTGCACTCTGTGAGTTTCACGGTGCCCCCGGGCAGGGAATTATCTGTTAGGGAATGTGGCTAACGACCATGTTCGGAAGATGGTAACCATCATGCTTAAGGAAAAGGCTGCAAGGGTTTCTCCAAGGAGGGCACCTCCTGGCCGCGTGACTGCAGTGTGGTCTGGGAGCCGAAAGTTGCATCCCATATGATCTTATCTACCCACTGCTCAGTGGAGATCTAAATTTCCAAAAGTGAATCTAATCTCAGAAAAAGTTGGGACCACAGTGGAAGAAAAGGAAAAGCCCCTGTGTAACCTCACTCCCCCAACACACACACACACACACACACACACACACCCTGGCCCTCACTGCCTGTGGGGTTGTCCTTGCACAAAGGACATCATCATCAGCTTTTGTGCTCATTTCCTCTATTTCTCTCACAATAACAGAGAGAGCATTTTAAACACTTTGTGATGCCTTAGAGATCCGTGCTCACGCAGAGTGAGTGATGATTTATGGGGGTCGGGTAATGAAGGATAGGAATTCCATTCGTTTTATTGCCTGTTTACCTCCTGGGGAAAGAGACAGCTGGTAAATCAGTTGGGTGAGTCTGTAAATTGGGGGGCATTTGGAGGGAGGCTTTGTTTGCTGGGCCCAAAAGGAAACCACAGGATGGAAAAAGATTCGGAGGTGCCTCCTTCACCCACCCCGCACTGGGTGAGATTGCTTACAGAGCATATCAAGCAGAAAGCCATTAATTCTCCGTTTTAGAGACTCGAGGTTTTCTCTCTCTCACACACAGAACTTGGAGGCCCTCCCTTGTCCCAGCTGCCTGTAAGGCCTCTCGCTCTCGAAGTACTCCTTACATGCAACCCAAATCCCTCTTGCTTCCCCAGTTAATATAACTGTTTCTCTGTATTCTTGTAGAGACTACTTGGATACAAGCACAGATATTCTCATCACTGTCTCACTTCAAACAAATCCAGTACTAGATTTCTTTAGGATTTCTTGTCAGTTCTTGAAGGAATCACAACTGTTGGCTCCTTTTTACAATAGCGAGAACACACAGTCCTTACCCTCAAACAGCCAGTGGAGAAAACGTGGACATTTCTTTGCTCTTCTCTATGAAGCTCATCAAAACTAGGTTTAATCATTTCCTGAGAGGTCAGCACACCCACAAGGGGACGTCATTATTTGGGGGATTAAATAAGTATGATTGTCTTAGAACTAGTTTACCCCCAAACATTCCGTAAACACTCAGTGCTTCCCTGCCCTATTTCTTCTGTGATACATCCAGCCCACCAGCCACAACAGTGAGGAGTGCTGGTCGGAAAAGTATGCAGAACCCTGCCCACACTTTGCCCACAGGTGTGTGTGTGTGCATGCGTGTGTGTGTGTGTGTGTGTGTGTAATGTACCAACACAGTGCTTTAAAAAATGTTCCATTGGTTGCCAACATCTTACAAGTGGGAAATTTAAATTGGAAATCTGGAGTTTAGTATTTCTTTAAAAATGTTAAGATGTAGCAGCAATTGCCAATGTGGCCACAAGTGAAGGTACACGGTGGCTGTCCCCTTCAATGGCCCCCCTCCTCATTTCTCCCTAGTCCTCACCCATCCCTCTGGCACTGCACCCGACCACTTAGCCCGTGTTACTTGCTGGACCACTTTTTTCAAAACTAGTACTTTATTCTAACTTGGGATAAGACTGTACACCCACTTGAAGTCAACATTTCTTTGGTTGGGAAATTTGGTGGCTGCTCGTCCTTAAAAGGGACGTGTCCTAGTGGGAATTGACTCAGCAGCACCGCCTCACATCCTTTCCCCCCAGCTCCTTATAAAGGGGCCTCTCTTTGAAGTCCTCTTTGACCGTCTGTCTACCCGCAAGCTGTGTATTTCTTTGTGGCTGAGAATCCGTATCTCAGGAGCAGGGAAGGCGCGAGACTTTTGAGCCAATCAGATCACCTCACAGCACCCTCCCAGACGCCCTCCCTCCTTTTCTTCCTGGCTGCAATTGTCCGGCCTCCGTGAAGCCACACCCTTCTAATCCTCTCCCCTCCATAGGCAGAAGCGATGGGATGTCAAGTCCAGCTCCAGGTTAAATAAGACTGTGGCTTCCATCTTGGGTGATCACTCCCTGTTGAACTGTTTGCCCTGGGGGAAGCCTGCAGTCACGAAGCTCACATGGTGAGAAACTGAGGCCCACACACAACCACGTGGGGGAGCCGGGATGTGGATTCCCCCCCAAACGAAGTCAAGACTTCAGATGAAATCCCTGCTGACAGCTTAACGACAGGCTCCCAGCTGAGCCACCTGGGGTTCCTGACCCGCAGAAACCGGGAGACAGCACCTGCGTGTTGTTTCAAGCCATTAAGGTTTGAGCCGTTTTAAGCCATTCAGCAACTTTGTGTAACTAACACACCAGTTGATGCTGAGGCGGCTGGTCCTGTGACCACCCTCAGAAAACCTTGGCTGTCATGGAGCAGCTTCTTCTCCTACAGTCTTCTGAATGCATCAGGCGGGAAATGCTGGCCTTCGGTATTCCCGAGTTCTAGAATGCTGCAGGGTATCCTTTCAGACTCCCGCCGTCACCCTGACGGCAGAAATACATTTGCCATGCTGGCCTGAGGCACCAAAGAGCCCCACCTTCCCTGCAGGAGGAAGGATACAGGCCAGGAACCCTGGGTGGGCTGGCCCCGCTCCTGCTGCCCTAGCTACGGGAGATGGTCAGGAGATGGAATTCTCAGTTACAGGACATGCACGGGCAGTTCCCGCTTAGACTGAGAGTGCGGCAAAAGTCAGGGCCCAGCAAAACCAGGGAGGTGAGTACAGAATCCCTTTCAAAACCCTCCTGTCCCTCCTTACTCCATCCTGGGCAACAGCCCCAAGGGCCTGACCTGAGTCTCAGTCTGTCTCTGGACTGAGTCATCAGCCAATCCGCGTTCAGACATACATTCCACACCCACACAGATATTCCACATTCACACATACCTGGTGGGCCAATGTGGGTTTACAGCTGTTTGTGTGGAAAATAATAGAATAATTAAGAAATAACGATACAGGACTAAACTCTGTGTTTCACGTGCCCGCCACTGTAAACCTGCTTTTGCCCCAGCCTGTATGCCCACGCTCATCTATTCATCCCACAAACCAGAGACGTGCCTGTTTTGTCCACTGCCAGGTACAGACACCTGCACGGCGGCGACTGACGTGTAGAAGGCACTCAGTAAGTATCTGTTAAATTTACATTTTAATCGTTCAGGGTGGAACCTGACCTCCTCCAGGCCTCAGCAAGCCCTTCCATTCCCTCCCCTTTTTGGAGCTAAGCCTCCTAGCACCCCATGGAGTCTGGGAGGGGTTGGGGAATGCTTCCAGTCAACTCAGCCAGGTCCACCGCACTGAGAAGAGGGGCCAGCTCAAGTGCACTGCCCTGGGCCCATCCTGTTCCGCCACCGCCTTCAAGAGAGAGGACCACTCCTTGTCCCCTGTGAGGAGATGGGTCACAAAGACTCAGCAGGCCACCTCTCTTCAGGCCCAAGGTCTCAGACACGGACCGTCTTTGTTCAAGGGCACCAAGGGACTAGACACATCAGTGGGGGATCTCTGGTGACTGCGGCCAAAGTGTCTGGTGCCGGGAACCAGAAAATAGAGAGTGACATTTTGGTAACCAGGGCAACTGGCCTACGGCCTCATTCTACCCGCATCGGAGGGAAATACATCATATGCGTTTAACAGATTCGGTGGAGGAATGCCCTGGCACAGTGCCTGACATCCAGCAAGCACTTAATAAATATTCATCAAATGAATGAGGAAGATCTTAAGCCCAGCAATATATTTATTGGTTGCCGGTAAGGAAAGGAAAAAGTCAGACTTGTGAAGCCGATTTCTCCCTCTCATCCTCGTAAGCCACACGCAGAAAGGGAGGCAAAGAAAGGAGCTATCAGAGTGGTAGGAGGGAGCCATATCTGCTTTGCGACGTAGGCTAAACCCCCAGCCCTCTCTGGGCCACAGCTGCTTGGTGACCCAGCACCGAGGACCTTCGGCTCCGGGCGTCTCCGGGCACTGCCCCTCTCCCCGAGCTGCACGGCCTGCCTGCAGACAGACTGTGGGCTTCCTTTCTCAGCAAAGACGCAATAGGGAGGAGCCGCTGTCATCCAGGTCCTGGGACGGCCCTTGTTCTCCACCTCAGGCTGGATGAGAACAACTGGGCGAGGAGCCCAGTTACCCCTTTTCTAAACAGAGCAGGTATCCTCTGGAGCCAGTTTGTAGGAGCAGTGGGGAAAGGTTGAGGGGGAGAAGGCTCTGGGGAAAACAGGCCCTTCTTCTCAGGTTTTAATTTTTCAGGCTACCTTGTCCTCCTTCCACAGTGGGAAACCCCATCTCCAGGAACAGTGGGGAACAGAGAAAGGCAGCAAGGTTTCAGCCTGTGTGTGTGACTCTTCCTTGGTCTGCTACTGTGAGGAGAGCAGCTGGTGGCAAGTACCAGCGGCTTTGCTCCTGAGAGGGAGGCGAGCATGAGAAGCAGAGGTAAGAGCGAGTTCAGGAGAGAAGGCTCTGGCCCCTCCTGCTCTGTGTCTTCCCAGTTGTGTCAACAGTGAAAAACATCTTTCTGAAAAGAGCAAAGGGAAAAAGTAGAAAAAGTTTTAAAGTTAAAAAAAAGTATTTTCACAAAATACTGTGAAAAAAAGTATTTTCACAAAAAGTATTTTTTTGTGAAAATAAGACACTTATTTCAAGATCAGTAGTATCTGTTGTCAACACCCAACACCTTGATGAATAGAAGGCAAACAAATCAAAATTTATACAGGAAATTAGACGGGTATTAATAAATATCGCATGGCAAAAGGATTTCATGCTTGGCTTGGCTGGGGAAATGATTTACTGGAGGACTTCTCCGAGCCTTTAATGTCTGGTCATTAAAAAGACTTGAGAGAGACACATTTTCCTCGGGAGAGCAGACTTTTCAGAAGATGCTGCGGGAAACACCAGCTCAGGAGCAATAACTCACTTGTCTGATTTGAAGACAAATGGTGCAAATGAAAAAGAATCATCTCTCCAGTTTCAGAAGGCAAAACAAAAATCAGTACAAGTCTTAAAATTATGCCTTTGGGAGAATACAATTTGTAATCTAGTTTTAATATGAATCTTTGCACTGAAGACAGAGGATGAAACACCCAGGCTTGGTGTTCTGAAACTCGTGCTAATGACAGCCGCTGTTCCCAAGTGAAGTCTGCCTTCAGGGAGACCTGACAACCTGTCTCCGGAATAATGGTGACAGCCGCCTCAATGGAGTGTTCATTCTCGCTGACCCTCTGCTAAATATGATTATCTATGGCCTTGGTCAGCATGGCTCTGTTGGTTAGAGCATCGTCCCATAACCAAAAGGTTGTCAGTCTGATGACCAGTCAGGGCCCATGCAGGCTTGGCCGCCGTGAGCAGGAGGCTGCCAACCCCTCACACTGAATGAGAATAAAGTAAGCCTTTAAAATAAATATTATTATCTTTATACATGCACATAGAGATATAGAAAATGCGTGTGTATGTATGTTATTTGTGCCTGAGTTTATATTTATATTCAGTGTTTTAATTTAATCTTTATAGTCTTATACAAAGAGACAGTGTCATTATCCCCACTTTGTTGACAAGAAAACTAAGACTCCAGAGCATTGCACCGCTTCCCAAGGACACATGCTGAGTAAAAGGCTCCGCCAGGGCCCAGCAGCCCCACTCTTCCCCGTGCCGCCACACTAGTCCCCTGTGCGTCACTGGACAGTGGTTGTGACTCCCAGTCACGACAGGGGCACTGCAGACGATGTTTTGATGTAGAAAAGGGATATCCTGTGTGACCTACTGGGTCCTCCCAAATAGTTATGATTAGAGTTTTCCATCACCCTCTGTAGACTGCTAGGGACAGTACTTACAAAAACATCGACTTACATTTTAGTGGCTGTTAGGTGTCCCGCATTGGCAAAAATGCAACTGGTAAGAGATGGGGAGCTAAACATTTCAAGGATGGTGTCTGCCCGCAAAAAGCTGTGGTCCCAACATTTCCCCTAAGATCCGAAACAAGACAGGGCGACTGCTTTCACCACACCTACCCCACATAGCGCTGCAAGTCCTGTCCCCGGCAATCAGACAGTGAGAAGAAACGAAGGGCGTCCACACCAGAAAAGGCAAAACTCCCTCTATTTGCAGATGACATGACACTGTGTGCAGAGAGCTCTAGAGAGTCTGCCAACGGTACTACTAGAACTGAGAGGTGAATCCTGCAAAGTAGCAGCCCACAAAATAAATATTCAGGGATTGGGTGCATTCTCATACACCAATCAGGAACTACCTAAAGGGAAACTAAGAAAAAAATCCCACTTATATTACATTAAAAAATACACAAGAATGAATTTAGCCAATGAAGTAAAAGGCCCGTGCTTGGAAAATTATAAGATACTGAAAAAAGAAATTGAAGAAGATACAAATAAGTGGACGCATGTACTGTGTTCATGGACAGGAAGAATTAACATCATTAAAATGTCATACTACCCAAAGCAATCTATAGAGTCAAAGCAATTCCTATCAAAATACCAATGACTCATTTCACAGAACTATAACAAATAATCTAAAAACTACAGGAAACCACAAAAGACCCTGAATAGCCTTAGCAAAGAGAACAATGTTGGAGGAATCATATTACCTAATATCAAACTAAACTATAAGGCCATAGTAATCAAAACAGCATGGCACTGGCATAAAAACAAACGTGGATAATGAACATAATAGAGAGCCCAGAAATAAACCACACATATGTGGTTAATTAATATGTGATTTAAAAAAGGCAAGAATATGCAATGGGTAAATCCAGTTTGTTCAATAAATGGTATTACATACAAAAAAATGAAACTCGACCACCCTTTTACACCTATATAAGAATAAATTCAAAATGGATTAAAGACTTAAATGTATACTCAAAGCCACAAAACTTGTAGAAGACATAAACAGTAAAATCTCTGACATTTCTTTTAGCAGTATTGTTTCTGATATATCTCACTGGGCAAAGAAACAAAAGGAAAAACAAACAAATGAGACCACATCAAACTAAAAAGTTTTTACACAGAAAAGGAAACCATATCTACAAAACCAAAAGACAACCCACTGAATGGGAGAATATATTTGCCAAGGATACATCTGAGAAGGGGTTAATACCCCAAATTTATAAACATATACTACTCAACAAGAAAAAAATGAACAATTAAAAACATTCGATTGAAACATTCAGTTAAAAAATAGGCAGAGGACCTAAATAGACACTTCTCCAAACAGGACATACAGATGGCCCATGGACATATGAAAAGATCTCAGCATCATTAATCATCAGAGAAATGCACATTAAAACCACTATGAGATATCACCTCACACCTATCAAAATGTCTATCATCAATAAATCAACGAACAAGCCTGGCTGGTGTGGCTCAGGGGGTTGAATGCTGGCCTGTGAACAAAAGGGTCACCAGTTCGATTACCAGTCTAGGGCACGTGCCTGAGTTTCAGGCCAGGTCCCCATGGGGGGTGCATGAGAGGCAACCACACACTGATGTTTCTCTCCCTCTCTTTCTCCCTTCCTTCCCCTCTCTAAAAATAAATAAAATCTTTAAAAATCAGTGAACCAATGAGTGCTGGAAAGGACGCAGAGAAAAGGGAGCTCTTGTGCACTATTGGTAAGAATGCAAACTAGTATAGCCACTGTGGAGTAGGAAATTACCTCAAAATATTAAAAACGGATCTCCCTTTTGACCCAGTAATCCCACTTCTGGGAATACATACAAAGAAACCCAAAACACTAATTTGTAAAAATATATGCACCCCTCAGTTCATTACAGCATTATTTGCAATAGCCAAGATTTGGAAACAATCTAAGTGCCCATCAATAGTCAAGTGGATAAAAAATGAGTGATGATACATACATACAGTGCAATATGACTCAGCCATAAAAAAGANCATACAGATGGCCCATGGACATATGAAAAGATCCTCAGCATCATTAATCATCAGAGAAATGCACATTAAAACCACTATGAGATATCATCTCACACCTATCAAAATGTCTATCATCAATAAATCAATGAACAGGCCTGGCTGGTGTGGCTCAGGGGGTTGAATGCTGGCCTGTGAACAAAAGGGTCACCAGTTCGATTACCAGTCTAGGGCACGTGCCTGAGTTTCAGGCCAGGTTCCCATGGGGGGGTGCATGAGAGGCAACCACACACTGATGTTTCTCTCCCTCTCTTTCTCCCTTCCTTCCCCTCTCTAAAAATAAATAAAATCTTTAAAAATCAGTGAACCAATGAGTGCTGGAAAGGACGCAGAGAAAAGGGAACTCTTGTGCACTATTGGTAAGAATGCAGACTAGTATAGCCACTGTGGAGTAGGAAATTACCTCAAAATATTAAAAACGGATCTCCCTTTTGACCCAGTAATCCCACTTCTGGGAATACGTACAAAGAAACCCAAAACACTAATTTGTAAAAATATATGCACCCCTCAGTTCATTACAGCATTATTTGCAATAGCCAAGATTTGGAAACAATCTAAGTGCCCATCAATAGTCAAGTGGATAAAAAATGAGTGATGATACATATATACAATGCAATATGACTCAGCCATAAAAAAAGAATGAAATCTTACCATTTGGGGTCATAATACCTTGAGGGTATTATTATGTTAACTGAAATAAGCCAATGCAGAAAAAGACAAATACCATACGATCTCACTTACCTGTGCAATCTATAGGAAATGACTGAGCAGACAAAACGGACACGGACCCAGACAGAGCAGACCAGCAGTCACCAGCGGGGCGGGGTTGCAGCACTGAGAGGGTGAAGGTGGGTGGGAGCACTGAGGGATCAAGGAGGATACATTGGTAGTCACAGGGACGTAAAGTGCAGCATAAGAAATGTCGTCGATAATATTGCAGTGACTATATACGGTGCCAGGCGGGTACCAGAAATACCAGGGGGAACACTTTGTAAAGCACGTGATTGCCTCATCACTATGCCGTATGCCTAACAGCAACACAAAATGATATTGAAAGTAAACTGTCACTGAAAAGTAAAGAAATAAAGAAGCTTATGGTCCCATAAAAGACAAGATGACACATGGGAAGCTATGAGACACCGGCTACTTTTCTAGCCCATGGGCTAGGCCTCCGTTGCTGAGGGCCCCCTACACTGTGTGTCTGCCTGTATGATGGGATTTTACAAGTACCCCATAATGGAGGTTGATTGTGTTGGCTGCCCAGCTTCCAGAAGTTTTTCTTGTTAAACATTGAGGAGACGCAGCGAATGCTGGGTGCCTGTGCACGGTCAGACTCCAAGGGCCAGCTCCTGTGGTTCGCTGCCTAGGACATCCTCTGGCATCTGCTTTACTCATGCAGGACGCGGGACGAGCAGGGAGTGTCAAGGAATGTGCACTTTACCCAGCAGCCCTCGGCCAGTGACTGCCAAGGGTTGGGTCAGTACCCCCGTCAGAGGGATAATTCTGCATCTACACGGTCCGCATGTCCACACTGTCTGCCAGAACTCCCCTTGGACCTCCTGCTCCTGCACACGCACAGCTTCCCCCTTATCAACGCCCCCCACTAGAGTGCCGTGTTTGTTACAACTGATGAGCCTGCATTGACGCAGTATCACCCAAAGTCCATAGTTTACCTCGCTGTTTGCTCCTGGTGCTGTACTTTCTATGGGTTTGGACAAATGAATGACATGTGTCCATTATTACAGTAGTGTGCATTGTATTTTCCTTGTCCTAAAAATCCTCGGTGCTCCTCCTATTCATCCCTTCCCTCCATCACAACCCTTGGCAACCACTGAGCCTTTTCTGTCTCCACAGATTTGCCTTTTCCAGAATGTCACAGAGTTGGATCACACGGTAGGTATCCTTTTCAGTGTAGTCCTTTCACTTAGTAAGATGTTAACTGTCACTCTTGACTACATAGGAAAATTTTGCAAGGGAAAAAGGTGCCTGTGGCGCTGGGGCATAGCTGGAAGAACAGAGAGAGAAGGGCCTTGTAGAACTAGAAAGCAGACTTCACAGACATTGCCTTTCTGCCTAGGGCCTGCTTCAAGCTGAGCTTTAAAGAATGAATTCTACACTTGCACTGTTCCTCATGAAACCCAAATTCCCACTTGTACTAAGAGACTTTCAAGCACAAAGTCAACCAGAAAATAAATCCTGCCAGAGCCTCTTCTGATCGCTGTGTCTTAGTGCGCATTGCCAGAGCAGGGCCCCGACCCATTCTGCCTGCCCCGAAGAAGCCAGCACAGCAGAGGGTCGGGAAAGGGCCCACCCAGCCTTTCCCATGTTCTGTCGTGAGAGTAAATCTTAGCCCTCAAGGAGCACATTCAAGTTTCTTGCCTAGAAAATGGAGTTACCTCAATACTCACCTCTGAACAGACAGGATCGTTCGGCCTTATTGCTCCGTTTCCCTGTGGTTCCTAACTCAACTTTTCCCAGAGAGAGAGTCTGGTTGTGTTGCTCACTGGGACCTCCCGTGAGATACAGCCTCTGACCTGTGAGTGGGATGCAGGCAATGCAGGGTCTTCTCGTGCTTGCTTGTGTGACAGGGGAAGATTGTAAATAGGGGCAGATTCTGTTCTCTGCTGTCAACACAAACTCCCAGTCTGAGGTTAGGAAGACAAGAGACTTTATTCAGCTGAACAATTTGCAAACTGGGAAACACAGCTGCCAGTGGAACCTGAAAGTGCACTCCACGGAGCAAAGGGGAGGCCCCCTTTTATAAAGTTTCTGTTCTGGTTCCTGATTGGTCCCTTTTTATGCAAATGAGAAATCCAAGTCTGCACAGTTCTGATTGGTCCGAATTGCACAGTCCTGATGGGTCATTATCATGCATTCCATTAAGTTGTAATGGAGCAGTTCTAATTAGCCAGTATAAATGTAAATGAGGATATGGTTGCAGCTCTGACTGAATGGGGCAAATCCTGGTCCACAGGCCAAAAGATGAAACCAGGAACTCCCTCATAAGGGCTGACCTAGGCAGCAGGAGTCTAGCGCAGGACGTTGAAAGGTGGCTTCTCCCTGAAATGCAGGATCTGGGCAAGGCCTCTGTCAGCAATGGCTGCTCGGCTCCGATTATTGATTTGTGTCATTTCGCCACGAGGAGTCCTTCTGGGCAGATGTATTCCTTCTCAAGTTTCACACTGTGAAGGGGTTGTGTGCGGGGGTGGGGAGGGAGAGATGGACGACATCTATGGGGGTTGCTAAAAGGACAGATCCTGGGAGTATCAGCCAGAAGAGCTAGACACAGGAGTGTCCAACCTTTTGTGTCTCTGGGCCACACTGGAAGAAGAGTTGTCTTGGGCCACACAGTAAATACACTGCAAAACGAAATCACACAAAAAAATCTCCTACTTCTAAGTAAATTTGCAATTTTGCATTCCTAGCCATCCTGAGCCTCATGTAGCCCACAAGCCACAGGTTGGGCACCCCTGCCGCAAGAGAAAGGTTCCAAGAGAGGTAGCCCAGGGAACGGCCAAACATGAAGTCAAACCTAAAGGACAGCGTCTCTAAGGCTCCCAGAGCCACTCTACCTCCGTCCTCCTCATGCACACCTCACTTTCAAGCTTTTCTGCTAATAACAGAGAAAACAAACTAACCGCTGGGGGGCACTGCAGAGCTCACAGACAGTTTACTGAAGTAGAACCATGGGAGCCCTGACCAAGTGTCTGCCTCCCAAGTCAGCACATGAACACCTCTCTGGGTATTTTCCCTCCATCTTTATTCCTCAAATTGGAACTCAGATTTCTCTGCCTCAAGCCATAGAATAACCAAGAGAGAAGCACACAGAGTTCATCCCACTTCCAGATGCAGAAACCAGACCCAAAGAAGCAGAGGGGCATTGCTGGAACCTGTCTTGGAACCAAGTATCCACCTGGCCTGGCTACCCATGTCCCCTAGTACCCGTGGGACCTCTCCGTAGCTGCCAGAGGGCTCTCAGAGTCACACGGATGACAAGATTCTTCCCAGACTACCAGGCACGAGCAGCCTGGAGGTCCCTGAGCTCCCACGTCCTCACAGCGGGTGGAGTTAGGAGCCGTGACATCCTGGCTGGACGGGGAATGTCTGTGGCCCATTTTCCCTGGATAGCCTTGCCAAATGAGAAACTTCAGCAAGTTACTCTGCCCATTGAGTGATAGGATATCACCGTTACTTATAAAAGGCTACCAGCCAAGATCACTACTCATAATAAATGAATCAAGGTAGGGTTAAAAATTACTGAGGAGAAAACAATTCACTGCAGGCCACCCAAAAAAGGGGAAAACCGACTCTTGGACAAAATCTGTCCCAAAGCTACATAAAAGAATCCAGATGCTTAGCCACTGCCCTTCCCCTGGGTTATCTCTGGAAAAGGCAACCCCAGCTCCTGAGAAACTAGACCTGGATACAAACCTGGAGATTCCTTTGCTTCCTAGTTGTGTGGCCTTGGTCAGGTAGTTCACTGGCCTGAGGCCCTGCTCTCTCATCTGCCCGGTCCCAGACTGTTGTGAGAATTCATTCAGACAGTGTCTGCAAGGGGCCTGACTGTGCACAGGCACAGAAAAGGTCCTAACGAAAGAGTCTTTAACACCATCATCCTCCAGTCACATCGAGCTCAGATCTAACCCTGTCCGTTGCGCCAGGTTAAGCAGGTGATATGCCAGCAGGTGAGAGCCAGCTTTGGCTGGACAGAGCCGCCAGGACCTCGCCTCCGGGGCCCACGCAGAGCCGGCCCCAGACACCGCTGTGTCTAATGGGTGGTCTCTCCATCTTGACACTGTTGACCTTCGGACTGGGAGGTCCAATTCCTCGCTGGGAGGCCTGTTCTGTGCCTTTTAGGATGCACCCCTGTCCTCTCCTCACTAGACGCCATAGCCCGTCCCCCTACTTGTGACAGCCAAAGGCCTTTCCAGGCATCGCTAAATGGCCCCTAAGGGATGAAATCGCCCCTGGTTGAGAACCACTGGCCTAGTAAAGTGTCCACAATGGGTCTCTGAGGGGTCACAAATCTCCGGCCCAGGGTCAGCATTTCCAGTAACCCACCAAAGACACCCACCTCACCGATTTCACAGGCACTTTTTCCCAAAGGAAGACAATAAACTGGGGGAATAATTTGGTGAACATGTAACATTTGCACCTATTTATAAGGCAGTTTCAACCCCCTGCTAACATACTTATGACTGAGTTTACCAGATAAAATGTCGGGATTATATAAACCTCAGACACAGATGCGGTGTTCACAGGAGCCCCTTGTCCCCGGGTAAACATCGTGGCCTGTCAGGGGCCTCCACGGGGCCCACAGTCCCCCACAGGAGAGTGCTTCGGGGGATATTTGTCACTCTCCGGCCCAACAGGAATGAGGCATCGTCCCAACTCCGGGGCTCCTTCTTCAGGGGGCCCTTTAGGAGGAAAATAACTTAAAGGATAAATGAGGGGAAGAATGAGTGGCACCTCTCCATTTCATGTCACTTTTTGTTGACCCCTGTGACTCAGACCCGTTACGTACAAGCTCTGCCCTGGCCACACACCTGCCCACTCAAATAAGTAAGTACACAAATGAACAAACAGGAATAATGGGCTGTGACTGAGACATACCAGGCCAAAAGTGTGCTTCTTGGTCACCCTCCCCCCCCCCCAAGCCCCTGCCAGCGGCTCCCTGTTGTCTGTTAGGTCAACTTTTCCAAAAATGCACTGGGCAAGCACACTGCACCCTTGTAACCTCGTACCTTGAAATGTGCAGAAACTGGTTCCCCCAGGTGCGAGACCTAAAGTGGTTCCACAGTGAGTGGAGACGGGCAAGCCCACCTCAGCCGCACTGCGATGCCCAGGTGCCCTGAGATGCAGCAGGGCCCGGAGGGCCAATGGGTGGGAGGCAGACATGAAGCAGGGCCGGGGAAGCAGGCCTAAAAGAAGAGGGCCTTTCCTGAGCCCTCCCCACGCACCTCACAGTGAGACCTCCCATCAAATGTTACCTCCTTTTCCTGTCACCACAGGAGGGAGCTATATTTATCCCCGATTTCATCAACAATAAACTCAAAAGTTTTGGCCAGCTGAGAAGAAAGCCAGGTTGTCCCGCTGCAAAGCCCATGTTCTTTGCCACACCTGGGGCTCCCCAGGCCGGCTAGGGAGTTGAACCACTTGATACAGATGCCACAGTCTCCACCAATTAAATCAGAATCCTGGCAGGAGAGCAAGCATGCTATTTTTGTAAAACCCTCCAGGTGATTACAGTGCACCTTTGGGATCTGGAGCCGCTGCCCCACACAGGGAGGGAAAGGCGGACAGGACACTGCAGCGACAGAAACTACCAGTGCTCAGTTACCCACCCCCAGAGCCCCCACTGTGACGGTCACCCCACTGTGACCGCCACCTCCCCGCCATGCCCAGTCAGTGAGCACTGAGAGCCTTTGAACGTGTGCTAAATAAAGTGCTTTGGGAAGACGGACCCACAGACCCTGCATACCCTGTGATATACACCAGTAGAAACCGCTTTTGCCTTGTGGGCTTTTCCACATGGTGTGTGCCGCTGTCTCCCTTTGTCCCCACAGAGCAGTGGTTCTCAGGCAAGGACCGTGTAGCTCCTACAGGGGCAACGTCTGGAAGCATCAGTGAGTCTCACCACTCGGACAGGATGAGGAGGTGCTGGTGGCCTCCAGGGGGTAGAGGACCAGAGAGGCTGCTAAACATCCTACAATGCACAGGATGTCCCCACCACAAAGAATTGCCCAGCCCCAAAGGACAATAGTGTGGAAGTTGAAAACCCCACTTAACAGAACAATAGTAGTCACAGGATAGACACAAAACCTTGAGCGCAGCCCTCCTCCAGGCCAGCAGCCTGTCCCTGACCAGGTGTGTTTCAAAGGATCACAGAATCTCAGGACAGCAGGAGACTCGGACAGCTGGACCGGCGGAAACCCAGCCAGGTTCTTAGGACAATCCTGGAACACGCTACGCAATGCTTACCCAACCACACTGCCACACTTTGCCGACTTCACATTCTGCCCAGGCATGTGTAGCAAATTAACTAAAAATGGTATCCCTCACCTCTAACTCTTAATCACTGATCTAACAAATATTTGTTAGGTGCCCGGTATGTTCAGGGCACAGTGTCTCACATCCCTGCTGCAGCTGTTCCCCAGCCTGGGATAGCCCTCTCTGTGTTCAAGCCCAGTATAAAATTCAGGCAAGACACTCACAGGACCCAGCAAATCAGCCCAGCTGGGTGTTTGGTGGTTTTCTTGTGTTCTGGCTCCTTGGCTAACTTGGCAAACTGGGATCAGGTATGCGAGGAACTGGAGGAGGCCCATCCAAGGATCACACACAAGACTGGGGCAGGGGGGTTGCCTGTGTGTGGCTCCACACAGCCAGGAGCCCAGGGGCAGGCGCCCAGCGCCCCCCAAGGCTGCCCAAAGCTGCTCTCTGCCTCCGGCCCAGCTCCGCTCCCCACTCCCTCCCACTTCGGTGAGTTACAGGCAGCTGATTCTGGCCACATAGCCACCCAGCACACTTCCCACCTGTCTCTCCTCCTCCGCACCCCTGTCCTTCTCCTCCCCCTCCCCTCCTTCACTACCCCCACCTTCTCCTCCTCCTCTTCCTCCTCCTCATTCTCCTCCTCCCCCTCTCCAGGCGACAGCACTGCTATCTACAAGAATAAGCGCCTCATTGTAACTTGCCGCAGAAATGAAAACTGCTCAGGGGGGGAAACGAGAATGTTTTGTAATACCGGGTCGCAAAAGATTTAAAAGTCATTCTCTACTGGAGGTCTCACTCACACTGGGCAGAAACAGCAACAGAATAAAACCTGTCGAGTGGATTGTACGAAAAAAGGCAAAGGCACAGACAAATCTAGTGGGGGGTGGGAGGAAAGGGAGAGGCCACAGCTCAAAGCTGCGCATGGAAGACGTTGAAGTCCAAGTGCTGGGGGTGCTGGGAGCTGCATGCTGCTGGAGGAGGGGTGCCCAGGTGTCTCCCCGCGCCTGGATCCCTGAGATGCCCCAGGTCCCTGCAGACCACCCCTCTCCATGCCAGGAACACTGCTCCCCAAACTTCTGCTCATCGAATGAAACTCCCGGGCACAGCCGTGCAACTAAAACCTGGCCAGAGACAACTCTGGTGTAAAGGGCGCAGGAGCCAAAGCCACCTGGCATGGCGGGGCCTGTGGGCGCAGCATAAGCTGCGGTTGTGTCTCCTGACTCTCACCTCACGCTTCGGAACTCTACCTGAAAGTTTCTTCCTCGGGTACTGCCTCTAACCCCCCAGATTCGTTCTTTCACTCAACAAATACTTATTGAATGAGTAATAATTACTGAGTGGCCTCCAAGGTTTAGGTGCCCGTAAGTGTAATCTCTCATAGCAAACTACTCCTATTGGACGATACTGATGGTAATTCATTAGCTACTTAATGCTTATTTCTTAGGGTTCATTCTTACCCCCAGCGCACCAGCCTTTCCAGAACATTAAGCTATACGAGAACAGGAGCCAAATCTGTCTGGTTAATTGCTATATTCCATCGCCGTTGTGGGCAGGACGAATTGAATGCATGAGTGAGCAAATAAATGAGCAAACTGTCTTGGTCAGGGCTGTCCACTAGCTACTTGCAAAGGCAAGCCACATGTGTAACTTGAAATTTTCTAGAAACGTGACCTGGCTGGTGTGGCTCAGTGGATTGAGTGCTGGCCTGTGAACCAAAAGGTCACCGGTTTGGTTCTGGGTCAGGGCACATGCCTGGGTTGCAGACCAGGTCCCCAGGGAGGGGCACAATAGAGGCAGCCACACATGGATGTCTCCCTCTCTTTCTCCCTCTCTTCCCCTCTCTCTAAAAATAAATAAATAAAACCTTTAAAATGTTTTTCTAGAAACCACATTTTAAACAATTTTTTAAAATGGGTAGGGATGGAAACTAAAACACAGAGAACATAGTTGATACTATTCCAGGTGGCTATCTGGAGAGGAACACTTTCTAAACTAGATGATTGTCTAATCACTATGCTGTATACTTGGAACCAATACAAAATAATATTGAAAGTAAACTGTAACTGAAAAATAGAAATAAGTTAAGATAAGAGAACCTGTAGCTCTGGCTGGGTGGCTCAGTTGGATGGGGCGGCATCCCGTGTGCCAAGAGTTTGCGGATTTGATTCCTGGTCAGGGCACATACGAAGTCATGGGTGGATCCCGAGTCTGGGTGTGTACGGGAGAGAACCAATCACATCCACGTTTCTCTCTCTCTCTCTCTTGCTGTCCCTCTAAAATCAACAAATATACCCTTGAGTGAGGATCTTTAAAAAACATTTAAAAAAAGAAACAATAGAATTAACTGTAACAAAATGTTTTATTTAACCCACTATATCTAAGTTAGTATCGTTTCCACATTTAATCAATTTGAAATAAGATGTTTTGCATTCCTTTTCTCATACAAAGTCCTCAAAATCCAGTATGTGTCTTACTCTTGTGGTGTATCACCATTTGGAGTAGCCTCATATCCAGGGCTCACTGGTATAGTAGACAGGGCAAGTCTGGGCTCCCCTAGGGACGTACCGGTGTGCTTCAATTCTGCTAGAAGAGCAGGAAAATGACGCTATGCTACACCGAGGGACTATCTAGCCATCCCACTTACAGTGTCTTGCGTTAGCCTGCCTGCTGCGAATCCTAACTCACCACTTACTACGGTGTGACCCAGGGCAAGGTATGTAACCGCTCTGTGCCTCAGTTTCCTCGCCCGTAAAGCGAGGGGTCCTAAGGACATTTACGCGATGGCAGATATGTCAGGAACAATAAAGCCCTTAGAACTGTGCCTGTCCCTTAGTAAGTCCTCAGAAATGTTAACCATTTAATATTTTATTATACATTTGTATCAGAACCAGATATTTATACCCACTTCTTGGTCCCGGACATGGCAGGTAACTGGTGGGACAAAAGAAAAACTAATATCCATTTGAGAACTGCATTCTGAACATACTCTTTTATGGGCATGGCAGGATATACAGCAGTAAAAACGACTGATTGTGGACACGCAAACTGCACAGGACAGAAAACACGTGTAAGTGCACAGGAAGAAGAGCCTTCCGACACTCCACCAAGGCACCGCTATCACCGTGAGAACGAGAAGGTCTGGTTTAAGTAAAAACCTTTTGCAATGTTGTACAGGTTGTTTTAACGCCTTTCTCTCGTGTTAAATTCCAGTTCCACTGTACAAGACACACAAGTCGTCTCTTTTCCAATCCAACACAGGAAGCAAGTGACATTTGTCTCCGATGTCCTGTCTGGGGCAGAAAGCCTGCTCAGGGACGCGGGGCGCTCAGCAGGTCTCAGGCACAGGGCAGACGTCTTCCTGAGCCCGCTCGCCACGGTCACGGCCTTGGAGCAGGGGGTGCCACACTGGAGACAAGGCAGCAACACCTACCTTACAGGAATGTTGTGAGTTTTAATTAAACTAGTGTGAATGATCACGCTTGACCCGAAGTAGGGACTTGATAAATGTTTCCTTAGAAGAACACAGTCTGATGTGTTTTATTAAACATGCCCTAGTATCATTAAAACTGTCTTCTTTATTTTGAGCTAAAAATGTGTTCTAATTCTGCCCTTTTTATCTGTACAGAATGAGTCTATATCTCTTCCTAAAAGCCCTCAAATACACGAAAGTAACTTCCCACACCCTCCTCACTAAACTTTCTCTTTTCCCAAAACCCCGATTTCCTCCAACAAGACAAGAATTTGTTGCCTTTGGTGTAACTAGCAGCATCTGGGCTGCAGTGGGTCCCGCAGCACGGCTCAGCCCCGACAACATGCCTGTAGCCCCACAGGATCCCCCATGTGGCCTTGTGGGGTATGGATACAGTTAACCTCGGGATTATCCTAATGCTTTCTTTATTATATAAAATTCAAGGAACTTTTTCCATATGTGCTCCCCACCCCCAACACTGACTACAGACGCCGCTCTGTTTGAAGAAGACTGGTTTAGAATGAGTACATTCCTCACAGCTGAGATCCAGCTCCGTGCCTTTGAAGTGGCATTTATTGCGGTCTTGGGAAAGGCTCCGAGGAGGTGAGAAGTGACAGCTGAGAGCGGTAAATCAAGCGCCGCCCAGGTTTCCTTGCAGGGCGAGCTACCATCCAGGCAGCCTGGCTCAGTCGGCAGCCAGCACTGCAGCCCGAGATCTCTTGCGGAAATGGTGAGCCGTACGTCGGATGGTGACAACTCCTTCCACTGCGAGGCTGAGCCGTCAGCTCCTGTTCTCTGCTTAAACCTGACATCTTAAGCTGCTGGTTAGCAGTCATGTTAACAGAAACATTTCAGGGCTAATCGTAACCCTAAAGCCTCTCTTAGGAACGGCGCTACTTGTCCAGCGTGTTCACAGCTCACCTTGTCTGCTCTGCTTCCTCAGCCCTGCACTGAAGGTGGCGGTAATCCAGCGCTGACCGTCCAGCACGGCAGGCGCTCACCCCGCGTGGCCACAGAGTGCTGGACGCCGGGCCAGTTCTGCCTCATGATGTGTTGTAAGTGTAAAGTAATACACGCAGGGGTTCAAAAATGTGATCTAAACCACTGTGGTATGGCCTATTAATAATCATGTATTGACTTTATGTTGAGTTTGATTAATATTTTGGATATATTGGATTAAACTAAACACTTTTTAAAAATAATTTCACCTCTTTCTTTTTACTTTTTTCAGGGTGGCTACTAGAAAATTCTGAGTTGCATATGTTTTCGTAGTGTGGCCCCCATTACATCTCTGTTGAACTGCGTCAGTCGCAAGGTGGGGAGCTGGACGCACCCCATTTCTCCAGCTCCTCCCCTAGGTTCCGACTTAGGAGCGAAGGGGCCTGCCTCAGGAGTCGTTACTGACTTTACTGCTTCTTTATGGCTTGTACTGCAGCGGTGGTCCTCAAACATCAGTGAACAGAAGTGCGATGGATTGAACTGTGTCCCCCCAAATTCGTTTGTTAACCCCAGTGTGACTGAATCGGAGATAAGGCCTTTAAGGAGTTAAAAGAGATCGTCAGCGGGGAGCCCTGATCCAATAGCCCAGGGGCCCTGATAAGAGGAGGAGGAAACACCAGTGCTCTCTCTTCAGCATCACAGGACATCCTGAGAAGGTGGCCATCTCCAGCCAGGAAGAGAGCCCTCACCGGAGAGCAAACCCTGGTGGAAACTTGATCTTGGACTTGCCAGACTCCAGAAGTGAGAAAAAACGCATTTCTGTTTAAGCCACCCAGTCTGTGGTCTTTTGTCACAGCAGTCTGAGAAGATTAGGGCAGTAATCTTCACCAGAGGACCTTAGAAACAGGTACAGGTTGTTGGGTTCTAGTCCTGAAAGATGCTGATTCTACGGATCTGGGGAGGGCCTGGAAATTAACCTTTTTCAAGTAAGCAGTCTGGGCATTCTGGCTCTATGGATTATAGCTGGAGGTATCTTGGACTGAAAGAAACACAATTACCTACACTGAGTTGGAGGTGGTAAACCGAATCCCTAGTTCTACCACCGCAGCTGTGGTAACCAAAGTAGTTTGAACCTGAGTGCCCCCTTTTGGGAAAGCGTTTTTCCCCATGTGTGCAACCACCAAACGTACAAGTTTTCCCCCCACTATCCTAAAGATGAGTGTTCTATGAAACCTTTAGCAAAATGAGATGGTAATGGTGTAAAGTAAAGACGGAATAACTTTAGGGCACATGTTGCTAACGGATGCACAAAATTAATTGAGATGAGGCACAGGTGTTCCCACAGGTCTAGGTTATGATGACCTGATGCTGAGACACCAAGTGCAGCTCCCGGGAAGGAACTTGGCAGCGCCAAGCTGCCCAAGGTGCGCGCTGCCTCAGTAAAACCTCACCATAAAACAAATGCCGAACGCTGTTTGCACTTTTCACCTCTTTTTCATAAGAGCAAAAGTCCTCTTTGCATTTCTTTTGGCTAGCAAAAACAGATATTGACCTTGGTCTTCCATAAAAGAGAAGTGGAATAAAGCAAACTTTTGAAAAGTGGGGATACTTGTATACTTATTGGAAAGTTGCATGTGCCCAACTGTAAATCATATACTGAATATTAGTAAAGTTTGTTTTTGCATAAAAGTTAGTAAAAGTAAGAAGTTACATTGCTTTCTTCCTGGATCGCACTGGATCATCTTTAGCCCGTGGATGCCCCTCATTGAACAAGGAGTTGTAATTCCTCACTATTTCCTCGCCGTTGCACATGCTGTTTCCATTCAGCCTTCTGTGCATTTAGAAAACGACGGTACCTCGGGATTCAGCTCCTAATCTCCTCTGTGCAGCTCCTCCTTCCCTGTGGCCTTCCCGGGTGAAGGTGCCCGTCCAGCCCCTCGGCAGCACCTCCGCTGACTTACCACACCCAATGGCAAACATTTGTGGAACCTGCTAGCACCTGGAGGACGCCAGCTGTGCTTTATTTCTCTTTCTCCTTTGCCTTTCACACAGTTCCTGGCACACACCATGCATTTTTTAATGTAATGAGGAAACCAGTGAACAAAAGTGTAATTAACGACTACTTTCAGCAAGTTATTGCCCTTCTCCGTGGAAGCAGAATCACCCAAGGGGATCATGAGACATAACCCCCATGAAGGAGTACAGTGCAAAAAGCTGCCTTAAGATATACTGGGTTTTAAGCTTGGGTTTAAAAAAGCACACAGAATCCACCCCAAGCTGAGGATGAAAGCCAAGTGCACAGCCTAAGCCACTCACAACATAAAGAATGGGGAAGGTTTGGGGGTGCTTTTTTGTTTACTGCTCTTTTTAATTGTTTGATTTTCTTAAGGTCAGATCCTCCTGGCAGAGGAGTGCTGGATGATTTGTGAGAGGTCTCGGTGCAGGTCCATGGGGCAGGGCCAAGATGGATGGGGGATGAGAGGGCTGGTTAAAGCACGATAATTTGTGACCTCCATCCAGGCCCGAGCTGCACAAAAGGAAGGATCACCTGGTTCAACCTCCAGAAACTTCATGGCTGAAACTATCGCCTTACGGAAGTATAATCCTGGCTTGGGGTGTATAATAGCAATTGTCCCCTCTCCATAAAATCTAATCAGAGTCATTGTTTAGAGGTTCATCTTCCCTGCTCCTCCACTTGCACCAGTTGTCTGGCCCCTAAGCTTCTCCTGTGGGTGGGTCCTGATGTGCGTGCAGCAGAGCTCCAGCTAGAACCCTCTGCTTGCTCTCAAATGAGGGCCAGGGCCACGCTGATGAGGTCCATGCTTTGTCGCTTCCCTGTTTACACAAATACTTTCCCTCTCAGCAGGAATTCAAAAGGAACAAAGTTGTATATAATCGGTTTATTTTCTTAAACCCACTCGAAAAGACTGACCCTGATACATTGGAAAGTATGTGTCTGTTTATGAATTCTTTTCCAAGGTGATTAGCAAGCAACATTAGCAAGTAGAAAGATTTCTATATTGTTCCCTGAGATGTAGGGTTGCCAGATTTAGCCAATAAAAATACAGGACGTCCAGTTAAATTTGAATTTCAGATGAACGATGAATTAACTTTTTGATATAAGTATGCTCCAAATACTGCTTGCAGCCTGCATTTTTTCCAGCAACTCTACCTGACAGGGAAACGTCTGCAAAACCCCTGTGGGGAGAATGTCTTCTGTGTGTTTTTGGAAATGTTTCCCATTAGCTGAGGGGTATGTGTTAATAAAAACATAAATCTGAGTGTTGAGATATTTGAGTTCCCCTCTGATTCCCACCCCCACTGATTTGATCAATGTTTCATCCCAACTATTTTTTATGCATTTACTCTGAGCCACGTACTGAACGAATTGCTGGGAAAATAAAGATGCCAGAAAATAACATGCTCCCTGACCTCCTGGAGTTTATAAGGCAGCTATGTGACCCTGAGCCTCTCTGCACCTCATTTTGGTGTCCGTAGAATGAAGTGATTGATCAGCTCGGGACTATGTTTCCCAGAGTGTGTTCTTTGCTAATAGGTATTACATCAAAGAGGGTTCTCATGGTCAAAAATTTAAGAAATACTGAGTTTAACAGAGTTAATGATATTTTACTCTGAACCTTCTCAACATTTTAATGCGCCCATAACCATCAGGAACTCTAAACCCCCCTGGAACCATCTCTTCAAGGAATCGGGGGCTGGTGTTCTGTGGAACACACAAGGAATCACTGCCCTCGACTGAAGGCTAAAATCCTTTATTAATCTGGATTCTGTGATTCTGTAGTTGTCTTCTTACCCTTCCCTGCCTGTATCTCCATCATCCTTAAAGATTGAGCCCAAATGTTCCCTCCTCTGTGAAGCCTTCCCTTGTGACCCCCCAACCCATAGGTGTTGGTCATCCCCACCAACACCTCCCCCACACACACAGCAGGGGACAAGACCCGTCTGCCTCACTACTGCATCTCAGTCCCCAGCACATGCCCTGGCCCATAAAGTAAGTTATATCAATAAATCTATTTTACACTGATTTCATATTGATTGGTTGCATTTAGACAGAGAGGAAGGGAGAGAAAGAGAAACATCGACAGGTTGCCTCTCATGCATACCCCCACCGGATATCGAGCCTGCAACCTGGGCATGTGCTCGGACCGGGAAGCAAAATGACGCCCCAGCCAACTGAGCTACACAGCCAGGGCAGCAAATCTGTTTTTTAACAAATGAATAAGTGAGGTAGCACACGCTGCAGACATTTACCCCAACCCCTACCTTTCCATAGCACTTTTTTGTTGTGGTAGAGTTATTTCTTTAATGCCTACTTTCTACTTATACTGGAAATATTTTGAGAACAGCAAAGAAATGTTCCCTTTTCCATCCCTAATAAATGAGTGCAGTCTGTGCACACAATTCGCTCTTACTAAACAATAATAAATAACAATATTGACTGTATCAGGCACTCGCATGAATTATTACTCATTTAATCTTCACAACAACCTCAAGAAAGATGTCAGGGTAAATACTGTGGATTGCCCAGCCTCTAGCCTGCAAAACCAAAAACAATGTTTCAGAGTCCTGCGGAGCTAGCTAGCATTATATATACATATATATATATGTACATAGACGTATAGGCTATATACGTTAGGCTTCACTGGTTGTAAATTTGGGAAGGTGGGAGTGGCAGAGGCCACTCCCTGCCCCCTCTGGATATTTCATTCTGGCAAGCCAGGGTGTGGAGACCGGAGATTTTTCTGTAGCAGCGTCGTAGCTTTTCTCCACCTTCCCGGGCACTCAAAGCAGAAGCAGTGTCAACAGGCCACTTCAACTGTGTGTCCCTGGACTTAGCAGTTTCCCCAGGGGCTTCAGAGGCACCTGCTCCCCACACCCACCCCACAGGGCTTCCAGGACGGGGACTCGCTGCAGGCGGTCTGGGGAGTGAGCTCTCTTCCAGCCCTCCAAAGAGTGCGTGAGTAGGCGACACCCTGTACTGAATCCCTTTTTGCTAAAAACACCTGGGAGGTTTTCCTTTTCTTGTACTGACTACAGAAATTACAACCATTATCTCTACTGTCCAGAAAAAGAAAAACAAACTAAGGCATAAAGAGATCAGTTCCCTAAAATGCGGTCCATGAAGTGGCAGAGACGAGGCTGAGCCATGAGATCAGAGCTCTTTGCTGTGGGCCGCTCGGCAGGACGAGGCAGGTGGGGGCCTCAGCCAGTTTTTCCTTCCTGACTCAAAAGTAAATGCTGGCTGCATTTCATCAGTCAACTACTCAAAACTACTATAAGCCAAAAAGTCCGTGTTATTTTTTTCTGTAAAATAAAAGAAAAATTTTCATTTCACCAGTAACTTTATTGATCTGGATATTTTGAACATGTTAGCTGTCTCCCATTATTGACTTCTAGTGAGGAGAGGCCAGGCGTGCTGCTACACATCTTCCAACGCATAAGACAGCCAACCCCACAGCAGAGAAGTGTTGGGCCAAAATGTCAGTGGTACCAAGAAACTTCACAAACCACTTTTGACACGTTTGATCAGTCACGGCACCTTCTCCATACACTGCACAAATCTTTTTTGTGTGTTTCAGTTGCATTTTTACCTTTCTTGAAATAATAAAGCATAATATGCCAAAATGTTGCTTATTTTCTTCCATCTTCAATATTAAAATAGCTACACAAAATTCACCAATTTTGATACTCTTTTTAAATGCACAACAGGACAGATGTCATGATACAATCTAACAGAACTGTTTCAAATGAAGTTAAAGAGATCTAAGCACCACTAGAGCCATGGTACAGAAAAAACTAAACAAACTTTTTGGCCAACCCAACAGTAAAATATGCGCAAAGACCAACCTACAAGTTTGTTTCTCAGGCCATAATTTAAAGCAGAAGAAATTCAGACACGGCCTCCATGTCCAGTAACAGGAACTGGTTACATGCATTATCCACACAATGGAATTATACAAACTTTTAAAATAATGTTGTATAAAAGAATATAATGCACAGTGCTATGCTGATTAATCTGAAAACCTGGTTGAAATGAAAAACTTTTTAGGAAAAAGCATATCAAAATTCACCAAAGATGTGATATAAGAAAAAATGGCCAATAAGTTTGACAATAAGCTTGATAATAATTGTAACACTTGCAAAGATTGCCCCTGGGTGGGGGGGGGGGGGGGGGGGCACCTGGCCTGAACGGCTCCATAGATGAATTCTCTTCAATGTTCAAGGAACTGATCGTCTGAAGGTTGCCCAAGCCTGTTCCAAAGCATAGAACTTCCCACTTCTATTCAAAAATCGGAATACTACTGACTTTGGAATCTTGACAAGGAGATTCCAGCAATACGTTAAAAGAATAATGTACCAGACAAGTTTTATTCCCTAAATAATTCAATATTAAGAATTCTGTTCATATGAATCTCCATATTAACAGCTCAAAGGAGAACAACTATGTGATTGATACAAATGCATGCCTAAAAAAGAAATTTGGTAGAGTTTAATACTCATTCCTCATAAAAATTCTTAATAAAGTAGAACTGAGAGAAGTAGAAACATGCAATTATATCTGTAACATAAGAAATACTTTATATGTATTTAGAGAGGTCTGGACAAAAAGATAAATATGTAGATCTCAAGAAAGCAAACTTAATACTTAATGGTGAATAACCGTGGAGACATTTGCTCGAATCAGGATGACAGAAAGTTGTCCACTCTCTCTACTATAGTCTAGCAATAGCCTGGTGATTAATGCAATTAGATGCAGACAAATAGGATTTCAGCAACTCAAAGCTCCCTACAAGTGCTGGCCATTGCTCTCGTGGACCCCTCTGTGGAATCAGCAGAATACCGACTAAATCCTAAATCAGCAGGGCTTCCTCGAGACTCACCCCTGCCCACACCCACAACGGCCTGCCCCTGTCAGCATGACCCTGAAATTATAAATGTTGACTCCCATCCGCTTTCCTCTGTCCTTATGCCCCAATACCAGTTCTTGGGGCTTTCTTGGGATGTCTATAGCCCCCTAAGACCAACCTGTCCTTTGCAATAATTCCAAGCTTCTGCTCGATCTCCTAAGGACTAAGCTCTTAGAGAAACACCCCTGCTCTGACCTTAATGAGGACCCCGGGCTTGAGGTCTGAGTCTTCACAGTAGCATGGTTTCTTCGTAGCACAGCAGCCTCCTAAAGAACAAATACCTTTCCTGACAGGAGGGACCCGATGGAGGGCATCTCAGGTAACGGTGGCAGATGCGTGGTGCTCAGGAAGCAGTTTCTGTCCCAGCTGAGCCTTTCAAACTGTTACTGTTCCTGCTTCTACCCAAAGACAGCCCTGCGTCTGACTGGGCTTTTGTCATTGTTATCGTTCATTCTTTAATATTGCATTTTGTGCCTGCTTTCAAAGTGGAAGTCACTTATAATAAAAAAGAATGAAAATCCCCACAAGTAAATATTGGGTGAGGACTGGGCTTCCTGGAAGCCAAGGCAGAAAAGGAAGTTCAGGGCGTCCCATACCTCTCGTCGCTCTGTAAACTGCCCTGTCGACTTCTCAAAGCAAAGCTCTTCCTGGCATTACATTCCCACATGCAAACACGTACATGCACGTGCATGTGCACACGCACACCCGCACACACATGCACATTGGACCTCCGGGTGCTCCATCACAACTGTTCTTCCAGAACAAAATTCTCCGATAAAAATTCTGCAACAGCCCTGGCTGGTGTAGCTCAGTGGATTGAGCGCGGGCCTGCGAACCAGAGGATCGCGGTTCGATTCCCAGTCAGGGCACATGCCTGGGTTGCAGGCTGGTTCCTTGCAGGCCAACTCCCAGCAGGGGATGCATGAAAGGCAACCATACATTGATGTTTCTCTCCCTCTCTCCTTCCCTTCCCCTCTAAAGATAAATAAATAAATAAAATTTTTAAAAAAAATTCTGCAACAGAGAGAAAAGCCTTTGCCCACAGATTTAAGTTCTTTTATTGGAAGACACCTCCTGGGAGGGGGTGGGGCAGATGCTGGCATTGTGCAAAGGCAAAGGAAGGTTAAAAAAAGTTTAGCCAACCCTGGTTGCAAATGTGCAAGTAGGGGCTTAATTGGTTCATCCATGAAAAACACTCTCGAGTCTGGAAAAAAGCTCTCCACGAAGTATTCTTCATTACTGTTATTCATCAGTGTCAATGTGCGGCTTGTTTTCAATTCTTCTGTATTGAAGCTAGTGAGACCTGATGGTAAAGGTTCAAGACGACGTGGAAATACAAGTGCCTCTTATTAGAAAGCAGCATTTTTCTTTTCAGGGCTGTGCACCACCGTTTTTCTTATTCATTACTGATGCCACACCAAGCTGTGAACTTCTGCAGGGCTGAAAATAATTCATGCAACCCATCTTCTCTAACAAACTAATCATCTCTCCCCTTTAGGAAGTACACGATATGGAACACTGGTGATGATTATGAAAAATAACAGTATTTATATAAACCCACTAGGCTCTGTGGTATTTCTGTACAGCTAAGGGAACGTTAACTGTGTTTAAACATCTTTCCCCTAAAACTCTCATTGAGATGTCATTTGGACGGAAGTTTCCAAACATTGTTCTCAGACTCCCATTACTCTCCTACCAGAATGATGAAGTACCCCAAAGAGCTATTGTTTTCCTATATTACAACCATCAATATTTGCTATATTAAAAATCAAACCTGAAAAAAAATTAATGTATTTATTAATCTTATTTTCAAAAACCTTTTACATGTTAACATTTTTATCAAACACAACCATGCTTTAGAAAATAACATGAGTGAGAGAGTGGCATTGATACACGTTTTTGCAAATCTCTTGAACGCCTGGCTTCAGAGAAGACGGCTGGACTCTCCTACCTGCTTCTGCCCCAGTACCACACGTCATGTGGCATCTGGAAAACCCCGCTATCCACTCATGAGAGAAAGAGAGTGAAAAAGGAGGCACCAATTTAGTTTTATTGCTAAAATAGTTGAGAGCCTGTGAACCTCCTGAGAGTATGTGAGGGACCACTAGGGCCCTATCGACACATTTCAGTAACTGCTGATTGTGGATGAGACTGACTCCCATTTGTACAAGCTTAAGCTTAACCGTCTAGTGAAGAAAGCACTAGAACTGGACAAATAAAAGCTAAATGGAAGTAGAAAACACAGCATCTGTTGCAAGGGAGTTAAAATTTATTTTGCAGTAGAGTGGTGAGATGTATTGCATTAGTCTTCAAAATACCCACAGCCCCTCCCACAGCCTCTCCTATGTGGGCCCTCCCAACAGAGGCTCGCCCCAAGGGATGATTTTACTTGCCACCAGGTTGCGTTCATGCCTGGCCATCTGACTCACTTTGGCCAGTGAAATGTGAGTGGAAGTGACATGTGCTACTTCTGTACAGAAGCCTTAAGGGCCATTGCATGATTTCTTCATCCCTCATCTTCTCTCCCAAGGAACTCACGAGGCAGCATGAAGCAGAGTAGCAGTCAACTCGTGAAATCCACATAGCAAAGCAGCCGCCCACTGAGATTTATGGAGCTGTTTGTTACTGCAGCATAACTTAGCCTATGGTGACTGATAAAGGTGGAATAAATTACAGCAAATACAGAGAAACTTACATATTAAATAAAATATCAGAGTAATTATTCCCACATATTAAAGAATATGTAGCCAGGGGTTGTCAACATCAGCATCCTCAAATTTTTCAGCAAATATGTAATTTTATGTAACAAGCACTGTGGCGCCAGGAAGTACACTAGACATTGAATATTTAGGGATGAGTAAGACCTGGTCTCGGTGTGGAAGGCGAGTGGTAGGTAGCGAGCATGTCTTTAACAATAGATCCGGATGGGAAGCCTAACTCTGCCACTCGCTACTCTATGACCTCAGCAAGTTTCTCTGAGATTTTTATTCTCCTCTGTAAAATGGGGATAATGAGCCTACTTCAGATGGTTGTGAGAATTCAACGATAGGATTATTTAAAGTATGTGGCATATAGCTTAACAAAGTGTGTATTTTCAATGAAGACTACATTCTTTTCACCTTCATTCCCCCACCTCCAACCCTCCACTCCCAGATGAGGGTCTTGGGATTCTAAACTGGGTTTCCCAGTTCCTTTTCTAAATTCTAGTGTTTCCAAAACCAAAAAATTTTATATGTACAACACATATACACACACATGTATATTCAGTTAAGTCTGTCATTCAACTAATAGTTATTAAACACTATACCCATTTTACAAATGAGAAACCTCAAGCAGTGAGAGGCTGAATAACCTCCCCAAGGTCATATGTCAGCACCACATTTTTTAAATGGCTGGTCCTATTCCACAGTATTGATCGATTAGTTCCCTTAAACATTCCCTTTTTGACGGACATTTTCAACTTCTGTTCTGTGTCTATCATCACAGCAAAGGAACATCCTTATACAAATATCTCTTTATACATACGTAACAACATTTGTAGGATAAATTCTTAGAATTGGATGGTTAGGTAAATGAGTGTAGACATTGAAATTCTGATAGTAACTCAAATTGCCCTTCAGAAAGCCTTTGCCAGCTTATACTCCTGCCCCTGGGGTGTGAACCTGCCTTTTCCCCAGAGTCTCATCTCTGCTATCCCCTTACCCTTCTACGGCGTATGCCTCCAGGTCAGTGTTTACCGAACGTGCCCCCAGCCCGCTCATCGGGCCCTGCTGAGGGAAGGCTGCTGTACCGAGAGCACCCCTCTTTTGTGACCCTGGTGGGTTAGTGCCTCTTTTCTCTGCTTTCACCCACAATGCACTTGGGGAGTCTGGCTGGAAATGGGCTTTGTTCTGCTCTGAACTACACAAGAATAATTCATCTATCTGAAAGGTAACTTGTATATTGATCCAGAAACATTGCAGGAGTGTAGCTTTTTCATTGATTATTTCATAATGGGTCATTTCATTTCTATCTACTTCTGACTTCCCTATCTAACTCAGAAAACAAACCAGGTAACCCTGAGCACATAATTCATCTCCATGGAGGGCATTTTGCCTGCATTCACATTAGCTCGAAAAGTGACCCCGCAGACCCCCAAATTACTCAGAACAATGTGAAGATGGCTCTTCCAGCCTGCTCTATTCTTGTTTAACACTTGGGCAAGAAACTAAAGGAGCATTTAGTTTGAAGCAAATTGCATCTCATATTTTCCTGGAATGAAACAAAAACAAATCTAAAACATCTTGCAATGGACTGAGCCCACGTGGGCAGGAGCACTTGCAATCACTTCCAGTGTGTGCTCTTAGCCAATTTACAACTACATTTGTTGCATTAATAACGATCAGCTAGAACTCACAGAAGCCTGATACCCAGGGCTCCACTCAAGGGCAGCTGCCCTGATGTTTAAATATTTATTGACAATAATTGGATGACAGATAGGGGTGGGTTCAGCCAGAAGTAAACTCAACCTGCTTGCACGAGCATCTTAGCCAAGAGTCCTCCTCAGGCCACAGAGACGCAATACCAAAAGACGTGGGGCAAAAGGAGCTTGGAGGATATGTGGAACCTAAAGAACTGAGTCCTGTAATTGCTTTGTTTTGTTAAAGGTAAAGTGAACTCCTTAAGCATCATCTTTAGCCAAATTGCCAACAAAAGAGAATTTGGAATTCAACATTTTGATTTCTGAATTCTGAATTTTCCCCATCTTTGAAAAAATATTTGAGTGCTACTGGGCATTAGGCATTTGACCTGTTTAGAGACTAAAAGGAGCCCAAGTAAGGAATAGAAGAGGTGGAAAGTAGAGGGCGAAAAGGCAAAAGAGGGAAAAAAATGATCAGAAAGAAAACACCAGAAAAAAATTATAAGATTCTTTTCAACTCATGACCTACCTTGTTAACACTTAGAAACATTTAATCATTGGTTCCCCCAAGAGATTCAGCCTGCTGCCTCTACCTGACATATAGGAAAGTTACAACACTAATCTAGCTAGCCGGGTTGATCACCTTACTGGAGCATTTATTAGTCAAGATATGCCAGGTTATGCTGCAGTAAGAAAGAACTCCCAAGTCTTCATGATTGAAAACCACAGAGGTTTATTTTGTGCTCACACTGCATGTCCATCTCAGGCTGCAGGGCATCCTCCTCACCATAGTCACCCAGGACGCAAGCTAACAGAGCAGCCAATTGCCTTTCAGGAGACTCTTGCATCTGTAGCTTAATGATCTGGCCTGGAAGTCAAGGGCACCAACGACTACCATGGAGGCCATACTTAAGACGGGTCTGGCTTTGAATCCTTTCTTTGCTTCTCACTAACCATGTGAACTTGAAAATGTCGCTTATATCCTTGGAGGCTCAGACTCCTCATCTGAAAATTGGGATAATGTAATTGCAGAACCTAGCACATGCCTGGGGCTCAGTAAACGAGGGGCTTTTGTCTTTTTACCACATGAAAAGATTTCCAAAGAGCCCAGCGGGCTCACACAGATGTGTGTGCTTTTGCTCACTTGTACCACATTATACACAAACTTCTTTAAAGTATATGTTAAACCACAATGCTGGCATGTCTCCAGGCTCTCGCTGCCACCTACTGTGGTTTCTAACAGCTCAACAGCTCAATTCTGTACATGGTGAAAGGTCATCTGAAGGTGATTGAAGAATTGAGTCAAGGTTATTCCATAGTAAAGATGTAACGTCCAACTTTGTAAGTCCTGGTTTCTACTACAATCCCCTCTGTCATTGCTGTGCCCTACCTTTCACGCCTGGGGACAAGAAGGGAGAATGATATATTGCACTTCAGGACAGCACCTTTGGCAGCAAGCTTTTAGACAAAGGTCCGATAAGTCAAAATGTTATTGTCACTATTCATATGCAATGATTACCCAATCACAGCTATATTTCCCATAACAACTAAGAAAAATTAAAGAGATGCAAAAATGATGACTCCTATAATAATCATAATAATGGCTAACATTTGCTAAGAAGTTGCCCTGTGCTAGGTTCTATTCTGTAAACATTTAGAGAATTCCCTCATTTAATCCTCACCTGGACCCTAGAAGGTGGAAAGGTGACACTACCCCATTTGGCAGGTGAGAGCCGAGGCCCCATGAGGTGGAGGCACCTACAGCCTCCTGAACAGTTTGTGGCCGAGTCGGGAGTCAAGCCCAGTGTCCTTGACCTCCTCACTATGGCTCGAATTACTCTACAGTCATTGTTTTGAAGTCCTGCTTATCCAAAGGAGGGAATAGCTGCAGGTGCACCTGTTCCATAGGTCCAAGGCTGCGCTAAGAAGCGCGGGGTCATTCAGGCATACTGTCTTCCTCTTGTCCGTGAGAATACTCAGCATTGCCCGAACCAACAAAGATCTTAAACATGTCAAGAAAAAGCAAAAGACAAGGGGCAGGTCAGAGCCAATAGAAGAGGACCCATTGATGCTTACTGCATGAATGAAGGGCAAATTCGTCATCACTAATTGAAGAAAACTCAGGTAGAGGCTCTCCCTGTCACAGATAGCCAACAGTGTCCCTGTCACAATGAAGTCCACTGTTTCTACTTCGTGAGCCCCTTAACGCAGACACACATGCCAGGTTCTGTAGTGAGGCTCAGTTCACCACTGCCTTTTCAGAAACCAAGGGAGACAGTTCATGGAACAGTGTGCTAGGGAAGTGTCGTAGGGCGGAGGCAGGAGAGGGAACGCATGCCTCTCTCCAGGGAGAGAAGGGAGACCCCCTGGGTGGAGCAGGTGAGCCCCTTCAGGCCCGACAGGAACTACTTCCATGTTATGGAACCAATACATTGGACAGAGAATTTAGTGCCTATTATTTTAATACTCACCTAAGGACATTGTTTAAACTCCGTATCTATGAATTTTCCGGGAGGGCCAAGTAGCTTGTGCTAACCCCCAAGATGTTATGGTTAATGCTCTGTCGAGGAAAACAAATCACTTTCCAGATGAAGACAATAACATTAAATATAATTTTCTGGGTGTTTTTAAATGAATAACCAATTAGCAATCACTGAGTCATGAACTAATAGAACTTACTAGGTTCCCCTTCCTGATTTCCCAGAAATATTTGGAAATTAGCAGGATGTGGTTAATCAGGCTAAGCCCACAAGCTGCCTCTAAGTCCTTGTTCCTTTTTTCCTTTCGTGTGACAAAGTGAGCTGCAGCTAACCGTTTCTGCGATGACAGCGTGCAATCGCTATTGCCAAGTGGAAGTGCAGGCGTAAGAGCAGTTGGCC
Source organism: Sturnira hondurensis (assembly GCF_014824575.4). NCBI lineage: Eukaryota > Metazoa > Chordata > Mammalia > Chiroptera > Phyllostomidae > Sturnira > Sturnira hondurensis. The sequence goes on along the minus strand of NW_028080827.1, from coordinate 26,129,556 downwards.
AGAGCAGGCCAGGATCCCACCTGGGCCTTGCCACTCAGGGACCCTCGGGTCACACATTCCCACTGCCATCCACGCCTCCTTAGCTGTGCTTACCGACAGAGACTCAGTCCCAGTGGGCTGGTGAATGGCCCATGGTGTGCCCTAGCGATGGGGCTCAGAGACACAGGGCATCAAAAACTTGTAGGGGAGGTAGAGGTTGGTCCTAACACACTGGCCCGGAAACAATTATGTAATGGTCACTAAAGCTATAACTCATTATCAGTGACCCTGCAGTGCCAGGGAAGAGACCAGCTTCACTGCACCAGCAGAGTCAAGGTAGCCCCTCGCCTTTCTGACTGTCAATGAGCCTTGATTTAGAAATTGTGGCTGAACCTCTTGGGCTTGAGTCCTGAGTAGACTTGTAGCTCTCAAGACTACAAATGGCCTCCCTCACATCTTCGTGTTTTTCTGGCTACATCATGGCAGCCACTTAGGAAATGGGCGCCCAGCACCACCACCCTCCACAGACCTATGCACCTGTTACAGGAACTAAATTGTTACTTCCCTCTGGGCGGGAACTACCTATCATATGGCCTTGTATAGTAGCCACAATACCTGTACCATTAATACCCTAAAATGCTTTCGTCAAACTGATGATACATGTGCACATTGTCTTTAATGGTGTCACGGCCCTGCCAATCAGAACCAGAATGTAGCAGCCCTCACTTCCCGCAGGCACAGTGGTTTTTCATTGTTCCGCAGCGTGCCAGCATGGAGGGGCTTGTGGACTGCCCCGAGGGAGGGAGGGAGGGGGAAGGAGAAGGTCAAGAGGGTAGTTCGTCTATCCCACCTCCGTAACCGAGGCTTCTGCGTCATCTGTTCCATACATAGGGGCTATGGTCTTTCACAGGAAGAGGTATCTGGTTCTTTAAAATATTTGAAAATCAAGGAGATGCCGCAATTAGAAAAATAAAATCAGTATTTACTGTGCCCCATCACAGAGAAGCAGCTCACCCTACTGGGTAGTTCAGCTGGTTAGCGCATCATCCCGATAAGCCACAGTTGCAGCTTCAATCCCTGGGCAGGGCACATACAAGAGGCAACCAATGAATGCATTAAAAAAGTGGAACAACAGGTTTATGTAGCTCTCTCTCTCTTTCTCTCCCACATCCTCCCTCTCTAAAATCCATAGATAAAATTAAAAAAAAAAAAACACAGAGAAGCAGCTTTGTGTGTAGCAGTGTCCTGGGTTTCCAGAGTAAGGTATTTTTCTTTCTTGACAGTGAACATTAATTACTTCCCAGCACTCTGAGAAAAACCAGTAACCCTGAGTGCCTCAACAGCCTAAAAAAGAAGTTATGTAAAAAAGAAGAAGCATGAACAAAACAAGTAGAAAGACAGCAGCACTGTGCCACCATGGAAATGCTATCCCGCTACCTTGCCTCACAGGAATCTACCCAGCTGTCACTACAGGAATGGTCAGACCCAGCTACCGAAAGCTTCACGCAGTCTGAAGGACACGGAGGGACAAAAGGCTGAGTCGGGTCTGCTTCCAGAGGGCCCGTGGTGCCCGGCCCACTGGCGGTTTTGCTGAGTCTACAGAGAGAGAAACTAGACCCCAGGCCGAGCCGTAGTCAGTCCTGGATGCGTCTCCAGACAAAACAGCAGTCAGACGCCCTGGCACCAAAGACACGACCAAGAAAACACTGGCAAAAAGATCTGTTTACTGGTCTGTGATCCCAAGAGTCCACAGCCAAAAGTCTTTGACTTCAGTGCATCAGACCGTTTTTGTCTTGGCTCTCCCTGCAGGGCACACAGCCTGAAGTGAAGCAGACTTGTGCTGTTTTAATGTTCACCCGTCAGGCCACAAATGCTATCCAAGGTGGTGGAGCAAGACCATCTCCCCAGAACAACTCACACTCCAGGATCCAAAGGGTTTATGTTAATCCTAGAAGCCCCTGGGTGGGGACCCTTCTGTCTATGAAGCCCCCCTAATCTGTTCAGCCTCCTGGGGTCCAGGCAAAGGTAGGGGGTCTCACTAGCCAGAGAGGAGAATGGGAAACAGAGTTGATGATGGGTGGAGCAAGAGATCCCAGGCGTGGGTAAGGGGGTCACAGAACGCTCAGTCTGCCTCGGGCTCGGGGGGCCGGAGCAGCTCTTCCACGCAGAAACGCTGCGCTTCCTCTCTGGACATCCTGGGACATCGGCCTGCCTTGCCTTTACTTGGGTTTCCTGCCATTCACCACCCCTAGCACTTTGCCACCAATGAGCTCCCTTCAGAGCAAGCCCAGGTGACCACTGCTTCTGAGGCCATAGTCCCACGACACCAACTGCCCAAAGGAGCTTCTTTGAAGAGCTCAGGGAAGGTCAGTTTAAATGGTCTTTACTCCAAGCAGTAACTCAGGAGAAGCTCAGGCTGAGTAGTTTCCCCAATGTACCTCTGCCTCAGAGCTGTCGACCTGAGGACCCCGCAGCGGAAAAGGGCAGGGCCGTGTGCACTGTGCTGCTTCCTCTGACGTTCAGAGACCTTCCTCTAATCTGACCCAGCCCACGGGACACTGAAGTCATGAACTAATCCTCCCTCTCCCCAAATAAGGCAACCCCTTATCTTTAGCTCTGAAGGAGGTTCAGCAGCTTTGCTAGGGGGTAGCTTTGCTCTTGTATTTGTATTTTTATCTACAGAAAAATTTAGGGACATTTTATAACCCTAAAGACTTAACTTGGGTTTTTAGAGAGTCATTAGCTCATGAAATCTTAGGTTATGTCATTGTTGAGTGAGAGCCAGTAGAAAAGGACCTGAAGTATGTGCCTCTGGCGAGCACACGGTGTAGTGCAGTGAGAATTCTCCACGGACGGGGCCAACAAATGACCAAGTACGGAAAACTGTTCTGGTTCTTATTTCTCTCGTTGCCAACTAGTTGCTCAGCTGTCCAGAATTCATCCGGGAGGAGTCCCTCAGGAATCCAGCAGTCACATCAGAACAAGGGAATTTGTTCATTAGAATAGAAAGTCATAGCAGGAACTTTCTCATACCACGAATTCGTGACAGAGATTCACAGCCCCTGGGGGCTGGGCCGTCCTTTAGCTTACTAGGAAGGAAAGGCATAAGGCTCTGTCAAGGAATTGGGGTCCTCTCGGTACCATAGTATTTCAAGGCTGAAGGCACCTCAGCCAGTGCCAAGACAAAAGAGAAGAAGGGCCCGTCAGGGCAGGGCCAGGTAAACAGCAAGGCTGTGAAAGACGGTGGCAGCTGTCATCACCCTCTGGCTCTGAGTCCCCATCCCAATCGAACTTGCCCTGGAGACACTGGAAGTGGACCCCTCCACAGAGCCCCCACCTCCCACACGGGAGCCATGGCTTCTTGGACAGCCTGGTCGGTGGACAGAGTCATCTTCCCTTCAAACTGAATGGCACAGGACAGTGACCTAGAGGAAAGGCTCAGAAGGAACTTCACTTTGAACTCCAACGCTCGTGTTAGATTATTCTTAGCCTACATTCCTTAGGCAAGAACTGAAGGTTAATGCTTTAGTTTGAAAGCACAAAATGAAGGGAAAGGAGGGTGAGCCAAGGGAGGCTGGGAAGTAAATGCGGGTTAATGTTGTACTGGGCAGGCCATTGGGCCCCACTAGTCTTAATGAGATGCAGCATTGCCCGATAGGTGTGCCTTCTTGGCCACATAGGACATCTCTGGTCAAGCTACACAGAGAAAAAATGTACCTCAGGACAGCCCAACAAAGGGAAAAATGAAGAGAGAATGTATCTACCCATCTCCCGTCTCATCAGCCAAAATGTCACCCAGGGGCTTCACTTCCCTGCATTTCTGGGTTGCACCGAATGGCACCCCCACCCCTGAGGAAGCCAACCCCTTACCCTTTGCTACATGTTCATCCACACCCGGAAATGCTGGGCGGAAGCAGGGGCCTGGGGCTGGACCCCCACCTCTGCAGCTCAGACGGAGTAAGCTGCTGCATCCAGGAGACAGGTGAGGCCCAGAGACCAGGCACACCTGAGGTGCATCAGATAACATGAGATAACATTTGGCTAAAGGAAATCATTACCCCTTACTCCTAATTTTCAGCATAGCCATGGTCAATTCTGAATCCATCACTGGAACTGACAAAAGCTGAAGGTTAGGAAGCCTAATGTGGAGCAAGGGGCTCTCTGCCTCTCCCAGTGACCTTGCGGAATGGAAGAGGCCTGATGTCTCATTGCACCTGCTTCAAGACAGGCTTTCTATTCTCCTTCCACAGTCATTGACCGGACGGACTCCAGTTTGGCCCATTGGGCAGTTGTGGGACTCCTCACTAGTTCTTGGTTTGACAATGCATGTCAAGAAGCCAAAAAGAACTATGCACCCCCTTTTCCGTATGCTGAAACAGCATAGCAGGAGGCTGAGGGATCAATGAGGGGTCTGAACCTGACTGCCTGATGTCACTGGGGCCACCACTTCCCATGTATGTGACCCCCACCTTGTTCTCTCGTCTGTAAAACTGGGCACAACCTTAGGACCTCCTCATGGAGCTGCTGTGAGGATGGAAGACATTCCCTGCCCCTAAACTTGGTACCTAGGAGTGATGAAATATTAACTATTAGTAGTAGTAAACAGAAATTCTCTTGCCATTGGTATACTAAATTTTTTGTCCTCGCTGCCAAAAAGTCAGGAGGTAAATTGCAATGGCATTGTCTCCAAACTTGGTTATTTCACCTGATTTCTCGCTCTACTGTCTTCGCACTGTCGTGTGATCATCCTTTGTAATAGCTGCACCTTTCACCTCCGTTTCCAATCATGTTTTCCTCCTTTAACCAGCCCCATCCCATTCCTGTTCTCTGGACAAAGGAACTGGCAGCAGGCTTGTGTCCTGCCCCCGAGTGCTGGAAAGGGCCTTGCCCTCCATTAAAAGGTGAGTGCAGCCAGCCAGGTAGGACCCAGGTGTCACCATCTGGAGTTTCAGGGACAGGGGGTGCTGAGGAGGAAGAGCTGGAGGAAGAGCCTTTAAATATGCACAAGTCACTCAGCAGGCCGCTGCAACCTCCAAAAGCCCATGACCATCCCCAATCTATTTAGTAGCAACCAACACTCCAGGGGGGGTGGGGAGACCCCCACTCCATCTTATCCTCCTCTGCATTTTGTCTCCTAGAGCAGTGATTCTCTCCAGTGATGGACAGATTATTACCAGAGATCCAACACTCAAAGCCTCAGGGTACAAACCATTGCAGTGTCCTCAAGGCTCCCTGGGTCCTCAAAGGTCACACTCACCTGCGTGATCCCTTAACAACTATCGCAAGGTCCCCGCCACCCACCACGCTTTCCCTGAGCTGGCAACTAGCCAGCAAGGCCTTTCCTACTGTAGAGAGGGCCTGTAGGAGGTGCTGGGAGGGGAGGAGAATGCTCGCCGCTGCAGGGCCTGTGCTCCCCGACACTCATCCCAGCTGTCCTCCAGTCTGACCACCTCGTCAGCCAGGAAGGTGTGGGTATAGAAGGAGAAATAGCAGCAAGGGCCCCCGGCCTATGGAGCACAAGAAAAGCGCCCGCTCCTTAGGAACTGCTGATGGGCTTCTCCTGGGGGGGGGGGGGGGGGGGGGGGNTCTCCTGGGGGGGGGGGGGAGGGGAAGGGGGTCCCCAGGGCCTGTATAGTCGCCTCCTTCCTCACAGGCCATGGGTATAGACTGAAGGTGGGAGGTGAGCCCCAGAAAGATGGCGGGGGACTCGCTGCAGAGCACCCAGAGTTCGTTGTGTCGAGAATCCCAGATGGCCCAGGAGGACTGGGCTAAAATAAAGGGCCTGGTCTCATGGTCCTGGGAAACCATGATCCAAAACAAAACGAGCAAAGAAAAGTCCAGTACCATCTGCCAGAACCAGGCCCGCTCACTTGTTCAGGCCCCAGCTAAGCCAACAAAATGGGCACCGCTGTTTCAATTTTATAACCTCTGACTCGGACTGCCAAGGTTTAACATTCATTTTATATAAATTAGTTTGATTTCTGTATCTGAGCCCCCATTCTGCTGATGGTAGTGAACTTCTAGTCAAATTTAAGTAAATGTCCATGCATGCTGCATCTTCCCCAGCCCCACTCCTGGCCTCTCTCAGCCCCAACTTGCCCTTCCAGGGGGCACAGGACCTTCGGGGATTCTTTTTGTACCAAGACGTGTGCCAGGACTCCAGTAGGCTCCCTTAGAGACCCTGGCTGTCCCCCAGTCACCTGTGACTTCTCCACCTCCATGGATACCACACACCAGGAACCCGGTCTCCCACGGTCTGGGGTTACCCGTGCTCTGGGGTCACCCACACTCATCGGAGGTTTCCATCAGCATCTGCCCAAACTGGTGCTTGGCTCTGATGGTTTGATCCTTCCTCCAAAATACCCGCAACATCAAATTCAATTTATCTCCTTTTCTAACTCAAAAACACAAAGCCAAGACAGTCTCCAATGCCAAGAAAAAGTTTGTCTTTGGCAGGAAAGACTGTTCTTACTTAATTATTCATTCTTTCCAATTCTATTATTTACGAAGTCAACCTTATGCTCCTTCAGGTTTTTTGACTTTGGGAACTCGATAACAGCCACCATAACAATGATGATGATGATGATAAGTTTTAAATAGCAACAGCTTTCCTCCTGCTGGCAAGGAGCCGTGGGCTCCCTGCCCCCGGTGTAGCCCAAAAAGATGCACGACCACGTGGCTACCGACGGAGGCCCCCTGTCCCAGGCGTCCACCCTGGGCGTTGGGCTAGAAAGAGCAAAGAAGGGAAGTGTTGTGTTTTACAAATAAGCAATGTTCTAGGACCCAGAGGAAGTAAAAAGGTCTTACCCCAAACCAGCGCTGTCCAAGCACTGGTCCCACCAAAACAAATGGCCCCAGGCGTCAAAGGCTGTGGCTGTCCCACATGCCCCAGGGGGAAACGCCAGCTAACCACGCAGCCCTTCAATGGCCTTTTCTTCATTATTTCCCCTCTTCTTCGGGAGATCCCTCTCATTGAAAAATGAAGGCAGGAAAATCGAGAGACAATCAGAAAAGAAGCAAGTAAGCGCCACAGGACTACTTACTAGCCCATAAAATTTGGAAACTTCTAGAAAAATGTAGAGATTCTTTTTTTCTCAGATACGAGTGCATCCGTAATAAATAATATTTTATTTTATTTCTAATGGCATTTTACTTTTTCCTTTATTATACAAACTGCGGTTTATTTTTAAATTATTTATTTATTTTAGAGAGAGGGGAAAGGAGGGAGAAAGAGAGGGAGAGAAACATCAGTGTGTGACAGATACATAGATCAGTTGCCTCTCCCACACCCCCAACTGGGGTCCAGGCTCGACCCCCAGGCATGTGCCCTGACTGGGAATCGAACCAGTGACCTTTCGGTTCTCAGGCCGGCACTCAATCCACTGAGCCACACAAGCCAGGGCCAAACTATGGTTTTTTATATTGATATAATACTATTCCCATCGATATTAAAATTTCCTCAGTTGTCCTTATGTCGTCCTTCAGAGCCTTATTTTCCCCCAATACACAGGAACCCATCAAGGACCACACATTGCATTTGGTTGAAATGTCTCATTAATTCCCTTTACTCAGGGACAGTTCCCATACATTGTGTCCCGTAGATGACATTGAATTTTTTAAGAATCCAGGCCAGCTGTTTCGCAGATCGTCCCCACATTTGGATGTGTTTAATTGTTTCTCCTTGATTAGATTCAGGCTCAACAGTCCTGGCAAGAATCCCCCACAGGTGGTGCTGTGTCCTCCCAGGTCCCACGGAGGCCGGCGTGCCTACTCGTCCTTTCTCCGGGATGTTATTCCAACACTTCGTTAAGGCAGTGCCTGCCAGCGCTCTCCCTCATAAAAGTACCCTTTCCCCCTTTTCATTCATAAGCAATCCAGGAAATGATACTTTGAGACTGTATGAATATTCCCTTCCCCCCAAACCCTTCACCCAGTGGTTTCGGCACCCATTAATAATTCTTACCTGAATTAATCGTTACTGCAGTGGCCGAAACGAGTGGTCTCGTATCGTTCCTCTGTGTTTACTAATTGGCATTCTTCTGCAGTGAAAAGGCTCTTGCTTCTCTCCTCCCTCTTATATTTAGTGTAAGTGTAGACTGGTAGATTCTTTTTCAGTGCAATGTGTTACTATCCATGACTCTTATTAACTTTCATGCTCAGGTTGTCCAGAATTTGGTTAGGGAAGCCCCTTTAAGCGAAGCCTGTGCCCTTTTGATGTGTCCCCTTGGCGCTGGAACGTATCACGATGGTGTTCCAAGGGAAAGAAGGAGACTGAGGGAAACGTGGAAGAAGGGAAAGCCACGAAGGACTGGCCAAGAGGGTAGTCATGGTGACAGTGGCAATTTTTTCAACTGAAACAAAGATCTCATGTTCAGCGAGCACCTCCTGCCGTCCACCACTGAGGTCCAGACACATTTGGAAGACACAGGGACAGGCCTGGCAACGGTCTGTACGCCAGGAAAGACTCTGGGGAGGAACTCGGGCATTGCTGCCCCCCTCTCCATGGACGGGTTAAACGTTTTTGTCGTGCTTGGCAAATAACCCGTTTTCGGAAGGTGTAGAAAGGTAGGCTCATCCCGAAAGAGGGGAGGCCAGCACAACGCATCGGCCCTCGGGTGTTGAAGGAGAACAGACAAGGAAATGTGGGGGCCGTTAGGTGAATCCACTCCAGCACGTCCTAAATGTGGCAGAGAGGCGTCTGGGGTGGCCGCGAAGCCTGCCACACTCGGGAGCTCAAACAACACGGCTTCCGGAGCCTTCCAGCAGGTGGTGACGCAACGGGAAGGGAACCGCTCCTCCCAGTGGCAGCGCAGCCTGAGGCAGCTTTGTTTGCTCTTGGGGGGTGGGGCGTCCTTCTGTACCGGGGGTGACAGAGCAGCCCCTGTGGGTGGAGACTTCGTCAGGAGTACCTGGAAACTGACCCCAGAAATACTTCGAATGGTAGAGAAGACAACCCATTTGGATGATTCTGCATGCGCAGAAGTGGCAAACACCGGATTAATATGCAAAAGGAACACACCTGGGTGGTGAACATGAAAACTATAATCACCCCTGAAAACAAAGGCTCAGTGAGGTCCCGCTCTGTCTCTCGGGGCACTAGGTAATTGTGCTGTTTGTAAGGCTTGACTCCCCAGTCCAATGTTCTTTGCAGCCAGCAAAAAGGAAAATGAAGAACTCTGGAAGAATGCAAAGAGAAGAGAACAAATCACCATAGGAAAAAAATGGGGATGAAAACAGCCTAGACGTAGCCATGGAAGGATCCGGATACAATAGCCGAAAAGGCCGGCTCGGGGCAACACCGTGAAAGGGATCAGGATGCGCTGTACTGGCTCTGCCTCAGATGAACAATGAACATGGTCTAAAGAAAATGGAGTGGGAAGAATAAAGGAGAAACTGAACCTCCAAGGACACAGAAATGACCACAAGGCAAGCAGGAGGCAACAAGAACGATGAGAAAGCGTCCATGCTTAGCCTCGAGTGTCTTCCATTCCTTCGCTGGGCGTTCCTCACTATCCCCGCCATCCATGATCGGCTAAGACGCCTTCACAGAGACACAGCGACAATGCACAGCATCAGCCCTCCGTGAGAATGGCAGCCAGTCCCCCAAACACACCTTTGCTTTCCTATTGTAAACCCCCGAGCATCACTCAGAAAAAGATCCCTTTCCTTCCAAGACCAAGTTTGCTTATATGCATTGTCTGTTGCCTCCCCCTAGTGACTGCGTATGTGAGGTGCAGAGAGTCCACTGGCGCAGCTGGAAAACGAATGGCCCGATGAAAACGGTAGTAACGCCTCCTTACACTTGCTCGGCATTGAACGATCCTCAGCGTGCTCTCACACGTGTCACCACTGTGTCCTGACAGCAGCCCTGTGAAACGCCGACATTGCTTCGGAGCCTGCCGATCAAAACTGGAGAAAGAGGACAACCTAGAGGTTTGGAGTCAGAGCCGCATTTGAAGCCTGGTGTCACCAGGCAACCCTTGGTGATTTCCAGCCAGCAGCTAAAATCCGTACCTTCTCCTCCTCGGGTGGGCCACGGGATTGAGACTGCAGGAAGGACCCGGTGAATACCTGCCTGAGCTCTGTGCCTGGGGCCAGGTGGGGCCGGTAGAGATGTGAGGGCTGGCTCTGCCTCTGCTGCTGTGGTGGTCCTTGGCCTCTCCAAGGAGGGCTGTGCACCTCCTTAGAAACTATTTATGCTTTCTGGACCTGCGAGGAGGCATTCCTCCCTTGGATCTAGCTGGAAATCGTGTCACAATAACTACTTAAATCAACCTTCTTTTGTTCAGTTTTCCTTATCTTCCAGTTATTTCTCCCTTTCGGCCTGGCTGATGACCTGTCGTACAGTTCGCTGCTAACGGAGAACCTTGGCATTACGAGAGTCCCATCCAGCCCTCCCTCGGCTTTGGTCTCAGCCCAGAGCCACGTGCCAACCCCACAGGGCGCCCTTCTCTGGGGTTCCCCAGGTCCTGTGAGAATCTCTCTGTCCACTGCCTGAAACCCAGGGAGCTGAGCACTGCCACAAGAGCCCCTTCACACCAGGCTTTGTTCAGAATGAATTCTCTTCCTCAGAGACATTATCCCCTGGTGGATAGGGAGGAATAAGCGATTATGAGAAAGGGCAGAAGAATCCGTAGGGAGCTCCTTAAGCCTCTAAATCAGACTTATTATCACTGAGCAAGCTTATAAAATGCGTGCATGCACACATACAAACCCACAGAAGTGCAGAGCAATTACAGGCTGAGATCTGCCTGGGGGAGGTGGGAAGGAACTCCTGTAGTCAGCCACAAAGATAGCTCCGGCACCTGGACCAGGCAGATGTCAGGATGCAGAGCAAGCAGCTTGTTCCCGAGCAAACACCTTTGACACAACAGGAGCCTCCGGGGCTGCCCTCATCCCCAGCGCTAGCCTCTGCCTCCTCTTCAGGGAGGAGTCAAGAATAAAGACTGCCAGGTCCCTGTGGGGTCTTACAGAACACTCACGGGGGTGGGATGGCGGAGGGGGGAGAGTCAGAGACTGTAAAAACCACCCCTGACAACTCCGAGATGCAGAGGACTGGATTTTCTGCAGTGTGGTTAGAGAACTCAGACTTGCACTCCCAGAAGAGTCGTCTCCGTTCCTCCAGTCGGCCACACAAGCCCACACCCAGGGCTGACAGGACACAGCCAACCTGGGACCTGCTCTGCAGACCCACCCCCCAGGGGCCAGGGATACCTGGGGGTCAGAGATCATGCTATTTGCACTCAACACTTCTCTGTTCAATTGGACTGAAGGGTCCTAGTCACATGTATTGAAAAAAACCTAAGACACCTCCAAGTGTTAGGTGATGATGGGTTAAGGATGCAGGACCAAGAAGTTTCAGCTCATGCCTTGGGAGACGCACATCCATTGAACACCTTCTCAGTGCTGGGCACGGCTAGACATCTGACCCACGCTCATCTTGGTCCTCACGATGTCCCGTGATGGGGTGGGATTCCTGCTTGACGCAAGATGCAGTGATTGGAGCTCTGGACCTGTAGATCGCTTACCTGTAACTGCGTAGCTTGGCGGACAGAATAACGATTTGGAACCAAAGCCTGGTTACTGTAAAGTGATATCATTACAATGCTGACCTCCTAAGAGGTGGTAAATGTCACTATTGCTGAGAATTGTCACCTAACAAGATGCTACGCCCAGTCAGGGACAAGCTTGGTAAAGGCAGCCTTCGACAGGCCAGCTGTGCCCCGGACCAGCCCAGGCTGGACACAGAAATGGCGGCTGCAGTTAGGCGGGCAACCACAGCACGCAGACACTTGGAAGGGATCTTTCACTTAGTGAAACCAGGCCAAAGAGCTAGATCAACCGCATTCCCGCTGGGGAACTGGGCTGAGAACTTCGGCTCCACCTCACGTTGCCTGGGCAGAACTCTGGCTGGGCCCCTCCGGAGCTGTGTGGTCCCGGGAAAGTCACCGAATCTCTGAGTCTCACTTTCCTCATCTGTGGAAGATAGTAACAGCATCCACTTCATTTAGTGTGAAAGTCAAATGAGATAGTCTACTTAAAGTACTTAGTACTCAATAAATTTTCACCGCTATTATCACCATCACTCAGTGAGCCATCAGAATTAAACACAACAAAATATAAATAGTCTGCAGTGGGGTGGACACTGGTATTAACCTCCGACCCCTCCTTGCTAGGAACTGGTGGGCAGCTGTAGTCAGGTGGGGCTAAAGGAAGCATCTTCCTTCTCTTTGGTTTTGCCTTTCACGCGGATCCTGTTTCCTGTGACACATGCCCTCCTCTCTTCCTCACGCTGTGCTGGGCAGAAGGCCAAGGTCCAGGCTGTCAGTGACCACCATCATGATCACTGGAGCATTCCTGGGGGCTGCCGTGGAGTCTGGAGGTTGCACCCCTGGGGTCCAGGCGAGAGAGCCACCAACTGCCCTGCTCGTCAGTGCCTCGCCACCATGACTGGTCCCCATCCTGGAGTCCGTCCTGAATACTAACGCAAGGAATCACCAATATGAGCTCCAAGTCCATGTGTAACTGTAAGTATAGCCTCTCTCTACTGCATTTTGAAAGGGAAGGTAGTTTCTTTCTTTAGCACCACTCGTTAGTATGTCTGTGCAGGGTGCTACAGTGTCTTCATCAGGGGTCTCCAGAGAAACAGAATGAGTAGGGTGTGTGTGTGTGTGTGCGTGCGTGCATGTGTGTGTATGTGTGTGTGCATGTAATGAGAGAGAGAGAATGAGGAACTGGCTCACATGATTATGGACACCAACATGCCCTAAGAGTCAGCAAGCTGGAGACTGGGGAACGCCGATGGCATAGTTCCAGCTCTCAGTTCAGCAGCTCGAGACCCAGGAAGAGCTGGTATTTCGGTCCAAGCCTGAAGACAGAAAAAACCCACGTCCCAGGTCAAAGACAGTCGGACAGGAGGGATTCCCTCTTTCCCTTGGGGAGGGTCAGCCTTTCTGCCCTACTCAGGCCTTCCGCTGATTGGAGGAGGCCCACCCACCTTAGGAAGAGAAATCTGCTTTCCTCAGTTCGCTGACTCAATTGTTAGTCTCACCCAGAAACACACTCACAGACACACCTGGATAATGTAGGATCGACACCTGGGCACCCGTGGCCCAGTCCCATAGACGCAGCATCAGCCATCATGCGTGAGGTGAGGTTTCCTCTCAGCTGCAGCTGTGTCTCCCCGTGACTGCTCCGTTTTCTGGCCACGACGCAGCCACGATAAAGGGTTTATACTCTGCTTTTTCTGGCAGCATGTTAACTTCCAGACTATGAGCCAAAAACACCCCTGTAACACGGCAGTGAAACCCCTAAATGAGATTTCCTGAGCAACGAGGTCTGCGCTGCAGCAACGCAGTGAAAAGGAAACAGCCAGGTCTTATTGGCCAGACCTGGTTTGAATCCTGCTTCTATCTCTTCCCTGTTGGTGGATCTTGGAAATGCTACTTCTTCTCTTCAATCCTCAGTTTTCTCATCCTTAAAATGGGTGTTATAATAGCCCATGCTAGGCGGGAAACCAAGATGGTAAAAGTAATGTGTGAAAGACCTGACCCTGTGAGGCAAGTAGTGAGGCTTTGTCGTTGTCCCCATGTGACCTCATGGGCTGTCCCAGGATGCAGCAGCCAGGGTACGGCTTCAGCCCCGCATCTCACCCTGCCTGACCACTTGGGGTCCTCCACGGCCCCGTGGGCTAGCAGTCCTCCCATGATGCCCCTGCTGGGCTTCATTGATTGTCTCAGAAATCGCTAAGACACAGCCCCCCTGAGGGTCCTGCTGTGCCCCAGAAAGTGTACAATTCTTCTCATTAAAAGATGAGCATCCCGCCCTGGCTGGTGTGGCTCAGTGGATTGAACGCGGGCCTGCGAATCACACGATCAAGGTTCGATTCCCAGTCGGGGCACATGCCTGGGTTGCAGACCAGTTCCCAGCGGAGGACTCACGAGAGGCAACCATACATTGATGTTTCTCTCCTTCTCTCCTTCCATTTCTCTCTAGGGATAAATAAATAAAATATTTTTTAAAAAAAGATGAGCATCCCCAAGTCTCCATTTCTTACCACCAGCCCCTGGGACACATTCAAGACAATCACCAATGAGGTGTAACCCGTTGGCTCTGACTTGAATAAAGCAGGCTGTCCCATTCCTCTCGAGCTCCCTAAATGACTTTCAGTCCCACCATAAATGAAGTCTTTCTTCCCAGGGCATGAGGCTGAGAGCGTGTTTAGCTCCTGAAATTTGCTCTGCTGCCTGGCCCTTCTCCTCGTTCCTCCTGAATTCCCCTCTAGTTCATCCATACGCCCCTCCCTCTCAGACACTCTCCCAAGTTTCTTACTCTCCTGCCCCAAGGTCCGTATGATGGTGACAACATACGGACAGTGTGTATGGGACACTCACTGTGTGCCAGGCATTGTTGTAAGCAACTTCCATGTGCAAAGTTCCTGATTTCCCACCACAAACCCGACAGGGGCACCTGACTGCCGTCCCTGTCTTTCACTCAGCACGTCTGAGTGAGCAACCTAACCAAGACCACAGAACTAGTGGGTGCCCACGCCCAGCACACATTAAGGACCTTTCAGCCGTCCTTGAGCCCTTCTTCTCCCTGCGTCTCCTCCCCAAGTCCTTTCCAGGTTCTATCCCTTCTGCCTCCTAAACTGCCCCTCAGTCCATTCCCTTCTCTCATCTGCATGGTCCTGCTTGAGTGCAGGCTCTCCCGGCCTCCAGCCTGGATCCTCACTCCTACAACCTCTTTGCTGGTCTCAGTGCCACTAACGTCTCCTCCCGGCAACACCCTCCACGCAACCACGTGACTCATTCAGCCCTTCACTCATTTAATGAAGTATGACTGCGCAGCTATTACGTGTCAGGCACTGTAGTCACTTCTGGAGTCAAAAAGTGGTAAGATAGTCCCTGTCCCCAAGGAGTTCACAGTACTGGGGAAGTCAGACAGACAAACCAAAATAAATAAATGCTTGGTGATAATGGACTGGGAAATAGGCCAAAATGTATCATGGGTTGTTTTGGGGGGGAGAGGTTACATAATCAGAAGTTTGGGGTGGGAAGTTGCAGGGGTAGGTCAGAGTTTCAGTGCCTATTTCGGGCCTATTCTTCATCAATTCCTTTGGCTTATCTCATCCTTCATGGCCACAAGATGGCTGCTGCATCTCCAGCAAACATGTCTGTGTTCCAGGCAAGAAAAAGGGGCAAGGCAAAAGGGCTAGACAAGCTCATGAATTCTTTTTCTCTCTTTCTTTTTAATCCAGAGTGATTTCACTTTCCCAGAAGCCCCTCCTGTTCACTTCTGCTCAGGGCTCATAGCCCAGATCTGGATTACATGGCCATCCTTTACTGCAAAGGAACCTGAAAAAGTGTTTGACTTTTCAGGCCCAATAGTGGGAGCCAGCAAAGGAGGAGGCTGGGTATGGTTTTTGGATAGCCAGGTCGCACATGGTCAAAAAAGTTTCAAAGCAGATATGACGCTTGCTATGGCTCTCCAAGGAGGACGCACAGAGGGAGGGCCTGCAGACACATGAAAAAATGCTCAGCATCACCAGCCAACAGAGAGATGCAAATTAAAACCACCAAGAGATACCACCTCACACCTGTCAGGATGGCCATCATTAACAAATCAACAAACAAGCGCTGGCGAGGTTGTGGAGAAAAGGGAACCCTAGTGCACTGTTGGTGGGAATGCAGCCTGGTGCAGATACTGGGGAAAACAGTATGGAATCTCCTCAGAAAGCTAAAGATGGGCCCTGGCTGGTGTAGCTCAGTGGTTTGAGTCCTGGCCTGCAAACTGAAGGGTCACCAGTCAGATTCTCAGTCAGGGCACATGCCTGGGTTGCCAGCTGGGTGCCCAGTGGGGGGCATGCAAAGGCAACCACACATTGATGTTTCTCTTCCTCTCTTCCTCCCTCCCTTCTCCTCTGTATAAAAATAAATAAATAAAATCTTTTTTAAAAAAATGACCCAAAGTACATGGTTAATTTGTTCTGGTATATATGGGCATCAGCCATAATCTAGTTAAAAGTTGAGCGAGATATTCTAAGTAAGTGTGATTGTAGGATGTTGTGTAAGATATTCTAAGGTGGTGAAATTGTTCATACTGCACTCCAAAGCCATTCTGAGAATAGAGTGAGGCCAGTTGTCCGTTAAGGCTACTTACAACATTTGAACCAGGTGCTCAGTGCATGAAAGACAGTTTTGTATATCTTAATGCAAGTGTGGGTGAAAATGCAGTTAGCTTATTCAAAATAGGTATCCAGTTATGGGTTAAAAGCTACCAAGATTGATTGCTAGAAAAACCCCGTTCCACCTGACTGGACATGTTTCTCTAACAGAGGGACAAGTCCGCAGAGGCAGGCAACTTAAGGGAACATCAAGGCAAAGACCCTGGAAGAATCTTTATACCCAAGTCTTCATATTGTCCTCACACTGCTGAGTGCAGACATCGTCCTGTCCAAGGGGATCAAAGTTGTGACAAAGTTGGTCAGCGGGAGAACAGCACTCACACGTAGGGGGCTGGGGGCACAAAGAAACCCAGCAAAGAGGGGGGAACTTAAGATAACTTGTTTAAAAAGCACTCCTGTGTGCATAATAGGAAATACCAAAAACACAAATACCACGAAAACCACCAGTTAGCATTTGACATTTTTTGGTCTTATTTGGGAGAATTCGGTTTTCAAGGTGGTTTACTGAGCACATCTTTCTCTCCTTTAGAAATGACATAAAAATGATTAGTGAATATCAAACAATGTTTGAAAACAAGAACTGTTATTCGATAAGAAGCTGTGAGGAAATTGCAGAAGACAAAAAGCTAGTTGCAAACCACGAAGCATGGTTTTCGCAGTGTGGTCCTCCAACCAGTATCAGCATCGCTTGGGGCTTGTTTGAAAGGTGGACTCTGGGGCCTCACCCCAGACCTGAGCAACCTGAAGCACAGTTTGGGGACTGTGGGAATGTATCACAGACAAATCAGGATTAAACAAATATATAACATCTGTTCTTTTCAATTGCTTGGGATATTTAAAATATTGACCATGTGCATACTTGGCAACCAAAAAATTGCTGAAGAAAACTGATTATTGTATTTGGGTTGGACCTACTAGCGCCCCACTCTTATTTTGCTGGAACAGCTGGCGAGGAGGAAAACTACATGCAGGGGTCAGCAGAGTCTGCAGAATTTAGGTGCAGATGGACCGTAACACAGTTCACCAAAATCAGTAAGTGAATCTCCGTTTTCCACAACTACAGGGAATGGATTGAATCAATAGTACTATATTTCTGTATTTCAGATATTTTTAAATGAATACTACATTCAGCAAACAAACAGAAAACTTGTACTTGGCATTGAATGCCAACTCAAGAATTTTGCATTGAATAATAGCTCAAGAAGAACCTGCTCTTACCTCACTCTTAATTTCTTGAAGCTTCAGAGCAAAAGAAAGAGACACGCATTAATGTAAATAAATGTACGTGACACCTTTCCCCACCTGTTTTACTCTTTTTCCTGTGTTCCTTAGATCATCAAAAATAAATATTCCCCAACTCCTCCTCATTTTTTAGCTGAAGAATGTGACAGCCAGCCTAGTAAAATAACTTGAAAATTCAAACTATTTCATATAACAAATTCACTTCTTTCCAAAACATAGCATTCTTGTTGATAGCCTCTTTTATTCCAAACTGAGACTAAATTACTTTTTTCTTTTCAGTTTACAGTTTTTCTTTCTGTTCAAGTCTCTTCCCACATTCAGATAATTGCTGCCATATAGGTTACGTTCACTGACCCAAATGCAGTAATACTAGAAGACAACATTTAACAACCCATCATGGGAAAAATACACACTCCAAAAATATCTCTTAGTTTAAAGGAAATCAAAATAAAAGCTACATAAAATTTGTATAAGTTGGTGACAACTTAAATGTCCCTTAGCAGAGAAATGTACAAATAAACTGTGGATATCCACAGTTAAAATTGAATGAATAGAAGCTGTAAGCTGATATTGAGTAAATTTAAAAAATGGCAAAATGAGTTATGAAACATTTGAAAACATGTAGAATTCTATCACATGTTGTTTCTGGATAGTGCATATGTATTAACTGTGTAACAACACAAAATTAAGTGCTCAACAGCGTCTTCAGCACAGTGGCCACAAATGGAGAAGAAGGGATGGGATCAGAAAAGTATATGTGAGATGCTCGACTGCACCTATTTTTTTTTACTAAAAATAACTCAGGAAAATATGAAAAATGTTAATATTTGATACTGTACACTATAATTTTTCTATTTTCCATGATTTTCTGGATGTTTGAAATGAAAGACAACAAAAATCTCTACATAATAAAATCTGTGGGATACAAAGAATCCAGAGGTAAACTTACACCCTCAAAGGAATTTAACAAAAAAATAAGAATGGGAAATACGTGAATCATTTTGGGATACCACTCACCCTTGGCACATGTAGCGTCTGGAGTAAGGAAATGTCTTTGAACTTCAGTCAGCTACCTGTGGGAGACATAATTAGAAACTCTTGATGAGGCTTTGACTGGAATGTCATGTATGAAAGAGACATGCACAGATTCTGAATACTGCCAGGAAAGCTCTAAGGAATGAAGGTTGACTTTGGAGGTCAATAAAAGCCTCTTTGAGAAATGACCTGGTACCTTGCTTACATGGTTCACAGCAGTCTTTCCAGGAAGGGAATAAAGGTTGCTTTTCTGGGAAATGGCAAAGAAAGAACCTCAAGACATTTGGGGGGACCTCAGGAACCTGAGTAAGTCAACCAATCTGAAGGTATTGCAGGCAAAGATGTATGTAATTTGGCTTCTGAGCCCTGAGAGGCTAATTAAAGCTCGGTCTGGAGATTCCTAATGAAATTACAGCAGAGCAGGTTTAAAAGAGTTTATATGCTCAATTGCTATTCTTGTCATAGGCAAATAACAGGCCAAATTTATTGAAACTGAACTTATGCAATGTATTAGTCTTGTCTATCTGATAAAATCAGGGGGTTTTAGAGAGAAAAATTTGTTTCAATAGAAACTATAATGTACAATTGGATATTTATTAGATTCTAATCTGGTGACTTTCTTTTAAATTTTAGTTTTCACCAGTGGACTGGACTGGATCCTGACTAGTATTTCATTTTTCCTCCATCCTTTGCCTTGGAATTGAGAACTAAAACTCTTTTTCTGAGCCTTGCAGTTGCAGGCTGCAGCTACATGATATAACGTACACCTCAGAGAAATGATCAGAACAGCTCATACTTGGAAGTTTTCAGGGACTGATGCTGTGTAAGCCATTCGGAGAGCTTGCTTGAGCACCTGGTGACATCATCAAGGACAGCTGGGCTGCAGCCATGGGTAGTCCTGTCAGATTATCACTGTCTGCCTCCCTACCAGCAAAAATGATGTTCTGACCCTTTCACCTGGAGGTCTTCTTGACTGGCAGGCAGCCGTACAGACTCGGAGATTGGCATTAGGTTTGCTGTGATCATTACTTAGGTACAGGTATCCTGGCCTACTGCTTCTTCTACCACTGAAAGAAGCTGTGGTCTCTGCTTATACATTGAACAAGTACAATGCCCTCTCTGAGGCTCAGGGACCATGGTGAAAGAGGTGGACATATGAGATTGTAAAATCCAACCGCCTTATTTTCCTCAAGATTGAGAGATTAACAAAAAGTGGGAAATTTTAACAGAGAAATGCTCCCTCTATCTAATGGCCTTTGGGCCAATAGCTCTGCTATGAATATGCTAATTAATGAGAGGAATTCTGCTTCAGGGTTGAGCAGCCACTTTGTCAGAAGAGCTAGGGAAACACAAAGAACTGCAGAGCTCGAGATCAGCAGGGTCAATCAAGGACAAAGGGGTTTAGAAGTTTTACGTTTTACCTTAGACTGCTTTTTGGTGCCCAGCTGTCTACCACCTCCATCCACCTCTTTGCCTCATCCATCCTCCTGTCATCAGTGGGAGACAAGTTCTTGTGGTATCATGAGAAAAAGAATTGCCTGAGACCGGCACAGAAGGATGGGGCTCTGAGGTAAACTTTATCAATGTGTAAAATTAAGGTTTTCCTCCTGACTTCCAAATGCCCTATCTCCATCCATCTCACCATGGAGAAACTCTTGTCTTAACTTCAGTAGGACCAGTATAAAGGCCACTGCCCAGAGTGCCTGCTCCCTATTACGGTCCGGTCCAGTCCAGCATCTGGCTGGCTTAGTGTGTTTCCAGCTGCAGTCCACTGCTGTGTTGCGGTGTTCAGGAGCCTGCACGTGTTGTCCAAACAGCATCAGCCACACAGCTAAGGCCACTTGGTCATGGAGGGAACGGGCACCTGCTCCAAGTGAATACAGGTCACCCAGGCAAAAGACAGAGAGAGGAAGAGAGACAGAGAGGTGTTTCTTTGTTCCCCTGAAATCATGTAAGTTTGGGCTTGGGACAAGCCAGGTGCTTTTGCAAAAGAACTGATCAACTTGCCAAGCTTTTACAGGATTGTGATAGGCTGACACCCCCTGCTTAGACTGGCAGGCTGCTATGGTACAGCACCTCCCCTCCCCCCAGAATCTGTACCAGAGGGGGGAAGGGAGGAGTGGTAATCCCCTTGGCAGAGCACAATGCTGCAGTCCCCTGGAGAGTGGAAATCGGTAGTTTCCTGGGGAAGCAAATAGGCTTGAGCTCCCCAGTTTATTAAGCTTAATGTCTAGTTCCCCTTGCTCCCCTTTCTTAGTAATTAATAATTATCTAAGTCCTGGGA
Source organism: Sturnira hondurensis (assembly GCF_014824575.4). Taxonomy (NCBI): domain Eukaryota; kingdom Metazoa; phylum Chordata; class Mammalia; order Chiroptera; family Phyllostomidae; genus Sturnira; species Sturnira hondurensis. The sequence continues at coordinate 26,108,830 of NW_028080827.1, read as the reverse complement.
GTAACACTCCCTCCCTGTGATATATAAAATGCCTGAATTTTCAGCTCTCTGAATATGGATTTGAGAACTACTTCTCCCATCTTCTCCATCGATAAACCTTACCTTACTCCAAAACCCTAATGTGCCGGATAACAGCCTTTCTTTTGAAGCACCAGGCACATGAACGTTGTACCTGTAACAATTTTAGTAATGAAAATAACTTTAAAATTATGCATGCATTACTAGTTCATGAAAATGTCAAGTCTGGAAACGCTATGATTTGAAAATGAGATAAACTCAGAGGGGTATGTGAAACTATTGTTGATTTGGCTTCTTTATATTCAGGAATGTTAAAAGATAATAAATTGGTTTTGGCTATAAATAAAACATTGACATTAAAATAATGTCATGATATTTGAAAAATAAAAAAGAAAAATGAATAAAATTGAAGACAAGAAACTGGCAAAGTAACAAAATAAATCCAAAGAAAAAGATAAAAACATAAGCAAAATAAACATGAAACAAAACATGACAAAAGAAAGTTCCCACAGCATTGCCCAGTACATTAAAAACTGTTGGAATAAACACTCTAGACCAGTAGCTCTCAAATTTTTTTATCTCAGGACTCCTTTCACTTTTTTTTTTTTAATTGAAGTGCCATTGGCATACAGTATTTTATTGGCTGCAGGTGTACAGCACGGGATTTGACATCTGTACACCCACAAGGCGGCCATCCTGTCTGGCATTCCTGTCACCGGGAAGGTTACCACACAATGACTGCACTCCCTAGGCGGCGCACTGCAGCCCTGTGACTGCCTTACTCCATAACCTGAAGTTTGTGCGTCTCGGTAACCTTCTTCTATTTCACCCATCCCTCCGACTCCCCTCTGACAATCACCAGTTTGTTCTCTATACCTACGAGTCTGTTTGTTCATTTGTTTTCTAGAATCCACATGAGTAAAATCGTGTGAAATTGACAAAGGGTGCAGCCCGGTGGGGGGGGGGGGGGGGAAATAAGAAGGTAACCCAGAAGCAAAAACAACAGGTTATGTAAAAAGGCAGGCACAAGGTCATGAGCTTTTTGGTCACCTTGGCAGGACATGGTGACTGGTGGGATGTGGGCGGTGAGGGAGGAGAAGGAGTCAAGGAAGGCTTAGGTCACTATCATCGGAACAGAGAGGAGCAGGGCAGAAGGAAGGACCTGTGGAGTGCAACTGTGGCCATGCTGAATACGCGGTGCCTATGCGACATCTGGAAGGGAATGTCTAACAGCAGGTGTGTGTCTGATTCCGACACTTTGGGGAGACTCGGGTTACAAGTCATCAATCTATGAGTGGTGGTTAAAAACANGAGATCCTGCCTGGACAGGCAGGCGACACAGCTCACAGTGCCAGCGACCTGAAAAAACGGACGTGTGCTCTTTTCCTGATTTACAGTACCCGGAGTTGGGACAGTGGGAGAAGGGCGCGCTGTGTGTGTGTGTGTGTGTGTGTGTGTAGGTGTATACCCTTAAAGACTTTAATATTTTAAGGAAGGCATTAGGCCTGAATAGCATTAAATAAACATTTTGTTTCCTTTTCACAAATCTCTGGCATTGAGAGATGTCTTTCCAATTGGCGGCGGACAGAAGAGCCCAATAGATATTAGTATACTGTCCTTGGGAGGGGCCCCTGTTTTCTGAAGCAGTTTTTGGCATCCCTGGGTGGGCCAAGTATTGCCCCCCCCCCTCGGACCCTTGTTTGGTAACAGTATGTCTTTAACTAATTTTTATTAGCACAATATCATCAAGGTCCATCCACGTTGGAGCAAAATGTTAAGATTTCATTCTTTCTTATGGCTAATATTCCATTGTATAGCCCTTATACTTTTAAATAGCTCTTGTCTTTGTTATTTCTATCAATATTCAATGTACAAAAAATTAAACTCAAGAAAAACATTAAATGTTCACTTATTTTAAAACACCAACATAATGTAGTCTACCCCACCATTTCCTGACATGGTCTCTGCAAATGCTGACTGACAGGCTAACATGTAGCTCATAGATAAACAGCATGTCTGCATAAGAATCCTAGGAGCAAACTTCAAAAGCAGCAGACCCTGACCTTGGGCATCCCAGCTCTGGGAGGTTCGCTGATCTTCAACCGTGAAGCCAGAGGGACGCACGCGAGACCGTCACGCGATTGGTTTCAGGATCCCCATCAGAACAGACTGTGCTGGTCTGGGCTGCACGCAGAGAACTTGCCAACCCCTCCCTTTTGATCTGTGTTCTGCTTCCCTCTCCCTCCTTACAAAAACCTCTGCCTGTACTGAGATGGTAAAACGGGCTTTGGGCCAAGAGTCCCCCACCTTCTTAGGTGGCCGGCACTTGAATAAACCCTGCCCTTACACCAGCACCTGCTTGCACGTATTGGCTTTGGAGAGGCAAGCAGCTAAACCTGCATTTGGTTTCAGCTTTCAACAATGCACATGTTTTTGTGAAACATAACGTTGTTTTTCAAACAAATTAACCAAAAAGATGTAGTGAGAAGATTGGCATTGCCTTACATACTTGCAAATCTCTTTAATGTCTGGCTTAATAGGAGATAATTGCTCTGCAGTCCATCTGTTGTAATAAGTTGTTCTGGTTAAAGTGTATGAAGAAACTTTGGCCTCATACAGATGTGTCATTGGAAAACATAAAAGTAATCATTTCAGATAATTGTGGACATTCTTTGATACTACAGCAAAACTCAATATGTGGTGATTTCTTCAAGATTAATTACACCATGGAATCAGAATTCTTATCAATAATTTTTTTGCATGAGGTACATTATATTTCGTTAGTTTACCTTGATCTTCTTTCACTGGATTTTTAAAAAATTACATGTTATTGACTACGCTATGACAGTTGTCCCAGCACCCCCGACTCCCTCAGGCAATCCCCACAATTTTGTTCATACCCATCGTTCCCGTATATGGGTTCTTTGGCTTCTCCCTTTTTTATACTAATTTACATCCCCATGGCTATTGTGTAACTACCAATTTGTACTTCTTTTCAGTGGATCTTTTACCCATGCATGATTCTTTGTGCAATTGTGCAACACTGTGCATTGACGTATTCATTCACTGAGTTATCCAGATCTTCCAAATGTGGACACATTCCATTATACATACCCTAAACTCATTTTCATTAATATCACTACTGAGCTCATCACAAGAGACATTCTTAAGTGAATCCTGTATTGTTTTCACTGCAAGTGAGTAGTAGTGACAATGCAGTAACCACTAATACAGTTTGGAACCACCGTTTTGATTTTTGCTGAAGCACCAGTGACTTCACCCACATTGCTTTAGCACCATCAGCAGAAAAAGGCAAACAACACAGTGAGAGTAGTTTGACCTTGCTGACTCCTCTAGTGGGATCTTGGGGATGCTTAGGGCACTGACCACACTTTGAGAACCACTGAGGTTGACAATCCCTTGGAAAGTAAGACCAGGAGAAAATGAGAAGATACACTAACATCTTGAGCTGCAGGGAAGGAAAACTATACAGTCCTAGCCATGTAGCTCAGTTGGTTAGTGTTTTATACCCAGGTTGTGGGTTTGATCCTCAGGACACATACAAGCAAAGAATGCATAAATAAGTGGAACAACAGAGTGATGTTTCTCTCTCACGTCTATTCCTTCCTCTCTAAAATGAAACAAGAAAAAAATTTAACTATACAGTAGTTTTTTAATAATAAGACTATACATATATAATTATGTGACTATATATTCAATATATGAATGTGAGTCAAGCCAGGGAGCTTAAGTTGGAAACTGGGATCCTCCCTCCTCTTCGTAGCTATGAGACCTTGGACAGTAAAATTATTTCCTATGCCTGTGTCCTTAAGCTACAAAAAGGAGATGATGCTAAAGGTAATCCCAATCAATTTTGGTGAGAACTAGTTAACGTAAGTAAAGTGCTTAAAAAATATCTGGCATGTGATGTTATATAAGTGACATGTGTTAGCTTATAGTATTCCACCAGTGAATGTGAAATGGCCCTATTTTCAATGAAAACATGACAAAAATCAAGTCAAGAAAAAAACAGAAAAACCTGTCAGCCAGTTGGCAGAACAGCCTGGACTTGGTCTCATTTTACCCACCATGCTCCCCGACCACACTCCGCAGCACCGCCCTCTGAAGCACATCCTGAGCAGATCGCACAGCTGCCCTGTAACTTTGGTTACTATCAGTCCGGCCCAGCCCAGTTTAAGAACCCATCTCCCACCTCCCCCCAGTTCAGGCTTGACTAACTGGCCTTAGAGTCTGTTCTTTGACTCACTTGCCCTCCCTTCTCTGGGATGCAGAAAATGAAATAAGAAAGGGACAAACAGCTCTTTACTCAGTTGAGGATGCAACTACAGCCCTTTCCTCGTGGTCACTTCTTTTCCTATACATGCCATCTAGGGAAGATACAATGAGTGACAGGCCGCCGTAAGAAATCTGTCCTGGGGTGAAAGACACACGGGAAACATCTGGCCCTGGTTCAAACTAGGCAACTGCCCACTGGGGCACATCCTACCACCCCCTGCTGCTGGGTGAACATCTGCAAGTCGCTCAAGCCTGGATACTTTACACAATGTCACTGACCCCCGGGGGACGTGCCAGTTTTGCCACACCAAGGTTATAGCTTGCTTCATAGGCATCCCCTCACCACCTGCCTCCAGGTCTCTCCATTCTGTTTTGGGAGAGCAACAAGTCTGCTTCCAACTGCACTGGTCACTTTCCTCCCGATAGGTTCTCCCCAATCTATTTTCTTAGGGCTCCCTACCTCCACTGGCTGCAACAGTGGCAAATGGAGCTACTGAGGAGGGAACACTCGTGGCTCCCTCCTGGTTTTGATGCTCCGTTTCCCCCTCAGCGATCTTTTAGCACCCTGGGCAAAGGTGGCCAGTTGGGGATGATGGGGGCAAGTGGGCTCGCGTGGCCTTTCATCACTCAGAGCAACTAAGAAGCTGGAATCCTTAACCTAGAGCAGAAGGGACTTTGAGGGAACATGGAGCTACCTTGATATATCTGAATAACCAAACGGGAGTGTGATATGCTTTTCCGAGGTGTCTGAAGTGGATGCAGGACAAACTGATGCAATTAACAGGAACAGAGTTTTAATGTAACTAATGGCAATTAACTATTACAACTGGCCCCTGTCAGAATAGGGATGCTGTGACCTTCCTGCCACGTTAGAGGCAGAAAGATGAATGTGTACTTGGTTAGGAGGTTGAGGAAGGGGACACACATTAACAAGACACTGGACTGAGTCCTCTGAGTCTCTTGCAAATATTTTATTTTTTAAAAAAAATCCAACATAGAGGGAGATTGAAAATAAACAACTATACAATTCTTCTTAGGAACTAAGCTCTGAAGGGAGAGATGAGTAGTAAGAAAAGGTTGTAAAATAGAAGACAGGATTTCTGGGTTTTTTTTTTTTTCAGGTGGCAGAGACGTTAAGTATCGTTACAGGCAGAGAGAAGGAAAAAGAGAGAGAAGATGCTGATACGGTGTCTGGCCTTCAGCTCAACTTCCCAGTGGTTTGCTGAGAGCAGCCAGGTGAGGCCTGGGGAAGCCCAGGTCCCGGGCAGTCCTCCCTGGCCTCTTCACTTTAGCTCCATATACCTCAGAAATCCTACTTGATACGTGTGCTATGGTGAAATGGTTGAGAGGCAATACTTTAGAAAATCTCCAAGCTATAACATAAATTTCATCCATTCATTCATTTAACTATTTGAGCACAATTAAGTACCAGGCACTTTCTCAGAGCTGGGGATAAAGCAAAGAATGAAAGAGAGGACTCCTGCCCTCACAGAGCTTACTCTCTGGTGGGGGGCTCAGGAGTGGCCAGGTATGTACCAGACTATAAATGCCACAGACAAAATGGGTAGGGGGACAAGCAGATGAGGATACTGGGCAATTGAGAAAGATGTGATGACAAAGGTGCCATTTAAACAGATTTCAAGATGGTGAGGGAACAAGTCAAGAATGACGTCCAAGGAAGAAAGTTTTACACAGAGAACAGAAAGCAGGGAGGTGGAGGTGCGACGGGAAGAACAAGGAGGCCAGGCGCTCGAACACTTCAAAACTCAACGGCGTTAGGGTATTGGTCAGTGGTTTTTCGCACCTGAAAGGCTCAGTTTTTCATCCAATTTTTTTATGAAGCTTTCTTCAACAACAAAAAAGATAACACATGTAAACTATAACATAGTGCCTGGCAAGAAGGAAACTAAAAAGTCAACTATTATTACTTAAGATTATAGTAGTAGTGCAAATATGGTAGAACCCATCGGGCTGCCGCAGGTGGTGAGCCTGAAGCCCTCACACCTGCCTCGCCCCTCCGGCACCCGCCAGCCCCTCCGGACTGGGCCCTGTCGCACAGAGCCACAGGCAGCGTGAGCTCCCGCAGACAGCTGGATAAGCAACAGCGCCCACCTCACCTTGTCGGAAGGCTGAGATTACTAACTGGGTTCTAAATTACCTTGTCTGTAGACCTAATAAAATCTGTTAAAGCTCAATGAAATTAGAACAAGTCTGAATAATAAGCATCCCTTTATTTGCTGGCGCCATTACAAAAACTGATTACATTAGCAACAAAAAGTGTTTTCTTAAGTTGAAGTCAGAGGCAGTTACTCTTCAAAATGTTAAGTAAAACAGTGTACAACATCAGTATTAAAATGTTAAATTTTACATTGTCTTTACCACTTTTGATCTTCTGAACAATTTTATTGAGCAAAATAAGATAAAAGGTTACATGTTTATTTTATCTTCAGGAATGTAAAGGTCTAATTATTCAAACAGTTTTTATTATAAAACTAAACTCTGAAGGTGTCTACAGAGTTGGCTTTTTATCTTTAAATCAGTAGTCTGACAAGGGTTAGAAAAGACAAAACTGTTCAGTGTTTCTGACGAAGTAGAAAGGGTGAAACATAAATAAGGCTTTAGTTTGGCAAAATATAATACAATGCCTCCTGTTATCCTTGAATGAGCAGTTTCCCCGTTACTTCACTCTGCAAAAGATCAGAAAGAAAGAAATTCACTTTAAAACAAAGAAACAAAATGCAATCAGAAACCCCTGTCAAGCAGTAAGAGCAAACGCACACACTCCATTTGATCTAGCACAGTCCTTTCTACTAGGATCAAAGCAATTAGCTGTAATCAAAAACAAGAGAAAAACCTCAGCATTCAGCAGTTTTCACTCGGATCTTAAAATATGTGAGCCAAAACCTCAAATTAAACTGACAATAATGTAAGGATTTTAAAATCCCATTGAAAACCATTTAAGAGAAACACTGAGAATCCCTTTTCACTGGTCCTACTCCAGGGAAACGGGAAGCTGTCAGGTGAGCAGCACTGGACAGAGGCTGAAACTACAGCGCGGCACCGCACACGCAGGCTCAGACAGAGATTTTCTGAAATCATACGAAGCTTTCGAAGGAAGATAGAATGACCAAACAGATTAAACTTCAAAGGACTTAAGCAAAGTCCTTTGCGAATTTTGATTGGACTCTGGGGAGACATTAAAGATATTTGAGGTATAACTGAAGAAACTAAATATGGGTTTAATCCTGGATGATATCATACAACTACCATTTTATCTTTTTGGATGTGATGATGATATTATGGATTTGTACAACGATGGCTTTGTCCTGAGGAAATACATATAGAAATGCTCAGGGATAAAATGTCATTGTGATACCTGAATGTAACTTTCAAATGGTTCGGTATCAATGAAATACACACACAGGTAGAGGGAGATGAAGCAGGTTAAGGTGTGTAAACGTACTAGTCTCTCAATACTTCTTTATATGTAAAATATTTCAAAATAAAAAGTTGAGGGGAAAAGCAATTAGAAAGTTAAAAAGCAGAGTTATCTTGGCTATGAGGTTCTCCAAAACGAGACCAGCCACTGACCAGGAAGGCTACGGCGCCCACCAGCACATTAAACTGGGAAGCGCTGTTCTAACACACGACACACAACGGAAGCCTGGCCGAGACGACAGTCAAGCGTGTAGGATAAAAGCTAGTTTTCATCTGTTAACTCTGTGCTTCAGCATCTCTACAAAACCCTTTTACCTTTCAGAGTGTCATATAAGAATCTCCCTGTCAACGGGAGAAGGGAGAGCACACACACCACACTTCACCTCGGTTTTTCCCGCATAACTCTGAGAGCCCCTCCAATTCACTATTGATAAACCAAATACCAACTTTAGGAAAAAGTCGGAATGACTGAAGAAACCCTAAGAAGCTGGTAACGAAGGATTAGATAGAATGAGGAGAAAAGGAAGAAGAGACAACAGCAATCAAAGCACATATTGCCTAAATCAGGGATAATGGCCCTGGCCTGTGGGCTCTGGCCCTGGCCCTGGCCTGGTTGGGTGGAGTGTCACCCCAAACACCAAATAGGTTGTGGGTTCTCTTCCTGGTCAGGGGATATGCCTGGGTTGTGGGTTTGATCCCCAGTTGGGACACATGTGAGAGGCAACAATCAATGTCTCTCACATTGATCCTTCTCTAAAAGCAATGAAAAAAATGTCCTTGGGTAAGGATTTTTTTAAGGGGGGGGGGGCAGGCAGGGGGAAAAGGCCTTGGGCCCAGACCACCTCGATTTAAATCCCAGCTCGACCAGCTACTAGCTGTGTGATATTGGGCAAGTTACAGAGCCAATTCTGGGTCTGTTGTAAAATGAGAATTGAAAACTTAACACCTGCCTACTACCGACTGTGCTGGGTTGCTGTGAAGACGAATGAAGGAATGACTACATGTCAGAAGCAAGCTCACGCTCAGAGGTGTACTCAGGAAGTGTCAGACATCAAAACAATCATGCTCCCTCCACAGGATTCCACAAACTGGTGCACAGGAAGGAAACCTGAGTGCTATGGTCTGAGCCTTTGCATCCCTCCAAAGTCCCTATGCTGCGACTCTAACCCCCGGTGTAAACAGTATGTGGGAGTGGGCCTTTGGAAGACTCACTATCATGAGTGGAATTACTGTACTTATAAACAGAGCCCCAGAGGCCTCCCTCCCCACTTCTGCCACGTGAGCAAAGAATGGGAAGACGCTCATCTGCAAACCAGGAACAGGCTTCACCAGACACGGAGTCTGCCGGTGCCTTGATCTTGGACTCCCCAGCCTCCGGCGAGAAATGAGCTGTTGTGTAAGCCACCAGTCTACAGGATTTTTGTCACAGTAGTCCAAACAGATCAAAACACCAGGGTAATGACAGGTAGGCAACACTCAGACCACTAAGAAGGCAGACAAGTATGAAACACACAGAAAAGTAGGTATCTGGGGACAAGACGTACACTATAAAATACTAGTGGTTACCAGTCCAAAGCTACAAGCAATTATCTTAATTACAAAAAAAACCACAAAACAACAGAAAACAGAGATGACAGCCTTCTTTTTTGAAGGGAGGGGGTCTTTGGGAAGAGGGAGAAAAAATGGGAGATGTGTAGGAATACTTATTTATACAAAAGAAAAAGTGAAAGTTTTACAAAATAAAGATAAATTATAAATACACCCCTACAGAAATGCTAAGTACTATGTATTGAGATTTAGAAAACTAAATTACTGCATACCACCTCTCTCGTTTTTGTGTTTTAAAAATAAGTTTTCCCGTCCTGGCTGGCGTAGCTCAGTGGATTGAGCGCGAGCCTGTGAACCAAAGGATTGCAGTTCGATTCCCAATCAGGGCACATGCCTGGGTTGCAGGTCAGTTCCCAGCAGGGAACACACAAGAGGCAACCATACATTGATATTTCTGTTCTTCTGTCCTTCCCTTCTCCTCTAAAAATAAATGAATAAAATCTTAAAAAAAAAGTTTTCCCTTACTAATAATGTACAGTATTATTACCTTAAACAATTCCCATGACCTTAGAGTATATACTAAAAAAATAAAGTCTTCATATCAGATATTAACCTATTACCTACATCCTCATAATCAAAACATTTCTATTTATAATGGAATCATCCAGTACTAATTTTAAAAGAGCTCACAAAAGGGAGGATACACTGAGCAAAAATGAAGGCTGAAGTTAAAAATCTGAGAGTAGCACAAACATCTCATACGGAGCTGTGGGCACCAAGGGGTCCATACAGAGGAGTTGGTATCGTCAGTGAGTGGAACGCACGGAAGGAGGTTCTCAAGTGCCTGGGGACCGCCCCCTTCACACATCCATCCTCGTCCTCCAGGACACACGGCTCACACTCGGCCACCCCTTTCACTTGCCAAATTTGGACTTACGCTCACCAGCTGACAAAAGAATGCTAAGTTATCACTTACAGGAGCTGCCTGGCAAACAGTTCCATTATAGCTGTGTTGCTAGAGTATACATATTGATTTTAACAAGTTACTACAATTTTATAAATCAGGATAAAAAAACCTGAAAAATAAAATTGTTATTACCAATGATCAGTATAGATGTCAAATGTAAACTGATTAAGGCAAACGTGGAAACAGGCAGGTCACGAATGGTCCACAATATGTATACAAGCAGCCCATGTGTTTGGGGAAAAAGGAAATATCAAAGAGTACCTTTGAGAAGCTGGACAGGAACTACTGGCAAGGTCTAGAGATAAGCGGTAACAGGTGATCTCAAAATTGGGTAAGCTCTTGGAAAGGAAGCCCTTCCCTTATAACACAAAGGCCCGTGGACTGACATCTGCATATTACGTACATTTCATAGCTATTTTCAGTACCTTACATGCAGAAGAAGGACTTGTATTAGATCCAGCAATTAGGAAATCAGTGATGACCTCAACAAAAACAGATTTCATCGGAATGGAGGGAAGAGAAGCCATTCTAGAGGAGGTGCATGAGTTAGTGTCAAGTAGATGCTATGAGAATAGTTTCTTAGTTTAAGAGTCTTTGTTAAACACTGTAGTTTAAAAAAAAAAAAGGGTGGTAACCTAAAGGAAGTGCATGGTTAACATAAGACACCTGAACATGTTTTCAGGACTGAACAGAGGGAGCATGTGCAGAGAAGACTGCAGGGCTGCGGACACAGGAAGGAGAGTTTCTCTGTGAAGCAGGATGCAAAGGTATTTCCTAATTTGGGGAAGGCAGTAGCAGTAATGTGGCAGAAGTGTAACTCCAGGCAACTGAAACGGCAACTTACTATGACTAAAAGACTATAGTATAATTATTTTTGCTGAAAGGTTAAAAAATTAGCTGGGTTTATTTGGAAAGTGTTCTTAAAGATAACTGACCTAAAATAAATAGCATTTTAAAGGAAAGTGTATGCTAAGGCAGGCCAGAAGATAGTCACTCTGTAAATGTGAGACGGAATGCCCCTGTAACAAAAACAGCAGTCTACCCCAGCTTTTGCAGGACACCTAACCTACCCCCAGGCCTCTGTGTAGACTTAAGAGCCCTAAGTATGGGTTCTGAAAGGGAAAACTCAGTGATGAGCTGCCCCTTTGAGTTGCACAGGCCATGCGCTAATCTCCAGGATACCAGGATTATTTCAGAACCAATGACTTTGGAAGAAGAGTATCTGAAGTGCATACTGAAATATCTTCATTACTCAAGGCAGTATGACTTAAGTCATTCTTAAAACAGGTAAATCCCAGGAATTAACCAATCAATGAATTTTATTCACCAGCTGAAAGGCAGGTCATTTTTTAAATATGCATAGTTTAAATTTATTTCTTAGTAATAGTTGGCATGTATTACTAGTGTCGGGTGTATGACAGTGATTCAACATTGACATACCTCACAAAGTGATGAGCACAGCAAGTCCAACAACCACGGGTCAGTGAGCAGTTGTTCCGTCCTGACCTTACTCTCTATGCTGCACATACAGCCCTGGAAGTCAGTTTAAAGGGCCAACAAATCTGAGCTCTACCAGGTAATATGGGCAATAAAATTTCACACCATGTTTGTTAGTGATGGGTTTATTTATCTTCGATTAAGACCGTCACTTGAGAATTTTAAAACATGGATCTGATTAGCTCTAAGCAAACAAATTCCCCCAGCTTCCAATTTAAAGAGATTGTGATGACCTGATTTTCAGTTAAGAATCTTAACTCAGCAAAAACATTACACATTATTTACCAAGTCACGAAAAAAAATATTGCGCAGTTTATCAGATCTTGGAAGGAACTAGACATCTGACGAGGAACAAAACCTATGCACACAAATTACAAGAGCATGTTGCATGCAGGGGGCAGAGGAGGCAAATATAAAGCCCTCCCCACTCCAAGCTACAAGACCGAAATATGTACAAAATGGCAATAAAACTCCAACTCAGACGCTGTCGCCTGGAGGTTCTGAGAGAGAGAGAGAATGAGGAAGTGTTCCCACTAGGGCAGTGACAGCTCCTGAGTGTGTGGTAAGCACCTCCTACACACACACTCGCACACTCACACTATGTCCATCACCCGCAGACAGACAGTACGACTTCGGTTACTCTTACCTAATACAGGGTAGTGTTCTTTCCCCTTTGTGAGCTTCAGGTTTACTGCCTGAAGCAACTGTTGCAACTGTGTTACAGTCTGATTTAGACTTAGAAACATTGTCTCCTTCTCAGAAGACTCCTAAAAAAAAGATGGTAGTGAGAAACTCCAAACACAAGGACATTTGCCATCAAAACTTGAAAATTTTTATTTTAAATACAACATGAATAATCTGAAAAATGACATAAAAAAACACATAAAGAAAGAGTGTTTGCTACCTAGTGATGCTAATTAGCTTGAGCCAAAGAAAGCTGTCATAAATATTATCACTGGGCCACAAAGGGAAAAATCTAGAATGTACAGGCATCAGATATAAATTTATTTCTCCTCCCTTAAAAAAAATTCCAGGGCACCAGAGAACCTTCATAACAACATTAAAAATGTATTGAGTTCTTACAAGTGCTAATAAGCACTGTTGCGTCTTGTGTTACCAACTATTTTAAGTGTCATACGGTAACTCGCTTATTCCTTTCAACAATCTTACAACATAGGCACTATTACCATTGCCTTTTACAAATGGGGCAACTAAAGCACGAAGAGGCTAAGGAATCTGCCCAAAGTCACAGCTACTAGTGCCAGGGTGGGGACCCTGACACAGGCAGTCTAACAGAGTCTACACTCGTAAGCGGTGCCCAGCAGTACTTCCCAGCACAAACCTTAATGTCAACCTATCTCACTAAGCTAAAGTGAAAACAAACATTAATAAAAACACTGCATTTCACAGATAGGATATCAGTTAAGAAAACAACATAACTGATGAAGGCATTTTTTAGGTTATAGATGGATCTTATACATGTTTTCCTGCATATAATTTATATACCCCAGAGACGTGAAGTTAAAGAAAATGCATACCGTTTCTGGAGAAACATCACTATTCTCGATAACAGTAGTGTCTCCAGCAGCTTTTACTATTTTTGACTGGATAAGATCCACTGACTGTTGAGCCTGTAAGGAAAGCAATATGGTAGGCTTCCAAATACTACAACTGATAATTAAATACATACAAGACCAAAAAATGAGTAATTTTCTTACATCTTTTGTACAAGATTAAAGCTCTCCTAAAAACACAACGGAAAGCGAACCTACTGAATTTTTTCTCCAAAATGAAAACAGTTTCCTCTCTCACCCAGATTATAAAAACACATGGCTCACTGTTTTAAACAGTTCAAACAACACACAGTTGATATGTAGGTTAACATGAGTCTAGACCAGGGGTCAGCAATTTTGAAACAATTTATAAGATTGTACTGTGACAGCTGTCATATCAGTGTGCATTTAAAAACAAACTTATCAAAACTGGTGAATCTCTGTGTAGCTAACTTAATATTAAAGATGGAAGAAAATAAGCAGCACTTATGGTGTATTATGCTTTATTTTTTCAAAAAAGGTAAAAACACAACTCAAATGCAAAAAAAAGATCTGTGCAGTATATGGAGAAGGTGCTGTGACTGATGAAATGTGTCAAAAGTCGTTTGTGAAACTTCTTGGTACTACTGACATTTTGGCCAAATAACTCTTTGCTGTGAGGCTGTCTTATGCACTAGAAGATGTTCAGCAGCACCTCTGGCCTCTCCCCATTAGAAGCCAATAGCAGGAGATGGCCGACATACTCAAGATATCCAAATCAATAAAGTTATTGGTGAAAATGAAAAATGTCTTTTATTTTACAGAACATACAGAGTTTCTGATCAACCCAATAATTTTTCAACTTTTGAAAAAGCGACGTACTTGTTTTACTAATGACTATATAACCCATGAACACAATTACAACTCTAAAGCATCTTTCATAACAAATACATAAATTACACTTTGAAAAATACCTCAAAATTACATCATCTCAACCTAATGCAAAAGATAAAAAATGTAATCCTAAAAACTGCCTATTTATATGGCATTAAGAGAAATGTATTTCTACAAAGAAATAAATAAAAGGAACAAACTTTGGAAACATTAGGTTTTATATGCATCTTTTAGATCCATGAAGACAGACAACTACATCGTCCCCATTAACTGCCCCCATATGAATGTAACCACATCTTTTTTTAAAAAGAGTAATTTAATTAAATTTAAAGTTTATTCTATACTTTATAAAGCAATTATTTACACAAATGTGATGAAGTGATAAAGCAAGTTCAGTTGAAAAAACATCCAGTGATCCCACTTCTGGAAATATATTTGAAGGAACCCAAAACACGAATTCCAAAGATCAGAAGCACCCCTATGTTCACTGCGGCATTACTTATTATCACCAAGATATGGAAGCAGCCCAAGTATCCATCAGTAAATGAGTGGATAAAATAGCTATGGACATTTACATAGTGGAATACTACTCAGCCATGAAAAAGTAAGTAAGTTTTACCTTTTGTGACACTATAGATGGACCTGGAGAACATTATGCTACATGAAATAAGCCAGTCAGAGAAAGACAAATATCATGTGATTTCACTCATATGTGGAATCTATGAACAAATGGAACTAACAAGCAAAACAGAGACAGACTTATAGATAGAGAGCAGGATGGCAGCTAAGTGGGGAGGGTGGAGAGTGGAGGGATGGAGCAAAAAGAAAAAACCTCATGGACATAGACAACAGTGTGGCGATTGCAGGAGGTAGGGGGTGTATACAGGCACTAAACGGTAATGAAAAATTAAAAATAAAAAAAAACATTGTTTTAAATAAAGAATGAAAAAAACAAGCCAAAAGGTTCAGTCCCCAAAACTGTGTAACGGTTTAAATTAATAAACAAATTAAACAATGCAAAACAATAAATGCAGAATTAGCAGTGTGTCTGCTCAAGAGTCAAGGCACAACACAGCATGATGGTGTAACATCGTCTTACCTTATGCAAGTCACCAGCTACCTTCTGTCTTTCGTTCTGTTCAGTTCTAAGTTTTGTGCGTGTTTCACTTAACTGTGCTTTTAACTGTAAAAATAAAGGAACACCCTAATTAACTTTATTTTCGTCCTCTTTTGATTATGCTGAGACCTCTAGGCTGAAGAATGAATGAGACAGAATGGAGTCTCTAACAGTTATTACGCATAGTGGATTAGCCAATATGCTGCACCAGATGCACAGAAAGGCTAAGCAGTAGAGGGTGCCACCTGGTAAAGCTAAACATAAGAAACGCTGGAGAAAACAAAACTACAGTTTAGAGTAGAAAGCTGAAAATGTAAAAACAAAACTATCAAATTCTAGTAAAATGCCTTTAAAAACTGTTACTATTCACTATTCATAAAGTACTTCATTCATATTTAAATTCCTCGAAATTAAAAGGCAAGTACTCAGGGAACCTTACTAATTAGTGTTTTAAGATGTTCTTGACCTATACAGTTAAGAAAATTCAATTGTGTAATACTTTAAAAGACAATGAACAGAAGATCACACATCTAGTCAATTGAAAACTAAAAATTTAAATGCTGAGCACCCTTTAAGATGTCACTGAAGAGATCAGGGCGAGACCACACTGGCCTAGTAATACTAACAAGAAACGTCTTAGGATACACTTCTCAATAACCAGCTTGCCAAAATAGTAACAAAGCTCTTTAATTAAAACTCTAGTGACAATATATAATGCCTCTAGTCTTGATAACTTTGGATTTAAACATGAATAAGGGAAATGAACTACACTGACAAAAAAAGTAATTTTCTTATTTAAACTCACCAAGCCAATTGATTTGGCCTCCCACCCACATGCACGACACTGCAAACAGGTCCAGAGACCCCAAGGGGGAAATACAAGATGCTGACACACTGAACTGGAGGGAGAATTGTGGAGGACGTTCCATTTGGAAACTTTATTTTTAGAACTCTATTTAAATACCCAACTTCTTCAGTTTTTGCTCCTTTACTTAACTCTGATTAAATATACCAGAGATTATTTTTTTGGCCCAAGAACACACACTATATGTACAGGCAAACAAAGTTATTTTACCTTAAAATGTGGCAACACTTTCCCTGATCAAATAAACAAAAACTAAAATAAAGGTTACAAACTCAAAGCAATTTTAAAAAAAACCCTCAAAATAAGCTCTAAACAGAAGTTGAGCAGCAAAAATACAAAGAGAGCACCTGGCTGAATGAAGACTCAACCATAATCCTGTGGATTTGATGGCACTGTTGGAGTCAGCCACAAAGCACCAAAGTTAAAAGTAGTATCTCCAAGAACTGTAGGAGAAATTGTTTTCTGAGAACACATCACACTGTAAGGCGTGTAACTGTGGCACTGCACAGTCCTGATCTGTAGAGTGTGTAGTGAACATATGTGTAAAACCGGTCTCCCATTGCAGTGGAAATGATTCAGTTAAGGTAAAACGTAGGTAAATAAAACAAAAATTTTATTTCAAAAATAAAGAGGTAGGTGTGGGGTGGGGCCTCTATGTATACATTCCATAGAGCCCTATTCTAAAAACTTACTCCTATAAATCACTACCATAACACAGAAGACCAACCATGCATGAATGTGTTAAGAAGTTTTCTTTGGTACATACAGCACAGTACTAATAAGAAAATTGCACACTGGGCAGGATCAACTTGGAGTAAGAAGAAAACTTACTATAATCTTCCTAGACTTTATTCAGGTACTTTAAAAAAACCTAATCAAGCCTGGCTGGTGTAGCTCAGTGGATTGAGCATGAGCCTGTGAAGCAAAGGTTTGATTCCCAGTCAGGGCACATGCTTGGGTTGCAGACCAGGTCCCCAGTAGGGGACACATGAGAGGCAACCACACAGTGATGTTTCTCTCCCACTCTTTCTCCTTCCCATCCCCTCTCTCTAAAAATAAATATATTTTTTTAAATCTAATCATATGCTATAACAAGTTTTAAGTCACAGTAAGACATGATGATTGGTTTTGAAACATAATACATGATAGTCATAATTATCTAACAACTGACTCTGTCACAATCCATATCAATTCCCAGAAATTTAAGAATGGGAATACAGAGTACTCTGACTTTATAAGACATTTAGCTAAGTTTAGTTAAATCTTTAAGTCTATAGTTTTATGATTGCTATGCCCTGAAGGATATGTTGATGATAAAGAAGCCCTGGCTGGTATAGCTCAGTGGATTGAGCACGGGCCTCTGAAGCAAAGGGTTGCTGGTTCGATTCCCAGTCAGGGCACACGCCTCGGTTGCAGGCCACGTCCCCAGTGGGGGACACATGAGAGGCAACCACACATTGATGTTTCTCTCCCACTCTTTCTCCTTCCTATCCTCTCTCTCTAACAATAAATAAATAAAATAAAAAGAATTTCACAACCTTTTTGTTACCTATAATCTTTAGAAAGACCATTTAAATTATAATCTGGGTGGATTACTGCCCTTGAATAAAGAGGATGGGATGCATCTACAACCTCTGATAATCTCCCTCATCATTAAAAAATAAAAGGTCTAGTAAACTATAGAACTTTGAGAAGACAATCTCCAGAAGTCAGTCAGTGTTTATCAGTTTATTTCATTTCTTTATTCATTTAGCTATCCAAAAAATTAGGTTTTATAAAAAGTGGGAAAAAAATTTTGAGAAAGAGTTGCAAGCCAAACATGCCATTGTTAGGAGCTAAGAAAAGAAAGATCATCTTAGAAACCAAGAATAGGAAGATCATCTTAGGAGTCATCAGAATATGAAGATTATCTCAAACTTATAAAAATGCCAAGCTAAAGATGTTAGCAAGGAGAAAAAGTGTGGACAGTCTCTCCACCTCTCAACAAAAGTGATTCCAGAGCCGACTGGACACCCAGCGAGAACAAGCTTCTTACCAAATTTAGCTCTTCATTCTGTCTTACTGCTTCAGAATATGAATCATCAAGCTTTTTCTGCAATTCAGTCAACAGATCTTTCAGCTGCAATGAAGTTTAGAGTTTAAGATTGATCTCCTTATGGTAGCCCATGTTATGTATGCTACTTGGAAGCTTTGCCACAAACTAATACTGAAATATTTTATCTCTCTGTTATAAACTTAAATAGAGAAGTTGAAAAAATTCTACTGTAAATACCTCTCTGACTTCTGTGACGTAGGTAGATCGTTCAATTTCTGCCTTCTCTAGTTCCATTTCCAAATTCTCTCGTTCTCTTCTCAGCTAGAAGTGCAATAAAGAAGGAAAAGTTAGCACACTTGAGATTTACTTTCGTGATGCTTCCACACGATGGAGTTACGACACTCATGAATATAAAACTGTATCATCTCAGAACTTACAAAGAATGTGTTTAAATGCCTAAAAACTGCATCAATAGATGAAAAACCTTAATGGTTAAAATGAGTCCTAGGTTCTAAGTCAAACAATGGAATAACATACATTTTCAGTGTCTTTATTTTCTCTTCTTATTCGCTCTAGCTCTTGTTCCACAGCTGTGAATGACAACTCCATCTGAAATGTGAAACAATTATATGACCAAGTAAACCACCAAGGATATACAGGCTTCTACCTTCTTGAATTTTAATCCATTAGACACTTCAGGTCTCGAAATGCTTCTCATTTAAATCCATACTGAATTTTAAAAGACCTTAAAAATGTGAGAGCCTCACATTTAACTTAATTTGAGTTCAAACTCCCATTTGCATGCCATTATATTAGGCCCTTCTAGAAGAGCTTAACTTTTAAATAATTAACTGATAACTGGCTGTACTTAACCCCCAAACACATTACCAGAGAATATCATCAGCATCCCTAAGTTCTGCACAGCTGGCCCGGGAAAAACAGCAAGCAACACATGCCATCCACCCCACTCAAGTACGTGGGAGGAAAATTAAGATTACACAAGAACAGTCAGGTACATGAAGAAAAGGACTTACTTTGTCTTGAATACTATATCACAATACAACGTTTTAAAACTCATTTTGAACCCCAATTCTTTACCTCATGTTATCACACAGTTGTTCTGTAACTTTCAAAACACTTTACATTCTCTATCATTAATCTAGTTGTAATGACAGTTGTACTCTAACCCAGCGATTCTCGATCTTGAGTGGGCATCACAATCACTTGAGGGGCTCCTTGAAACAAAAATTACCGGCCTCACAGAGTTTCAGACGCAGTAAGTCCTGTGTGAGAGCCAAGCATGCATTTTTAACCAGTACCCAGGTGATGCTGATGGTGCTGGTCCGGGGCCCACACTCTGAGAATCGCCACTCTAAGCTGTTCCTTTTCAAATACCTGTTTAATAGTCTTTTGTGATTCATCAACCTTAACTTTCCATTTATTTTCTTCTTGCTCCACACTCCTCTGTAGCTTCTGTAAAATACCTTCCTATGGACAAAAGTACAGTTGTTTTAAAAAATTCACATTCTAATGCTAAAATAAACTGTTTAAGCCACTAAGGAATAAGTGAACGATTGTAAAATGAAACCCAAATGCAGATTAAAAGCCATTTCCTACTGTTTCCGCAAGGACAGACTTGTACTTTTCACACTCCAGCTGCAGCAATGTGTGCGTTTCCTCAGCTTCCTGCAGCTTCTGTTCCAGAACCTGCGGAGAGCGACACAGAGAAAGACCTCATTTTACCGGGAAGTTCTGGGCCTCGAATCTGTTTCAGCACCTACTGGTATGTCATGGCAAATAGTTTTTAACTGTTTTCTAATGAAACACTAACATTTCAACCTTCTTAAGGAGAAATAAGTTCAATCACCTCTTCGGTCACTTGCTTTTGCTAACAGAACTCTCCAAGTCTGCTTACTACAAAACTCGTTACACACTTTTATGATGAATGGGCTCGTCACTCCTTAGCAGGATGGTAAAATCAAGCCGATCCACATGTGAGGTAAAATCTAATCCCTATGCTACACACAAGGGGAAGGGGATTTTAATCATGCCACTTAACAAACAGAAGTCCACCTCCCAAATTTCAGTAGTCGAGGAGGAAAACATGTCTAGGTTCTGAACACTTCTAGTGATGGACACACCGGTTTCTACCTACCTACCTCAACTGAGCGTTACTTTTTAACTCAGGCTAAAAGGAGAGTAAGAGATAAATATTCGGTTTTAGAAATGAGTTATACAAGAGTTAAAGAAATGACATACATTAACTTTGTATACAAATCAAATGCAAGGAAGACTTACAGCATTTTCACCAAAATTTATACAAAATAAAATCACCTTATAATTTCACAAAAAATCGTTAGTCTACTCATAATATCATATTTTTCCACATGTATTGTGCACCCATGTTTTTGTGTGCATTATACACGGGATTTTTATGCCCATTATTACACACATGCATAATGCTCATGCTTATTTTCCCTCAAAATTTGGGCAAAACAATACACATTATACATGGCAAAATATAGTAGTACATGTTTCTTCTTTCCCAAGCTTATAAAGACAAATTCTGATTTACTTCTTTTTTGGTTAAAATACAGGTACTTCACGTCTTCAACGAACCTTAACCTCCTCCGAGCCCGAAGTTCCAGTCACACATTCTTTTGCCTTCTTTTCAAATCCACGCAACCATTCACTATAACTCTGTGGAGAAGAAAAGTATAAAAAAACCCAATTTCCAAAAATATCTAAATAAAATAGGTAAAATTTTTTTAAATAAACAAATTACATGGTTATAAAAGAAAGCTACACAGACAAACACCAACCCTCTGGAAATTTCAAAAAAGAGTATAATGCATAAATTGTACATAGCCAAGCCTTAAAAACAAACACCAAAAACATACGTATGTACTAACATCAAAATGAAATCTTATGGATCCAAAGCTATCTACAACTCACTGGTAGACAGTCCGGGCTCAAATCCAGCCATCCCACTTACTAGTGCAAGAACTAACAGATTTAATCTTTAAAACAGAGACAATCTAGAATGTATAACTTTTCTAAACATTATTTCAGGTAAACCATTTCTCAAAAATCAAGTATTCTGAGATTATAAACTAAAAGTTAACTGAAGATAAACTATTCAGAGGATTACAAATTCTCTGAAGGTTCTCCCAGGATTCTGAAAAACTTTCAAAATAAATATGTACTATGAAGAGCTTTTAAAATCATAATGAGAAATGATAAGCATACACCAACATTTACTTGTTTAAACCAACAAAAACCATTGGTGCTGACAGATTGGCTAATGCCAACATAAGGCATATATCATCATCTTAGCCATTATCCTAAATTTCACAACAAATTATTCTACATTTTTTATGCTTATCTAAACTTTAAAGTTCGATATAGTATTTATCTGTTGGATACTTTAAGTCAAATTTCTTCTTAGTCCTCATTTAAAAGCCTTTGGTTTAGTTTAATCTAAGAAAAAAAGGACACATGAAATTTATATTAACTGCTGTAATTTAAAGCTTCATTTACATGGCTGAATCAGGATTCTCTATACTGTATCAAATGAGAATTAGAAATGAACAAAACTGGATGCTGAGATCTCCCAATAGTACAACACAATTTTGTAATATCTGCCACAGCACTAATTAGACAAAAAAGCCTCTTCTTTTTTAAAAAAAGAAAAAAATTACATTCCATTCTCACCTCATAAATTTGAACCAAGACTGAATGGATATTATGAAAATCCTACTTAGCTTCAAATACTAGCATTCAATATAACTGTTAAGTCAGCTGAAAAACTAATGAAGTTGTTTAAAGTTTGTAAACCTCCATCCAAGTCATATAGTTTAGGTCTCTCCTGTGCTGATGAGGCATACAACACTGCCCATGAAGTCATCGTGTCTTCACCCCACCGCACTCCAGAAGCACTGAGCCCAGACCTGACCAGGCCTCTACGACTACCAATTTAAGGAATACACAGAGGCACTCACTACAGAGGCTTGGACAGCTTAACTCCAGACTGGGAAACTGCATATAAAACCACCAGAGTTGTCTTTTTTTAAGGGGGTAAGGGTAGGGATTGCTGACAAATAGAAGGGAATCCGCGGAATAAAAAAGATCTAAGAGATAATCTTAAACCAATCACTTGTTGACCCTTACTTGAGTCCTAACTAAAACAAACTACAGTAAATAGTTATTATTTCATTAAATAGTAACTAAACAGACAACTGACATGACAATTAGAGAAGTGTGTTAACTAGATGTATGAAATTAAGGATTTTAAAAAATGCAGTAGTATTTATTTAAGGAATCCTTATCTTTTAGACATACTTATAGAGGAAATATTCTGATGTTTGGCTTCCTTCAAAATAATCTAGGAAGTGCGTAGGAGGTAAATCAAGATAGTATGTATCACGGATTCACACTGTGTATTAAGAATAGCTGAAGCAGAATATTGTGTATATTAGGTTCACTATGCTATTCTCTCTACTTCTGAGTATGTATACAGTTCTCCATTAAAATAAAAGAAAGATCTACATCAGCATTTTAGGAAACTATATATACTCACTAGCTTTCTCTGACCTCAAATATTCAATGAATTGTCTGAATCAAAGCAACTCTTCCCTCCCTCTTAAAACACACACAACCTCAAGTAAAAAAAGCTGTTCTATGTTATCCTTAAGACTTTTACTTTAAGACCTTAATAAATGATCAAAATCTTGAGTTCTGAAATGAAAAGAGCTTGTTTCATGATATTACATATTTAATTAAAACATAAAGTGTCCCTAAAACTAAGGAACAATCACTTCAATTAAATTTTATTTTGAATAGGGCCATTAAGAACATTACTGGCTTATTAACCATTAAGAAATCATTCTTCCCCAAATATGGTATTTATTATCTTCTAAGTAATGTCTCATATTTAAAGTTTATTAGGACTTCCCGTCAAGATGGCAGTGCAGACAGACACAGCTTGCCTCTTCACACAACCACATCAGAATTATATCCTAAGAACCCTAAAACACCAATCCAAAAAAACCTATGCACCCCAATGTTCAAAGCAGCACAATTTACAAAAGCCAAGAGCTGGAAGCAACCTAGGTGCCCATCAGTAAATGAATGGATCAAAAAATTATGGTACATATACACAACGGAATTCTATGCAGCAGAAAGAAAGAAGGAGCTCCTACCCTTTGCAACAGCATAGATGGAACTGGAAAGCATTATGCTGAGTGAAATAAGCCAGGTGTTGAAAGACCAATACCATATGATCTCACCTTTAACAGGAAGCTAAACAACAAAACAAAGAAGCAAGCAAAATAAAAACAAAGACACTGAAATAGAGAACAGGGGGACAGTGACCAGAGGGGTGAGGGGAGGGAATTTCAGCAGAAAAAGGGGAAGGATTTACAGGAACTAGTATAAAGGACACATGGACAACAACTAAGGGGGGGTGGAAATGAAAGGGAGGTGGGGAGCGCTGGGGGGGTGGGCTGGAATGGGAATAAAAGACAGAAAACTGTACTTGAACAATAATTAAATAAAAAATAAAATAATTACAACTAAAATATAGAATAACCATCGCTCAGAACAGTCAGAAATTGAGTTGAATGGAAGTCTGACAGCTACAGAATTGAAGAAACCACAACCATCCAGACTGGTAGGAGGGGCACAGACGCTCAAGGGGTTGGTCCCACACCCACAAGTAGTGGCTAAAAATTTGGGAGGGATTATTTCTGGAGAAGGAATCCTAGCCCCACACCAGCACCCTCAAGCTCAGGGTTCTAATGCCAGGAAGAAAAGTCCCCAAAACTTCTAGCTGTGATAACCAGCAGGGATTGAGTTGGTAGAGGAAACTGCTAAACCCCCAAGCAGTTCCTTAAAGACCCACACATGGACTCACCTGCTACAACTACCTCCCTCTGAGTTCCAGCACCTGGTGGCAGCTTGAAGGACACCAGTGGTATATATACAGGGAGAGGCTGAAGTGTCTGGCATCAAGGCAAACAGAGGCCATTGTCCATTTTCTAAATCCTCCTCCCACAGAGCTAGAAGGCTGTTGCCATATCTGAGTCTCCATCAACCTGGCTAGCAATGTTAGGCCTGCTTTGGAGATCCCCCAGGTCTCTGCCCCACCCAAATTCCGGCATACCCAAGCTGCTTTTCCATGTGAATAGGGAGTGTTGGCTCATGCTTCACAACTTCCTAAATCCTATCAAACAAGCAACAGCTGGCTTCAGTGAGCCCCAAGCCCAGCACTAGCAACAGCCAACCTAGATTCACAGCTTGGCTTCGCCTGGAACTCTCCAAGCCCAGCATAAGTAGCTGCCATCTCAGATTGTTTTACAACTCAGGCAGGGTGCCCCAGGCAAAACAAAGGTGGGGGCTGACCTTGGCCTACACCACCTGGGAAACGTCAGAGCCAGTGCACCCAGTGGACAGCTACAGACCTAGTCGGAGCACTACCATGCTGCCTCTACACAGCTGATCCTCCACAGAGGGCAGAAGGTGGTGGTCAGTGGTCACAGCCAATCCTTACAGCTGACTGGCCTGGGTGAATCCCCCCCATTGATCTGCCAACAGCAACCAAGGCTCAACTACAAGAGGAGGGTGTACTCAGCCCACATGAAAGGCGCACCTTGAATACTTAGCTTGGATAATGGGGGAGGTTGTGCCACTGTACCCAACAGAACACCCCCTAAATTAGACCACACTACCAAGACACAGAGTGAAAGCAGATCTACCTAACACAAAGAAACAAACGCAGGAAGGCTGCCAAAATGAGGCAAAGAAACATGGCCCAAATGAAACAGATCAAAACTCCAGAAAAAGAACTAAATGAAATGGAGATAAATAAACTATCAGATGCAGAGCTCAAAACACTAGTAATAATGTGAGGATGTGAAAAGCATAAAAAAATACAGTCACAAATGAAGGATACACTAATTGAAATAAAGAGCAATTTACAGGGAAACAACAATAGAATGGATGAAGCTGATACTCATATCAATGATTTGGAACATAAGGAACCAAAAAAAACCACACAGAAAAATAAGAAGAAAAAGGAATCCAAAAAAAATGAGGATAGTATAAGCAGTCTCTGGGACAACTTCAAGAAGTCCAATATGCACATCATAGGGCTGCCAGAAGAAGAGAAAGAGCAAGACATTGGAAATCTATTTGGAAAAAAAAAAAACAGTGAAAGAAAACTTCCCTAATTTGTTGAAGGAAATAGACATGAAAGTCCAGGAAACACAGAGAGTCCCAAACAAGATGTATGCAAAGAGGCCCACTCCAAGACATATCATAAATAAAATGCCAAAGTTTAAAGATATAGAGAGAATCTTAAAAGCAGCAAGAGAAAGCCCTGGCTGATGTGGCTCAGCAAACTGAGCGCCAAGCGCCAGCCTGGGAACCAAAAGGTCGCCAGTTCGATTCTCATTCAGGGTACAAGCCTGGGTTGCAGGCCAGGTCCCCAGTAGGGAACACATGAAAGTCAACTACACATTGATAATTCTCTCCCTTCCTTTCCCTCTAAGAGTAAATAAATAATCTTATTTTTAAAAAGCAGCATGAGAAAAGAAGTTAGTTACCTACAGAAGAGAGCCCACAAGACTGTCAGCTGATTTCTCAAAAAAAAACTCTGTAGGCTAGAAGGAACTGGCAAGAAATATTCAGCCATGAAGCAGGGACCTACAGCCAAGATTGCCCCACCCAGCAAAACTATCATTTGGAATCAAAGGACAGATAAAGAGCTTCCCAGACAGGAAAAAACTGAAGGAGTTCATCATTACCAAACCATTATTATATGAACTGTTAAAAGGACTTAATGTCAGTTTTAATCTTTTTTTTCTTAAATAACAAAATGGCAAAACATATGTATCTATCAATAATTGAATCTAAAAAACTAACTAAGCAAACAAGAAGAATAGAGACAGAATCATAGACAGAGGGAACATTTTGATGTTTGCCAGATGGGAGAGGGGTGGGGGTGAATGGGTGAAGAGGTGAGGCAATTAAAAAGTACAACTCGGTAGTTACAAAACAGCTATGGGGATGTGAAGTGCAGCACAGGAAAGGGAGTGGCCAAAGAACTCACGTGCCTGACCTGTGGACATGGACAATGTAGGGGGACTGCCTGAGGGGGCAGGTGGTGCTGTGAGCAGAGGGGCAAAGGGAAAAAGTCAGAACAACTGTAATAGCACAATCAAGAAAATATAATTAAAAAATAAAGTTTAGAGTTACAATAAAAGTATCAGCTAAGTAAACACAAATAACTTTTGAATCAAGTTACTGATCATCACTACCTAAAAGCACCCTCGGTTAAAAATGGAAGAGAATAAAAAACCGATGCACTACCAAAACCAAGTGCAAAGTGCAAATGCAACTTCACCACTTCCTTGATGGGAGGTAAAAATGCCATGTTTTGAAAAAATAATAAATAAATCTTACCAAATTAGAAGGAACAGACACCTTTGGAAACAGTTTTTTGAGAACTTCTTTAGCTTCCAACTCAACAGCTTCCACATGTTTCTGTCTTTCCTAAAGCAGAAGATTGAATCAAACTTACAAGATTATGGAATTGAAAACAAAAAACAAGGTGAGGTCTTTTAAGTTCTAGGGGAGGAGGAAGACAAAATGTGTTCAAAACTCATGTTAATACTGACAAATATAAAAAATTTCCCATTTTAAAATGTGAAAATGCTTCCATAAAAAATCTACAAAATCTCTAGAGCCCCCTAAATAACAAGTCATGTCTTAAGTTAATCAAGCCAAGGCCATATCTGACCATACAGACATTTTCCTTGCCATTAGAAATCAAGTGATTTGTCCTTCCAGGAACACTTCAAAAACCAAATAAAACCCAAAACACAAAATACACTTCCTGCAGCTAAAACCTTAAACTGCATGTACAAAAACCACTTTCTACAGCTGAGACAAACTACATGCAGAAAGTAAGCACCTGGGCAACAGAACTGAGGCTTACTAACTGGCGAAGCTCTACAAAAACACAGGTCACTGATGGACTATAATGCCAGGGGATTCAAATGGCAACTTTCATTATTTCCAGCTTCAAGGCCAGGTGAAACTACTTAGGCTGAACAAAGAAAAAAATCATAATTTGATGGGTGATGCAGATGGGAAAAAGGAGAAGAAACTGATGTCATATTACGTCACCAATGCCAAGCATCTATCAAGAAGACTAATTCTGACACTTGTGTATGGACTCTGTCAGCTATAAATTTAAAGTTTAAGTCTTAGAAATGCATGTCTAAATTTGGTGAATTTAAATCCAAATCCAAGTCTAATGGATACCAATTAACTCAAAACCATGGTTTGTCAAAATTAGGGTAATGGCTTGATCACATACAAAATAAAAATCCAATATTCAAACTACAAGATAAAAAATGAGAGCTAAAAAAATGCACATCTAAACCAAGCCAAAAAAATTCTATCAAAACATTTGTGAAGTTCACCATATGGCAAAAGACAAGCAAGCTAGCGAGATCTCAACCCTATTTCCCCCACATTTAAATGTGATCTTTGAAATCTATTACAGGTTTAAGATGCATACACTTTAAGAAAATCTAGTCACATGAAAATCTAAAGTCACACAATAAAAACTAGAGATTAATCATATTTACTACACACAAAAAGCTGTTACTTTATTCAGGATTAGTGGCAGGATTTAAAAAGAGATCCTTTAATGGAGTATTTTAAATAATTCAATAAAGTCTACTATTTCTCAGGAATACACCCACCTAACTGCACACAATACGGAATACTCATTCAAGGACAATGCTTAACTGCCAATTCAGAGACAACTAAGAGGTCATTTTTTACCATCTGACCATAAAAATGGCAGAGCTGTATCTAAAGAAAATCACTTAGGAAAAGAGACAGTGTGACACAGAATGTTTTTCGAAAACTTCCTAAGGGAAAAAGAATCTAAAGAAAGTGTCTAGCTTTTAACCAAGAGGCATAAAGATGAGAAGTTACTTTTAGTTTGTATTAACAATTTTAGCTTAAAAGTTTTCATTTGACAAAGTGGTTTGGTTGAGGATACAATTTCCTTTCCTCTGTAACACCTAGAAGAGATCTGATCATGGAAAACTGCACATTGTAATTTCCTTACTATCTTAAGTGTAACATATGTAAAGTGTCTTTCTTGCGAACCTAACATTTATAGTAGTTCCTCACGAATATCTGCTCTTTACAGCACAACTTCTGATTCTGAGTCAATCAGTACCACTTTACACCTATGCTGAGGACCAGATTCCATTAAAATAAAGAAGGATTGTGAATTCTGTTCTCTGTAGATTACTAGCTATGCAAGAAGCCACCATGAACTTGGTGGTAAGTTTTGAAATGCGGATAAATTCTTTCACTCATCACCAAATACATGATGAAACATGGAGTACTCATCAGGAGTACTATGCATACTCTGGTCAAAAGAATTACCCCCTTGTAGTAATATTTCATACCAAACATAACACATGTATCATTACTGCCCAGCCACTTCAAAATCTAACGTTTAATTTTATTCCCCTCTCTTGTAAGGAATCATCCCCAATAACATACCAAGAAGTGATACCTTCCCTGCACTTTTAAAGACTTGTATTATTTTCCACTTTGTGTGAGTATCTTGGAGTGCCCCAAAGAACCTAGGAGAGTTTACTGTGCATTGTAGGTGCATCCTAGGCATTTGAATGTACTTCTTCATTCAGTGAGACATTTCTAGCTCAGGATTTTCATCAGAGGTTTAACCACCAATGCAACAGGCACACACTGTCTATCTCACAGGAGCTTACGTGGGAGGCACAGCTCTCCTGAGACTCTTCAGCTTAAAAGCAGTAATCACCAAAGCTTAAACAACCAGGTAATCACAACAAACCAGTATGCCCAAAATTAAAGCTTCAAGGAGTAGATGAAAAAAGCAGAGATGGCAAGAGATGATAAATGTGGATGGATAAGATTTTATATTTAAATTGCAGTATAATTAAATGTTTTAGTCTGTTTTAAGACAAGCTGCAGATTTTCTCTGTTCAATGGATTGCTTCTAGGAGTTAGCATTACAACCTTGGAAGTCTTGTTCACTTTGTCCTGCAGCATTTTTTCAGTTGATGCCAATGCTTCCATTGCTTCCCAGTTTTTCTCCCGAAGGTCCTAATCATTTTTAGAAAGAATGATTTCAGTTTATCCATTATTGAAAGATTTTTGCTTTTTATTTCATCAGTATTTTGCACTGCATTTAAATGCTGGTTACTGCAAAATTATTTCAATGGGAAAAATATGTATATTAGCAAAAAATAAAAAGCAATGTTTAGAAATCTGAATGAGAAAATAAAGATGCCCACTTCGCATGTTTTAGTATTCACGCCAAATATGCCAGCTTTAAAGTAGTTACTGTGCGCATGACAAAGAAGAAAGCATTGAAAAATAAACACACATACCAAGATTACAAATATGATTTCAGATACACCGAATATTAAAGAATTAAGGACAAAGCAAATACATAAGAATGCAAAAAGCTTTACATGTGACTTTTAAATGAGGCTTTGTATCACTCATAGGACTTTCCACTGCAGCTTAACATTCTTTTTCTCTAAATGTTTTATTGAATTAACACATTTAAAGTCTGCCTAGGAATGACAGAGTAACTCACAGTGCTTCTGTATCTTTCTTGGCATGTCAAATGTGTATGTCATAAAGCAACCTGACATGAACTGTGTGAGCTACTTGATCCAGGCAAACCAGGAGGCAGGAAGGCTATAAAACACATTCTCTTGGAAGAGAAACAGAGGTCACTGGAAACAGAACTCTGAAAGATCTCATTTAACAGCATCTCATTAACAAATACAAGAAAGGACAAACTGCTCTATGTCATTCATTCTTCAGATTTAGAAATCCAAACAGATGAAAAACAAAAAATAAAAAACCTACTTATGTTCCCAACACTGCACTTGGCATTTCCCATAAATTCTCACTGATCCTCACGACAACCCTAAGAGGCATTTATTCCCACTGTATAGATGGGGAATCCACAGCTCAGATAGTTTAAAAACTTAGGTCAAGTGTACACAACAAACGAAGTGGCAGAACTAGCAACCTGCTTGCCTCCAGTGTCCTGGCTCCTTTCACACACATCAATGCCTCCAGCGCTGCTGCTGCTGTAGCTGCTGCTGCTGCATTAGAATGGCATTTACTGCGCTCTCTTTATCTCAGAATCCCAACAACAAAACACAGTTAGGATGTTAGCAGTATATTGGCAAAATCAATTCAGGTTTTGTGGCCAAGCGACGCCATTAGTAACGATGCTATTAGTAATGTTACACAAATACATGAGGGCAATTCCCATACCTAATTTTGACAAACTCAGAGGTGCAGGGACATTTCAACTTGTTAAATTGATAAATTAACGCAAACTTTGAAAAATTGTACTTTTATTAGAAAACATTGATTTACTAACAATATGCCCTTAGATTTCATTAATTTTTTTAACTTTCCTTAAATCTTAGCAATCATATTTTTTTGTGCAAAAATTCTTTCTCTACCAAAAATGTTTGTATTTTCCTTACAGGCGTCACCTTCTGGTCAGAGAGAATTGAAGACATTCACCTTAACTCACTACTTAAATTCAGTAAGAGTGTCAGGGTTTATACTCCTTAGAGCACTTCCCATTTCATCCTAATAATATCCAGGTCCTAACATGCTTCATCCCCCAATTCGAACCACCTCAGTTAAAAAAAAAAAGGAGGTTCCAGGAAACTTTGAAAGATTTAATTACTGAAACTACTTCATTTGAATGCTGGCATTACTTTTAGTTTACAAAGAGGAAATACCTTGATTTTAAAATGTTGAACTGAAGGAATAATTCTCCCAAATAAAAGTTCAATAGAAAGTCAACTATATTTTAATAAAAAAATTAATCTGAAGCTGTAATAATTATGGCTTCAATATTTTAAATACTATTCAGAAGTATACAAATTGATCTACACTTATTTAAAAAATCTGTTCTCCAATAAAATTACCCCAATAACCCTCCCCCCAAAAGCTATATACAAAATAGTACTTACAAAGATTAAGAAAAATCTAAAGTAAAAGATTTTTAAAAATTCTGAACCGTGATACTTCAGTAAACAACTATCAAGAAAAGCTTTATTCCAATAAAGATATGCTTACATTATTTTTCTGCCTCTGGTGTTCAACAGCATCCTTCAAAAAACCTAACTCACTCTGGAGACCGGTTATTTCCTTCTCTCTTTCTGAAATTCTAAACCAGAACATAAATGCATAAAGCAATATTTTAGGTAAACAGTGAATATAATATTTGTTACAACATAAAAACAGCAAGTAAATGATGCTTTGAAAAATTCATTAATAAGCAAACTCTTTAAGCTTAGCTACTATTACCACAGAAAGCCTATCCATGAATTCTTACTTTCAGAAATAATTTTTTAAATAAATTGTTACAATAGGACATGCTGATATTTAAGTGAAATTTCATTAAAGTGAAATCATCCCCTAAAAAATGGTTCATGAATATATGAACTGCTATAGTTGTAGTTATTTCTGTTTTTATCTGGGTAGTAAGCTATTCATGAAGAGTGAAACTGATGTAGAAGCACTCTCTTAAATATATTACTTTTTCCAGAAGGTAATGAAATCAGTTGTGAATTTTTTAAAGTGGCTAACCCACAATAAAAGTACACTATTAAGGTGGGATAGGTATTCCCTTGTCATTTTCCTAATGGTCACGAGGTTCTTGTTTTTCTGGTTGTGTTTAACGAGTTAGTTATTTCCCAGAAATGAAGAAAGCAATGGTAAAAAGTCACAATTCAATTCTGTTATATTGGAGAGCAGCCTGAGTAACAGGTTAAATTACAAATGCTGAACAGCTCCTCTCTAAGAATAAGGCTTCATACAGGGGGCTGGCAAACTAAAGCTCTGGGTCTGCTTTGTATGGCCCTCCAGCTGAGAGCTGACTGTATATTTTTGAAAAATAATATATACATACATATACATATAAATATACATGAAACAGACCTATGTGGTCCATGAAGCCTAAAATATTCCCCATTAGGCCAATTACAGAAAAGGTTTGTCTACCCTTGCTCTACATGGTCAAACCCAAGACTCAATTCTAGAGCAAACAATTCTAAACTAGTAAACCACCAACTCTGTAAACAAATCATAATGAAAGAACATTTGGATACTCATATCACCTATTAATTAATATGCTAGACATTTAACATGTTGAAACATAACTATCTGAAATAACCTTTAAGTGTATGCAGCTTTTTACAGAAAAATACAGGCCAATAATAAAAAATTACAGTTAAAAAAAGAGTCTCCTTAAAAGAGAACAAGCATAAAGATCGTAAGATTTTTTTTTGAAAATGCATAAGCTAAGCTAAAATGTTCTTCATTTAATATTCCACCATGATAGAAGAATAAATGTGAAAATTTAGGTTAAATAAGTAAAAACTTCAGAAAGTATTGTTTAATTTTGATTGTTTTCTGAATGCCCCCAAAATAAAATCTAAATAAAATGTTCAAAGAAATACAAACACCATAAAAGGTACATTAGCTCAGCCAATGGCACAACTAAGCTCTACTGATCTGCAGTTCAAAAGCCAAATAGAAATGTAAAACTTGGGTGACCATTTGCAGTTATATTAAATTGCTTGTTTTAGAACTATTTAATACACAAAAAGTTACTTTTCAAATTATGAATCAAAATTATTACTTACATTTTTAATAGTTCTTCATGTGGGGAAAAAGAAGATGCCTATTAAAAGAGTTAAATGTTATTTCAAAATAAAGCTTCCTAAAAGACTTTAAAAACTTGCCTATTCTCAGATATAAATTAAGACAACGCCAAAGGTAAAAATTACATACATTCTATATATCACCAGGTAATTTTAATAAAAACAAGTACAAACTTATAAAGTACTGAG
The DNA here is from genome assembly GCF_014824575.4 of Sturnira hondurensis. Classification (NCBI taxonomy): domain Eukaryota; kingdom Metazoa; phylum Chordata; class Mammalia; order Chiroptera; family Phyllostomidae; genus Sturnira; species Sturnira hondurensis. The sequence goes on along the minus strand of NW_028080827.1, from coordinate 26,075,651 downwards.
CCCTAAATAAAATCTTCATTACTACATACTTAAACTTTCTGTTCAACAAATATTTATCAATTCCCCACAAGGTGCTAAGGATGAGTGAATACCTTAAAATTTTCATACTGTGTATTTTCTATCTGACTACACTAAGCTTCTGAAAGTCAAAAAATACCATAAATGAAGTCAAAAGAAAAATTACAAACAGTTAACTTGCCTGTAACAAAAAGATTTTATATAAAGGTATATAGCCCGTCACATATATTTATTCATCGATGACTATAATATCTCAAATTAAATGTCTATATGCTTCTTGTCAACAGGGAGTAATTTTTTTGCCCCTCAAAATGCTTTCTTAATTTATTCATATAGGTTCATAAATTAATTTAAAGGATATTTTTGATAGCATGTTTAAAATTATTTTATTTTAACCAAGCAGAATTATACACCTCAAAAAAGTATTTGAAACAGTAGTAAACTATTACTTATAATATCACACATTTCTTCGTTTCTCTCCAATTATTGATGTTTCATTTGAGGAAGGGAGTGGCTGGGTATACACACAAGTTAAAACTGACCTCTACGGGATTTTAACTGACTTGCTTGAAAAAAATTCTAGACGACCTGAAAACACACACACACACACACACACACACACACACACACACATAGCAGATCTGGAATACAGATCAATGTCATTTGTGCATATTTTATAAAGTATAGGTTTTATCTTGGATATGGCACAGCAAATTGCTTTGATTTTCAGGAAACTTGATAAACACATAAATAAAAACGACATGTACTTTGTTCTCAACGAACAGCCAAAATGGTAAGAATACTTGTAAACCACCATGGGTTATACAATTTTTCACCATATAAATCAATGGCAAGTCACCTGCCAGTACCTACCTGTTGGCAGTTCTGTTGTTTAAGCTGCTCAATTTGGGATTTAAACAATTTGTTTTCATCTTGTACCTCCTATTTAAACAAAAATTAAACATCAATACCCGAACAGAGATTTTTATTCCTTGTATAAACTTTTGAAACATATCATGTAAACCAGGAAAATTCTAAAATCATAAAAATTTTAAGAGGGTATAGTAATCCTAATTATAAAATAACTCAATTATTTAGTACTAGGCTGAAAGTGGGTATGTTTCAATGGAAGAAAGCAGAATCCAGAAACAGACCCCAATACCTATAAGAATTTAGGAGCAGTGGCATTTCAAACCAGTAGGACAAGTTCCAGTGATTCACTGAGCTAGATGCTACTTTGCCGTGGGGGCTGCCCTGCGCACTGAAGATGCTTCGCAGTGCCCGTGGTCCCCACCCACTAGGTGTGACAGCAGCCCTCTGCTAGCTGTGGCCACCACGCATGTCTCCAGGTACTGTTCAAGGTCCCCTGGAGGGCAGAACTGCTGAGGTAAAATAATCATGGATTATTTAATAATGTGGCTAGCCTTTGTTTTAAGTTTAAATGTTATTCTCATAACTTACTCAAAGTACCTAAGGATAAAACATCCAAACAAAAATAAATCATAAACATATTAGAAATATGTGAAATGTTTTTATGGTCATACCATGAGAGATACCTTTTATCCCAAGACTTAAAACTCAAAGAATTACCTACATTGGTGTACATAAAATTAAGACAACAGCAAAGGTAAAAATTACATATATTCTGTATGTCACCAAGCAATTTTAATAAAAACATGCATGTACAAATTTATAAAAAGTACTGAGTGCTAAATAAAATCTTCACTGTTACTGTTACTTCATGTTACTCTTCCACTGTACACAAAAGTTTTAAATTTCCAAAAGGAGGGAAAAAAACACAAATAAAGTCAAAAGAAAAACTTAACCAAACAAATCACCTCACACATGCCAAGATTAATTTCTCTTACATTAAAAAAGGATCTTACAAATTAGTTAAGAAAAGTTAACCCAGAGAAAAAATGTGGGAAAAATTAAAGGCCAATTCATATACAAAGGAGGAGTGCTTATTAACATCCCTAACAACCAAACGCTAATTAAAACAGTCTGACCATCTACCAAGTGTAACATCAAATATTCTGATCTTTGTAGGTGTTGGAGAGGATGAAAAGGAAATGGCCCTCAACTGGTGGGAATGTAAATTAGGAAAAATACTCTTGACACATTCTCCAAGAGTATTATCCAACAAATTTAAAATGAGCCTGTCTGGGAAGGAATGAGAACAGGACAGAACACTCGAGCATGAAATGTGGGCGTGGGTAGTTAGAGACAAGGCAGGCTTCTAAAATCTGCTATTACTTCAAATGAATGTTCTGTAAGTACTTTCAATATTAACTACATGAAGGCAAGGATGAACTAATTTTCTATTTTAACTATCTCTTTCAAAAAGGAAATTTAAAAACCTCTGCAGAAACCTCTGAATCATAATTTCACTTTTAGGAATTTCAGGTACAGATACACCCTCAACAGTATTGAAAATCTGTGTGCAAGAATATTCACTGTAGAATTATTATAACAAGAATCACAACTGTAAATAATCTAGGTATCCATAAACTAAGATGACACAGCCATAAGACAAAATTCCATAATGGCTTTAATGCCATAAAGCCATTAAAAGTAAAAGACAGAAAAATGTTTATGTACAAAGATCTCAAAAAAACATTATTAATTGGGGAGAGGGAGCAAAATACTCATGTATGGTTAAATATAAAAAACAAGTAAGTATACTTATAACAGGGTGCAGAGCAGAGGTCCCCCCAAATAGCAGAGCATGTTCCCCACAAACCTCAACTCGGGGAAGGAGGAGTGGGTGAGCCAATAAGATGCTTTGTGTAACAGTGGCAAGTAAGAGCTGTGCTGCTGCCTCAGGGAAAAGGCACATGTTTTTCCTGAACCACCACAAGGAGATTCAGGAAAAACCGCTGTCCGGTCCGGACCCTGAAGGAGACCTGAAGGAGAGACCTGCTGCAGTGGATGGCAACTCTGAAACCCACTGAGAGCATTTTCCAAAGCGGACAGAGATCTGTGTGAGCAACCAGCTTAAGAACAGATTAGGATGTGGGGAACTTCTGGGCATGGTTTTGGCTTACAGCCTTTTGGGGAGCAAGGGAAGTGCTGGGTTTTGTGACAGAACAAGGCACTGAGGAGAAGTGCTCTCAGCACCACCAAGTTTGGAAACCTGTAAATAAAAACCTGATTTCTTCAACACTGATAGTTGGGCACTGAATCAAGGTGCCACGTGGCCGAGTCCCGATTTGCTTAATTACTTACACACTTGTGCTTGGGCATGTTCTCAAAAGATATGCAAACAAATGATAATAAGTGATCTTTGAGGAATGAGACCCAGTAGGTAGGTGGGAGGGAGAGTCATTCCGTATTCTATTTTCTTTTGCAGTAGTTAAAATTGTTTCAAAAACATCCAAAGACAATATTCACAAAATTAATTTTAAGTAAGCATATTTACCTGTAGCAGTTTTGTTTTGCTAGAAAGATCACTCTCCCTCTCTTTTGGCATACTTTCTACTCTCTTCACTTCATTTTCCTTTTCTTTCAACCTAGAATTTTTACAAAGACCTTATATTTAGTTATATACATAAAGAAGGACAACCAGACTCCATTTCATCTGTAAGATAAAAAAAGATAGCAGAAACAATGCCTATCAGTTTCTTCCCATATTATACCAACTTAAAAGTGTTTTAAAAAACAATTATTTCCAAAATTATTCAACTCAAAGTCAAGTATATCCTAAAACTGCTACAATTTATTTCATACTTAATAGTTCTTAAGGAAGTACAGCTTTATCTAGGATGAAAATTTTAAATGAAAGCTATAATTAGATTAAATTTGGAATACAATTTTATTCCAAAACCTTTGTACTGAAGAGATGCTACATATAATCTAGTCTGGTTCTCTCTAATCCATCATAGATATATCTTACTATATATACAGACCACGTGAATCCCAATTTCCTTTGTCACCTTAAATACAGACCTCTCTAGCATAACACTTAACAATATGAAATGATCTGTTTAACTATATAATTCCTCAGGCAGACACCCATTTTAGCCATTTCAGTATTCATAGTGTCAAAAGGCACAAAATAGGCTCTGAAATAATTGCTGAGTTGAATATTATTTTTATCCCATCTTAATCTAGAATTTCAACATGTTTACTAGGTTTACTTGAAAACTGACAAAAAGCCTCGTGGCTGGTATGTCCCAGTGGATTGAGTGCCAGCCTGTGAACCAAAGGGTCACCGGTTCAATTCCCAGTCAAGGCTCATGCCTGGGTTGCAGGTCAGGTCCCCAGTTGGGGGTGTGCGAGAGGGAACCACACATTGATGTTTCTCTCCCTCTTTCTCCCTCCCTTCCTCTTTCTCTAAAAATAAATAAGTAAAATCTTTTTTAAAAAAAGGTAAGAAAAATGGCAAAAATGCATACACGAAAAGTAAGATTAAGAACTAAAAAGAAACAACAAATCTTAAATGCATATTACTACGTGAAAGAAGCTAATCTGAAAAGGGTACGTACTGTATGACTCAAATCATATGACATTTCTGCAAAAGGCAAAATTATGGGCAATAAAAAGATTAGAGGTTGCCAAATAGCTGGGGGAGGGAAGGCAGAAAAGGTGGGAAGGAAGGAAGGGGAAGGATGGACGAAGGGGTAGGTGGAGCATAAGAAGGAGACTTTGAGGACAGCAAAACAATTTTTTACAACACTGTAAAATGGATATATGTTATTATACATTCCTGAAAATCCATAGACTGTACAAGACAAAGAATGAACCCGAATGGAATCCATAAACTTTAGTTAATAACAATGTATCAATCTTGGTTCATCAATTATAACAAATGTACCACTAATACAAGATGTAAATAATAAGGAACATAGTGGAGGGAGGTATATAGGAAATCTATACTTTTCTCTCAATTTTTTTGTGTAAATCTACAACTGCTTCCCCTACAAAATACTCTAGTAATTTTTTAAAAATGTGAAGTAGAAATAAATCTACAATTACATACTTTAAAGATCAATATAATTACTTTAAATAGGCCACAATCATATTCTAATCTAGGACTAAGCATGACAAAAGCACCTAGACAGTTATACAATACCCACAAGATAAACAATTAGTTATACAAATGAGCAATCTTAGTGCCGAGAATAGAGGCATCTCCTTTGTCTTCCTGAAGGCAACGACCTAATATATATTCTCAGTATCTTACTTCTAAAGACACAGATTATTAGGCTACTTCTTAAATATCAGTAAAGACTGACGACATCACACCAAAGCAAAAACCTCTTAAAGGTAATTCTAGAGGGGACCAAAAAGATAAACTCCAGGTACCCTTTTCACCACTGTAAACTGATTTACTTTAAGAGAACAGTCTTTGTAGGATAAAAATTTTTCTAAGGCAAACACCTACAAAGACTGATACCTCTTATGCTAATCAGATACAATATTTTTACTACTCTGCACAGCATACCCGACAAAACAGCAGATACCCTTTTCCCCAATAAACAAGTTACTTTTATAGAAAGAGTGAATATTTATTATCAAGATTATAGTTAAAATTAGCATCTGGTTAATTCAAAGATATTCTTTCAAATACTAAAATAATTTTAACTTGAAATAGTTCTAACCTCTCTTTACAAAAATTGCATACTTCTGTTTTTTAAGAAAAAAAGAAATGTAAAACCAGTCTATATGAAGCAGAAAAAATATTTCAGAAAATGGATCTGAAGGATTTGTAAAGAATAAAGTCTCCAGGTCTTTGAAAGCACTTAAAGGGCCCATGTTTTATTAGAGGAACGGGGACTTTGCTTATGGGCCTCTGGACTACAATTCCTACTTAATGAGAAATTTAACGACACAGAAAAAACTCATTAAAATATTCAAGCATGTTTTGAAAAATAATGAGAACTTGCTCTTTAAAGTGCTAGCTCTGTATACTTACACAGTCCCAAGTTCTCCAAATTGTGGTGCAGAACATACCTAGGAAACAGATTCCCACTTTCAGTTCTAACGTTAAAAAGACCAGGTACTATAACAGATACATACACAGAATACCTCACCAATTATACAGAAACATAATTATATGTGATAAATTTAAGACTGTGTCATTTATGAAACAGAAACAATAAATTTTAACTTAATTTTTTATTTTTAGTGGTTTTTTTTTTTAGTTAACAGACGTTTTAGGACACTTTTAAGTTTACAAACAATTAATTGACTATTACAAAGTTTTAACTTAATTTTTAATATCCATTTTTTAAAACAATTACACATTAATATACCAATTAAATACAGACACTTAAGGATAAGCTTAATAGTCTACCTGAAAATGTAAGGACAGAAATTGCTTTTAGGTTTAGGCTAACAAATCAAAAAAAAAAAACTGACTTGACAGGGATAAAAGTTAACTTATTTTATCAACAAAAAAACTATGGTACAACAATAATCTTTTTAAAGGTTAAAAATACATCTTTATTAATCAATATTAAATTAAACAACTTTCTAGTTCCACATCAGTAATGTCATGAAGCCTACGAATCTTTTCAAATTAAATTTATTGGGGTAACATTGGTTAATAAGATTATATAGGTTTTGAGTGCACAACCCTGTGATGTATCATCTGTACAATGCACTGTGTGCCCACCACCCAAAGCCGAATCTTCGGTCACCATATATTTCACCCCCTTTACCCTTCATGACCTCCACACTCCCTTCCCATACTGTTGTCTGTGTCTATGAGTTTTACAATAATTTTAAAAGCAAAGCAACTCAGAGAACATATTACTTTATTTGCTTTCTAATACAGTAAAGTCAATATTTATATTGTTATGGAATATGCTGGTAGCCTGTTTATACTATACCTCTTTCAAGTTATGTTGTGTTACCTCCTGAATATGAGCTTTCAAAGATTCATTTTCTTCTTGAAGATCCTGAAAAAGAATAGGTGTGAACTGAATTGCTGTTCCAGTATAAAAGAAGTTCTTTAGCCCTGGCTGGTGTGGTTCAGTAGATTGAGTGCTGGCTTACAAACTAAAGGGTCGCTGTTCGATTCCCAGCACATGCCTTGGTTGTGGGGCAGGTCCCTGGTGGGCGGGGGGGGGGACAGGCAACCACATATTGATGTTTCTCTCTCTCCCTTTATTTCTCCTTCCCTTCCCCTGTCTACAAATAAATAAAATATTTTGGGGAAAAAGTTGTTTACTTTTATTTTTATCTTCTCACCTGTAACCATTTCCCTCTATTGGCTAGATCTTTCTCCTTCTCTTCTAAAACAGTCTTCATGGCATTCATGTCTTCCTCCTTTCCTTTTAATCTGACAGTAAGTTAAAAAGAACTATCAATGAAAACATTATAGGACCATACAAAGCAAAATTAGTATCTACTATAAAGTATATTTTAGGTTATATTTATAGCCCAAACTAATTAAGTTAAAAAGTTAATATTTTAAGTGTAAAGACATACAAGATTTTAGAATATCAAAATAAGAAACATAAGATGATTAAATCCATCTATCACTATAGACCCAGATATTAAATAAATTAGGGTAGCTCTACTCTCACCTCATACCAAGCTGTTTAAGTCAATACAAATTTAGACAGATTACAACTGGTTTGGGTATGAAATATATGACCAGTTTCACAGTGGCTATTAAAATGAGCAAAAAGCATCATCTCAATTTAAAGTCATATTCAGATTATAAATCATGAAAAATAAAACTTCCCAATCTATCCTTATTCCCCCAAAAAATTTTACAGGTTAAATACTAATGAAAACTGAAGACATTGAGGTTATAATTTGATAGCCCCTAAAATATTACTTGAAATCAAACAAAAAGAAGCTATGACTTTCATTATAATTGCATTGAACTTGCTGAAAAGAGATATTAAAGAGAAATGAAAGAAATGGTACTTACAAGTTCTGAAGCTCCTGAACTTGAGAAGTGATACATAACTGAAATACAAAGAAAATAGCAACTCATAATCCTTTCAATTTACCTTATTAAAGTTTTATGATAAACTTTAAAATAGATACATTCCAAATTACAAAAATCCTAGCTGAATTATTCATGCCAAAATAAGATATGTTTTAATTTTGTCATTTCTTGACTCCAGTGACAGTAAGAGCAACCAATTCAAAATGGAGGGTAACAGGGCAGGTGGTGGTAAGGAATACAGTTATGAATAATGAGTCTAAATAATGTGATACTTCTGTGATTGTGAAAATTAAAACATTAACCCGCCCGCAAACCTCCCTACCATATCAGAGCTCCTACTTCTGAATCTTCAAGGCCAGCTACTCAGCAGCACTCTATACCGTCCCTCTTTAATCTCCTTTTCTTATCATATACAGTTTATAACAGAACCTTTTATCCCACATAGTTCCTTCAAATCTTGGCTTAGATGTCAATTCCTCAGGAGACTTTCCCGACCTCTCAATCTATATTTAGAGGAGTCTCATCTTTTCATCATAATACTCCATTTCATTCAGCACATTATCTTCAATCACTAACATAATGCTTTGACAAGTAGGGAGAACTCCAATGTTGTTGAATGGATTTTTTGGATGAATGAATGAATCATCTCTTCCATGCAATCTCACCTTTTTTCAATGAAGCCTTATTAGATTAAATTCACCAAAACCCATCTATTTCCAGTAACCACTTCTACCTCTGAAATCCTCCAATGAAATCTGTGCTTTGTTCCAAAGGCAAATATTGAGCAATATATATTCTATAACAAAACATTTCAGTTCATGCAGTTAAGAAAATGTTAAAAGATTTACCAAAGTGTTTTGCGTTTTAAATTGGTAAACTAAAATGAAACAATACAGAAAATTTTCCAAAAAAGAATCTTAAGAGTTCAAACATAGTGATTAAAATATCAAGAACAATTTCTCAAATCAGGCAAAAAAATTAAAAGTGAGTAACACAATATACTTACATCACACTACTAAAACTTTTTTCCCCAAGAAACAAGAAAAAAACCAAAGAGCTCATAAATACACATACACTAACATATCTGTCATGCTATGGCTCTGGGATTTTTACCTGTTGAGCCTTTTCAAGCTGGACATTTCCTATTTCTTCTTTTAGAGCCTCTATTTCCTGTTTCAAATCCTTGACAATGACAAAACAGACAAGATTGGACAATGGAAACACAGAAATTGACATAAAATGCAATGTACAGACAAACACATGAAATTAAATGGTATTCACTAAAGCTGATAAACAAAAACAAACAACACAGTTTTCTCTCTCACAATACCTGAATAGTTTTCTCCTTATTAGCAACTTTGAGAAGTTCAGCTTCCAGAAGCTCTTCCACAGACTTGATCTTTCCATCTTTCTCATGAATTCTTAAAGAAATGCAGTATTAAATTTGAGTAAGAATCATCACCAACTAAGAATACCACCAAATAATGAAAAAGCTCACCAAATGAATTCTCCCCACTTTAAGTAAAATAACAACATACATAGTAGAAATACTTAAAGCTCTTTCTACATGAGAAATAATTGGTACTACCAAGTGACTGAACCCTATGTTAACAAGGAGAAACTGGTGACATGCCTCAAAAGTACACAAAAGAATAAAAGACTTGTACCCTGAAGAACAGTAGGGAGAATGAACCTCCCCTTAACAATATTGGGTCTTAGGGCAACAAAAGCTGTGACAGAACTTATACACAATTATGACATCAAACTTTCTAGACATCTCAGAAAGAAGATACAAGCAAGGAACTTATCTCCCTATCCAATAAAGCCTATTATTTAGTAATTCCTACCACAGAAACAGAAAATTAACAATTCAATGTCACAAGTTAGGAAAATAAATGGAATCAATTATGGAAATAAAATTTTTAGCAATCACATTGTACTGAGGAAATCATAGCCTACCCCACCAATGAAAAATTCTAGAGTGAAAGGTAACAACTATGTCAACTGCACAATAAAACAAGATTCATCGGCACTAAGAAAACAGACCAAAAGAGGAAGACCAGTTTAATAATGTCATCACTTACACTTTTTTAAGTTCTTCAACTAGAGATGCAAAAGAGACCTGGAAATAGAAAGTAATCCTAGTTAATCATGTGGTCTAAATATAAACGGGTCAGAAATAGAAAATATGTTATCCTTACTACACCAAAATCCAAATGGGAAAAGTAAACCCAGGAATTAATTCTGGATTTTAACATTATAATTATGAAAATGGGAAGCACTTTCAAAGTAAGCAGCTTTAAGGCTACTTATGGTAAGTGCAGGACAAAAGAAAAATCAACACACAAATGCTAAAATTATAGAATTAATAATTCTAACAAGATAAAGAGAAAATTCAACTAAAAATTACATAATTTTTGCCCTGGCTGGTGTGGCTCAGTGGATTGAGCGCCAGCCTGCAAACCAAAGGGCCCCGGGTTCAACTGCCAGTCAGGGCACATGCAAGCCAGGTTCCCCGGTAGGGGGGTGCTTGAGAGGCAACCACATATTGATGTTTCTCTCTTTCCCCCTCCCTTCTCCTAATAAATCATTTTTAAAAATTACCTCATTTTAGGTAGCCTCTTCTACCATTATCTAAATGAATTTCACTTTCTATTTGTGTACTTAAAACCTTTTATCACTTGTCGTAAGAAGCAATGACCTACGCAGAGTACTCTACCTAGTGCTTTCGACAGTCAGCATCCAATAAAGTGCTGCCTCTACTCCTGATAAACAAGTCGCTGATCATTTACACAGTAAAGCTAGAATTGACAAATCCCACTTTGCAGAAGGCAGGAACAGACAAAACAATACATTCTTGCTTATGTTTGAATGTAACAGGTTTGTTCACTGTTTTAAAGAAAATGGTTGCAGGATCTAATACATTACCTGATCATTCTGCTTAGCCTTTAAGTCCTGAACTTCTTTCATCAAGGATGAATTTTCTGTTCTTATTGCCTTTTTCAAAGACACATAAGCAGAACATAGTTTAATTTTCTGGAAAAAAATAGCTATTTCAAAATAAACAAGCTTCTTGTTTTTCTTTAGCTGACTCTCTCTCTCTGGAAGGCCCAAAAACCTCACTTCTTCTACCAGCCTACAATCCTGTGAGCTAACCAAATAGATTTTTAATTCAATTATCCCCAAAAAGTATTTCTATTTATGTTTCCACAATCTTACAACCACAAAGCACACCACTTGTCACACTAAACTCAAAATCACCTTTTTAAATTACTTCTTCCGGGACCCTATCCACCCTACTCAAAGTAGTTAATGGTAACCATCAAAGAGAGCCGCAGTCTCTCCTTTCTCTGGCCTCTAATACTATCTCATGAACCTATGAAGTCTGCTGGTGATCACTGACTATAATTTGAGCATAGGTGGAAGTAGGGAGCATATTTTACAAACCATAACAACATCTACATCATTAAAGCAACGAATGCTATAATCAATTATGCATTTTTGTATTTCTAATAAAATCTTAAATCTAATGGAAAAAATGTCATAAAATGTGGGTAACTTATGCAGCTTAAAAGCTATGGGAAAAATGTTACACAAAGTACAGTAAAATCCCTTCACAAGAAAAACAAATCTAAAAGTGCTTTACATTCAGTTCCTCTTCTTTAGTGGCCACCTGAATAAGTCCAGTTTCAAGTAATTCTTCCACAGTCTTCAACTTCTCATCTTTTTCTTGAATACTGTAATTATAAATTTAAAACATATGTATGAACTACTTTACAAGGTAAATGAATAACATCATTCCTAAATATTTTACATGGACTAACTCCTGTGTCCATCATTCCTTATAATATTTAATTCTAGAAACATTTCTGAGAATCACTGATTATGGTCTAAGGGTACTTCTTCTTTTCAAGTAATGCATGTTTACATGTTAACCTAAACAAATAACTCAGTCACACACAACACCCACAAACCTAATATAATCCCAAATCAAATCACTCAACGGCATGCCACTCTCATCCATTATGAAGGACAAAAGGAATTTTAAGAACCTAGATTAATATAGTTAATAATTCTGTTATCTCAAATTTGGTAGAAGTGAGTGATTAAAATATAAATAGAAAATTATAAACTCTTACCATTTTTCCATTTGTTCCACAACATTTTTATTAGGCTAAAATAAAAATCACCAAAAAGAGTTCAGTTTATCAACTTTGCATTGGGTAAAACTACTTTAAAAATAGAATTCCATGAAAATTGTTTAGTTTTAAATAAATCCAATATTTAGGGAAATGATCCATATTTGAAGACTGCTAATAATTAAAGAATTTACCAAACTTAAAACAAAAGAGAAGCAGCTACACAAGAGAAAATGAAGTACCAAAGGGGCTAGTATGTTATGAATAATTTTTTAATTACTACAAAAGAAAATCTTAAGGATAAGGAGAGAATTTGTCTGAGGTCCTTTACATTAATAAATGCAGTTCTTCAAATATAAAAAAAACAAAGGTTCTAAGGTCTCAAAGGCCAGGAAAGGCTTTGTTCTTTCTTTGTATAAATAGATATTTTAACTTTTAAAACGAAAGTACAACATTTATATAGGCAAACATTGATGTTATATAACCACCACCCAGACCAATATTTAGAACTGATCATAAATTTCAGAAGCAACATACAAACACATCCTCCTTGCAAAGCATTAAAACACGACATGTAAGTTGGCCCCTCCTGCCATCCCTCCATACACACACAGGTCCCCATGGTCATACTTTATCATGTGTCCAAAAGCAGGGCTTCCCCTCAGCATCCCTAGGCCTTCGGGCAGCTAAGCACCCTGACAAAACAGGCTGAGAGGCTTTTTCCTGGAACACTGTCTGGCACCCATCCCTACCTGCCCTCTCCTAATTTCACTAATTTCTCAGTTTTTTCCAATGTTATTACAACCACTTTTAACACACACTATTATTTTTTTCCATTTTAAATCCAAACCCTAAAATGCATCCACTTTTCTTCTATGCCTTAGGTTAGGCTCTCAGCTTTACTGATCTCAGCTAAGACAACACCCCAATTCTTCTCCCTGCCTCTAGTCCATTAAGGGTTAGGTTGTAAGAAGATTTTTCAAACAGGAAAAATTTTTCCTACCATGAGAAAGGAGATAGGTGTTTTCTTTTCTTTTTTTTAATATTTCTAAATTTTTTTAGAAGCTGATTTTTTTTTAAGATTTTATTTATTTGTCTTTAGAGAGGAAGGGAAGGAGAGAAGGAGAGAAATATCAATGCATGGTTGCTTCTTGTGAGTCCCCTGCTGGGAACTGGCCTGCAACCCACGCATGTGGCCTGACTAGGAATCGAACTGCGATCGTGTGGTTCGCAGGCCTTCGCTCAATCCACTGAGCTACACCAGCCAGGGCAAAACTGCATCTTATATAATAATGAATTCTTCTACAATAAAATACAACCAGAAAGCAGGGCAAAGAGAAAAAACTTCCTGTCCCCATAGTTTTATTACTTAATAACCTTAACCACTGAATCTTTTTAAAAGATTTTATTTATTTATTTTTAGAGAGAGGGAAAGGGAGGGAGAAAGAGAGGAAGAGAAACATCAATGCATGGTTTCCTTTCACACACCCCCTGCTGGGGACCTGGCCTGCAACCCAGGCATGTGCCCTGACTGGAAATCAAACCAAGGGCTCTTTGGTTCACAGGCTGGAGCTCACTCCACTGAGTCACACCAATAGAATAAGAATAAAAAGTTGCCCTGGCTGGTGTGGCTCAGTGGATTGAGCACCATCCTGCGCACCGAAAGGTCTCCTGTTTGATTTCCAGAGGGAAAGGCTGGGGCTGAGCGTCCCTAAGGCACTGCGGGTGCCTTAGTGGGTACACAGTGGGTGCTCAAAAACACAGTGGTCTAACCAAAAAATAAAAAGGACATCTAAGGTCCCCCACCCCCAAGAAAGTTTTATTTTATTCAGAATCAATGAGATCTTTGTAACTAATCTGTTTGCATCACCTACCCACAGGCTGACACCCCAAAGGGAGCGTTCTCTTTAGTGCACTGACAGGTTGCCGCCTTACCCAGTATTTGTCAACTTTCTGCTTCCTACACCTCAAGAAACAACAACCTGGCATCACTGATGGTTTCTGCTTCAATAAACCTTATCTTTTCCTCCAGGATATAAATCCATGGGGCGAAAGGACTAAACTCTTTTTAGTCCTTTTGTCCTGTAGTCCTTCATAACTGAACTGCTCACCTCTCAACTGTCACTTGGAATTCTGACTGGGTGGCAAAGGGTTAAAGAAAAGTGGAGATGGAAAAAATGAAAATTATACTAATCTTTATCTTTTCTTTCATTACCAATAGCAATAACAATGACCAGAAAAAAGGTCCTAGATACGGTTCTTGGTCTGCCAAGATGAGATAGCTAAGTCAGAACTACAACCAAAAAACCACCAGTCACATGCTTATTACAATTCTTTTAAAAAGAGCTTTCAGAACAAGAGGAAAAAAATCTAATTACCAAGGAGCTTAACTTAGTACCACAAAGTGAGTTCCCACTCTTATCGAATAATTTTTAAGAAAAAAAAAAACTCAAATGACTATGAAATTTTGTTCTGTGGACTATTTATAAAACTTCATGAAACTTATTTTTAAAAATTCAACCTGATGCTAAAAGTTATTTTAATAATATTTTAAAGTACAGAGTAACCTTACAGTAGATAAAAGGTTAAGAAAGAAATTAGAGGAGCTTAAAAAATCCTTTTTTATTATTAACTGTTACATGTGATAGTTTACATAAGATACTAGAATAGCAAGTTTTAGGGCATCATACTACCCAACTTCAAGAAACAGAAAAATTTAAAGCTAATGGTTTTACTCTTGTCTAATGATGGAGAATACCATTTTTAATACAGAACAAAAGTTAAAATGTTTTTTAAAATTCAGTGGGAGTTATCAGCACCTCTACGACTGAAATTTTAGAATAGATTCAGAAGTTTCTAGGCATTTGTTTCTATCTCCCATGAACTTAATTTTAGAAAGTATGAACTTTATATATTGAAATAGATGTTTCAGAATCTCTGATAACCAATTTACAAAAAATACATTCTGCTTTTCTGGGTAAGAATTAACACACCCCAAAAACACCTATCGTATTTAATCTAATCTAAGTCATTGATGTGGCATCTGACAGCCAGTACTTAGGTAGCACTCAAAACTTCAAAGGCTGCCAACTAAACTGAAACTAGAGACTGTAAGACACAACCGGACTTCAGAGATGGATAATAAATTAAGTAGTAGTACTAAATGATAATGGAAAACAAAATACAATTGAAATATTGCATCTCTTATAAACTATACCACAACAAAGTGAAATAAGATTAAGATTTAAAATATGACTTGACACCATTTTAGGATTGTAGAGGCATGAAGTCATATGCCTGCATTAAATATCTGTTCCGAATTTTCTCACCTACTACATTTAGTTTGCAAGGGTAAAGAAAATACAAATGATAAAGATTAAGCAAAGCACTTAATATCAACTGAAGAAGGAAGAAAAATAAGTGGATTACTTCTTGACGAGCAAACAGATGTTAACAAAATACTTCCACGGCATTTGGCACAGCTACTTATAACAATTCAATACCTGTATAAATGTGAATTTTAAAATAAAAAAGGAAGCACACACCTATAAAGCAAGAGCTATTGTTTGTAATAACTTACATTTCAGCTTCTAATAAAAGTGAATTCTAAAAACTTCACAGCATTTACAAACACATGCAAAGCTTCTATTTTTTTTTTTAATTTTATTTATTTATTTATCTTTAGTGGGGAAGGAGAGAGGGAGAGAAACATCAATGTATGGTTGCCTTTTGTGCGTCCCCTGCTGGTAGTTAGCCTGCAAGGAACTGGCCTGCAACCCAGGCATGTGCCCTGACTGGGAATCGAACCACGATCGTCTGGTTTGCAGGCCTGCGCTCAATCCACTGAGCTACGCCAGCCAGGGCCAAAGCTTCTATTTTTTTAGAGATTTTATTTATTTACCTTCAGAGGGGAAGGAAAGGAGAGAGGGAGAGAAATATCAATGTATGGTTGCCTCTCATGCATTCCCCACTGGGAACTGGCCCGCAACCCAGGCATGTGCCCCGACTGGGAATCAAACCGCGATCCTGTGGTTTGCAGGCCAGCGCTCAATCCACTGAGCTACACCAGCCAGGGCGCAAAGCTTCTATTTTAACGTGTCAAGAATCTCTAGAATAGTTTTAAAAACTGAGATTTGAAGAGCTGTACAGAAGAGTATGAAGGCAAGTCTCAGAAACAGGCATAAAGTAGACATTGCCTGGGGCTCTGGTCCAGGCAGCCATGCTTGTTCGGGCCGATACAGTTCTGGTGGCTTACTGTAAATATAGGAAAAGTGTGCTGGTGGTAGAGGCTGGAAATGAGATGGAAAAAGTAAATATTCTAAGGGAAAGATTTCCCTTATTAAGATTTAAGATGTTTATGTGCTTAGCCTAAGCACATAAACTTGCCCATTTAAATCCACCAAGTTTATGAAATAAATAAAATGGGAAAGACTTGGAACAAGAGGTTTCATAAAGGTTAAGCAATTTGATCAGTGTCACTCTGCTTGAAGTTCTGGATTAGGTTTCAAATCCACTCTCTTTTTTAAGAAACCATGCTGCCTTAGAGAAAGTCAGGCTCCAAGTGTAAAGACTTTTATCCTGAAACACTTTTCTTTTACACTTTTCTTTCTTTTGGGGGTGGGGGGGTGTGCTGATAAACATTTCAGCATTAACTTCCTCTCAGGAAGAAAAATTATATTTTACTTAATTTAGCTGTTTGATAAGCACAGGAAAACAGAAATGCAATGAAAAGACATATCTATACTTAAGCAAAATTTCTCAAAATGAATGAGTTGGTTACTATTTAAGAAGCAGACCTTATAATACATTGGATATTCTACTTTGTAAGTCATGAAAAGCCTTACCTGTTCAGAAATAAGAGTCTGTAGCTTCTGAACTTCTAATTGTAATGCTTTGTTTTGGTCACTTAAAATCTGGGAGACAGAATCTCAAGTTACTGTTTTATTAAGAAAATGTTAACAAAGCAATCATCTGAATGAGTTCTTGAAAAAAATCAAGCCCATGTTATTGTTTTAAGTACTAATAAAGAGATAGGTAAATTACACACCGACGTACATAAGTATGCAAATCATGAACTGTATGATTTGCAAATCTCACATGCTTCCATTTCTCGGTTTCAATGAATACATTCGAGACTACTAGTATAAAGTACATGCACAATAATCTCTAAAACCACAATTTCTACTGAGCCCCCTAATTCAGTCATGTGGTTTATCCCAAAATGGTACTGAAACTGTTTTCATGTGTATTTCAAAGAGTTGAACAGTTTACGCCAACAGAATTTGGGAAACCCTGCTTTCATTACGTGAGTGCATAGGGGTGTCCAACCTGCAGCCTGTGGCTGCATGCAGCTCAGGATGGCTGTGAACACAGCCCAACACAAAATCACAAATTTACTTGAAACATTAGGAGATTTTTTGTGACTATATGTCACAATGTATTTAATGTGTGGCCCAAGACAACTCTTCTTCTTCCAGTGTGGTGCAGAGATGCCAAAAGGTTGGACACACCTCACAGAATTCCTATTAAATAAAAGCAAAAAAGAAAAAGGAAATCATACTACATACAGAGATGCACCCTGGCAATCAGAATGCTCTGCAGCACTCAAGCTGGTTGGCCATGAACCAGAAACTAGCACCACACCAACAATGTAGGCAGATAAAACCATCACAAACTACCAACTAAAACAAAACTGTGAGAAAAAGCTGTGGGAAAACAAATTTCAAAAGTCTATTTAAGAGTCAAGATAATCAAGGCAAAAAGTGTACAACGAAATTCACCATTTGTATAAGCCACCAAAAGAAACTACAGACACACTGCTTCAGTACTTCTAGATTCACTTCAACTGAAAACTATTACAAAGTTCTTCAAAAAGGCTGAGTTGACAAGCTTAATCACACACCTTAAATTCTTCCATTTTGTTTGAAATTTCACACTGTAGCTGCTCTTCAAGCAAACTTATCTTATCATCCTTAACGTGAATACTATGGGGGAAAAAAGCAATTGAAATACTTCACATATTCAGAAAATTCACATAAATTACATGCACAACTATCAGCTATAAGCAGCAATATGTTCTGTAATTACACTGGACATAAACATAGAACAGCCCCATGTACGCCAATACATCGCTCACCTTTTTTGCATTTTCTCCAGTTCATGTGCTGCAGCAGCCTGTGTTTAGAATGAGATTAGAATTACATCATTTCTCAGGAAACACTCTAAACTGCCCTTTTACTTTACTTTTTTTACATATTAAAAAGTTACATGTTCACATATGTGGACAAAAGTTAAAGCAGTATCATACATTGCTGTAATATTTTTGGCTGTCCAGTATCTTGTACTTCTCAGTGACAAACTTTCATCCTAATAAAAAGATATATCCTTTTTAAATTAAATGGCAAAGGCCAAAACATATCAGCACAGTAGAATGTTATAACTGTTCCTCTGGTATCTCAACGGTGGTCAATTCACTGGATCAAACACTGATTTCAACGGGAAACTAGTTAACATCTAAGCGGGTGGTGAGAGTCATAGTCAAACGGAAGAGGGTCACAACAACACACCGCACAGCCAGCCCGGGTAGCCGGTACCCTTACGCACTATCTACAGAGTAAAATGAGGGCGTGCGATACCAATAATATAAGTATAAATGAACTGAAAATATGAGGTAAATGCTGAAAAGCTATAGAGATCTACCTGTTCATTTGCCCGGGCCTGTAATTTTTGCACTTCAGCTTTTAATAAAAAATTCATATTCTGAATATCCTAGAGTAAAAAGGAAAAGTGGAATTAGAAATATTAATATAACTAATGTTGAAGTTGTAAATCTCTTTTCTATTTAAGCAAAAGTTTCAAAGTCTCACTTTGAAATTTCTTAAATTAAAAAGAGAAACCATTAATATCTGTTGTTTAGCATATTTCCCCAATTATTGTAAATTAGATCATGTGAGAAAAACCCTTTAAACTTTTCCTCTTAGATGGCTAAAAGGGATTTATGCAGTTAGAAAAATACTTTTCAAATGAATTCTGGAGTATTTTCCCATTCTTCACAGACTTATATACTGATTGCAAGATCAGGGTAATTCACTGCCTGTAAAATACTGCAGCCATTTATAATAATTACTGTACCTTAAGTTCCTCCTCTTTACTTGTTAAATGATCATGTTGATTTGCTAAAGAATCTTCAGTCTGCTTTATCTGCTTATCCTTTTCTGCAATCCTTTAACAAGAAATGTTTGTACATTCAATAAACATTTAGAAGTTAAATCACAAATCAAAGGGTTGAAAGAAAGCCTTAAATATGATCATCCTCACTTCAGTAGTTTCTCACATAAACGTACCCCCCATCTGTTAGCTCCTTTCAGCTTAGGAATCGCTGTCATATGCATTACTACAGCTCCCTAAAATACCTATCCCTATTTTAAAACTTCAGATTAAAGAATTAATTTTTTTTAAACTACAAGCATGACAATGTCAAAACCATACTTTAGGCCTTTGAACTCAATTACATAATACAAGAAAAACCCAGAACTTTGTTTTGGGTACCACCAAACAATTAAGATGCAGAGTACCTACAACTATCTATTAGACACAACAACTAAATTACTTCCACTGATTTCAAATTACAATCACCTCTCCCACATAAATGCTCAAGCCCACATGAAAAAAATTCCCCCAACTCTTTTTACAAGGTACACATAAAAACACCTTTCCTGATACAGTACAGATCACTAGGGGGATACTGGGGGAGAAGGGAGCAAAAGTTGTTCCAAATCTACTTGAGAGTATTTTCTGAACAACTTGCAATATAAAATTAATTCTAAGTACTGAATCTAACAGGTATCTGTTAATGGTGACTAAGCAATTGTAAGAGAAATGTATAAAGGCAGGCTTACACTTTATGTAATTCTTCTGCGAGAACTGAAGCAGAGGTCTAAGAAAGAAAAACAGGTGTCAACATAAAAGCATATAAGACAAACTTTACAAGTTGTACAATAATCATCATAACAGATTTAAAACTTAAAATAAATTAATGTACCTTAAAATTATTAAGGTAGCATCTGGCCCATGATAAGTGTGCAATAAACAGTAGCTATTATTTTGAAGGCAAATTTGATCGCCAACAACCAACAAAGAACAAAACAGGAAAAACAGCCACAACTGTTTTTCATCTCTGTGCTTCTGTTCCTAACTAACAATTTCCAATAATGAAATCATACAGTTCATGATTAAGGTAAGAACTAAATATTTTGGCATTATCTATGTGCATCTTTACTTTTTAAAGGTACTGACTGCATCCTGTAAGTACTTAATTCCCAATAAATTTTCTAGAGCTACCTTTTAGCTAGTAACTTAAGACTCCAATGCAATTTGAATTGATAATTTACATATATACAAACATGCATAAACACACAAACAAATCCTTTCCTATGCTAAGTAATTCTTCCCAATTAATTTTAGACTATAGTTTTTACAAAGAAAGCAATTGGAAAAGAAAATATTTTCTATCTCAAAGTTTTGACGCTTCAGACTTGCCTCCCTAAAACATGAGTTTATAATGTTAAAATTACTTTTTATACAGAAAGGTGACTTGTATTCTAAGCTAATACTTTTTCTACAACCAATTTTTAGAACAATAAAGTTGAAGAATTAAAATTCACAGTATGTGTGTTATGGAAACGAGTACTCAGGAATGTTTTCAATTTTTCTAGAATGTTCTATTGTTTATATTCTAAAGACTATATGTATATCTACCTACTTATCATGTTCCATAAAAATGCTTCCAAAGAAAAACAGGTCTTGTAATGCCACTTGCAAAATTTTGGAAGTTTCCCCCACTCACTATACTGAAATACAAATCTTAAAATGATCCTTTTGCATATGTAACACGAGAGTCATGGTTAACATACTGGTACACCCTGAGGGCATATAAAATTTGTCCTACGCCTAGTCAGTATTAGTGAGCACTTCTCATACATAAAATACTATCTTGACACCATCTGACCAATTCCTCCTCTTTAATGACAGAATTGTGGACATTTTCTCTTCCTAAACAAAAAACTCTCTGACCCACCTCTCAATTAGCTGGATTTGGATTGTTTTCCCTCAGCACTATATATAGCTATCAGAATGTTTGCCGCTCAGGATTATCAATGTTGATTCACTGACTAGCCTCCTGATTACTAGTCTAGTGCTCAGAACTCAACAGGCACTGAGATGATGAGTTACACAGCTAGGAAGCTATTAGTAATGATAAGCAGTAAGAAAGCACCATTACCTGGGCTGCTATCTGGGAATGGAATTGTTGGATTTGAGCTTTCAAAGCTTCGTTCTGTTCCAAAATATCCTTTCATAAATAGAAACCAAAAAAGAGAGGGAGAAAAGTGTAATGTTAACAAATATACCAATACATATGAACAAACTAAGGTACATATGTTTATCTTTAAAAAGACATTCTTTGATTCTAAAAGACATCATGTCATTTTTTTAAATTATATTTGTTTTGTTTTTTAACCACTTTGTCTTTTTATCATTCCAGACAAGTTTCAGGTTCAGATTTTGGAAATTCCCAGTTTGACTGTTTCACGAATTTGTTTTCTGAATAACAGGCATGCATTGCACCTATTTTTTTTTATTCCCCTCCACCCGCACACTCCCTCCCCCACCATTCTCCCCCCCCCCTTAGTTTATAACCACGTCTCAAGTTCTTTAGATTCTATATTTCCCCCACTATTCTCGCCCTCCCCCCATCTATTTTCTACCTACTGTCTATGCTATTTTCTGTGCCTTCTCCCCCCTTCTCCCCCTCTCACCCCCCTGTTGCTAACCCTCCATGTGTTCTTCATTTCTGTGGTTCCACTCCTGATCTAGCTGTCCTCTTGGTTTGCTTTTGTTTTAGGTGTGGTTGTTAATAACTGTGATTTGCTGTCCTTTCACGGTTCATATTTTTCATCTTCTTTTTCTTATATAAGTCCCTTTAGCATTTCATATAATAAGGGCTTGGTGATGATGAACTCCTTGAACTTGACCTTATCTGAGAAGCACTTTATCTGTCCTTCAATTCTAAATGAAAGTTTTGCTGGATAAAGCAATCTTGGCTGTAGGTCTTTGGATTTCATGACTTGGAATACTTCTTTCCAGCCCCTTCTTGCCTATAATTATGTTATTATACTACTACAATTGTCCCAATTTTTCCCCCTTTGCCCCCCTCCACGCAGCACCCGAAACTCCCTCATACCATCCCCATACCACTGTTATGTCCATGGGCCATGTGTACAGGTTCTTTGGCTACTCCATTTCCTATAACTGTACTCTACATCCACATGGCTATTCTGAAACTGCCTGTTTGCACTTTTTAATGCCCTTTCACCCATTTTCCCATATCCCCCTCCCATGTGGCAACCATCAAAGCATTCCCCATATCCATGATTCTGTCTCTGTTCTTGTTTGCTCAGTTTGTTTTTTAGATTCAGTTGTTGACAGATACATGTTTACTGACATTTTATTGTTCCTAGTTTTGATCTTCTTTTTCTTAAATAAGTCCCTTTCATATAATAATGGTTTTGTGATGGTGAACTCCTTTAGTTTTTTCTTCTCTGTAAAACTCTTTATCTGCCCTTCAATTCTAAATGATATCTTTGCTGGTAAAGCAATCTTGGCTGTAGGTCCCTGCTTTTCATGACTTCAAATATTTCTTGCCAATCCCTTCCTACCTGCAAAGTTCCTTTTGAGAAATCAGCTGACAGTTTTATGGGCACTCCTCTGTAGGTAACTAACTGCTTTTCTCTTGCTGCTTTTAAGATTCTCTTTAACGACTGGCATTTTAATTATGATGTGTCTTGGAGAGGGCCTCTTTACAGCCATCTTGTTTGAGACTCTCTGTGCTTCCTGGACTTGCATGTCTATTTCCTCCACCAAATTAGGGAAGTTTTCTTTCATCATTTTTCAAATAGATTTCCAATTTCTCACTCTTTCTCTTCTCCTTCTGGCAAACCTTTGATGCGAATGTTGGACTTCTTAAGGTTGTCCCAGAAGCCGCTTACTCTATCCTCATTTTATTGCATTCTTTTTTTTTCTTGTAACTCTGATTGGTTGCTCTTTGCTTCCTTATGTTCCAAATCACTGATTTGATTCTCGGCTTTATCTCTTGGCAGATCAATGGGAGAGATTTACCTAGGCCAGTCAGCTGCAAGAACTGGCTGTGATCACCGACCACAAATCTCCACCCTCCATCAAGGATCAGCTGTGTAGAGGCAGGGTGGGTGCTCTGATGTGATAACTGTCCACTGGGTATGCTGGCTCAGGGGTTTCCTGTGGGGTGCAGGCCAAGGTCAGCCCCCACCTGTGTTATGTCTAGGGCCACCCTGCCTGAGCTATGAAGCAATCTGGCTGCTACTTGTGCTAGGCTTGGAGATTCTCAGGCGAAGCCAAGCTGTGAAATTAGGTTTGCTGCTGCTAGTGCCGGTTTGGGGCCATTCAGCAAGAGGTACAGGTGCTGGCGACTCACAGTGGATGGGTATTGGTTATTCAAGAGGATTTAAGAAATTGTGAAGTATGAGCCAAGACCAACCATTCATGTGGAAGTCTCTGTTAACAGCTTGGATGGGCCCATAAGTTGGGTGGGAGGGAGTTTCAGGAGATCTTCAAGATGGGGCAACAGTTTCAGCCAGGTTGATGGAGACTCAGATGTGGCACCTTCCTGCTGGCTCTTTAGCTCTTTCGGGGAAGGGCTCCCCTCTTAATGCCAGGCACTTTGGTTTCTCCATGTATGCCACTGGTACTTTTCAAGCTGTTAACCCAGTGCTAGAGTTCGGAGGGAGTGAGTCTGAGTAAGTGCTTCTGTGGGTTCTTTAAAAGCAACTGCTTGGGACTCCAGAAGTTTCTTCCACCAATTCAATCCCTGCTGGGTTTTGCAGCCAGAAGTTCTGGAGACTTATCTTCCTGCCACTGGAATCCTAGGCTAGGGGTTTGTTGTGAGGCCAGAACTCCTCACTCCTGAGACATCCCTCCCGAATTTTTATCCACCATACATGGCTGTGGAACCAGCCTATTCTGTGTCTCCATACCTCCTACCACTCTGGATGGATGTGGTTTCTTTAATCCCAGTTTTCAGACTTCTATTCAGCTTGATTTCTGAGTGATGGTTGTTACATACTTTAGTTGAAATTTTGATGTGGTTGTACGAGAAGGAGAGCCATATTTACCTATGCTAGCATCTTGATCAGAAGTCAAGCATCATTTTAAAACATCAGTAATTAGGCATTCTTTTTGGAGAGTTAATTTGTAAAGTAGAAAATAAGAACATGTTGTGCTTTTCCTAATCCAATACAAAAAGCCTAAGACTGTGGTTAAGGACATCTTCGAGTATATATTCAACACACCATGTTGTGTCAACTGCTCAAAGATTAATTTAACCACTCCAGAATTAAGATAAAGTAGAGTTTCCTCTCTCTTCTACACAGATACATCCAACAACTGCCCACTTTATTTTTTAAGAGAGAAAAAATTAGATACCTGAACTTGCATTTGTAGAGACTCCTCCTTGTTCACCCATTTTTGTTCGGATTCCATCAACTGCATTAGTCTTTGCTCCAGTTGCTGTTTTGATACCAAGGTATCTGTGAGCTTACTATGCAGACTCTGTACTTCATTTTCTTTGGACACAAATTTACTCTGTAAATCTGTAAACAAAGCATTGCATTTTACAAAGGCCTCTTCCTTTCCTGGTTACTGCTACTCACCTTTGTGTAGGCATTATCTCCTCTAGAAAACCCTCCTGAATCTCCCCTCTGCGCTCTCCTTCCTGCATACAGCTCCCCTGAACAGCCTGTGCTTACTTGTAATCACAGTACCTGCCACATGGTACTAATTCGGCTCCTGTCCCAGCTTTCTGAAATCAGAGGCTGCCTTTTCTGAATGCAGAGCTAGGCACAAGGCTTGGAACACAGTGCATATTCAATAAATGTGTTAAATGAATAGTATGTGGATATTTAAAACTGTTACACCATTTCTCAAAAGTATTCTTTATTTCACCAACAACAGTTTAGGAAGTACTTTAAGTGAATTTCTTATAAATTCTTTGTACTCTATCTCTAACAGAGAAAGATGCTGAAAGTTGAGAAACGTCCTGGTATAAGACGAAGTAAAACTTTTCTGTCTGCTTCTCCTCTTTACGACAATCTCAAAACAGGAAAGAGAGGGAGGTAGGGAGAGAGGAAAAAAGAGAAAGAGAGAACACAAAGTATTAGAAACAAATATAACTCCAAATCACAAGAAACTGAGACAAAACAGAGAGCCTATCACTGACTCGGCAGAGATGAGGGAAGGGAAGTGTCCCAGAACCCTAGACAGGCTCAGGAAATCGAGATACAAGGCACTATGAGAGCTGCCCCCCGGCCTAGTAACACGATCAAGTCCAAAACAGAGAAGAGGGATGACAGTGACAGAACGTGGATGAATGACTACCACCAAGGAGAGAAGCAAACATAGGGAAGCAGAGAAAATGCGTGTATATATTAGATACATTTTTAGAAAAGTAAGATGTTTCTTCTATAAGAAGACACTAATATCAGAATGAAACACAATTCATTCAAGAGCTCCTGAAAATTAAACTAACTGTAATGTCCAGGTTTAGAACTCAGGAGAGTGTATTTCTTTCCAGCAACACTGTAAGTTCAATCTGTGAGGAAAACTATTTCCAACCCAGAACTCTACATCCAGTCAAAGCATGAAATTGGAAAGAAAAACATGTTCAGATATACTAAGTCTCAGCGAACATACTGCAAGGCATACTCTTGGAAACCACTAAAGAGTATGCTATAAATGAGGGAGGATAGCAAAAAGGACGGCGGCGACATGGCATCCAGAAAACAGCAGTGAGAGACAGAAGTCAGTCTAAGGATGGTAGCTATGAAGGAAACCTAGGAAGTAACGCGTACTCAAACAGGAAGACTGAGGATTCCAGAGGGTTATGCGCAGAACAAACTAATAGGTTCTTCAGTATCTAACACATTCAGAGGCTAGGGGAGGGGAAAAGGTTAAAGGGAGTTTAACCATAGGTAAAAATTTAAATGACAAAAAAAGATCAAGCAACTTGAAAACATAAAGCAAGCCCTGGCTGGTATAGCTCAGTGGATTGAGTGCAGGCCTGTGAACCAAAGGATCGCGGTTCGATTCCCAGTCAAGGCACATGTCTGGTTTGCAGGCCAGTTCCCAGCAGGAGATGCACGAGAAGCAACCATACATTGATATTTCTCTCTCCCTCTCCTTCCCTTCCTCTCTGAAGATAAATTTTAAAAAATCTTAAAAAAAAATAAAGCGATAATTATCTTCAGAAAATTAAAAAAAAACACTGTTCAAGAAAAGAATTGCAGTTTTAATTTTTACATTGGCTCAGCATTGAGTAGAGCCATAATGATATAAATGATGAATACTGACGTGATCAAAAAGTATGCATGACAATATCAGGAGTATGAGGGGGGAAGGTGGGAGAAATAGTGTGAGGGTATTCAGCCCTCATTTTCTGTGATAGAAAGTTAACTGATGCCTACCAAAAGATAGCAGTGTAAGTACAAATAATATGTTTATTTAGAAATATGATACAAAACACTAAAAGCAAAAGTAACTGCTTCTGGTCAGAGTGAGGTTTTACCGTTCATAGTTACATAGTTTGTAGTTACAATTCTTTTGGAAAAATTCATGTGTGCTTCATTGATAAAATATAAAATATTGTCTTTAAAAATAAGCTAATGTATCTTAACATAAACTTTACATATAAGGAAAAAGGCCTTTGATATCTTGACTATATAAAGGGAAATAAATACTTAGGGGAGGAAAAAAAAAACAAAACACAGAGGAAACCAAAGGTCTAAAGAACCAAATTCTGCACGACCTGCCCTATTGTTTAAAACTTCATTTTATTAGCTCACTGCCTCTTTCATAAGAGAAAGAGAGTAGTGGAAACATAGTAACACACACACACACACACACACACACACACACACATAAGCTCTGTTATCTCACAGATGGAGTCATCAAATGAAGAGTAAATTGTAAAAGTTAGTGTTTAAGTAGTAGGTAGATTTAAGTCAACTACTTGGAATAGCAATCCACTTGCTGCTTTTCTCTTCACAATATAGGAAGTGAGTCCTTCCTTAGAAACAAAAAACAAAAGAAGAGTTGATCAGGGAACCAAAGGGAATAAGTAACTACAGAAAGGACACAGGCACAGCTAGGCTCCCATGACTCTAGTGTGGACTATAATTTTTCTGCAACTTAATGCTTCACACAAAGCGATTATTTTTATAAACCCAACAAAATGTTAAACATAAAAAAGGTACTCTGAAAATATAAAAGCTATTTTTATTGGACTGTAACCAAAATGCAAAGTTATACTTTCTCCATGGAAAAGAGAGGAAATATTACCTGGAATTATATACTAAATTTACATAAACACCTTCCCCCTTACCTTGCTGTGCTGCCTCATGCTCTGCTGTTCTCTTCCTGATGTAACTCTGGACTTCTTCCCATCTTCTCTCAGCTTCTTGAAGTTGAACCTGAAGAACAGATAAATCAGCACAAACACAGGATTGTAATTTTTTAAAAAAACTATCCTCTATCTTTACTGTTGTATCACAAAACTGCTTATCCTAATAACTACTCTCCCACATTTAATAAGACAGCAGATATGCCCAGCCTGATAGCACGTGCAGATACTACGAGCCACAGCCATTCCACCCCCAGTACACAGGGATTACCGATTGGAAATTATTTCAGAAATAATATTTGTGCTGGTGGATCAATATACCTACTACTATGTATGTACCTGACCCACTTAGCTATAATGTGTTTTCCATTAATCTTCCATGCTGATTAGGTTTTCAAAGGTGGGATGGTATCTTTATTGCTAAATTTCAGTAGGTACCTATAATTTATCATTTGAGGTATAGCACAACACACTTTAATCTTTACTGTCATCTACTTATCTAGAGGACAAACTCTCATATTTAAAAATGCCAGTGGTAAACACACCTGCAAAACAAATATTAAACAAGAGAAAGGACCATTACATCAGTCTCCCACAGGGATCCAAGAAAGCATCAAGAAAACAAAAATTAAACTATTTTCTACATTTTGTTTATTCCCAAAGGCCTTTTAATCCCTACTACTCTGTAACGAGTATCAAGGTATGCCTGCATCAAATACCCAGGTAGGAAACTAAATGAAACTTACATAAATTAAACTATATACTCAACAAATTCTGTCACCAGTAAAAGGTGGAAATGACCATTCTACCCATCATTCTACTCAATGTACACATGCTATGAAGTTTTTGTAATTGACTTTATAGAGGGGTGGGGGGTTGGGGGGGGAGGAGGGAGAGACAGAGAGATGGAGAGACGGAGAGATGGAGAGACAGACAGACAGACACCAATGTGAGAAACATCAATCAGCTGCCTCTCGTACACACCAACCAGGGATCCAACCCACAACCTAATATGTGTCCTGACCGAGAATCGAACCTGCAACCTTTTGGTGTATAGGATGATGCTCCAACCTAGTGAGCTACCCAGCTAGGGCTACATATGCTATAAAGTTTAAGAGAAACGAATCTATTCCTCTCTCAGTCAGCCACACCAAATCTATGCACATCTCTTCCCAGTATGAGCATATTACCTCGTCAAGTGTCTGAAGATAAATTCTGGTGTCTTAAGAAATTGTGTGTGATTTTTGTATACTATGGTTCAAGGAAAAGCTACTGGAGCATTCCTTTGTCTTGTGTTCAGGCAAGAAAAAAAATCTATTCTAATGCTGGAGAAAAGTGGGCTTTACTGAACTTCGCTAAAAAATCCAAGTTATGGACAAGTGATGTTGGAGATCATTTTAACTACATGATTTTTGCCTACACAGGTAGACCCTAACCTCTACATATAAGATAAAATTCCACTACTTACACCTGTCAATCAGCTAACTTCATTTTTCATATCTTTAAACAGTCTTTAACTTCAAACTTAAGCCTTATATAAGGCTTAAACTTAATTCTTAATGTAAGAATATTCGACTCTTACATTAGTGCACATTACTTCTACATGAGCAGACAAGTCCCATGAATCCTCAAACTACATTTCTAAAACCTATGTATACATTTAGGTCATTGAATTGAGTATTTGTATTATGTATGAAGTGATAAATAAAGGTGGCCATATATCACCTTTAGCTGAGTAACTGCTTGCTCAGCGTTCTTCTTTTGGACTTCCTCTTGCTGCAGTTTTCCGGTTTTCTCAGTCAGCTCATTCACCAATCTAGCATAATCCTGGCGCAGTTTATTTAGTTCAGCAGACTGCCTGAAAACAGTATCTGGATTAGGAACCTTCCATTACTACAAACCCATATAAAGAATAACCAAAACATATTTTACACTAGTGTTGGTGAGAAAGTAATTCCACTTACAGCCAACTGAAAAGGCTGTTACTACTAAACGTCTATTTGAGTGTACCTTCTGAACAATTCTGAAGATAATTACAGAAATTCTAAAATCACCATAATTAAGAAAATGAATGACCACATACTCATAAGCAGAATGAGCAGTGTCACTGTCAAACTGATGTCCTAAAAATCTATTAAAATCAACCAGTTAGTATTTAGTCTGTGCAAGCAAGTCTCTAGCACACTGCTTCTCGAAGCATAACCCAGAGCCATCTATCTATCAAAGGATTATCTTTTCTTCTCCTCCTTTTTATTGAATTTACTGGGGTAACACTGGTTAACAAAATTAGAGGTTTCAGGTGCACCATTCCACAACACCTCATCTGTATCCTGCACTGTGTGTTCACCACCCCAAGTCTTCTTCCATGACCATTTATGCCCCCACACACCCTCCTCCACCTCCCACCACACTCTCCTTGCCCCGGCAATCAGCACACTGTTGTCCTTGTCCATGAGTTATTCCTTTCTGCTCAACCCCTACAACCTTGAAAACTAGCCCCAGAACCGCATCCCCAACAGCTGTCAGCCTGCTCTCTATGGATCTGTCTGTTTGGTTCATTAGTTCATTTTGTTCACTAGCTTCCACATATGAGTGAAATCATGATACTTGACTTTCTCTGATTGGCTTATTTCACTTGGCACAATGCTCTCGAGGTCTACCCATGCTGTTCCCAAGGGTAAGATTTCCTTCCTTTTTACCACCCAGTAGTATTCCATTGTGTAAATGCCCATCTCATCTACTTACTTATCTACTGATGGACACGAGGGCAATAATGCTGCCATGAACACAGGAGTGTATATACTCTTTTGAATTAGTATTTCAGGTTTTTTCACATAAGCTCCCAGAAGGGGAATCACTCAGTTGTAAGGTGGATCCATTTCTAATTTTTTGAGGCAACTCCATACTGCTTTTCACAGAGGCTGCACCAATCTACATTTCCACCAACAGTGCACAAGGATTCCCCTTTCTCCATATCCTTACCAGCACTTTTTGTAGCTTCATTGATAAAACCCATTCTGATAAGGTGTGAAGTGATATCTCAGTGTAGTTTTAATTTGCATTTCTCTGATAATTAATGACATTGAGCATCTTTTCATGGCGATGGGCCATCTGTATGCCCTCTTTGGAGGGCATGGTGACGGGCCATCTGTATGCCCTGATAGTTTAGGGCATTCAGATCCTTTGCCCACTTTTTAATTAGATTGCTTCTTCACTGCTGAGGTTTCTTTTTTAAGATTTCATTTATTTATTTTTAGATAGGGGAAGGAAGGGAGAGAGAGAGGGAGAGAAACATTGATGTGTGGTTGCTTCTCACTCACCCTCTACGGGGGGCCTGGCCAGCAACCGGGCCTGGGCCCTAGACTGGCCCAAACTGACAACCCATTGGTTCAGAGACTAGCATTCAATCCACTGAGCCACACCAGCAAGGGCTGCCACTGAGCTTTATAAATTCTTTATAAATTTTGGATAATAATCCCTCATCAGATGTTATCAGCGAATATGTTCTCCCATTCAACAGGTTGTCTTTCATTTTGTTGATGATTTCCTTTGCCGTACAAAAACTTTTAGTTGGATACAGTCCCATATCAAACTAAACTAAAAGAACTACAGTTCATTTTTTCTTTTGTTTGCTTTGCTCAAAGTGATATATGAGAAAAAATACTGCTACAAGAAATGCCCGAGATTTTATTGCCTGTTTTCGTCTAGGATTTTTATGGTTTTCAGGCTAAGATCTAAGCCTTTATCACCATTATGAGTCTGTTCTTGTGTATGGTGCCAAGGGTGTCCAACCGTTTGGCATTCCTGGGCCACACTGGAAGAAGAAGATTTGTCCTGGGCCACACATTAAATACACAAACACTAATGAAAACTGATGAGGAAAAAAAAGGTTTTAAATAAATTTACAATTTTGTACTGAGCCACATTCATAGTCATCCTGGGCCACATGAAGCCCATGGGCCACAGGTTGGACACCGTGGTAGACAGCGGTCTGGTTTCACTTTTTTACATGTATCTGTCCAATTGTTCTAACATCATTTATTGACTAGACCATCTTTACCCCATTGTATGTTTTTTGCCTCCTTTGTCAAATATTGACTATAAAGGTGTGGGTTTACTTCTGGGCTCTCTAGTCTGTTCTCTAGTCTAATGTGTATGTCTGTTTTTATGCCAGTACCATGATGTTTTGATTACTATGGCCTCGTAGTATACTTTGCTATCAGGCAGCATGATTCCTCTACCTTTGTTCTTCTTTCTTCAGATTGCTGTAAATATTCAAGGTCTTTTGTGGTTCCACATAAATTTTTAGAATATTTGCCCTAGTTCTGGGAAATATGCCATTGTTTTCTTGATCGGAATTGTGTTGGAACTATAGGTTTCTTTGGGTAGTATGGACATTTTAATGATGTTAATTCTTCCTATCCATGAACAGAGTGCATGTTTCCACTTATTTGTATCTTCCATTTCTTTCTTCAGCATGTTATAATTTTCTGAGTACATGTCTTGTTTTCTTAGTTTCCTTTCCTGATAGTTTATCATTGATGTATAAAAATGAACTGATTTCTGGGTATTTATTTTGTATCCGGCTACTTTACTGAATTCATTTATCACTAATTCCTGATTGGTCCAAAGAGGAGGTGAGTACAGCTTCCACCTGCTCTGGCGCCAGAGATCTTGGATCTCTCTAGGAATGTGTCTTAATATGTACATTCCTGGGCTTCACTTCAGAGCCACTGAATCATAATATTTTAGGAATAGAACTCAAGAATATGCTTTTTAAACTAACATGCCAGATGCTCCCCCGAATAATCAAATTTGAAAACCACTGTTAAAGGGGATAGATGGTTTTAAACTTGTAAATTCAGTCTCATAAATCTGTAAACTATTCAACTGGTGACATACTATTTATCATATAGTTCAGCTGATGAGGTTCTTCATACAACCAGAGAATTGGTTTTGAAAATTAACTCATTTTAGAAACACATGTGAAAAACAAAAGTCTAACCAATCACTATCAAAGATCATTTTGATGATACTCAAAATACTCTGCCATTCAATTAAAACTAAAGCATTTGGAAACATACTTGCTTTCTAGTTGGTTTGTAGTGTTGCTGACAGCATCTCTCAGTATGCCATTTTCCTGCTTCAAATGAGCTATCTCTGCTTCCATCTGCTCACGGACTTGCTGGAACTAAAATTATTTTACAAACATAAGATTTAGAAAACAATGACTACCAAAGCTAACTTTTAAAAGACACTTCATTATGATAAGAATATAAAAAGCATCAAGAGAATGAAGTTTGCATCATTCTTAAATATAAACAAATTTAAAGGATGAATTGCATTTTGATAGTGATGGATACAAATCAAATACCAGCAAGGAGATGCTAGCTGCTATCATATTTGAAATGCAAAATAAATAAACAGAGATGCTATTTCAGAGATAATAATTTACTCATATACTACCCAATATACTCATATAGAATTAAGCCTGTGGTGATCCTATGTCAATTTTATGTAAGCAATATTGTTATAAGATTTCAGCAATCAAGTTTTAAAGTTGAAATTATGTTCAATACATTTATATAAAATTACAAATTGAGCTATAACCAAATAGATGGCAAATTCATTACATAAAAATCTATTTGCTGAAATATTCTGGCATCTAATTTTTTATTTCAGAACTAGAGAATCAAAAGATAAAGAATATTAAATCTTTTAACTCTATAAGGATATGTCTTACTTTAATATGTGAACAATCTTAATAATTTTTAACAAACCTACTCAATTAAGAGAAATTAAAGTATATGTTTCTATTTTTCAGAGAACATAGCACATAGAATCCACTGTATTTTTTGGACTATAAGACACATCCCCCCATTTGAGAGGAATAATGGTTGTTAATGCTGCTGTTGAGTTCTGTTTACATTAATTAACATTGGTGAAATATTATGTTATTTATGTTATTACAATTTTTGCCACATTTTTTGCTTCAAAAATTTGTTCCCTATTTTCCTCCTCTAAAACCTAAGCGCATCTGAAGGTCCAAAAATATGGTACATATTACAGCCTCTATAAGCAGTCAAGTAAAAAGAAGTGATGAATCACTTCAATACCTTTCACACTCAATTAAAGACATTGCTACAAGTAACTGGCTAATTTTCAAATGAATAGAAGTAGGAATTAAGAAGAAAATATCACTTGAGGTTGGAAAAATCAGTCCTCTGATTACTTGGTTTATAGGAAAAAGACATTTCAAATAACTGAGGGTTGGGAAAACAGAGGATTGGGCCAAAAGAAAGCATAAAAGCAGCAGTGGATGGGTAAAAACCTGACAATAGTCATTCACTTCTTTTTTACTATTAGTGTAATTCCATGGAAAACATTTGGATGTTGACAGCAGTGAAGAATTTAAAATTTTTCAGCAGATTAGCAATGTGATCAAAATAGTATTTTATAAACATAAATCTAGTACAAATCACATGTTAGAATGGAGAGACCTAGTAAGAAGATGCCTGAAATAATAAACTGATGTCTAAGAATTAAATGTAAGAATAGCTATATATAAAGTCTCTTTAAGATTTCAGAATAAATTATAGACTGGATAAGGGAGAGAAAAGTCAAAGGATTGAAGTATAATAATAGTGCCTCAAAACATTAGAAAATAAAAACAACCTGAACAAAAGCCAAGAGAATGATTTTAGACATTTGTTAAATCACAGTGATGACAAGAGCTTCCAAATGGAAGTAATTTCAAAAAATTTCCTGGTCCAGAGACTTCAATTGGGGGGAGTATTACAAGACTCTTTAACAAGAGGACCCAAACTATATTCTCCAAAAACCTACCTGTCAGTAATAAAGAGAACATTTAATCTCAAAAAAAAAAGAAAGAAAACAAACAAAAATCACTGGGCTAGACCCACTGATTATAAAACTGTAATTATGAAAACGGATGATACAGAGAAAAGACAGTAAGAACTGAACCTTTTGAAATGCTAGAAAACAGATGAAAGAACAAAAGACAGAACCAAAACCTTGTGAGTTATCCTTCATTATCACTTCTCTCTTCCTCTCTTTTCCACTCTATCACCAGCCCCATCTACCACCTCTTTTTAAATCACTCAAAATCATTATCTTATTGTCAACATTTGATTTCAGGCCTTTATTCTCTTGGATTCCTGCAAAAGCCTTCCAAATGGTCTATCCTTTGTTCCATTCTCCACAATGCTACCAGAGTAATAATTTAAAATATTAATATAACCACACTGCTGCATTGCTTAGATTTTACTGGCTCCCCAGTGTTCAGTTAAGCAAGGCCCTTTACAATAGTTCCTCTATTTACTTCTCTAGATCTCTTCTACATTCCAGTCCTGATTCTCAAATATTAAAGTCTTACTGTATTTCTTACAAACTGTAATCTCTAAACAACCTATATTAGAAACACTTGTGTGCACTCATTAAAAAGCTCAATCCTGGGCCCCAAAATAGACCCAATGAACCATCATTTTTAGGGACAGGGCTAAGGAATCACACCAAGCAAAAGCCTCTTATACCCAGTGCCCACTCTTTCAATCTCTTACCTGACAATACCAATTGTTTCAAAAGATTCAACATAGTCTGCATATCATTTCTAACAAGTCTTCCCTATCAATCCTTCTCTTCCTCATCACCCACCTGCACTGTTCCAAAGCACCCAATGCTTACACCTCTATTATAAAGATTTACTTGTCAGCACCCGGCCTCCCCACCCAGAAAAGTTGTATACTTAAGAAGGCAGTCAGTTAACTAGCTATTGTACCATGGCCCAGCATAGGGCCTTGCACATATTAGGCACTGAAAAGTTCACTAATTAAATGAATGCAAACACCTCATGTTGTTTTCAAAGAATGAAAATATACCTTCATCTGCATCTGTTGAGCCTCTTGATAATTGACATGCATTTTGTTCTGAAATACATTATGTTCCTTTTCTAATGTTCCAATTCGATCTTTCATCCTTGCTATAACCACACTGTTTCTTTCTTTCTCTGTCATCATTTCCTAGAAGGGTAAACCAGAAAAAAAAATTATGAAAAACTTGTTCTTAAGTACATAAGACTATAATAATAAGAAAACCTTTTTAACATCAGCAAAAATAATGTCAGTAAAATAATTATGAATTCTGAAATATGTACTTACTTAAAAACCAAGGTCAAATGTTTAAAAAAAAACACTGTCTTCTGCATCTTAACCTCTCTTCACCAACTCTCCTCACAAACACTGCTGATGTTTGTGTTTGCAAATGCACTTTCTGGTCTAAGACTTGGAGTTAAACCTAGAATAAATCCTACCTCTACCTTGGTAAGAAACAACATTTGAAACGCAAAAGTTAGTTCTCTATAATTTGTAGGTATTAGCTCTCTTTTAGGGCATAAAAACTAAGGCCTGAAAAAAATGGTGTAGAAGAGGAAAAAAAGAAGTCTCTTTCCTAGAGAAAGAGATTAAGGATATGTTTACAACAGAATGGAAGTTTGGAATAAAGAAAAAGTAAAAATTGGAAAGCAAAAGTTTATTATCTTCCCAAGTCAAATCTTAAAAGGGTGATTTCACTTCGTATTGCAAGTATTATCAACTTCCAGAATATAATTTTCAAAGTAAAAAAAAAAGCCAAGCAACTTTAAAATTATATGCAGGTATGAGATCAGCCCATGACCCTGATAAGAAACTGACAAAATTTAAGAGAAAATTGTATGTAATTTATGGTTTCCCATAAGAATCATTCATTTAGATTCAAAAATCGTTATATTTATGCATGTAATACACTTAGGAAAAAGTATACACGTAAGTGAACAGCTCAATAAATAACCACAAAGTATTAATAGTCAACTTAAAAATTTTTTAAATACAGTCAGAACACTATAGCAACATAAAACTAAAGTTTCTGCGCTGGCTGGTGGTAGCTCAGTGGATTGAGTGCGGGCCTGCGAACCACATGATTGTGGTTCAATTCCCAGTCAGGGCACATGCCTGGGTTGCAGGCCAGTTCCCAGTAGGGGACTCATGAGAGGCAACCATACATTGATATTTCTCTCCTCTCTTTCCCTTCCTCTCTAAAGATAAATAAATAAAATTTTTTTAAAAAGTTTCTAATCTTAAGAAAATATGCTTATTTTACTAACAACTTTGATTAATCTTAATCTGACCAAGTTTTTCCAATGACATATTTATTTACTTCAAATCCACATAAAGGATTTTATATGCAAATGAGGTCAGTCTCATAATGTCAGGAAGTACTTATGTGAATGATGCAGCTATAAACCTCATTTATAGTATTTAATTCCTAAAAGAGAGGCAAGTCCTTTAGGAGGAATGAGACCACATTTTTTATAGAATGTCAATTATGTTCATAGTCTACATGATTTTTTTGAGACCTAACTAACAAAGAACATTATATTAGTGTACAACATAATGATTCAATATTTATATATACATCAAAAAATAAACCTACATAGTTGTAAATTTTTTTCTTATAATGAGAACTTTTACTATCTACTCTCCTAGCAATTCTCAAACACACAATACAGTATTATTTACTATAGTCACCATGCTGTACCTTACATCCCAGAACTTAATTTATTTTATAACTGAAAGTTTGTATTGTTTGAAAAAGACTTTCACGTGATTTTTTAAAGGTCTGTCTTTACCTCTGCGTACAATTTCCAGGGCTTGGATAACTCCAATGATTAAAAATTAGAAATATTTATCATAAAAACCTTCGCTAATAAGTTACTTATGTAAAACTTTTGATTTACCCTATAAATTGGATTTAAACAAGATCACACTGAGTTTTGGGCTTCTATCGAGAATAATTCTAAGTCAGATCCAACTGAACAACGTTCCAAATGTCCAAATGCTTCTGTTATTCTGAAACTAGGATATGTATAAGTACTGTTATTTTAAAATGGTAATTCAACTGTAGGCTATAAATGATACAAGAGTAATAAGACCCCACCACCACCACCAAAACTCTAAGAGAAAACGACTTTTACAGGGTATTACTTTTTTATACAAATACGAACAATTTCTAAAATCCTTCATTGCTCCTGATGCAGAAAGCCTACCCTTCAAATGAAAGAATGCCTTCACCTGGGTTAAATGCTTACACCGATCCTTCATAGCAGCAGCATCTTCCTTCATAGCTGTGAGTAGCTTGTCTTTTTCTTGAAGCTGATGTACAAGTGCAGTCAACTCTCCTTTACATGACTACAATTAAGAAATCAATACAGAATTAGTAACTAACAAAGGCTACTGAAACTTATGAATTATCTAGTATTAAGTGTTTTTAGACCAATGCAGAGCTTACTATGACATATAAAGCAGAATGACTGCCAACTACTTATCAGTAAAATGTCATTCAGAAAAGTCACTGTATCATTATATAATCCGATGCCCATAACTGGGTACATATAATCAAAGAAACAGACTTTTACAGAGAATTATAGGTCTTCCAGTTTAAACCCTGAGCAAGATAGCAATCTCCCCCTTTACCTCCTAAAAGATCAAATGAACAAGATGAAACCAAAATGCAAAATGAACCAAAATGAAATAAACAGCCATCTGAAGGCCAAAGCATGATATCAGGAGAGACTGCCAAAAGTAGTAGAGATCACACACAGGTGCCTGACAACCCTGTCAGAACATAACCAAAACTACAGAGGTGCCCTAGGTGCATAGTTCTCTGAAGTTAACAGACATATTCTGAGAAGAAAAACCAACAATCCTCCATTTGATATCAGGAACAAATGCAAAGACAGAAGGTAGGAATTTTCTTAGAAGGTCTCAAGAAGAAAAACAAATAAAAATGAAGAAATCATCCAGACAAACTTCACTTGGAGAGAGCAGCTGGTCAGTGATGCAGAGTCCAGGGAGATTGTCTGGTGAAACTCTCTGTAGTGAAGCTTTTATCAAGGAAGAAGGAAAGGCTAAAAGAACTCAACTACACACACAGCCCTACAAGAACACCAGTTAGCCTTGTTTGCCACTCCCAGGTGGGCTAATAGTTAGGAGTCAAAGCTCTCACCAGTTAGCCTTGGTCCTTCGTTATCAATCTCCAAGAACAGAGATGATTCAAGAGGTAGACCCCTCAGTGGAAGAAGAGCACTGATCAAAAAGAAATAAAACAGGGTCTATGCAAGATACAGGAAAATAAGAAAAAACAAACAGCAAGTAAAGAAAAATCACTAGAAAAAGACTGGCAAAGGGTAGACAAAAGCTTTAATTTTAAAAAATCACCATGATTTTTAGAACTCAGAGCAGTCATTCCTGGAAAAACAATAGCAAAGAAAAGAGCTCACAGAAAGAGCCCAGAGAGAAGGTAAAACCACAGAATGAGATAAAATATGAGCTAGCAAAACCCAAAGTAGAAGTAAAAGTTAACACCATACCAGAAATATCCAAATAGAAACAACAAACAGAAAAGGCCAGATGCTAAGAAACATAGAGTACAGGGTGAAGAAAATAAAAAGAAGCAGAAATAAAACAAAACCTTTATTTTTAGTACTAAAATATGAACAATAAAGAACAAGCAAAGAAGATCCAACATATACTTAATTGATACCATTATTCCAATTACTTTAGGGAACACTGAATCTCATTATTGAAAAGACATGCTTTATCCCAAGTAATATTAATAGAGGAGTCGATGTAAAGACATAGCATAGTAAAATTGCTGCTAAACTTTAAAGAAGCTGAATCCCTCCATGTACAGTAGGGTGGACAGTAGAAAAGTCCAATAAATAATAAACACTTGGTTGATACCCCAAAGGATGTTTTTATTGTGAGTGTACTTTAACAGAAATACATGAAAAGAGTGCAAAATTCAGGCTGGTCTCAGACTTCTATCCAGCAATATGAATATGGAATACATGAATATATATTCATATGTACTATATGAATATATAGTAAAGTATGAAAATTTCTCAAAGAAAGTGACATCCAGAACCATTATCCCCCACCAAATTATCATTCAAGCATAAAGACAACAAAGAAGCATTTTAACTTGCCAGAATTTGGGAAATATAGTTTCCATGAGCCCTTCTTGAAGAAATTCCAGGAAAAACAACTTCAGCCAACCGAGAGATGAAGACAGAAGCTATGGTAAAAGAACTGGTATCAAGCTCTGAACCCACCTTAAACTGCAGAATCAAGACTAAAACAAACATGAAAATGAGAGTCACAAAACAAATATTAAATATTAAAAGAATCTGACAAATAAATGCCATAATTAACAAAAGGTGAGAAGGAAGAAAGAGAGAAGACAAGAAAAAATCTAAGTAAGCACATTTCTTCCTATTATATAGCATGGGGCCAAAACAGTCAATAATTTAAAGTTGAAAAATCACATAATTGAGGCAAGTATATTTGAAGTCCAACACTAAGAAATTAATAATCAACTAAAATAATCAAATAAATCTTAACATTTTTCTTAATCACATTAAGAGTTAACATGTTTGAGCAATTACTGTATGTTAGGAACTCTAAGTACCTACTATGTGTTGTCTCATTTAATTCTCACAACCTGATTATCATTCCCATTCCAGAGATGGGAAAACCGAGGAACTGAGGTTAAGGAACCTAAAGCCACAAAGCTCAATGCGGCACAGTCCAGATTTGAATGCAAGAAATGACTCCAGAACCCAAGATCTTAACCTACACTCTAAATATAAAAGCACACATCTTGTAGCTTAAACACACAGCATGTGCATGGACACAAACAACATTAACATCTAACTATTATGCAAACCCTGTAGCTTTCACTTTATTTCCCCTTTCCAATCTAAGCTTATTACTGTCACCTTTCCTAATCATGTCACTTATTTACAGTCTAGTACTCCAATGAAACTGTTTTTAGTAAGAATATCAAATCTAGTTTTTCAGTCCTTATGCTCCTTGATCTCTCTAAAGCATGTCACTGTTAACTTTCCAGCTGAGCCCTGGACTCCCAACCCCTCTAAGCATCTGTCATTCCAGGGTCCCCTGCTTTTTCTCCTCCTGCTTTGTGATGGCTTTCCCTGCCCTTTAACTGTTAATGTTTCTCAGGGTTCATTCTTTAACTTTCTTACCACTCTCCACATCCTCTCTGATCTAATATATATTCACCCTATGTATTGGTGATCGTAGATTACTTGCCTAAATCACTCCCATTGCAATCTTTTTCAACTCTATAAAAACATACATAGCCTTGACTGTGAAATGATTATATCCACTTATAATGGAACCTAGAACAACTTCTAAAA
This sequence comes from Sturnira hondurensis, assembly GCF_014824575.4. Lineage (NCBI taxonomy): Eukaryota > Metazoa > Chordata > Mammalia > Chiroptera > Phyllostomidae > Sturnira > Sturnira hondurensis. The sequence continues at coordinate 26,034,825 of NW_028080827.1, read as the reverse complement.
ATTTTTCACAGTCCTCTCTCTTCTTCTACGAAGTATTCAAAAATACCATTATACCACATCTATTCAGTTATTCAAGAGAGCAAAAATAAGGATTCATTCTAGAATCTTCTGTGGCTACCATACGTCATTAGTTGGAAAGTCCTCCGTCCCCTCTGGCTCCATCCTGTGCCTGTGCCGCTGCTCCCACATTCATCTCCCCCTTTCTCTCAAGCGGTCCTTACTAGACGTGCGATTCATTCTCACCTGGGACCTTAAAATCTAAAAGGTCTGACCAGGACTCAGTTTCTCTCACAGAAAAAGGGATAGATTAAACTTACCTAGTCTTTCCCAAATACAGGGGACCTATAGGACACTGTATCCCTTCTGACAAGAACAGAAACACTCCATGAAAAACCCAAAACAGGAAGATTTTAGTCTAAAGTTCAACAATCCAAGGAAAGAGAAAAATTGTAAAGTTTCAAAATACTCTATTTCAAAATGCTATCTTTAGCAGTACCCAATTCCTTCTTGGCCTACCTACAATACATATTAAGAGGAGTTGGATTTCCCAACCAGTCGCTACAGTTCAAAGCTGTCTCAGACAATAAAATGACTACTTTTTTTTAATATACTAAATTAAAATAAAATAAAATGACAAATGCAAGAACATTCTTGCGACAGAAAAATCTGACTTCGTATCCAATTACCCTCAAACACCTTGTTTTCTCTGGGCCATTGCTGGCACCACATAGACACCGTCCAATAAGCAAATACACTGTAAAATGCATAGATTTATAAAACACATGGTCAACAGATACTTGAAAGCATGGACAGGTCTGAAATGCTATGATAAATGTTATGACAAAATAGTCCAGAGAGTTATGAGAAACAACAGCAGGGAGAACAATTTAGGCTGAGGAGTAAAATTAGCTTTATATGAGGAAAGGATTTTTAAGTACAGACTTTAAAGAAGAATTAGCCAAGGGAGGGAACTGAGCAGTTGGAGGGGTTAGGAGAGTGGGGGAGTGGGGGGTTGGGACAGTCCAAACAGAAGAAAAGGGTTGGTATGCTCTAGAGGAGCCAGTAAAGACCCAGAATGGGTGAAATGTAATTGAGGGGGTGGAGAAGGTTATAGAGAAGGACAGGCATAGACTTGCTAAGGGATTTGATTATACTCTAAATGCAAGGAGAAAGGCGCCAAAGGGTTTTAATAATTATTTAACCTGAGGTGACATCTTAAAGGTCACCTTGCAGTTGTATAGAAAAATAAACTAGAGGGTGAAGATGGAAAGCAGAAATATCACCTAGGAAGCTACTGAAGGTAACCAGGTAAGAGGTGATGGCTTGAACTAAAGGGGTCTTTAAGGAAATATGGAAGCCACTCAATGTTTTAAAGCAGGTGACTGGTTGGAGGATGGGGGGGGAGGGTGTTTAAACAATTAAGGCCACCATCTAAGAATCAATACCAGGTATTATATCATCTTATATTACACAAGTAACACTTGAAAACTTGTTACCTTTCCCATTATGACACAGTACACATGATATAGTGAGCATGACTCATGAGAAACTAAGTATCAGCTTGAAAACTATTTTTTCTTTTACAAATTTTGTCATAGCAATGATTCTACTATCAAAATCACTCTTTTTATAAGGGTAATACTACACACACACGCACACAAAAACAGATTTCCAGGTTCTTGGAATGGTACTACCTTCAGTCACAAAAACACTCCAAACATGCTATCCAGACATCACCTGACCTTGCTTTCAATACTTCCAATCAGAGGACAGCAAGGTATAACTTAGCTAACAGCCAAAGTGAAATAAGTCATCTTACTTATAAGCAATTTACTTTTATCAAAACATCAAATGACTCAGACACCTAACTACACTAAGTGTAACGATTAGTATGGGTATATGAAGTAACTTCCGAGAGCATTCTAAAACTTTTAAATGTGACCATATGCTTTGGGGTATGAAGGATGGAAGTAGATGATAATTTATTGCTCTAGCAGAAATCTTGCTGAGGGAACTTCTAATCGTCGCTCCCACACACGCTCATCTCCAAAACGATGCGCACCTTCTTTAAAGCCTCCTGTATCACACCTGACTTCTCCTTTAGCAGGTCTACAACACACACGGCCTCATCTTCAGAAAGTATCATCGTCTTCAAGGACAGGAGAAAATCTTTAAACTTCATTTCTGCATTTTCTTAAAAAAAAAAAAAAGAGTTGACACTTAAAAAACAAAACAACTTCAGCAGAGGTAAGCATCAAGAATTCCTAATCCAGAAAATCAATAACCAATACAAAACAGAGTTACACTGCAGGTTAACAAAAATAAATACTCCAGTCGAGAGAGAAAGAAGTGTTTAATATCTTTAATGTAATATGGAATAATGACATTAACTGAGAACTTGCTCAAACTCTAAAATACTAGTGTCAATATGCCATCACTTTAAAAATTAAAAATTGTTCAAATGTCTAATATGTACTAGTATCTGTACTATATATTCACAAATATTCTTACTTAACCTTGATACTCATGACATATAATCCAACTTTACAGATGAGAAAATAAGCCTGAAAAATAACTATTAAAAGGAAATCTGATTTTTCAAAGATCATCAAATACATACAAGCAATCCCGACATTTAAAAAAATAAATCTAAGTATCAAACACCTGATTCACCCACCTCAACTTCTGGAATGCTCTCATATTAGGCATCAACTCACTCTTCCCAAAAGCAACTACCACTCATTAGATGGAAAACTCCCAAGGCTTTTAATAATTCAGCTACAATGTAAGTTTAAAAAGGTGCTGTGTACATGGGTGGGGACAAAGGGTATGTGAGAACTCTGTACTGCTGTGAACCTAAAACTGCTATACAAAATTGGTCTATTAAAAAATAATAATAAAAGGTGGTTATGAATCAGCCCAGAAATCCTGCAAAAGACAATTGTAGAAGGGAAAAGATTACCAGAGAGCAAAATAGCTGTGAGCCCTTAGGCAATTCAAAGCCAGTGTCCATCTCTACAAAACTGAAAAGGCTGGATTAGAAAACTACCAATAAGTCCTTTAACTACAGGAGTCCCCAACCTCCATCCTTTACTACAGGGGTCCCCAACTGCCAGGCCACAGACCAGTATCACACAGCAGGAGGCAAGCCAGCAAAGCTTCATCTGTATTTACAGCTGCTCCCCATGGCTCACATACAGCCTGAGCTCCACCTGCTGTCCGACACCTCCGGTCAGATCAGCAACAGCATTTGATTCTCACAGGAGCAGGAACCTTACTGTGAACTGTGCATGAGAGGGATTCTAAGTTGCACGCTCCTCGCTCCTCATTAAGTATCCAATGCCTGATGATCTGAAGTGGAGCTGAGACAATGATGCTAGTGCTGGGGAGCGGCTGTAAATACAGATTACCATTAGCAGAGAGGACTGACTACACAGAGACCATAATAAATCAACTGCCTACAGACTCATATCAAAGCCCTACCAGTGAGTGGCACATGACAACTAAGCTGCATCTGGTGGCAGGCTTTACAGTGACAAGTGAGTTGATGTACTTCAAATGTACAGCTGCATCTGGTAGCAGCAGGCTTTAAATCAGAACCTGACACTTATTTTAGTCTGTGCGTGGTCTGTCCATTATTTTATTTACCACTTCCATCCACAACTCTTTCCCGCACTGCGCACTTGTCTCAATGACAGTTTGGTAAACCCACACGCTAACCCTAGCTAAAATGAGTAAAAGAAAAAGTCACTGGAGAGCTTTTCTGACAAGGAGGAAAAGACCCAATGACAAGACATCAGAAGAGTCTAAGACTGTCAACAAAAAGAAAGTTAAATTTAAAAGAAAATACCAAGAGTACTACTTAAATGACGGGTTCATTACAACAGGTGGTTCACATTCTTCAAGCCCACTTTGTATAATATATGGTGACCAGCTATTCAACAAAGCCACGAAACCTTTAAACTGCATTGTCACATGGATACCAAGCCCCTGCATTAAAAGACAACCCTTTGGAGTTTTTCAAAAGAAAAAACCGTGAACATGAATAACAAGCAATTATTGAAGGCCACCACTTCCTCAAATGTGTCTGCACTGAGTGCATCATTCTTAGTAACCGCATTAACAAAGCCAAGAAACACTTTACTACTGATGAAGAGTTGATCCTGCCTGCTGCTAAGGACATCTGTCATGAACTTATAGGAGAGGCTGCAGTTCAAAAGGTGGCATGTGTTCCTCTTTTGGCTGGCACCGTAACTAGGCAAACTGATGAAACAGCATAGGATACTGAGGCACGATCGTTAGAGAGAATTAATAAGTCACCTTGGTACACAATCCAAGTTGACGAGTCTCTCAATGCTGACACCAAGGCAACAATGCCTGTTTTTGTGTGATATATTTTTCAGCAGGATGCACACAAGCGTATGTTATGTGCACTTTAGTTGCCAACCTACCACCACAGCTGCACAACTCTTCAAGTCTTTGAATGATCACATATCAAGAAAACTCAACTGGTCATTTTATGTTGGTACATGCACGGATGGAGCAGCTGCCACGACTGGAAGGCTTTCTATTTCACAACTCGGGTCAAAGAGGTCGCTTCTGAATGTGAATCTATGCACTGTTTCATCTATACAGAAATGCTGGCTACCTCAAAAATGTCACCTGAACGTAACAATTTTTTGCAGGATGTGATTTAAATTATCAACCACATTCAAGTACCTGCCCTTAACTCACAGCTATTCGCACAGCTCTGTGAGAAGATGGACACAGAGCGCACACGTCTTCTCTTACACACAGAAGTGAGATGGCTTTCCAAAGGGAGATCACTGGCCGGAGTTTCTGAGTTACGAGAGCCACTCCAGAGATTTCTTTTAGGAAAAGTCACCACTGGCAGCACATTTCAGTGACAAAGAATGGGTCAAAAACTTGATTACTTGTGTGACACATTCAACTTGACCAATGAACTCAATCTGTCACTTCAAGGGAAAACGACAACTGTGTTCAAGTCAGCAGATAAAGTGATTGCATTCAAAGCCACACTGGAATTATACGGAAAATGAGTAAACACTGGGATTTTTGACATGTTTCAAACATTAGCAGAGATTTTGAAAGAGACTGAGCCAGTTCCTTCTTTCTCTAGGTGGGTGCGTGCTCACCGATCTCAGCTCTCAAAGGAGTTTGAGCATTACTTCCCAACCACAAAAGACCCCCTGGACCAGGAAGGAATGGATCTGTAACCCACCTGTGAATTAGGAGAATTGACTTTGTCCATGATAGAAGAGGATCAACTGTTTGAGATCCCAAAGGATGGTGACCTTGAAAGTATGTTTGAGACAACTTCAAGTCTCCATACACTCAGATTTAAGTCAAGGCAGAATATCCTGAGACTGACACAAAAGCAGTGAAAAGCCTGCTTCCATTTCCAACATCCTATCTTTGTGAAGGTGGGTTTTCTGCAGTGACAGCCACCAAAACAAGAGTACAAAGTAGAGTGGATATAAACAACACACTTCATTTGTCACTGTCTCCCATCATCCCTAGGTGGGACCTTCAGGTTGCAGGAAAACAAGCTCAGGGCTCCCACTAATTCTGCATTATGGTGAGTTGTATGATTATTTCACTATATATTACAATGTAGTAATACAGAAATAAAGTGCACAATAAATGTAATGCACTGGAACCATCCTGAAACCATCCCCCGCCCCCATCCCGCCCCGAGTCCATGAAAAAATTTCCTTCCTTGAAACCAGTCCCTAGTGCCAAGAAGGCTGGGGACCACTGATTTATGACAGTGTTATTGGGTTGTCCAAAAAGTCTGTTTAGTTTTTTCCATAAAATAAAAGACGTACTATTCATTTTCACCAATAACTTCATTGATTTAGATATTTAGAGTATGCCGATTATCTCCCACATGGTATAACACTGATCTCAGTTAATGTCTTGATTTGACCACTACCAAGTTCAACTGGTCTACACTACCATGGAGCATCATCACCCAGCGAGAAATCTCTAGCACGAAACTTCACAAACCACTTCTGACACGTTCTATCAGTCACGGCACCTTCTCCAAATATAGCACAAATCTTTTTTGCATTTCAGTTGCGTTTTTACCCTTCTTTAAATAATAAAGCATAGTATGTAGAAAATGTTACATATTTTCTTCCATCTTCAATATTAAAATGGCTACACAAAAATCCACCAATTTTTATAAGTTTTCATGCATGCTGATATGACAGCTGTCACAATACAATCTAACAAAATTGTTTCAAATGAAGTTAAAGAGAACTAAGCACTACTAGAATCATCTTACAGAGAAGCTAAACTTTTTTGTCCAACTCAATATATTAGTCTTTTGCAATTCACTGTTTCTATGAGAAAACATGCTCAACTCCAACAGAACTCAAAAATGTGTTTTTTTAATATAACAGATTATCACAGCCTATATATTACCTTTGTCAGTTTCCATCTTCAGCTTTTTAGCCACCACTTTCTGGATTCCTTCTACTTGGTCAGGTTTAATCAGATCAATAGCCTCTCTCTTATTCACCCCAGGACTTGAGTCTACATTATCCATCAAAGGAATATAAGTAGTTGCATGAATAAGAGGTTCATCTACCAAGACTGCAATTTAAATTCAAAAGAATTATAATTACTCAGTGCTTTTATAACAGTAATTAAATAACATGCAAGCATATTAAAGTTTACTAATAAATTCAGTTATTTTCAAACCTCTAGTACTACCTAAACTTGGCTTTAAAATCCTTTTTATCAAAAAAAAAAAATCCTTTTTATCATTTAACAAATCAAAACACAGTCCTAGTTCAGTATTATTTCATAGTATAGTAAATATTTAAATCACTTAAAATTTGTAGCCTATCTCCTTTCAGATAGTACCCGAAAATTTCTTATAAATCCATTACATTGTAGTTAGTTTTGCTTTTTCTCCTATTTTAACTAACAACCCATTTGCATTTAATTAGTACTCAAGAAAAACATAATTTTTCTTATGTCAGTTCTTTACTGAATTCTTACTGCAAGTGATAATTTTTAATTGAGTTCCTTTCAATTGCTGTATCACTTACAGGTACAGTCTCACTTCTAATAGTTAAGCCTCTAATTTCTGTGGCACATCTTACTATACTAGTTAAAACTTCCAGAACATTAAAAGTGGAGGAAGGAAGCCTCTTTATTTTGTACCTAATTTTAATGGGAATCATTTTATGAGTGTGAACAAAAGTCTGATGTCTGTTGGTTAGAAATACAAACTTCCATATTTATATGGCAATCTCTCTGTATTCCTTTTTGAAAAGACTTCTGGGCATGCATAATTCTTTTATTTGAAACAAAATAAATATTTAATGTTATCAAATATTTGGGGGTAATATTTTTCTGTATGTACTTATTTGCTATAATTTTAATGCAAGTAACAGAATTTCATTTTTTCCCCTCTCCAATTTTACTATTTTGTAGCACTAGTTGATACCACAGCCCAGTATTATTTGATAATCACTGTTTAAATGACAAATTTCACAGCTAAATTTTTCCTGTATAATCCTGAACACATAAAAATTACACCCTCATTTTTAATCAGCTATTTCCCGTGTATACATGCAAATTATATTCAGGAAGTAACTGGGAATGTAAAGCAATGAAAGATAAAGCTAATGTCCTCAAACATAATACTTAAATGATATTAAAAAGTATAAGGGCCCTGGCTGGTGTGGCCCAGTGGACTGAGTACAGGCCTGTAAACTAAAGGGTTGCCAGTTCAATTCCCAGTCAGGGCACATGCCTGGGTTGCAGGCCAGGTCCCCAGCTGGGGGCATGCGAGAGACAACCACACATTAATGTTTCTGTCCCTCTCTTTCTCCATCCCTTCTCCTCTCTCTAGAAATAAATAAAATACATATTTTTTAAGTATAAGTATTTCAGGAATATTTTTCTTCTATAAAGTTTGTATGCTATTTACATTATTTTTAAAGCTTTGTTAAGAATGAGAGAATATTTGTAAGTGTTTTATCGTACTTAAATTTCCATCTTGATTACAAACTCATACCCTGCCCACCTGTCAAAGCACTACAAAGCCACAAAGCTAAAGAGAACCCAGGACTTCCATCAGCATTAAAGCTATTATAGTACATATTAAGCTGGGGATTAAAGAGCACAGGAGGGCTCTAGGGTCCATATCAGCATGTACTTCTCTAGAATTAGTGTTTATAAAATAACATATCAACACATTTCACCATTTTCTGTCTTCTGTTTCTTTGATGAAACTTTCTTCTTTCCTTTTTCTTCTTTGACTAAACTTTCTTGTTTACTCTCTTGGGGGAGGGGTAATGATTCTTGTTTTTTTGAAGGAGCCATGACAGTTTCCACCTTTTTATCCTGATCATCTTTATTAAAAATAAATAAAAAAGCATCATATTAAAAATAAATCAAAACAATGACCACACCAAAAAAGACACAATTGTTAATGAAAATTCCCAGAACACTTTACCACTCAAATTTTAGACTCTGATATATAATTCTTCTACTACTAACTTGTCATTCTAGCTTTCTTACTCTGCTACACCTATTCTTTAACTTGCTCCTTCCTTTATATCCCATATCTCAGCCACTCCTAACCTACTATTTATTGTGACTACCATAGCTTAAAATTCAATTTTACTTTAGAAAATAACCTTGTAACTAGTATCAAATACTGTCCCATATAATCTGTACTCCCAAATTTTGCCAAAGTACCTTTCTAAAACATAAATCTGACCGTGTAAACTAATCTGCTTGAAAATCTTCAACAATGACTAAAATATAATATCCCAGCTCTTTGGCACTGTCTACAAAAACCAGCATGATCTAACCACTGCCTATCTTCTCAGCTTTGTTTTTTAACACTCCCTACTTCCTATTTCATGGTTTAACAATACACTGTACTCTTTCAAGTTTGTGCCTTTACACACAATATTCTGCCAGTGTGGAATGAGACCCCATTATTTGCTTGGTGATGATTCACTCCGGAAGACCCAGCTTAGGCACTCTCCTTCATAAAGCTTTTTGGCCCTGGTCCCCATAAGTAGCAGCTGTTTGGGCTTCTCTGCTTCTTCTATACTTTATACATCTCTTCTATGTCACATTTTATTATTGGTTTACATGTTCATCGCCCCTCTTCTTGGAATACCCTATTCCCACCCCTTCCCGGCCACCCAAATAAACTAGCTAGTATTTACTCAATCTTTTAGACTGATTTCAGTCATTATGTGATCTAAGTGGCCAATACAGAACTTACACTGGTTTAGATACACCTAGATCATTATACAAAACTTTTTATTTTATAATATTTATGTCTGTGTTTAGTTAGCATGCGAATACCTTGAACATACACTATTCATCTCTGTAGTCCTAGAACGTAACATAATGCCTACCATAAAACAGATGTATACTAACTGTTTGCAAAATCAGTCAAGGATGAAAAGAGGTATCTGACTTATCTCTTCATCTTTAATTCCTATCACAGTGATTAGAGCATACTGGCTGAAGTAACAGTAAACATTTCTAACTGTTGGCACTTACAAGTCCTTAGTGGTGTTAGTAAAAGAGTTAATTTTATTTATTTCTTCTAAAGGTCTTTCCAATATTTGTAATATGAATTTTAATTATAAATGCAGTTTTATAATCAATACTAATTATTTCTATCAGCACTAAATGTTAATGAAAGCAAACACACAGTAAAAAAGATAATGACCTTGGCTTCAGGCTCAATATTAAACATTCTGTGCACATACCTAATAAAGTATCAGAATTTCAAAATATAAAATTATTAAAACAAATAAAACCATCCAATAAAGTTAAATAGATTATAATACCGCTTCCATTTTTAGACTTCTTCTGCCCTGGTTTCTTCTTTGAAGCAACTGCTTCAGAGGGGGGGGTGGGCTGTACGGTAACTGGGACAGGTTCTACTTTTTTGCCTGGAATCTTTGATACATCACTTTCTTTGGTGACCTGCTCCTCAAGTACAGGCTTATGTTTCTTTTCCTTTTTTTTCCTTTCTCTAACACTACTTGAAGTTTCAGCCACATTCAATGCAACAGGTACAAGTTGCTCATCTTCTATAGCCAAGGCATCAGATAACTTAAAGTCCCGGGGTACACTTTCAGAATCGGATTCATGGAGGTTCCCATTCTGGATTTCTTTCTTTTTATTCTTTTTCTTTTCTGCTTTCTTTTTATCTGTTTTGGTAGGAATAAGTTTTTGTTCTCTCTTCTGTTTTGCAAGAACTTCATCATATAATGTTTCTTTCATGAAAAGCCAGAAGAAGAGGAAAATTACTGTAATAACTACTGAAGGAATAAGAACAATAAAATATGTTGACTCATAAAACTCCATCATGCTTCTGTTGATGCGATCCTATAAAACCTAAAAGGGGAAAGGAAAAAAAACCTGAGTTAGTCTTGTAAAAATTGAATACACAAAACGTCTGCTATTTCAAGCAGTATTTTAGATCTAACCTAATCTACAAATTTAAGCAGGTTAATAGTTTAAATCACATACTCTATCAAATATACTATGAAGAAAAAATGTGTAGTACCTAGAAAGGGTATCACATATCCTTCTATTTTTCAATCATGTGAGAAAAATAACTTTGACACTTCCCCCTAAAATATCTACTTTTGGCAATTAGTATTTAGCTTCTTTTATCATGAAATGTTGATAACTACTACTATATGTGGAAATAAAGAAGCGTTAACTATTACCAACACACTGGATAGTCACTAAAAGTATCACACTCTTAATGGCAAAAAAAAAAAAAAATCCAGAGGTGGTTCATTTAGAGTTGAGTCCATTTGCAAACTGCCAGCACCTTTATTCCAGTGACTAACAGCCTGATGATGTGGTGGGATATACATCAAGAATATGAAAACATATTAAGCCAAAATCTAAATGCTAGAATGGCCCTGGACGGTGTTGCTCTGTTGGTTGTAATATCATCCCATTAACCAAAAGGTCACAGGTTTGATTCCCAGTGAAGGCACATGCCTAGGCTTGGGGGTTCAGTCCAGGCTGGGGGTATGTGTGAGAGGGAATCGACGGATGTGTCTCACATGGATGTTTCTCTTCCTCTCTTTCTCCCTTCCCCTTTGGCCAAAATCAATAAGCACGCCTTTAGGTAAGGATAAAAAATATGTTACAGTGTTATCATTTGGAATTAAAATAAATAATAAATTAGATGCTTTGCTTTTTTTGATTTTTTCAAAGTACTCCTTACTGAAAACAACTTGTATTGCAAAAACAAAACTGTCTCTCTCCATTCTTCCCAACCATTAAAAGAGGATTTGCCTCATCAACAGAATATGGATCCTACTTTTAAATTAACCCAATAGCTGCCTTGAATTATATCCCTCACAGGAAGGGCAGTTTCAGCTAAAATTAAACCTCAAAGTAAGAATGATTCTGATGTTTAGAGTTTAGATATCAATATTCCTATAAACATGTATAAGCCACATAAAATGGCTTATATTCTCGTAACTCACCTCAAATTCATTGTGGAAAAAGGCAAAGTACATAGTAATGCAGATGAAATTAAATCCCATAATTAACGTTAACTTTTGCAATTTTAATGTACAAATATGTCTGAGAGTTTTACAAGTTTTTAAGCCCTGACTGGTGTGGCTAAAGCAAAAAGTCGCTGATTCCATTCCTGGTCAAGGCACATGTCTGGGTTGCAGGTTCAGTCTCCAGTCAGGGCACATTCAAGAGGCAATAAACTGATGTTCTCTCTTTTGCCTTTCTCCTTCCCTTCCCCCTTTCTAAACAAAATCTTTTTTTAAAAAGTTTTAATTTTTGATCTGAAGACTTAAAAACAGATAATGATTAAAGAAACCAAATTCCACCACCTAAACAGAATAATCATTATTCTAAGTACTTTAGAATTACTTATCTCCTTTAAAGTTGGATAAATTTGAGTTTATCCAAAATAAAACTTCACCAGAACTATTTTAATAGGACTCATGAATCTTCCAAGACGAAATAAAGCTAGTCACCATTGTCTGTGTTAACTGCTATATATTGATAACATAATAAATTTAACCTTATTAAGTTTGTCTTTCAACTTATATGCCATTTAAAAATGCAGACAAACTTTATTCAAGTTACAGTAGGAATGGTCCAAGTCTGAAAATAGCAAGAAATGTAACCTGAGAAAACAGATGTTTATTGGGCACATTACTAACCTTTGTGATTGAAAAGGATGTGTTAACATCTTGCACTTGCATAAGCAGTTTTTTAATTGCTTATCCTGGGCTTCTTAAGATAAGTTTTTAACAAGTTGAAGGAGAATAGCAATCACTAAAAAAATACTAAAACAAACTTTTCCATACAGAACTGCTCTTTTCTGATAATTCATGCACTAAGTTTTTAACTGACTAGACATATTCTACTTACGAGTGCTTTTAGGGAGCAGAAACCATGTTTTATTTCATTTTCTTACTTGTCTGTCTGTTTTAACACTAGAGTTCTGGCCAAGATGGAAGCGTAGGTAGACACACTTACTTCACTTTCCTGCACAACCAAAAGGAGGGTAACAACCAACTTAAAAACAAAAAAACAACCAGAACAGCCAGAAAATTAAACTGGATGAAAGTCCAACAACCAAGAAGTTAAAGAAGAAACATTTATCCAGAACTGGTAGAAGGGGCACAGACGGGAAGCCAGGGTGGATAGGACACATGACAGCTGGCAGACCTGGGTGGGACAGGCAGTGGCTGGCGGACCGACATTCAAATACAGATAAGCCAGGAGGAACAATGGGAGAGCAAGACAAACCACACAAACCAGGGTTCCAGGGCAGGAAAAGAAAGCCTGAAAAACCTCTGGGTGTAAATTTCTGTAGGGGTAAGGCAGCAGGAGAAACTCCCAGTCTCCCAGGAGATCCTTGAGAGGCCCACGGGATCCTAGAAAGTACATAAGCCCGCCACCTGGGAGTCAGCACCTGAAAGGGCACAATCTGCTTGTGGGAAGTGAGGGAAGTGACAGAGAGTGGGGCAAGAGCCAAAAAAGTGGCACTGTTTCCTCTCTGACCCCTGCCCCACAAACAGTGCCACAACACAGTGACATGGTTTGCCCTGCCCTGGCAAATACCTAAGGCTCCACCCCTCACAACATTACAGACACTCAAAGACAAAGAAATATGGCCCAAATGATGAATAGACCAAAACTCAAGAAAAAGAACTAAGCAAGGAGGAGAAAAGACAACTTATCGAATGCAGAGTTCAAAACACTGGTAATCAGGATACTCACAGAAATGTTTAAGTATGGTCACCAAACAAAGGAAGGAAGGCTATACAAAGTGGAATAAAGGGAAATACACAGGGAACCAACAGTGAAGGGATGGAAACCAGGACTCCAGTCAACAATTTGGAACAAAAGGAAGGAATAAACATCCAACTGAAACCTAATGAAGAAACGAGAATTCAAAAAAATGCAGAGAGGCTAAGGAACCTCTGGGACCATTTTAAATGTTACAACATCCAAATGGTAGGGGTCCCAGAAGGAGAAGAGGAAAAGCAAGAAACTAAAAACCATATTTGAAAAAATAACAAAGGAAAACTTCCCCAATCTGGTGAAAGTCCAGGAGATTCAGAGGGACCAAAAGCTGTTGGATCCAAGAAGAAACAAACCAATGCACATCATAATTAAATTACCCAAGATTAAAGATAAGGAGAGCATCTTAAAAGCAGTAAGAGAAAAGGAGACAGTTACCTACAAAGGAGTTCCCATAAGACTATCAGCTGATTTCTCAAAAGAAACCTTACAGGCAAGAAGGGACTGGAAAGAAGTATTCAAAGTGATGAAAGGCAAGGACCTGCATCTAAGATTACTCTACCCAGCAAAGCTATCACTTAGAATGGAAGGGCAGATAAAAGTGCTTTCCAGAAAAGGTCAAGTTAAAGGGGTTTGTCATCACCACACCCTTATTGTATGAAATGTTAAAGGGACTTATCTAAGAAACAGAAGATGAAAACCATGAACAGTAAAATGACAGCAAAATTACAACTGAACCTGAAAAAAAAAACTAAGCAAACAACTAGAACAGGAAAAGAATAATAGAAATAGACATCACATAGAGGGTTATCAGTAGGGAGGGGGAGAACTGAGGAAGAAGGCACAGGGAATAAAAAGTATAAATGGTAGGCACAAAATAGACAGGAGGAGGTTAATAACAGTACCGGAAATGGAGAAGCCAAAGAACTTACATGTACAACCCATGGGCATGAACTAAGGGGCGGGAAGGTGGCAGGGTGGAGGGGAATAAAGGGGAGAAAATAATGGGATAACTATAATAGCATAATCAATAAAATATACTTTAAAAAAATCACCTTCCACAGATTACACAGGCTGGTCAAAGTGGATATATCCTGAGCAAAAATAAATTTTAAGATTCATGAAGCACTAAATAAATTTAAAAGGGTGTTGACTTTTAACAAACACTCTGCCTTGGCTCCAGGGATTTCTTCTTATATGGCTTTAAGGTCCAAACTATGTGCATGATCTTAGAAATACTAAGCCAAAAACTCTGGTCCCAAGCTGGTGGTACCCATAGTGCATGTAGCAAAAGCAAATGCACATCTTTTCTTCTGAAGATGAGAAGGTGAAAGCAGAGAAAAATGTTAAAAGATAACTAAAATAATCTAGGCAAGAGATGATTAAAGCAAGTTGGTTACAAAGCAGGTAGTAAGAAGTACTCAAATTCCGGATATATTATGAAGGTAGAGACAGGATGATTTGTGGGATGTGAGAGAAACAAGCAAACACAAAGACAACTCCAAAGCTTTTAGACTAAGCCAAAAACAATAATATTGTCCTTTACTGAGATGGAGGAAATGTGGAAAGGACATGGTTGGGGTTAAAGACCAGGAATTAGGTTTTAGACAAGTGAAGATGTCCAACAGACAGCTAAACAAAAGAGTGCTTGGGCAGGTGAGACATGCAAGCTAGAGATATAAATTTAGAAGTATTCAGAACATGAATCCTAGTTAAAGCGCTAAGCATGGATACAATCAACAGAATGGGTATAAATACAGCCCAGGTCTCAAGACCGAGGCCCTGGGCAATTCAACAACAGAAGATAAAGACCAACTTATAAAGGAGACTGAGAAGGAGAGGGAGAAAAAAATAAGAAGCATGTTGCCATGGTTGCTAAATGAATAAAGTGTATCAAGAAGGAGAGACTGATCAACTATGTCATATGGTGTTAATAAATAAAGTACAATTAAAACTAGGCATTGACTGTTAGATTTAGCAAAGTAGACATTACTGGTGACCATGACCTAAGTAACTGAGTTGCTGATGATCAAATCCTGATTGAAATGAACTCAGAAGGTATGCACAGTATTTTGGAGGAAGACTGACTTCCTGTAAAGAAACAAGAGAAATTAAATGGAAGCTAGAAGGGAATATGAAGTTGAGAGTTTGGCTTTTAACGATGGGAGAAACTACGACATGTTAATATGCTGACAAACACGGTCCAGCAAAAAGGGAAAGAGTGATGAAGCAGGAGCATGAGGAGCAAAGTTTTCAAATGGCAAGAGGAATAGCATTTGTTTACAAGTAGAGACTAACCTTAGATGGAGGCAAGCATCTACAGAAACACATGGAAGGATAAAAGCAGAGGTTTCTTCCTCCGAAAGAAAGGAAGGAGGTAGATATGGTGTAAAGTTTATAAAAATTGTCTTCCTAATGCTATTTTCTTAGTGGAATGTGACACAAAGTATTAGTTCTGAGTAGGGTGAAAAACGTGGTGTTGGAGGTCACATAAAACACCTTGTAATTATTATATTGTTATTCTTTACAAATTGTGTTCATTTTGAATCTTCATTTAAATTTAAAATTTTCCATTGAAAATGCAAGATGCTTAGTAGTATTCCACAAATAGATACATGTATAATCTAGCTGAGGAAGCAAGTACATAGTATCTATAAACCAGAAGGGGAAAAAAAACCCTAACCTAAGCCTCAATGCGGTCCTGATCTTCCAGCTCAAGTACCATCCCTACAGCTAGTCTTCCTTCTCCTAATATTCTAAAGCCCTTATTCTCTCCATACACATTCACAGAATTGTGAGATAGGAGACAGTCGAACAATTGTTGGGAAGTACTAAAATGTAATAAAGATAAAAAACAGACAATAATGGTACTCAAAATCTAAAGTGGATCCAAATAGAATTTTAAAATTTAGTTAATTATAAATTAGTTTAAATTAGCAGAGGAAAGGCTGAATCATTCAAATCAAAAAAAAAAATCCACAGAGACTAAAGTTTTAAACATAAAAAAAAATAAAGTACTTGAAGAAAACACTAAGTAGACTCTTCTTATTTTGTACAGTTATATATGCTTAAAAGTTTACAAGCATATTACATCTGCGATAACAATTTTTAAAAATTTGATTCTATAAGTCAGTAAGAAAAGGACACCGATGAGAAAAATTAGAGCATTAATCAATTTATTTAAATAACCATCAAAATATAAAAATTCATCTAAATTCCCATTCTCTCTACTCAGTCACTACACCAAAAGTATAATGGCCCTGAATCCACAATATAATTATAAAATTATCTTTTAAAATGTGAGGGAAAAGATTGAAAGTAGTCAAAAGACAAGATGACCTAATACATCAAACACTGAGGTGCCTGACATGGTAACTTATTTACAACAGCTTTCCTAAAATTAACTTTAGAGTTACACTGAAATCTCGAAGCCGTGGTGCAATTTCGCCTTTTAAACTGCAACACAGTTATTTCTGTGACTCACAGCTTATTACCACACTCCTTAAGACATTTCAGCAACAGCCATTCTAAAGTACTACTACTATTATCAAAATCTGAAATGAATCCAACTAAAACCAGAATGACTAGAGAAATTTAAGTTCTCCATTTGGTATTACATCGCAACACACTTTATTTTTTAATTGAGTTTATTTATCCTTTAAATTCAATAGATAAATCAGTTTGAACAGATTCTCCAAGAAATTGAACAGGTAGCTGCTGAAAGTTACACCAATATCTTTCACACTTTTATTTACCCATCCATCAAGCCCAAACCGTTCCTTTTCTCAGGAAAAGACATTAGTCATTTAAAAACACCTCCACAGTAGGTGTCACCCCAATAAATTTAATTAAGAAAAACACCTCCACGTGAGATAATCTAGTTAAAAACTTATTTTGTAAGGAAACCAACTTATAATTAGACAAATTAAAATTTTTTGGTTTTTAAATTATTAATTATATTTTATTGATTATGCTATTACAACTGTCCCAATTTTGTCCCTTTTAACCCCTCCATCAAGGCCCCCCATTCTGTCAGGCAATCCCCACACTATTCTCCATGTCCATGGGTTATGCATATATGTTCTTTGGCTACTATATGTCTTATGCTGTACTTTATATCCCCATAACTATTCTGTAACTAAGTAATTCGTACCCCGTAATACCTCCTCCTGTTTACCCATCCCTGCAACTCCCCTCTCATCTGGCAATCACCAAAACGTTCCCTGTATCTCTCGTTCGGTTTCTGTTCTGCTTATTTTTTTAGATTCAATTGTAGATAGATATGTATTTATTGCCATTTTATTGTTCATAGTTTTGAACTTCTTAAAAACCCTTTTAACATTTAATACAATGCTGGTGTGTGCTGAACTCCTTTAGTTTTGTCTTATCTGGAAAGCTCTTTATCTGCCCTTCAATTCTACATGACAGATTTGCTGGATAGAGTAATCTAAGTTGTAGGTCCTCACTTTTACCACCTTGAATACTTCTTGCCAGTCTCTTCTAGCCTGCAAAGTTTCTTTTGCGAAGTCTGCTGACAGACTTAAAGGAGCACCAACGTATGTTAACTATGTGCTTTTTTTCTTGCTGCTTTTCAGATTCTGTCTTTAACCTTTTGCATTTTAATTACAATGCGTCTTGCTGTGGGCCTGAGTTCACCTTGTTTGGGACTCCTGGCACTTCGTGGACTTGTATGTCTATTTCTTCCACCAAGTTATGAAAGTTTTGTCATTATTTTTTTTTAATTTTATTTATTTATCTTTAGAGGGGAAGGGAAGGAGAGGGAGAGAAATATCAATGTATGGTTGCCTCTCATGAGTCCCCTGTTGGGAACTGGCCTGCAACCCAGGCATGTGCACTGACTGGGAATGGAACCGCGATCGTGTGGTTCGCAGGCCCGCGGTCAATCCACCGAGCTACACCAGCCAGGGCGTGTCATTATTTTTTTAATAGGTTTCCAATTTCTTGCTCTCTTCTCCCTCCAGCACCCCTATGCTGCAAATGTTGTCCCGGAGACTCTGTACACTATCCAATCCTCATTATTTCTTTTATTCTCTTTTCTTTTTCCTATTCTGAATGGTTGTTTTTTGCTTCCCTATATTCCAAATCACTGTTTTGATTCTTGACTCTATCCATTCTATTGATGATTCCCTGTAAATTAATCTGTAATTAGTGTATCCTTCGTTTCTGACTGGATTTTTTCTATGCTGTTAAGGGTCTCACTAAGTTCCTTGAGCACCCTTATAACCAGTGTTTTGAACTCTGCCTCTAGTAGTTTGCTTGTCTCCATTTATTACTTTTTCTGGAGTTCTGTTCTTTCATTTAGGGCCTATTTCTTCATCTCCTCGTTTTGACAGCCTCTCTCTGTTTGTTTCTATGTTTTAGATAGAGCTGCTACATCTCCCATGCGTGGTAGAGTGGCCTAATATAGTAGGTGCCTTGTAGGGTCCAGTGGCACAACCTCTCCTATTACCCAATATGGGTACTTGAGGTGAAGCCACTGTGTAAGCTATATACACCCTCCTGCTATAGTTGAACCTTGACTGCTATTGGCACATCCAAGACCAGCCACCACCTGTGTTCTCTCTTGGACCACACAGCATAAGCTACAAGGCAACCTGTGAATAGCTGCTACTTCTGCTGGGCTTGGAGGTACCCAGGCAAGGCCAAGCAGTGAACCAATACTGACTGCTCCTAGTGCCAGGCCTGGGGGCAACTGAGCGAGAGGTTGGGGTTAACTGAAGCCAGATCTGCTTGTTTAGAGAGAATTTAGGAAAATCTGAAGCATGTGCCCATATAAGCCATTTGAATGGAAGAGCCACTCAGAACAGTTTGGGTGGACCTAAAAGTTAGGTGGGGTGGGGCCTCAGAGAATCACCAGGATGGGGCAAACAGTGTGAGCCAGGTTGATGGAGACTCATAAATAGCACCCCCTGCTGGCTCTGTGGCTCTGTTGGGGAAGGACTCAGAAAAGAAACAGTGGCCTCTGCCAGTACTTCTGTCTGGAAGAAAGCTGCACCCCACTTTTCACCTTGATTCTGGACAGTTCACTTCCTCCCCATATGTTTCTAATGCCTTACAATCTGCTGCCCCTGCACTGGAGCTCAGAGGGAGTGAATCTGAGTATGCGTGTGGGCTTTTTAAGATGAACTGCCAGGGAGTCCAGCAGTTTCTGTCTTCCACAGTCTCAATCCCCACTGGTTATTATAGCCAGAAGCTATGGAGAATTTCTCTTCCTGGCACTGGACCCCTTACCTTAGCTGGGGGACCTAATGTAGGACCAGGACTCTTCACTCCTGGGATAGCCCTCCCAATTTTTATCTGACACAAATGGGTGTGAAACCAGGCCATTCTGCATATCTGCCCGTCCCACCGGTATATACGTAGTTTCTTCTTAGACTCCACAGCTGTCAGACTTCCATTCAGCTCAGTTTCTGATGGTTCTGAATGATGGTTGTTTTACAGTTTAGTTGTAATTTCGACGTGGTTGTGCAAGGAGGCAAACCATTTCTACCTACATTGCCATCTTGACCAGAAGAAGTCCAAAATTAAGTTTTAAAACCAAAAACTGAAAACATTTTAAATACCCAGTATTTCAAATCAATACATAAAATAAGTTTCCAATGATAAATCATATAAATTAAATAATAAATCATATAAATTATTCAAAAATTAACATCAGAACATGCAACTCACACCAATAATGCAGTAACTGTAAAACAGCTATACCACATACAGAAGACTTTCTCCCCCTAAAATTTATAATCTTGACCTACCTTTACTCTTCATAAGAATACTAGGTTGCAGAGGGCCAACTACTCCTACCAGCCATTCAAGGATTGGACCCGATGGTCAGAGAGCCTATGCCTGAAATCCAGGAATTTGCACCTTCCATAAGCCCCTTTTATATCTTTAGAAAAGACGTCAGAACATTCTAGTTTTGATCTAAACTCTTACCTCTCTGTAACTTCTCCCTGTGGCCCTATATCTTTCCTAACCTCAAGTATATCCAGTCCCACTACCATGAGGTAGTCCTAATAAGTGCTGTCTGTTATCTGTTAAATTTCCAGAAACAGAAAACCTACTTCAAAATCTGTTATTCCTTAGGAAAGTTTGGCTTGGATGTTACAGTTGAACATAACAGGCTGATAAAATAACTCTTAGAAGCATCACCTTAAGTCACTCAACAATGAAAGTACTAAAATAATAAAATATTGTATTTATTCCTTTTTACTTCCAGAAAAGACATCATACTTAAAAACATCATTCACATAACTAAACATAAAATGGAAATGACAAGCCAAGAATGTCAAATACTATTCCCAAAGACCATAAGGGAACTAATGAAAAAGCTTCACTTACGAAACAAGAATTTTAAAAACTTGCCCAAGAACAGTCAAATAAACACAAAAAGAAATAGCCACAAATACATAGGAAAATTTATGTATATCATCAACGGCCCATTTCAAATCAACAGTAAAAAACTAACAGATTATTTAAGAAGTAGTACTGGCACAAAGGATGGCAATTGGGGGTGGAGAAGTGGGGGGAATTAAGTCCCTACACTTCAACTATATATGAATCAAAGTTTTATTTTAGGCAAAAAATAAGTAATTAACCTAAAAAAAGACAAATGTAGTTGCCTTTATTTACAAATATCAGTTATAATGTGAGAAAAAGATGAACCCAAAAGGAAAATGATTGAAGGACAAAGTGTAAAAGGTTCCCGGGGGTGGGGGGTGCGGCAGAATATATATAACCTGTATGTACTTTCTCGTGAAAATTCAGTCACATTAAAGAAATTAAGAGTGTGCTACCTCTCTCCACTTCATCTTGGCAGAACAAGAACACGTGCGAGTGAGATTAGAAGGGGCAGGAGGAAAGACTGGAGATAATATATAGGTTCATTATCTTGATTGTGGTGATAGTTTCACTGGTGCACCGGTGTGTCAAAATTTATCATACTGTACACTTCAATATGCCAATCACACCTCGATAAAGCTGTCAAAAAAAAAAATCAGGCATAGCCCAGAGTGAAAATCAGTACTCTCCTATAGTGTTAGTTTGATTATAATGATTAAAATCTATTGATAAATTTGGACAAATCTTAAAGTATAAAAATACTAAACACTACTTTTCTGGTAGTTTATTCTACAGATATAGTCACACAAATACAAAGATATAATAAAAATATTTTTAGCCTTGGCCAGTGCGGCTCAGTTGGTTGGAGCAATGTCCTATAACCAAAAGTTCATGGGTTCAATTCCCCATCAGGGAACATGCCTAGGTTGTGGGTTCAATACCCAGTCTGGGCACATTCGATCCCCAGTCCCAGTGAATATGGGAAGACAACCAATCAATGGTTCTCCCTCACATCAATTTCTCTCTCCCTTCTCTCTCTCTAAAAGCAATTTTAAAAAAATGCCTCCTTTTAGCATTGTAACTTTATAAAACTAGTAAGAGCCCTGCTCAGTGTGGCTTGGTTGGTTGAACATTCTCCCGCAGCGTGAAAGATCACTGGTTCCTCTGTGGTCAGGGCACATGCCTGGGTTGTAGGTTCAGTGCCCGGTTGGAGCACATATGAGAGGCAACCAATCAATGTTTTTCTCTCACATTAATGTTTCTCTCCCTTTCTTTCCCCCCTTCCCTGCCCTCACCCTAAAAATTAAATAAAATATTTTTTTAATAAAAGAAATAAAACTAGAAAGAGCCATGTCCAACATTAGAAAAATGACTAGTTAAGTTTGCTGTAGAACTTTACATGTAATATGGGAAACATTTAAAAAATATTGTAGCCCTGGCTGGCATAGCTCAGTGGATTGAGCATGGGCCTGCAAACCAAAGGGTCGCTAGTTCAATTCCCAGTCTAGGGCACATGCCTGGGTTGCAGGCCAGGTCCCTAGTGGGGAGCATGTGAAAGGCAACCACACACTGATGTTTCTCTCCCTTTCTCCCTCCTTTCCCCTCTCTAAAAATAGATGAATAAAATATTTTTTAAAATGTTGTAAATCAAAATATATAAAAAGCAAGTTGCAAAATGGTATAAAAAGAAAATTTTGCTTTATGTGACAGTCATGCTCATTTATACTTTAAAAAAGTACTGGAAGAACTCTGGCTGGTGTAGCTCAGTGGATTGAGCATGGGCCTGCGAACCAGAGGATCACGGTTCAATTCCCAGTCAGGGGAAAAGCCTGGGTTGCAGGCCGGTTCCCTGCAGGCCAACTCCCAGCAGAGGACGCATGAAAGGCAACCCTACATTGATATTTCTCTCCCTCTCCTTCCCCTCTAAAGATAAATAAATAAATAAACTCTTAAAAAAAAAAAGTCCTGGAAGACACAGTAGAAACCATTAACTCCATGGTGACTTTTAGGTTCTTTTCTTAGTAACTTTTTACCTTATGTATTTCAGAATGTTTACATATTCCCACCATGCACACATATTACTATTGTTTAAATTTAGCCTATTATATTTTAAACTTATAAATTAAATCATGACTTTTTAAAACTAATTTGAGAGATCCACTTCCAGCAATATGAGCAAAAATTCTTCCAAATAAACAGAAATGGAGATCACACAGAGGGTTATCAGTGGGGAGGAGAATGGGGGAAAAGGCACATGGATTAAGAAGTACAAATTGGTAGGTTCAAAATAGACAGGGGGAGGTTAAGAACAGTACAGGAAATGAAGAAGCCAAAGAACTTATATGTACAACCCATGGACATGAACTAAGGCATAGGGGGGAATGCTGGTGGGAGGGAGGGTGCAGGGCAGAGGAAAATGGGGGGGGGGGGGCGAGGAAAGGCACAATTGTAATGGCATAATCAATAAGACGTGTTTTTAAAAAGACAGAAACAAAACAAAACAAAAGCAAACTTAGAGAGGCATATGGCAGATAGGTGATTGGTCACCAGCGGGGAACGGGGGTAGCGGGAGGATGAAACAGGGGCTTCATTACCTTGGCTGTATGGTAATGAATGGAACTAGACCTTTGGCGGTGAGCATGATGTAGTACATACAGAGGTCAATGTATAATGCTGCACACCTTAAACTTACACAGTATTATAAATCAACGTTACCTCAACAAAAAATGTAAGAAAGAAAGACTTTTGCTTTAAATAGGTGAGTTTTCTGAAAATGAAAGTGTTAATGGCCATTTAAGGCTAAGACAGGAGACACTGGGCTACAAGCTGAGGACGTGGAAATGAGACAGGTACATAAAACTGAGACTTTTGAAGGGGTCCACAGTCAGCAAAGGATAAACTAAGGAAAAAGAAGTCCCCATACTGACACCAAGAAAAGCAAATGCTTGTCTGCTGTTCCTACCACCCAAAAGCTAGGCAAAAATTTTCATTAAAATTTTATCACAGGTTCTGATATTGGCATCTATAATAGTTTCTGCCAGTACAGAATACCCCAACCCCTTATATCAAAAATATTAACAGTCTTTGAGACCTATAATTTTATTAATCAATGTCAACCCAATAAAGGTAATGAAAAAATAAATGAAGATGAGCAATATAAAAAAATATTAACACAAAAACAGCTCCAAAGTCATATATACTTATATACCATATAAGTCTCTGGAGAAAAATTCCTTCTACCCAGTCTAGTCTGCACAGTACAGTATTTGCAGACTCGCTCTTGCTGAAGGTGAACTTACAACAAAAAATAGAAAAAAAAAAACCAACCCAAACAGATACCAACAGGGACTACATCCCAAGAAAACCAAAAAGAATAATGTAAGCCCTGGCTGGTGTAGCTCAATGGATTGAGCGCAGGCATGCGAACCAGATGATCCCAGTTCGATTCCCAGTCAGAGCACATGCCTGGGTTGCAGGCCGGTTCCCGGCAGGGGACCCACGAGAGGCAACAATACACGGATATTTCTCTCCCCTCTTGCCTTCCCTTCCCCTCTAAAGATAAATAAATAAAATCTAAAATAAATAAATAAACACATAAAACAAAAAGAATAATGTAAGAGACTATTAAAAAATAATTCTTGAGACTTCCGCCAAGATGGAGGCGTAGGTGGAAACACTGTGCCTTCTCCCACAACCAAGTTTGAATACAAAAGTTCGGAGAACAAAGAAGCAGCCAAAAAACAGAAAATTGAACTATACGTAAGTCTGACAACAACCAACCATTCAACCGGACCAGTAAGAGGGACAGAGCCAGCAGTGGAGCGGGGACAGGCAAGAAAGATCCCCCAACTCCAGGCACCCAGGCAACCCCGTGTTGGGCTGACCCAGTGAGGGCACAGGGTGGCGGGGTGGCTGCAGTCACACATTCTCAGGCAGTGGGACGGACCATGCAGGCCCGGGCAGCCGCCACTGCTTTCCTGTGACCCCGCCCCCACATACAGGGTCACAACCCAGTGACTGAGTGGCCCGGTCCTGGTGAACACCTAGGGCTCTGCTCCTCATACATAACAGGCATGAAGAGTCCAAAATATGGCTCAAGAAGAACTCAAAGCCTCAGAGCCGATAACTCTAAGTGAAAAAGAAATAGCGGAACCTCTCAGATGCACAGTTCAAGACACTGGTGATCAGGATGCTCACAGAACTGGTTGATTTGAGCCACAAATTAGAGGAACATATGAAGGCTAAACTAATTGAAATGAAGGGAAATGCACAGGAAACCAATAGTGATGGAAAGGAAACTGGGACTCAAATCAATGGAATGGACCAAAAGGAAGAACGAAACATCCAACCAGAAAAGAATGAAGAAATGAGAATTCAAAAAAATGAGGAGAGGCTTAGGAACCTCCAGGACATCTATAAATGTTCCAACATCCGAATTATAGGGGTACCAGAAGGGGGAAAGAAACAAACACGAGTGGAAAACATATCTGAACATATAATAAAGGAGAACTTCCCGTCTGGCAAAGGAAATAGACTTCCAGGAAGTCCAAGAAGCTCAGACAGTCCCAAAGAAGTTGGACCCAAGAAGGAACACACCAAGGCACATCATAATTACATTAGCCAAGACTAAAATGAAGGAGAGAATCCTAGAAGCAGCAAGGGATAAGGGGACAGTCACCTACAAAGGAGTACCCATCAGACTGTCAGCGGATTTCTCAAAAGAGACCTTACAGGCAAGAAGGGGCTGGAAAGAAGTATTCCAAGTCATGAAATCCAAAGACCTACAGCCAAGATTGCTTTATCCAGCAAAGCTTTCATTTAGAATGGAAGGGCAGATAAAGTGCTTCTCAGATAAGGTCAAATTCAAGGAGTTCATCATCACCAAGCCCTTATTATATGAAATGTTAAAGGGACTTATCTAAGAAAAAGAAGATAAAAAATATGAACAGTGAAAGGACAGCAAACTCACAGTTATTAACAACCACACCTAAAACAAAAGCAAACCAAGAGGACAGCTAGATCAGGAATAGAACCATAGAAATGAAGAACACATGGAGGGTTAGCAACAGGGGAGTGGGAGGAGGAGAAGGGGGGAGAAGATACAGAAAATAAGTAGCATAGATGGTAGGTAAAAAATAGATAGGGGGAGGGCAAGAATAGCGGGGGAAATATAGAATCTAAAGAACTTGAGACACGTGGTCATAAACTAAAGGGGGGAATGGTGGAGGAGGGGATGTGCAGGGTGGAGGGGAATGAGGGGGGAATAGAACAACTGTAATGGTATAATCAATAAAATATATTAAAAAACAAAAAATAATAATAATTCTTCAGCTATTAGAAGCGTAAAAGAAATCACACAGATGAAAAAAAATACAACACTCATATGAATATAAGATCAAACCAACTAAGAGTTGCAGAAACGAAGCTGTGTATGAGCATCCACACACATATGCACATACACAAACACGCAGACATTAAAAACTAAACGAACTATCATACACAGTTGAAGAATCAGCAGAAAGATCTGATTCAAAACTGACACTTCAGCACAAAAGAATATATTAGAGAAACATGAGAGAAAAATTAATAGACATGAAGGAGAGAGTGAAATGGTTCAATGAAGTCAAATGGAAATTTGAGGAGAGAAAAGAACTATGAAAGATAATATTTGATGAGATAATAGCTGAGAATTTTGAAAAAAATTCAAAAAACTGTTGAAAGATACAAGTCTTCTAATTCCAGAAGGGCAACAAAATCTGGACATAAGAAGTGAAAAGTAAGCCCTGGTTGGCGTAGCTCAGTGGATTGAGCGCAGGCCTGCGAACCAGACGATCGTGGTTCGATTCCCAGTCAGGGCACATGCCTGGGTTGCAGGCCGGTCCCTTGCAGGCTAATTACCAGCAGGGGACGCACAAAAGGCAGCCATACATTGATGTTTCTCTCCCTCTCTCCTTCCCCTCTAAAAATAAATAAAATCTTTAAAAAATAAAAATAAAAAAAAACAAATGAAAAGTAAAATATCTAAAACCTATGTGTAGTAAAACTGTGTAACTCAAAAGATACAATGCAGTTCTTAAAAGCAACACAGAAAAAATTACCTATAAAGGAATGAAATTACACTTACATATTACTCAGCAATAGAAGCCCAAGGATAATGGAATAAAATCTCCATAGAAACAATGACCATTAACACACAATTCCAAATCCAGCTAAACATTGCAATATGCACTTTTCAGAAGCAATAATGTCTGTCGGCTACATGCAACAAAACTAATTGTTAAGGTTAGCAAATAATAAAAAATACTTTATCTGAAATTTAGTAATCCAGAACGTAACTTTTATAAATGAGCAATACTTTTTCCAAACAGGACTGATTGACTGTATTATAAAACTCTTTTATTAGGGATTAGAGCTGACCTTTTTCCTAAGAAACTTTTCAAGAACCAAGAGGCAAATATGCTAGCAAAGTATCTTCTCCTTCTGGCTTTCAATTACAGTATTCAGAGCTTCCAAGCACAAAGCCACATAAAATTAGGACAAAAGTGCACAGCATTTTACAGTCAAGTACACAATTAAACAACAGTAAAAACCTGATTATTTTTTCTAAAACTGTGCAATCTATTCTACTGTCTATATTTCAATTTCTACAGTTCTACAGTCTACATTTTAATTTTTATTTTAATGTCATTCCACAAATTCTTACCGCTCCTATTTAAGAGAAAACAAAGAGTACACAAACAGCAAAATTGTGAGTAGCAAAATCTTACATATACTCAAAACTCCAAGTACACACAAATGAAAGAAGTAAAATAGGGCAAAAAGTACGAAATGGTATTTACAAAATAGTCACAGGGAGTAAGGGACAGCACAGAAAACACAGTCGATAGTGTTGTATAGATCTCAGCGGTACAAGATGGGTACCTGAGTTATTGGGGGGACACTTTGTAACAAGGTATATGATTATCAAGCCACTGTGTTGTACACCTGAAAGTAATACAAAATAATACTGATTATAAACTGTAAGTGAAAAATAAGACGAACTACTCATGCATTCTCATTTTCATGTTTTCCTAAGAATTACTTCTTAATAAGTTGGTTATTAACCCATAGTACAGTTAAATAATCTTCCAGTTATAGAAATTGATTAAAGACATAAATGTAAGACCAGAAATCATTAAACTCTTACAAGGAAAAAAAAAAAGTAACTCTTTGACAGTGGTCTGGAGAGACACCTACGACGTTAAAAGTACAAGCAACAAAAGTAAAAATCAACAAGGACTACATGAAACTAAAAAGTTTCTGCATAGCAAAACAAAAAAATCAAAAAAATGAAAAGGTAATCCACAGAAAGGGAGAAAAATATTTGCAAAATATGTATCAAATAAGGGATTAGTATTCAAAATATATAAGGAAGGCACACAATAGTAAATCATCATCATCGTCATTACCACCATGTAATTTAAACATGGGCAAAGGACTGGAAAGGACATTCTTCCACAGGAAATACATAAACGGCCAACAGATACATGAAAAGGTGCTTGACACTGCCAATCATCAGGAAAATGCAAACCCAAACTACAAATATATATGACCTTACACCTATCAGAATGGCTATTACCAAAAAGACAAGATGTAAAGAGTACTGGCTAGAATACAGAGAAAAGAGAACCTTTATGAACTATTGGTGGGAATGTAAAGTTCTCCACAGCCACTATAGAAAACAGTATGGAGGTACCTCAAAAAAAATGAAAGTTGAACTACCATATAATCCAGCAATTCACTTCTGGGTATATATCCAATGGAAATGAAATCACTATCTCAAAGAGACATCTACACCCCCACTCCAGCCCCTTTCAATTAAGCATTATTTATAAGTACTTACAATAGCCAAGACATGGAAACAAAGTGTCTGTCAACAGATCGATAAAGAAAATGTGGTGTGTGTATATATATATATATACACACACACACACACACACACACACACATATATGAAAAATAGTGTCTATCCAGAAAAAGTCCAGCCACTGTTAACGTAACAAGAACCCTTTGCACAACATTCATGTGACCTGGCAGCCAAGGAGAGGGGACTGCCATATGCACATGTGAACAATGACTTTGATCACTGTACTAGTCAGTAGGGGCAGTAGACACCATTGAGTGAGCATGTGTACCGTGTCACTGCCACATTCAAAACCACTGAGCAAGTAGAAAAATGAATCTGCATCACATTCTGTGCTTCGCTTGAACATTCCTTCACAGAAACTACTCAAACGTTTCAGAAGGTTTTGCGGGACACTGCAATGAGTGCAGCACAAATAAATGCTTCAAAGGTGGTCAAGCATCTGCTGAAAGTGATCCACATTCCAGAAGGCCTGCAACAAGCAGAATACCTGAGAATGTTGAACGTGTATAGGCTGGAAACAACAAAGATCAGCGACTCACACCTGCAAGACTAACCAGAAGCTGGTCTAGGGATTCCAAAAATTACTGTCTGAGATTTTGACACAGGATCTTGGCATGAAATGTGTCACAGCAAAATTTGTGCCACAGCTTCTGCTACCAGAGCAGAAGGAACATCATGATGTAATTGCTAATGACTTGAGTCAAACCACTACTGATGAACCAGGTTTCCTCAATAAAGTCATAACCAGAGATAAATCGTGGGCACCTACTTTGAAGGAGACTGAGGTGTCATTGTCCTATGTACAATGTTTTCTGTACCTTATACCTTCTTCAATAAATGTCTCTATTTTTCATATTGTATGAATGGATACGTTCTGGACTGACCACACACAACACACATCATATTCTCTTTATATTCACACATACATGAAATATTTTGCCATAAAAAAGAAGATCCTACCATTTGCAACAAGGATGGTACTTGAGGGTATTGTGCTTAGTGAAACAAATCACAGAAAGACAAATACCATACACTCTCACTTACAGGTGTAATCTAACATCCAAACTCAGACAGAGGAGACTGGTGGGTGCAGGAGGTTAGGGTGGGGGAGAATTGGTGAAGGTGGTCAAAGAGTACAAACTTCCAGTTACAATATGAGTAAGCTCTGAGGGTATCACGTACAGCATGGTCACTGGAGTTAACAATACTATACTATATACTTGAAATTTGTTAAGAATATTAAAAGTTCTCACCACAAAAGATAATAAAAACAGTAAATATATGGGGTGATGAATATGTTCACTAACCTTATTGTAGTAATCATTTTGCAACATATACATAACTATATCAAATCATCACACTGTACACCTTAAACTTACACAATTTTATGTTAATTATATCTCAATAAAGCTGGAAAAATAAAATAAAATATAGCCACAAGTAGAGGTCCCTACCCTATGGCCACCCTGCTCTGGAGACTGTGCTTAGAAACCATGTTTACACAGTAACCTCAAGAGCCATGCAAAGATAGGTACTACCTTTAGCAGACAGCGAACAGATGCCATGATCCTACATTACAAGAGCCATGAAAGGCATCTGCTTTCCCCACTACAGAAGATGCCATCTATAAAAGAGTTTTAAAATAAAACAAGAGCTGTCATGTACTAAAAATAGCAGATAATAGTTAGGCTAAAATTGGTGAATTCAGCCCTGGCTGGTGTGGCTCAGTGGATTGAGCGCTGGCCTGCAAACCAAAAGGTCACTGGTTCGATTCCCAGTCAAGGCACATGCTTGGGTTGCAGTCCAGGCCCCTAGTCTGGGGAGTATAGGAGGCAACTGACTGATGTATCTCTCACAAATTGGTGTTTCTCTCCCTGTTTCTCCCTCCCTCCCCTTCTCTCTATAAGTAAGTAAATAAGACCTTTCAAAAATAAAAACAAATTGGTAAATTCATTGTGGTAAATTTAGACAGTATCACTAACTAAAAAATGTAAGAGCATCAGCCCCAACTGGTGTGGTTCAGTTGGTTGGGCAGACCCACAAAGCAAAAGTTCACTGGATTGACTCCCAGTCAGGGCACATACCTGGTTTGCCCGTCGTTCAGTCCTTGGAGGTAGATTTTTTAAATTTATTTTTAAGGAAATGGGAAAGGAGGGAGAAAGCGATGGAGAGAAACATTGATGGGCTGCCTTACACACCCCAGGACTTACATGTACTGTGTGATGATTTGATATAGGTATCTATTGCATGTGCCCTGGGTGGGAATCAAACCAGCAAACTTTCACTTTGCATGATGTCGCCCGACCAACTGAACCACACTGGTCAGGGCCTAATTCCACCCTTTGGTTCGTTTTGTTTTTTAATAAAAGGCTTACTAAGTCAGGAACACCCAATATACATTGTAATGTCTGATTTGGGAAGAACGCTTGATAAAGTAGACAAGGGGTCCTGCGAACCAGAGGATCGCGGTTCGATTCCCAGTCAGGGCACATGCCTGGGTTGCAGGCCGGTTCCCTGAAGGCCAACTCCCAGCAGGGGAGGCACGAAAGGCAACCGTACATTTATGTTTCTCTCCCTCCCTCCTTCCCCTCTAAAGATAAATAAATAAATAAATCTTTAAAAAAAAAAGTACACAAGGTATTCAAGGAGATAAGACAAGTACTAAACACGGCTGAACAGTAGTAGAAATCAGGGAATATTTAAAAGGTTAAATGATCACATCCCAAAGTTGCCCATTAATGGTTTAGAAAGTATCTTAATCAATATCAAATGACTGCTCTTTGCCTGACCTTACTAACATTCTAATCAGTTACCTGGAGAAGACAAGCTTGTTATTTTAATTTGTTACACCCAAGGATAATTTGTTGAACTCAAAAGAGAACAAAGAACAAACCAACTAAATAATGCTTCATAAATTAAGATTTTTATTGTATCCTTTGCTGCCAGACCCTTTCAGTTCCGTAACTGGAACAGCAGGAATTGCAATACAGAGGGATACTGTGTTATTTGTGTCTACAGACTTACCTCACTTATTCAGTCACATCAAAGTGACTCTTGAAAAGTACGACTTTTCCAACAATGGCATTTACTGGGATTAGTGATTATTCACACAAACACTTAAAATAAATATTGTATAAAGAATGAAATTTCAACATTATTTCAACCAAAGCATTGGTTGTAATAATGTTAATTCATCCACTACAGTGGTTTCCAGTTGAAATACATCATATATTGAAGTACTACACACATCTGAATAAACCCAGAGCATTTGGCTTTGTGAACATATGCCAAGCAAGAGGAATGAAGAGCTATTATCATCTCCTACAACTCTTCAAATTTTTCTGCCTATGTTCTAATTCCACATTGCTTAAAGGACATGTGTTTGGCTTTTATCCCCACGAAGGTTATTATTTGTGCCAGAATGTGACTTTTAAGTGCAGATTGAATGCAACATACCCCTCCAATAATGGTGAAATTGGTGAGGAAAATGGTAGAAAAAGAACAGACTTTGCAAAGAATGACACCTCACCAACCACCACCAAGTTTTCTCTTCCCCCTTTGGCAAGTACAGTACACCTTCATTTCATCACATGTTCACAGTGCATTTATTTGCTTTCAAATTGTGTTTATACCTACACAAACCAGTCTTCATTGCTAGATGAAGGTGCATATCCCTATGTGTGAAAATTGGTTGGTTGGGATGGAATGCAGTGTAAGTTCCCATTAAAATCATTAAAAATATTTTTTCATGTAGCAGCTTTTCATGACTTAGAAGCAAGGTTTTCAAGAATGAAACCAGCTACGGCTGGTTTGGCTCAAGTGATTGGAGCATCATTCCATAGACCAAAAGGTCACAGGTTTGATTCCTGGACAAAGCATATGCCCAGATTGCAGGAGGCTGCAGGGTTAGATCCCTATTTGGGACACATACTCTGGTTGGGCACGTAACAGAAGGCAACCAATCAATGTTTCAGATATTCATATTCTCTCTCTCTTTCCCTCTCTCTCTCTCTCTCTGCTCCCTCCCTCCAAGGATTTCAAAAAATGTTCAGAGTGGGTAAAAAAAACATTTTTAACAATGAACTCAAGTCATTAAACAAATTCTAGGTACATTTAATCCCCAAGTTTCAGACAAGCAACAGAGTTCAAATAGCAGGGGATACCGGTCCTACCTCAAAAAGGAAAAACATATCTCAAAGAGCCCCAACTGGACTGACAAGGGATACCCGTACTCCAAAACAGACTAAAGAAACACAGGATGAGTAAGATCAACTAGCAGGAATAAGAATAACTGAGGATTTTTCTGATTGTAATCATGACAAATTAGTATAATACTAAAATCACATTTGTTCTAAAGTTGAATAACACCCAACAAGAGTTTGAAAGGGCCGATTTAAGCAAAAGAAGGGACTGAACTCCAGTACTGAGGACACATTCAGCTGAACTTCAATTTTAAAAAAAGATTATAACAAGTAAAAATAAAGAATTTCAATAAGGATGCTTCTATTCCAAACACTTTAAATGATAGATGAAACATGAAACATTATCAAGAAGACATGGCTAAACTCAAAATTAAGAGAAACATCTCCCTGAGACAGAAACAATAAAAATTTCAAACAGTATCCCACACCTAAGATAGAAGGTAGGAAAAAAAGAAGGGGGGGGAGAAAAGATGGCTGGATAATGGCCCTACAGCAAGCAAAGATCGTAAGTTCAACTCCTACAGGTAACAGCAACAGAACAAAACCAAGTTTGCTGTGCTTGACACCAAGGGCTGGGGATGAGAATAAAATCTGCACAGCTGGGGGGCGGGGAAGAGAAAGTTGGAACGAGGAAAGGAA
Organism: Sturnira hondurensis; assembly: GCF_014824575.4. NCBI lineage: Eukaryota > Metazoa > Chordata > Mammalia > Chiroptera > Phyllostomidae > Sturnira > Sturnira hondurensis. The sequence continues at coordinate 26,001,402 of NW_028080827.1, read as the reverse complement.
AGGAAGGGGAGGAAAGATGTACAAAAAATAATTAGGCTGCAAACCTACTACCTAGAACTACAGCTTTATAGATGCTGAGCCTGGAGAAGAAAACATCCAGTCCAACAGCAAATTTAAAGTTAACAATTACTCCCGAATATCAAATATCAGGCCAGTATTCATACTTCCCCAACTGCTTTGTACATGTTTTCTCAGTTACTCTGTTGATTTATTTATTTCTTGTCTCCTTTCGTATACCATCCCCGTTATCTTTTATTATTTGGTTTCTTACAATTCTTAGAATTCTGGATTGGAAAAAACAGGTAGTTAGGTCCTCTGGAGATTCCAAGTATGAATTTTGTTGATGGCATTCCCGCAGTACTAAATAAGTTTGTTGTCTTTTCAATTTCCTACGAATTGGTAAATTTAAAGGCCAGATCAGATTCAGGATTGTGACTTTAACGCAAGATTACCAACATAGGTCTATCAAAAGAGAATAAAAGTAAAGATAAAAGAAGAAATATTTAAAAAGCTAAAAATTTTCCAAAATTGAAGATCTGATTCCTCAGCTTAAATGTATACACAACAAGTACTAGCTGGACACACAGCTCACCCACACAGTGCGCTGTGGTAAAACTACAAAATGCCCAGTACAAAAAGATACTACTTTGTGGCAGTAATGAAATCTAGTAACTCAAAGAATTATTTTTTAAAATCTACTAAATTCACACGTTAGCCCATTAAAAAAATGTAATGTTATACAGTAGAACTTTGGAGAAAATAGTATCATAAAAAGGAAGATAACTCCAGAGGAAAAGTTGTGAAAGACCACATAAAACTTTAAAAGACTACATACTAGATTATAAGAATATCTTATAATCTTGAGGTAAGAAAGAATTTCTTAAGACACAAAGCACAAATCATAAAAGGAAAATATGATAAATTCAACTAACCTTAAAATGTTCAACTTTTATTAACAGACACCCTAAGAAAACAAGACAAGCCACAAAGTTAAAGACATTTGTGATACATAATCAACAAAGAATTAGTATTCAGAATATTTGAAGAAATATAAGTCAAAAAGAAAAACCCAACAGAAAAATAAAAAGGCATTCCAGAGAAAAGGGGAAAAAAATGGCCAGCAAATATTTGAAAAGATGTTTCCTCTCCCTAAGCAGAAATGCAAAACTTACAAGATATCAATTCATATCTAATAGGCTGTCTAACTATAGTATTTGCCAACATCAGGCACAGGCAAGAATGTGGAGCCTTCGCACATATACATTAGTAAGAGGAATAAACTAATACAATACACTGGGAAATAATATGACAATAGTAGTAGGGCTGGAAATGTACCTCTTCTACAATTCAACAATCGTACTCCTGGCTAGATATAATGTCCAAAACCATTTATCCAAACTGCAAATCCCAATTCATTAGTGGATAGCAAAAACCAACTTTGCTAAGGGATAGCAAACCCTCAGTAGGGTTTGATCAACAGTCTTGTTCTTAATGAAATGGACTAGCATCACAGATTTTTTTGCCCAGGAAACTTGTTATATAAACTTGTTATATATATGATAATGTACTGAGTCTCATAATACAAAATTCCTTTTTTACTGCAAATGGTAACAAAGGTTTTTAAAAACATGCATGGGTGTAAGTACATCAATAGACCTATGCAAGGTGTTCATAGTAACATTGTTTATAACAGCAAAAGAAAACTACAAACTATCTAAATGCCCGCTGTCCGTCTTTTAAAAGAAAAAGGTAAGCGATTCAGCCAGCAAAATCAAGTTTATTCACAAATAGCAGAGAAATTGCCATTTCAGGACAAGCAAACTATGGCACACCACAGGCAAGTCCAGATAATGCAGGGAACATTCTTTCACAGAGGAAAGGAGGAAACTGTGAGGGGCTGTTTTGAACAAGAGTTCGTTGGAGAAGATCAAGAGTTCAGAGTTATAGCAGCTTCTCACAGGTTAGGCCGCTGCTGGGGAAAGAGAAGTCTTCCTTCTTCCAAGTTTCAATGAGTAGTACATGTGTGAGAGCACTCTCTTCATTGCTTCCCAACTCCATTTTGGGTTAATTTCACATAATCAACAGGTAATAAATAAACTGGAAAATATTCATACAATGAAATTCTATGCATCAGCGAACAACAACTATATACAACATGATGAAAGAATATCAAAACCATAAAGTTGAGGGAGGAAAGGAAGTTGCAAACAAACTCATACAGAAGGATCCCATTGACAGAGTTCAAAAACAAGCAAACAAACAAAAACCCAGTAATTTAGAAATACAAATACATGTGGCAAAACTTTTTAAAAAAGCAAATGTAATGAAGACAGTAGTTACCTCTGGGGGGGAGAGCATATAAAGAAATGAAAAGTTAGGACAATGTTCTTGAACTGGGTATTAGGTGTAAGACTATTCATTGTGCCTTTATTCTTTACCTTATACATATTTTATAAGTATTATTTCAAATGTACTTTAAAGAAAAAATTTTTAGAATGCTGAAGGTAGACAGGTATTTGGAACACAGGTATTCATTTTATATTTAATCTTTAAACTGTACAGACACATTCTATATGCTCTTATACACCTGAATTATTCAAAATTCATTTTAATGTTCAATGAAAAGACAGTAAGTAGGAAGAGGTAAATGTAAATTAAAAACAGACAAGCAAACAAGCATATATTTCCCTGCCTCTGAAATTTACACAATTACTATTATGAACAGTGCCAAATACCTCTAGAAAGTTGTACCCCCCCCCCAAAATCAAAAACAAATGCTTTAAAATAAGAAACTACTAAAATTTACAGAAAACACCCAGGGTTTTCTTGACTTAAAACAAATCTAACTTAAGAAATCAGACAGACATAGTATGCAAGAGTAATCACTAAAACTCCTCTTTAAACCAAAAGTAGTATCTTATTTTAAAATGCTGCTGGGACTTTTCGCTTGAATGAAGGTTACATAGAACTAAAAGTATATGGAATATGATTCCCTAGTTATGTCAGGTAAATAATGCTAGAAGAGTAGACAAGAATTTAGCCTTTCTCATTTTACAACTAATGTATATTTCTAAACTATTTTTTTTCTCCCCTTCTCCCAACAGACAAGGTAATTACATGTAATTCCAAGGCTAATCTTAAGTATATTTTACTTGAAAACTGCTCCAAAAATGTCAAGCTCAGAAATATGTACTTCGTTAAGTTAAACTATATTCAAATTTTACAACCCCCCTCCCAAAAAAAGTAACTAGGGAGCAAAAGAATTAGGCCACTTTAACAAAGGATCCAATTTAAACTTAAAATTACAATTAACATCTAAGTCAAAGTGGAAGCCATTTAAGAAAATATTCCCATTCATCACAGTGTACCAACCACAAAGATTAATACACCACAATACCTGAAAATGTACTCTAAAATGAGAATATAAAATGATATGACCAGCTTGAGAAATCACAGGAATCACCACATTCAGCCAATCTCAAACATCCATATTATGAAAACTATGTCAAATAATCATGCAGAGTGTTTCAAATGAACATGACTTCCCAATAAGCAAAGCATGTACAGGTCATAAGCACATAAATGAATTCAAACTGTGTGTGCATATATTAAAGACTGAAGGAAACATTTTACATGTTCAGCAACACAGCATTCAGAACATTGGAGAGTTTTCAGAGTACATCTTTCTTGGCTTGTTCAAACTTATTTCAAAGATAACTAGATCTAAATACATGCAATCACTTAATTATTTATGTACAAATTTCACTCAACATTTACATTATTTTTAAAAATTGTCTTTTTTTAAAAGATATTTTATTTCTTTATCTTTAGAGGGGAAGGGAAGGAGAGAGGGAGAGAAATATCAATGTATGGTTGCCTCTCGTGCATCCCCTGCCGGGAACTGGCCTGCAACCCAGGCAGGTGCCCCGACTGGGAGAACATTTACATTACTAATCAACAAGGTAACTGGTACTAATCACAGAAATATTTTTGCTGAAATTCACATATTAACTTTTGTTTTACATTCCACTTTCAAGAGTAAACTTGGAACACTTATTCCTGAAATCTCACTTACGTGTCATTCCACATAAATCAACTAGACATGCTAGTGGAGAAGGAGGATGACACAAATGACAAGCAAAGCAGAAGGCTCATTGAGCCCTATTTTCAAACAGCGGGCAATTCACTATTCATCAAATTCAGCACTACCTAAGTGCCAGAAATATAGTTCCCAGTGATGAACAAAATTCCTGCCTCACAGTGCTCATATTCTTCATATGTGAGACAGATACAAGCATACAAATAAACAGGCATATATAATAATGTTAGGTAGTAATCCACAGTGCAATGAAGAAAAATGAGGCTAAGACAAAAAAAAGAGAGGATATGCTTTTTAAGTAGGGTGATCTGGACTGGCCTTTCTGAGACAGCCACTAAGCAATGTCTAAAAGATCACAGGGCAGTAACTCATAATGTATACACACAAGAACTGAGACTAAAAAAATTACTTCTTGGAAACTGAAAGGATCATAGCCTCCCTATTGCTTACTATATTAAAGCATTTTATATAGCATTTGATTTTAAGTAGCTTTTACCATTTTCCCCATTTGGAAAACTTTAAGTCTTCAAAAGTGTGTCCTCTAACTGTCTGGATGGGGAATGTTAATAACCTTAATGTAGCTTTCCAGCCCCTAACATCAGATAACTGTACATGGACAGTGCTTTGTTTTTTCAGAAAGCATTCTTACAAAATAGCTCAATGGGTGAAAAGGAGCTTCAGAGACTCTACCTCAGTTCAAATTCAGGTTCTTCCTCTTCATTACTCTGTCCCTTAAACAAAATATTTAACCTGACTCCCTAGTTTCCACCAAAAGTACCCTTCTCATAAGGTTGAGAGAATTAAATGATATTGTAAAGTATTTACAGAGTCTTGCAGCAAATACGCATTCTGTTAGCTATCGCTTATGTAGCAACTACTAAGATAACACAAGCAAGGCAAATGAGTCTCGGGCCCGTTAAGATAGGTGGTTTACACAAACAGTAGGCGGTCATAACTAGCAAAGCCAAATTCAAACCCAAGCTCTTTAGACTCCTTAGCAAGCATGCTCTTTTCACTACATCCCACATTCTATGATGGAAGAACTGAGCAACAAGAAACTTGCATAAACACCTTAGCGCTAATAAGATCTAAGACCTTAGGTCTCCTAACTAATGACTTCCAACTTATTATGCCATACCAGACTGTTCCCTTGACAATTTAAATGACTCGTGTGCAAGAATAAATAATAACTGCCCCACATTTTCCAGCGAACATGTAGCAGAACATCAGGTCTCTTGATAGACAATGTATATGAAAATCATAAATTCTGGTAAGTACTTGTAGATCTTACTCAGAGTAAAAATAAAGAAATGTAGATAAATGACATTCTCCTCTAGTAATGACAGGCAGCTGGGAACTTATGATCCCTATAAAACTTATTCAACATGGTAGCCATTTAAAGGGCTGCTCACTGAATTAAAGGACATTTTTCCCCTTGGTAAAAATACATGTAATAGTATCTACAGAAAGCTCATGATTCTGGCTAGTAGTCTCCTATGTACTTTTATTTCTATAAATCCATTAAGCTGTTATTATTATAAAAACTTAGTTAAATCCTATTAAAGGCCTTGATGAAGTAACGAAAAAATCTAGAATGACTTTGATCTTGGAAAGTGTCTAGTGCCTACATTTTGATTCCACTGTAAAGAAACCAATAGTAGAAATCATCAACAATGTTTTTAGGATATTATCTGCAGAAAAAGATCAGCCCAACACCACCACCCCTGGCCAAAGACGAGAGATTGGTCCACATAATAAAACAGACAAGTAAGTGTTTTCAGCTAAAATAAAACACTTAAGGTGTGCAGATATTTTCAGTTCTTGATTTAATCAACTTTTTCAATTACCTAACCAATGGTCCTAATCACATGGGGCTGGCAAGAAGGTCTCCACCACACTCTAACATCACTCCCTCCACCAAGGGCTCTGGCACCACTTTTCTTCTTCTGACTATTCCTAGAAAAGGAGCAAACTACATGTGTCTGAGAAATGAGACATCCACCACAGTAAGGAACTACCAGGTAAGGATTTAATTCATTTGTCATTAATAAGCCTTTATTGAGCACATGCTATGTGCCAACCATAGCCCTAAACCCTCAATAAACAACAGACAAAAAGGCCTGACCTCAGAGAGATTACAGTATAGTGTGAGTTTGGGGGCAGAGAGAAGAAACAATAAATACAATCAACACAGACTTCATAGAAGGTTCGTTAGGTGACAGGTGCCGTGGAGAAAACCAAGTACAGTACAGATCGTAAGTAGAGGAGTGCAGCTTGAAATAAAACAGTAAAGACAGACAGACCTTTTGAAAAACATTTCAAAAGCAAAGATCTGAAGGAGACATGAGAGTCAGCCATGCAAATATGTTAAGGAAAAATGATCTAAGGAGGGGGGTCAACAACCAGTGTAAAGGCCCTAGACAGCCCAGCCCACTGGGGGCTGAAGGAAAATAAGCAGGGGGGCAGAGTAGCTGCTAAATAGAGGTAAAAGGTAATGGGGAAAGTAGGAAGGCCTTGTAGGTTGAAAGGATTTCGGCTTTTACTCAGCATATGGAAAGTCACTGCAGGGTTTTGATGAGACAAGTGATATGATCTGGTTGCTATGTTGAAAAAGACATTGGGAGAGAAGCAGTAAGACCAGTTAGGAGACTCATTGCAGAAATCTAGGCAAGAGATAAGAATGGCTTGGTCCAGCCTAGCGAGCAGGGGGGGTGGTAAGAAGTGATTTAATTCTGGATATATTCTCAAGATGATACAGAGCCAAGAATGCCAAGTAAGAAAGAGATAAGTCAGGGGTGACTCCAACAGGTTTTTTGCCTGAATGTTGTTGGATGGAGAGGCCATCAAATGAGACAAATTAGACTGTACCTAAGGCAGGTTTAAAGAGGAACGTAGAGGTTTAGTTTGAGTTGACCTCTTAACATTCAAGTGGAAAGGTGGGGTGCAGCAGGAAAGTTTGGACTGGAGATATAAACATGACAGCCACCAGCATATAAGTAGTTAAAGCCACGACAATGAGGTCACCAGGGACATATAAAAAGAAAAGTGAACCGAGGACTAAACACTCCAACCTGAAGAGTAGAAGACGAATCATAAAGGCAGTTTAAGCAAAACAATTAGTAAGAAGAGAAATCTAAAAAAGCAGTATCTTGAAAGGAGAGGGGTATAAACGGTCACTTAGTAAAAAAATCACTTTGCTGAAACCAGATTTAAGTTCAGATTAAAAGTTCTTAATCAGCCAGTAATAGTTGAGGTGATATGTAAAACAACTAAATTATAACTTTTTAAAAAAAGAGTTGAATATTTCTTACAAATTTCCTAGGAATACTGTATTTCCTACTGGAGTCTCTACTAAAAGTATTCTTAGTATTAAAAGTATATTTTGCCTATTTTATCTTTTTTAACAGAAAACCAGTTAAAAAGCTATACCATTTTTTTAAAAAAAGCCTCAATGTTCACAATGCCATCTTACTCAAAGACTGAAAAAACATTTAAACACCAATTCAAAAGCCTGGCACGAAAACAGTTAAAAACTGTCACTACTTTTCTTTTTCTAGAGCTCAGAACCAAGGCTAAATTAATCAAACTCCTTAGTTCATGGCACTTAAGGTTTTTTTCCCTTAGTTTACGGCACTATTTATAGGGAAAGAAGCTTATATTCTTATCTACACCAACATTCTTACTGCAATTTGCACATACACTACATTTTTAAGATCACAACACCCTAAGTCATGTTCACAAAACTGAAAGGATGCAACGAAACTGAAATCTATTAATGCGTAAGAGTGATCATCAATGTCATTTCTAAAGAAACACTTACTTGCTTCTAGCCTCTACATAGACTGAATTTATTTTCAATATAACTAGAAACAGTTTACACAGAACATCCAGTTTATAATATGTTATCTTCCAATATTTCAGTGTTTTTTAAAGCACGGTCTCACTATATTACCTTATAACATATTAGATCAGATTTCTAGGAAACCCAAACCTTCCTGAAGCCATTAAGATTAACTTTTATTAAAACTTAAATTTTTTACAAAGTACTCTGAAGTATTTTAGGCTAAAATTTCCTTTGCTATAAGAAATTATAGTATACATGAAAGTAAAAATATATCTTCAATATATAAGTAAAATTCAAGGTAAGAATTTACTGATAGTAACAATTCTAAAACATGTCCTTTAGAAGTTAAACCTCAAAAAAATCTTTCATTTAAGCCCTTTACAAGTGCCATAGATTGTTATTTACCATCTAATTATTAAAATGTTCTCCCCACTAAAAACAGTTTAAAGCCTATAAACTAGAAGGAGGCTCGAGGTGAAAGACCCAAGAAAATACACCAAGTAGGAAACACTGCTGATATTAAAGAAAGATATAGGAAAAATTAAATCGGAAACAAAATCATGTATTAATGGTTCTTCATAACCCTGAATCATCAAGGTTAAATACTACTCAATATCCTTTATAATTTTAAAGTGCTTAATACATTTAAGAAATTTTCTTATTAAGCTTTGTTATATTTTAAGTTTCAATGAGAGTCTCGGGAAAGTAAATTAGCACAACTCATTCTCTAATCTCACCTGATAGAACGGGACTGCTATCACTGTCCACGCTACCAAATTGGAAAGGAGATTTCCAACTTAACCTGGGTGAGGGAGTGATAAATGAACTTATCTTAGAACCAACAAACAGTAAGTCCAGATACTTCTTGCTAAATCATTGAACTAAAGGGGTTGGGTGGAGCCCTTTTTTCCCATCAGAGAACACAATATGAAAATCTACAGCAAGCCATGCAGACCCAAAATTCAGATCAACTTAAGAATGCTCCAGTGTTATTCTTGGGAGGATCATTCCAGTCTCATCGGCAACAGCCTTAGCCAAACTGGAGAGTGTTGCCAAGTGCCTACTAGGTAAGAGGTAGGAAGAAAAAGTGCAATCTAATTAGCCAGAACTCAAACTCTAAGTCAACTGCTACACAATTCAGAGTGTTTAGTCCACCCCCATGGTGTTTATCTTTAGCAGGCTACGGGTGTCTACATTTTTCAAAGGATCTTAAAGAACTCACAACTTAGAAGTTAACTTCAACTTCAGCTGTTATTCAGATACTTGCTAAGGAATCCTTTTCTGGAATAGACCCAACTACCAATTTAGACTCCTCCGTCCTAGAAATAACGTGTAAGATTAAACAGCCCAGTCTTTAACCTAATCAAGGGCAGCTGGACGAGGTCAAGATGCCGCTCCCCGCTTCTAGTGAAACCAGTCTCGACTGCAAACGTGTTCCTTCACCTCCGACGTGCGGGGCTGCAAAGCCCACACCAGGTGTCTGATTACAGAACGCCTTTTCTAGGCTGCCAGCTTGGTTTTCTCCCGAAGTCCCCAACGCCAAAAATCTCATTGTTGGAAACTGAAGGAGGAGGGGGAATCAGCAAGGAAGACACACCCCTCAGGGAGAGGAAGGGATAACTTCCCCCGTCTCGAGGGCGGTCCACCTATTATTCCAAACTCTCCCTTCACGGTGCTTTCCCGTCCCCAACCGCCCCCGACCCAGAACCGGGCACACGTACAGGGCGAAGGGACGAGGCCCTGGGAAGGGAGCGAGGGCCGGTTGGCTAAGTATCAGGGGAAGCGGCGAGGACTGGAATTCCAGCATGGCGTAAGCATGGCCCAAGCATGGCCCAGCTCCGGCCCAGGGACGCCGCGGGAGACGCGCTCTCTCCATCCACCAGGCGAGGAGGCGGTAATCCGTCTTCCCTCCCGGGGGCCCTCAGGCCCGGCTAAAAATAGGCGCCTCGGTCACCCCAGGGCCCTCTTCCGCCGACCTCGCCCTCGGGAGATGTCCCCGGGGGAGTCCTCTACCGCGCTCCGAGGCGCCGCGGCAAAGCTGGGGTCGGGCCCTGGGCCGCCCAGTGAAACCAAGCGACCCTGGGAGCCCGCCCGCTCCGGAGTCCCTTCCAGAGCCGGAATCCACAGCGGAGACACAGCGCCCGAGGCCTACCCCGCGGGCGGCGTCCGGGCCCCGCGGCCGCGCCCCCCAACCGGTGCTGCCCTCCCGCCCGCCCGCTCGCCCTGGGACCCCGCGGTCGGAGCCGCCCATGCCCGGCGTTCCCCCTGGCCAGCGCCCGGGGCCGACGCGGCCTGCTTTCCCTTACCCTGCGCGACGGGGAAAGGAGACGGAGAAGACACTACGGCACAGGCACTTCTGCCCGAGCCACCCGCTCAGAGGCACCGCCGCCGCCGCAGTTACTCAGGTGCCGTCGCGCCGCCCGGCACGGGGCGGGGCGGCCCCGGCACGTCCTGGCGTCTGGGCCGGCGGAGCCAGGAGACCAGCCCCTTAAAGGGACAGGCGCTCTCTGCCTTGGCCTCGGCGCGCTTTGGTTTGTCCCGGTGTCCGGCTGGCCCGGGATTCCGGAGTTTTCCTCCCGAGATAACGTTGGGCACCTAAGTGGAGGGTGGGCGCTCCGGAGTTGGAGAATCTGTCGAACTCCATTCATTATTGTCTCTATTTCTCTTTTCTCCTCTCTTCTTGTCTCTTCTTTCCTGTCTCTGTCTCCCTCCTTACCCCAAAACTGATTTCGTCTTGCATGGCCCTCCTGCCGAAACCACCTGGCCCTCCACACTGGATGAGATGTGTGTGTATACATATATATACACCTTAAGCAAATGGTATTCCATTTCACCCTGTCCCAGATTCTTCCCCAGAAATCACTGGAAAACGAACCATTTCGTTCCTCCGTCTCCAGAGTTTCTCTCTGAATTCTCCTTCAGGCAACTGTAGCTTCAAACGGAGAGAAAAATTAAAAACCGACCCAAATAAATTGTGTGCAAATAGGACGCTGTGTGTGTCTACCAGCTGGTGGGCATTCATTAAGCCGGAGTAAATTACTAGAAGATGCAGCAGAAAGGAAAGGTTGGCCAGAACCCCTGCTTATAAGTTTGCTCTTCACTAAAAGGTTGGCAGAAGTCTTCCTGGTCCACCAGCAAATAAGATGTGTTGCTTATTATTATTTATTACTTATCAGTTTCTCGCAGAATTCCTGACACTGCCAAGAACATATACAAAACAAGTTCTCAGAATATATGATAGCTCAAAATGATTCCAATGCATTGAGGGTGTGAATAAGAAATACATAAAATCAGGACTCATCACTAACATCTCCCCTGACACCCTAAGAAGTAATAGAAGTAAATCTTTACGGGACAAAGAGCAAAGCACTTTCTACACCAACAGAGAACTTTTATATGGCTGGCTAAATGCATACTATATACAGTGGTATTCTAATTATTGTTGTCTTAGCTTTCCAGAGCACCTCCAAAGTACAAATGAAAACTGAAGAGTTTGTGGTAGCCTGAGATGTTGAGAATTCTGCCGGTCTTCAGCCACTATGTTCTCCAAACGTGCGTTCGGTCTTGTTTTAACTCCAGAAGCGTCCTCTTTTTCCCTTCTCAGTAGGGTTACTCAGCAGCTCAGTGGTTCCAATACCCTCAAAGCAATTTATCTCTAAACCACTGTCTGTCTCCTGAGTGTGTGCCAGAGGATCCAGCGTTATTGAAGAACAAAGCCATCAAGTATCTTAATACAAAGAGAAAAATGTGTCATTTCTATAATGGAGTTGAAGGACTCTTGATTAGCTTACAAACATCTAATTTCCTCTCATTAGTACTAAAGCAGGTTTTAGGTTAGAATAAAACTTTCTATCATTTTCCTGATGTCAGTAAAACAACAATGACATTTTAGAGGTATGTTTGTACATAAAACAGTACCCTAAATATATGATTTTAAAATAAGGAATCACTTATTTGTGTGTTCCACTATTTGAAACAAAGAAGCATGAGTGTATAAACTACTTCAGCTTTTCTGAAATAGTTTATAGGGTGATCAATCTTTGACTTTTTGAAAAAGAAGTGATCTATTTATTCACATCAAAACAAAAATGATTTAGAACTGTTATGTGTGGTAAGCCCTATTAGGAATTAAGACTACCCTTTCGGTTTTGTAGTATAATATCATTAGCTATAATTAACATATATAATTAGTCTAAGATGTAATTAACCTTGGTTGCTGCTTACTACCCTTCAATGTTACTGCAACCAGCAACTAACTTGCCTAAAAGGATTAGTACTGCCAGCATCTGAGGTGCCTCTAAATTATAACAACTAAAATAAAATTTTTTTGAAATTCTAAAGTATAAATCTATTATATAAAGAGTAGTGGTCTCTTTTTCTATCTCTTTCTCTTTCTCCTTTCTCTGCTCTTTTATTCATGTCCTCTTCTTTCTTTATGTTCTCACCCCACTTCCCATGGCGTTCACTTTTGGCGACTATCAGTGTGCCCTCTGTATCTATGGGTCTGTTTCTGTTTTGTTTTGTTGGTTCATTTGTTTTGCTTTTTTAGAGTCCACATATGAGTGAAATCATACAATACTTGTCTCTCTGTGTTTGACTTATTTCACTTAGTCTAATCCAATATGGTTCATCCAGATTGTCACAAACGGCAAGATTTCATTCTTTTTTTTAACACCTCACCAGAGGACACACAGTTTAGAGAGAGGGAGAGAGAGAAAGAGAGTGAGGGACAGAGAGAGGAAGAGAAAGATTGATGTGAGATAGAAACATGGATTGGTTGCCTCTTGTATGCAACCAACCAGGACCAAACCAAACCTGCAACCTAGGCATGTACCCTTATGGCCCTGGTGGGTAATCTGACCTGTGACCTTCAGTGTACAGGCCACTGCTCCAACCAGCTGAGCCACCTGGACCAGGGCAAAATTTCATTCTTTTTATATTTCTTCTATACCCACTATGTTGAGAGTTTTTACTGTAAAAGGATGTTGGACTTTGTCAATGTGTAGTTGAATCTGGTTTGTCCAACTTGTTGGCATACGATTGTTTATAGTATTCTTTTTTTTAAGATTTTATATTTATTTATTTTTAGAGAGGACAAGGGAAGGAGAAAGAGGAAGAGAAACAGCAATGTGTGTTTGCCTCACATGCCCCCTACTAGGGACCTGGCCCGCAACCCAGGCAACCCAGACATGTGCCCTAACCGGGAATTGAACTGGCAACCCCTTGATTTGTAGGATGGTGCTCAATCCACTGAGCTACACCAGCCAGGGCTGTTTTATTTTGGGGGGAAGGAGGGGGGTTGTTGTTGTTTTTGTTTTTGAATATTCTTTAATGATTCTTTGTATTTCTATGCTGACAGTTCTTTCATTTTTTATTTTATTTATTTGGGTACTCTTTTTTTCTTGATGAGTTTGACTAAAGATTTGTCCATTTTATTTATCTTTCCAAGAACTAGCTCTCAATTTTATTGATCTTTTCTATTGTTTATCAAAATTTCTATTTCATTTGTTTCCACTCTGACCTTAACTATTTTCTTCCTTCTGATTACTTTGGATTTTGTTTATACTTCTTTTCCTAGTTCCTTTCAGTGTAGAATTAGATTATTTATTGGGGGTTTTTCTTGTTTCTTGAGATAGGCCTGTATAACTATAAACTTACCTTTTAGAACAGCTTTTTCAGAGTCCCATAAATTTTGAAAAGTTTTTTTTATTTTTGTTTGTTTCAAGATAATATTTTACTTTGTTAAATTCTCACCCAAGGATATACTCTTTTCTATTGATTGTAGAGAGAGAGGGAGGTATCAGGAGAGAGAAAGAGAAGAAACATCAATGTGAGAGAGAAACATCAATTGGTTGCTTTCCATATGCATCCCGACCAGGGATCAAACCCACAACCTAGGTATGTGCCCTGACCGGGGACCAGACCCACACCTTTTGGTGTACAGATGACACTCCAACCAGCTGAGCCACCAGCCAGGGCAGTTTTTGATTTCACATATTTGTGTTTTTTCAAGTTTTCTTTCTGAGACTGATTTCTTGTTTCATGCCATTGTGGTCAGAAAAGATGCTTGGTATGATTTCAATCTTCTTGAATTTATCGAGGCTTGTTTTGTAACATAATATGTAATCTACTCTGGAAAATGTTTCACGTGCACTTGAAAAAAAAAATGTATTCTGCCTAACCACTGGGCTGTACACCTGAAACTAATATAAGATAATATTGAACGTAAACAGGAACAAATAAGTAAAATACGTATTCTGCAGTTTTTGAATAAAATGTTATATAAGTGTCAATTGAGTCGACCTGATCTAATGTGACATTTAAGACCATTATTTCCTTATTAATTTTCTATCTAAATGATCTATCCATTGATATGAGTGGAGTATTAAAATCCCCTACTATTATTGTATTACTATGGATTTTTCCCATTATGTCCATTACCCCTCCTACGCCACTGCCATCTTGGACCTCTTCTCTCTCTCTACTAAGCTACAAAGTGCAATTTACTTGAGTCTGCCTTCTGACCGTGAGCATGCAACAACTCTTTTTTCTGAATTTTGGAAATGTTTTAAAGACATACAGTACACATCTCTCCAGCAGATAGAAAGAAAGCTGGCTATTCCTGTTTTGATTGGGAAAGACTTCCCAGAAGTGGTGAGTTATGTGGAGATTTGAGTAATAAGTTAGTAACAGATTACACCTTTTATACCACCAAATAGGGAGGGCGGAGGTGAAAGTATTTAGAAACGATTCACAGAACTGAATTTAAAGGGTAGATGCCAGGTCCGCCTTCTCCACCCAAATAACAGAGTGAGAAAGTTCATAGAAATATCCGCAGCTGCAGGTCTAGAAAAAGCTAGTGATGCTAATGAAGTACCTGGCATATACTGTGCTTATTCAAGGTCTACATGGTGCCCTCACTGACATGTAGTCTTTTTAAGTATATGGCATTCAAGTGCTTTCATCACAGACTGAAGGCGCCCACTGATTATTTGCCGCTCTTTGCACGAAATGGCGGTATCTGTGTCCTCTGCTCTCGAATCTGGGAGGGCTCTGTGACTGCTGTGACCAATAGAACATGCCACAAGTAACACTGCCGAGTTCTGGGCCCAGGCTTGGAACGGTTGATCTCAGAGCCCTGAGGCAGCCCTCGCTGCCTTTCCAGAAGTCTGTCTGCCTCGCTGGAGAGGCCACATGGCGAGGCCCTGAGATTAAGAGGGAAGGAGGAGGAGGAGGAGCGACCCAGCCGGCCCCACCAAGGTGCCAGATCTATGGGTGAAGCCTTCTAGTACCCCAGACCCCCCACACCACAAGCTAAACACCCCCAAGTGACCCCAGTCAGTACCACGGGGAGCAGAAACATCACACAGTGAAGTACAGCTGGAATTCCTGCCCCCACATAATTTTTGTGATTTTTGGATGATTTGTTAAGCAGTAAGAGAGAGGCAAAACATCTTTCCTCCACTTCCAAATAGCTGCAAGAAACATCGGTGTCGTTTAAGTGGAAGGGAGTTTCCACTTTGCCCGTATAATCCCAAAACATCATTGGGGCCTGTCCAGGGAAATCTGGGCAGGAATGGGCAAGGGGATAAAGCTACTTTGTAGCATAACTTAGTAGTATCGACGCCTTAACCACCTTCACGCCTCCCATCTTCCAAGGCTGTCCAATGATTGGAAACTGAATTTAAGGAGGAAAGAGAAGCCAGTACTTACTGTGCTTTTGCTCTGTGTGGTGGTTAATGTACATTAGCTCACGTGAAGACCAGCACTCAATCACTGAGCCACACCAGCCAGGGCTCACAGCACTCTTTAATAGTTGATGCCACATTTTTACTAATAAGAGATTTAAATAATGTACAGGATAAAAGATTATTTCATCATCCTTTAGTCCTCACATGACAAGTTTTATTTGTATGGTAGGTTTGATCAGCTGATTAGTATCAACTATTCAATGAGGCCTAAATTTAAAATACGGTCAACGGGCAGGCTGCCTAAATGGTATATAAGCCAGAAAAAAACACACCTCTCTCTCACTATTACTGCATAAACAAGCTCCACTCTAACTACCACATTAGGGGGATGAACCATGGCTTGAGGAATCAGCCAAGAGAACATGGATGTTTCAGCATAAACCATTAGCACTGCTGCCCAAATAATTCTTAAGAGCATGACCTGGTGAGGGCAGATCAGTAACAAGAAATCAAACCAAGCAACATGCACTGTGTCATGTTAGGTGTTTGAACATAAAGGGTGCATTTAAAAAGTTTTGTCCTCCAGAATGATGCACACTTTTTAAATACATGCTTCTCTGTGTTGGCTCAGTTCAGCAGCTAACAATCACTCTTAGATCCCAGCCAGTCTTTACGCAGCACTTTTCTTCCCTGTAACACAGCAATCATGTAATTAGCCTTTCCCTGGCTTTGTTCCATTTATTTCTGACCATGTCTCCAGTTTACCAATTTCATTGGACGCAGTTCAACAATTTTTAAAGGCCACCTCTTGGTGCTTCCATATATTGTTCTGGAAATTTAATGTTTATGAGAAAAGGTGAACAGATAGCAAGCTCCATTACAAATCATTATTCTGTGAAGGCTGTAGAATAACACCTCTGGATGCCAGCTCTCATGACACAGAGCTCTGGACATCAGCACTCGTGGACTCCTCGGGGCCCTCACTCCTTCAGCAATGCCCTTTATGTCTCCTTCTTCAACCTTTCTTCTCTATCAACAATTAGGGCATGTGGGCTCTCTCCACTGAAAGGAGAGAGCAAAAATTTCTTTCAAACTGCAGATCACCCCATCCACCTGATCCCCTGCCAAGCCAGGTTGCTGGTTGGTCAGTTGGATGGTTGGTTGGTTGGTAGGTAAGAGACATTCACTTGACTGCTTATTCACACTTCCCACTCACTCACTCCTCGTACTACTGGAACCTGCTTCTGCACCCGCAACTCCGTTCTGAAACACTTCTCACGGAAACCCCAGTGGTCTCCCTGCTGCTAACTGCAGTGGAGCTGCTCAGTATTCACCTAGTGGAGCCTCTCTGTCACGTGACACCACTAATTACTTCTTGAAATGCTGCTCTTTCCTTGACTTCTGAGACCATACCTACAGGGCGCCCATTCTCTAGTCTTTTCCTCGTCACTCTCTAGACTAAAGCTCCTTCTCAGTCTCTTTGTAAGTTTAGTTTCTCAATCACTTTTTGTTGATGTTCCCTAGAGTACCAGCCTTGTACCTTTTATTTTCTCACTCTGTTCAATGAGCTCATGAACAAAGTGGCCCTAGTAGCAAAGAAAGATGGAAGTTAGGTAGGAATTCAAACACATGGACTCTTCTTACCAAGACTAATCTAGCTTACCACCACTGCGAACTGCCCTGCCTGCAGACAGGAGAAACTAACGTTGAACCCTGGTACACACCACTCCCTAGGGGGAATAACAGCCATCAGATGGCAGGTTGATTTTATTAAATACCTTCAGTTATGGAGCGAGCAATTATTCATCTTCATTGGAACAGACACTGACTAGGTACGGATTTGCCTTTACTGCACCAAAGCTTCTGCCACTACCACCATCTGTGAACTTACTGAATGTCTGAGTATTCACTGTCACACAGTTCCAGATAACATTGTCCTGACAAAGGAACTTATTTCACAGCAAAAAGAGTGAGGCAATGTCCTAAGGCTCAAATGATTTGCTAGAAGTAGCTGACATTATAGGATGATTGGAATGGCTATCAAAAATCCAGTTGGGGTGACAAATGAGACAGGCAATGCCTAGCAACATCAGAGTGCTCTTCTATGAGATGCAATATACGTATACTCTGAATCAGCTACCGATATGCACAGCTTTCCCCACCCCACCCCACCTTCCAGAGTATATATATCTGCAAAAACCAGAGGGAAGAAGTGAAAGTGGCTCTACTCATTGTTGTACATAATCATTCGCTTACAAGGATTTTGCTTCTGATCTCTGCAGGTTTAGAGGTCTTCGTTACCCGGGGAAGAAAGTTCCTGCTAGGAGGCACAACATAGTTCTACTTGAACTGAAAAGTGAGGCTTCCATCTGGCCATTTGGTGCTTTCTCGAGGCACTGAATGAGAGATACACTCTGCTGATCAGGGCGATGATCTGTACTATGAAGACGATCTGACCTCTGCTTAGTTCTCTCATAACTCAGGTGACCGATTTGTAGCAATTGGCCTAAGATTTTTCCAGTTTCACATCCCAGGAAGCTCTTTGGTCCCAGGTAAACTGGGACAGTTGGTCACCCAACTAACTTCCTTGAGACAGTGAAGGCATTCAGCAAATTTGCTTAAGACCAGACATTGTTTATGTCAGGCTAAACCCATGCCCCTCCCAAACATGTCCTTGACGACATGCAAACTTATTTTGCATCCCAGGGAGAAATGTTTGACAATGACGTTGGCTTGCCCCTTCATTTATTCACTTCTCCTTACAAACATCATCTTTAGTGGCTTATATGCCTTTGAGGACAGAGTGTGCTTCCTTTGCAAGTTGAAGGTAAAACCCTGAATGTCATGCTTCAGCTCACTCATACTCTTTGCTTAGATTTTCCCACTTCTTTGAACATCAGTCTCATTCTCTATTGTGTCTGGGAAATGACATCAGTGATTGTTAGAAGATCTGTTTGCAGATGGACTTGGTCTATAGCACCAATCACAGAGTAGAGTTCAAGATTAAGATTTATTTCATTTCAGGTCAGAAATAACTGAGGTGAAATAATACACTCCCACAAGCCTCCATTGGAAAACTCTCAGCCAAATAAGGGGTAAGAAGATCACTAGTCTTGTGTTATGTTCATGTGAGTCAGTTCTTCTGACTTCTCAAGGACAGTAAATAAAAGCAGAATTTGCAGAAACAATGAACTGTGTTCTAAATACTAACTGAGAAATATGCATTGTGTTTAGAAGCTTATGCTCAGGTTCCTCAGAGTCGGCCTCCTATGAAATTTCCAGAAAAAAAAATAAGGAGATTTCTACCATCTTCTAAAGGCCAAAGAAGAAATTTGGGGGTTTTTTACTACTTTTTTCCCTCTTTGACTTTGAAATTACCTTTTATATCTTACTTTCTTCTACTGAGTGCATTGGGACTGTTACAGGAGGTCTGAATTCCCAATCGTCTAGAAGATTAAAAACCAAACAAATCATAGGAACACAAAGATCGATAGCAACAAACTCCCTTTAGCTTCCAGCCTGCCAATACAGGTATAATGTCAAGATTAGTAAAAAACCCAAATCTAAGCATTTATGCTCCACCAAGTTCTAGAAATACTTTTGTCAAAAGTGATTTGAGCCCCGACTGGTGTAGCTCAGTGGATTGAGTGCGGGCCTGCAAACTAGATGATCGCGGTTCAATTCCCAGTCAGGGCACATGCCTGGGTTGCAGGCCAGGTCTCCGGCTGGGGGCCATGAAAGAGGCAACTGGTTCTCTCCCTCTCTTTCTCCCTCCCTTCCCCTCTGTCTGAAAATACATGGGTGAAAATTAAAAGGAAAAGAGAAATAGCATGTCTCTGAAAGAGGAAAAATGTTTTAATTAAAAGGAGTTCAAATCAGTAGTTGGAATATTACACAAAGCTTCAGGTTGGAATGATCTCTAAATTTTCTTTTTAGGTTCCCCCCGACACACAAATCTTGTGTTTAATCTTATCCTTATGGTTAATCTTGTCCCATCAGTTGTAGGAATAGAAGTCTCCTGAAGTTGGCAAACAATTCTCAAATGGCTTTGACGCAGAAATAAAATCTAGGATAGAGCTACATATAAAATCCTTTATTAAGAAGTAAAAGATATTTAAGATGGTGTCACATAGACCCTCAAAGAAAGAAGGCCTTCTAAGGACTTTAAGAATCTACCTTGCAGGCTTTCTCTCTTTAAAAAGTGAGACTTCCAAAAATCTGAGGCTTTGTCCCACAGTAGCTTCATAGGAATCCCAGCCCAGATAGAACCTTGTTTCAGAGAGATTTCGGAGGCCTGGCTTTTATATGATTGAGTGGATTAGAAATTGACACTCGGGAAGTCCACAAAGTTTTTGAAGTAATTATATTGGCATGATCTGAAAAAGACAAAGATATATAGCACCTGCCAGGTTTTACCAGCATCTCTCAAAATGTAGTTCACAAATACTTGTGATCCACATCAAACCTTCTGGACTGAATTTTTGGGGATGGAGAGGAAGCAGGAGGTCTATCCAGGAATCACCATTTTTTAAAAACAGATTTTATTTATTTTTAGAGAAGGGAAGGGAGGGAGAAAAAGAAGGTGAGAAACATCCATGTGTGGTTGCCTCTCATGTGTCCCCTACTGGGGACCTGGCCTGCAACCCAGGCATGTGCCCTGACTGGGAATGGAACCAGTGACCCTTTGCTTCACAGGCCCATGCTCAATTCACTGAACTACACCAGCCAAGGCTCACCATTTTTTAATAGGTAATATTTATGAATGTTAAAGTTTGAAATCCACCTAAAACAGTCCTATGTACTCGTTCCTAAATATATTATTACTTGTAGCACTGCCTTCCATTTTCTCAGGTTAGGCTACCACCACCTTCCTTTTCCTCTGTGGTGTCAGAGTTTAAATGTTAATGCATTCTGTCCAAAAAAAACAGATGCAAGCATTCATGGTCAACTGATCTTTGACAAGAGTGCCAAGAACACACAATGGGGAAAAGAAAATCTCTTCCTTAAATGATAGCAGAAAAACTGAATGCAAAAAAAAAAAATGAAATTGGGCCCCTACATTACACACAAAAAATCAATTCAAATGGATTAAATACTTAATCATAAGACCTGAAACTGTAAGACTCCTGGGGGGGTGGGGACAGGGAACATCCGAAAAGCTCCTTGACACTGGTCTTGGCAATGATTTCTTGAATAGGACACCTAAAACGCAGACGACAGGAGCAAAAGTAGACAAGCAGGATTACATCAAACTAAAAACCTTCTACACAGCAAAAGGAACAATTGACAGACTGCAGAGGCAGCTTAGGGAATGGGAGAAAGCACTCACAAACCACAAATCTATCTGATAAGGGGTTAATCTTTAAACATCCACTTTAAGTCTGGTTGGAAGCCTGCAAGAAAAAGTCACAGATCCATGAAGCGGCTTCCCCCTGAAAGTTGTGCTAGAGCCTCCAGGACAGCATGGAGCCCACAGAGCACGGACCCAACTTCACACTGCTCAGCATCCTGTTCCTGCCAGGGTCACGTCTCCAGGCACCCAGGGGGCCCAGAGCTCAGACCTGGACTGAGATACAAGAGATACAAGTACAATGGGAAAGAAGAAAAATAAAACAGAGGGAGCCCTTGTCTTGGAGGCGTGAAATACATGGGGAACCAACAGTACCCTGCTCTCACACACACGCGCACCTCAGTGCATTCCAGAACTGCCATTCCAAACATTAAACAGGAACCTTTGTTTGGAGATTGGCTCCGAAGTGCCCATCAGATCTCGGTTTGAAGCCTTTTCTGCCTTTTCCTTCCTCAGAAGTCTCGTAATGCAAGGCCCTGGGCCCACGGCCCTGTATCACGGTTCTTTATCATAGTGAAGAGTGACGCTGAACAACAACGATACCACCCAAAAGTGTGACTATGGTTGGAAAGATTAATGAAAGGTTTGCATTGGGCTTGTGGCTTTACTCACTGCTTGCCTCTCTACCTCTCAAGCTGCCTGTTCCAATTCACATTAAGCAGTGCTTTCTCAGACTGCGTGCCAGCATGCTGTACGTGCAGCTGCTGCCTTCCATCCGTCACAGCCCGACCTACCCCACTCCAAGTTCCAGGTCAGCATTTCCTGATTGCATTCCTTGTCCCCGTCATGCTTCGAGCTGCCCTACTTCTAGCCATTCATCACCCAGCAATCGTTGCTGTTAACTGTCTTCCTCACATGACCGGTCCTGCGACATGTGCCAGACGGGAATGCCAGTGGGCTGGCTACAAGCCAGGATGGTGCCCAGCATCCAATAGTGATTTTAAGTATTATAGATAAATGTCACTAGTGAAATCTGTGCTGAAGCTAAATGCAAGACCCAAGGACATCAAAGGCCTGCCTTTTTCTCTTCAAAGTTAAGAAGCATCTAAGGGCCTGTCTGGGTGGCTCAGTTGTTTAAAGCATCACCCCCATACACCAAAGTTCAGGGTTCGATCCCCAGTCAGGGCACATACAAGAAGCAACCAATAAATACAGGAACAGATGGAACATAAATCAATTTCTCTCTCTCTCAAAACAATAAATTTTTTAAAAGTTAGGAAGCATTTTTTGTTTCATCCTTAGGGCTGCAGTACAGACTAGTGGTCAAGCATACAGAGTTTCTATCCCGACTACAGGGTTCTGCCACAAACTGGAGACCTTACACTAGCTCTGCTTGGTTATATACCTCCTAAGGCCATGGAGAGAACAAAATGAGTTAATTTATATAAAGCATTTAGAATAATGCCTGCCACATTAATTGCTCTGTGTTTGCTATTGCCATTTTCTGCTCACTTTGCTTAATATGTTTGGGCTGAACACTTAAGATCATTTATTTATTCCTTCAATCAATATTTACTGAGTGGCCTATGATGTTCCAGGCACTGTGGACAGTGATCCATTTCCCTTACGGGAAGCCTTGACATGGTCATCTGGAACCCCTTCACACTCGCAGCTGTGCGACAATGGAAGCAATAGGGCTCCAGGGAAGACGGCGGGGACCAATGCGCGTAGGGAGGCAGATGCTCGGCAGCCTTGATTCTCACGCTCTGAGAACAGCCTAGGAAGGTCAGAGGCAGACAGAGGACACACAAGACACAGCATCACCTTGACCAGTTGCTCACCTCTTTCCCCCAGCTCCCCATTTGCACTAGAACTTTGACATATTCTGAGGCAGGGGCGGAGGTTGGTGGGAGAACAGGGGTTGATGAAGGAGAAGGTATAGAGCTGTAAGGTCTGTGTCTAGATTCATTTGTTGGCATGTAGATGTCTAGTCGTTTCAGCACAATTTGTTGAAAAAACTATCTTTGCTCCCTTGCAAGGCCTTTGCCCCTTTGTTAAAGATCAGCTGGTTATATTTATGTAGGTCTATTTCTGGGCTGTCTGTTCTGTCCCACTAATCAGTTTGTCTGTTCTCTTACCAACATGTGCCATCTTGCTTCCTATAGCTTTATTACAAGTCTTGAAGTTGAGTGATGTCCATCCTCCAGCTTTTTTCTCTCTTTCAATATTGTGCTAGGCCTTTCCCCTGTCGATGCTAGGCCTTTCCCCTCTCCACATAAAGTTTACAATCAGCTCATCTACACCCACAGACAACCTGCTGGAATTCTGGTGGGAATCGCTTTGAATCTATAGATCAGTTTGGGAAGAACCGGACTCTTGACAATATTGAGTCTTCCTATCCATGAACATGAACTGCCTCTGTTCATTTAGCTCTTCTTGGATATTTTTCATCAGTTTTATAGTTTATCTCATAAAACTCTTATATACATTTTCTTCAATTTATACCTAAGAATTTTATTTGGGGAACACTTATGTATATGATAATGTGTTTTAAATTTCTAATCACACTTGTTCTTTGTTTATATACAGGAAACAATTAACTTTTCCATATTAACCTTGTATTCTACCACTTTGTCGTAATTGCTTATTAGTTCCAGGAGTTTTTTGTTGATTAAAATTTCAAGCAGAATAAAACAGGATTATTTTAATCCCATCCTCCAGCAAACACCATCCTTGACCTTACTGACTACACTTTTGGATCACCTTCAAGTCTCATTATTAAATATCTCCTCTTCAAAGAACCCCTCTCCAGCCCCTACATCAGTTTCAGAATCCCTTGCTGTATGTTCTCACACACCCTTGTTCTTGGCATAATGCTAACGCTTTGCTTTGATTACTAATTAAAGTTCTGTCCACCTGACTGCAGTGTAAGGTCCATCGAGCTCCTGTTCATTGCTGATGCACAGCTTAGACTCTTGGTGAATATTTGTTGAAGGAATCATTGTAACCCCCTTCCAAGTGCCACCAAGAAACTGAATTATCCTATATTTATCCCACAGATTCAAATCAGGAAACTGAAACCACTCAAAGTATTTAAAGCAGAAGGAATTTACTACAGTGAATTGGTAACACAGGAGATGAAAGAGGGTGGGAAGACTACCAGGGAATCGAAGGTACCCCAGATATTAGCAACAGTAGAAAGGTCTTAAGACCCTCAAGTTGGACACAGTAGGAAGAACTGGTATCACAGAACCAGAGGCCTCAGTTCTGTAAGTCAGAAGTCCAAGCACAGTGTAGCTCAGCTGGGTCCTAGGGGCTCACAAAACTAAATCATAGGGTTGGCAGGGCTCTTTTCATTTGTAGAGGTTCTGGAGGTAAATCTGCTTCCATGCTCATTCAGGTTGTTGGCAGATTTCCAGCTGCAGGCAGGTATGGAACTGAGACTCCTGTTTCTTCATGGGGGGTCAAACAGGGGTGATCCTGAACCTCTAGGCTGCCCACATTCCCTGTCTCCTGGCTTTCTCCCTCCATCTTCAAAGCCAGTAAGGGCTAATCAAGTCTTTCTCAGGCTTCAGATCTCTCAGACCTCCCCCTCTGAGTCATCTCTTCTGTTCTCAATAACAGAAGTGTCTCTGTTTTCAAGGGCTCGTGTGAATAGAGTGAGTCTACTTTGATAATCTAGGACAATCTTCCCATCTTAGGTCTGTAAACTTAATCACATCTACGAATTCCATTTTGCCACGTAACATTAAACATTTTCACAGGTTCTGGGGATTAAGGCATGGCCATGTTTGGGGGACCATTATCCTGCCTCTCACTGGCCAAACTCAGACTCTAATTGGAAGAAGGGCCTCCTTCTAGAGCAGAAGGATGAGAAATAGATCTGGGAGTATGCAGGCCTAGGATGACCATGTTACTGAACAGCAAGTTGGGGTCCCACTGCACGCCACCACCCTCCAGGCGAAATTCCAGAGGCAAAGGTTTGATGATAAAGGAAGAGGATCTTTCTTCAAAAGCTTCACAATTTTGGAATAACAGCTTTCCACATGCTATAGTCACTTAGGCCTATCAATTAAGGCTAAACTCTTTCAACACTGAGTTCTAGCATTCCCCCTGTTAGTTTCATCTTATTTCTATATGGTTAATTTACAAACTAAAACAATGTAAGATACAAAAATTACACAATTTGGGGAGAATGGCAGGCTTCTACCTCAGAGCCTGTCCCCTCTAGTAGAACAGCCAAAGAGGTACCACCCTGCCTCCCTGTGCCAGGCCAGCCAGAGTCTAGGCTGAGCCCCAAGTTCCTTCATATTCAAAATACGGTCGGTTGGAAAATGCAGCCAGCTGCAGCACAATCATCCAGGCATCCTCGAGGAAGCAATCCTGACAGCCGGTGAGCCAGTCCACGCCCCACCGGGAGCCTGGAGAGTGCTTTTTTTATTTCAAATCTCCTCACCCATAATTCCATGGACTCTGGAGGCATTCAGCTTCTCAGCCAATCCCACCCTAGACTGTTTACCAGGGCCTTGGGCAACCTCCTCCTATGGCCCCTCCCTACTCCTTTCTAGTGATCTGATCGGATCTCTCCGAAACAACCACATTTTCAGGTAACGATACTTTTTCTTCTTAAACCAGGACTGGCTAAGCAAATAATTGGCCGGCTCCTAATTGCTGTCAAAAATAATGAATTAAGCCCATTTACTGGGAAAACAAAACAAAACAAAACCAACAACAGTGATAACATACCCTGCAATAAGATTAATTCAGCTATAATTCAGTTGTCAATTGGCTTTCATTATTATTCCAACCCTGTTTTTCAAGTGGGGGGTCAATTAAAATTCTTCTGCACAAAAACATGAAGGCGAGGGCTAGCTCAGGCAGAAAAACAGCAGATGATTCCAGTTCAAGAAGTGCCGAGCTTGCAAGAGAGTTCCTGAATGTACCGTATACTCTTGGTCTAATCCCTCTGGATTAGGCCCTCAAAGTAAGTGCCAACGAACCCAGAGGTTCCTGGAATCTTTGCTGCTGCTGCAGAAGACTCAGCCAGTCACGAGACCCAGAATTCACGTCTTCAGCAACGCGAAAAAAACTGTCAGCAGGTGCTATCAAATTTCAGCAGGGATCAGGATAGATTAAAACGGCACATTTGTACTTCTAGAACCCTCAGCCACCTTGCTCTGCTCACCCTCAACCATTTCATCAATCACATACTAACAACTCCATTTTATACAGCTTAAGTTTTTGGCTCCCACAAATCAGAGAGGGGGTATTTACAGTGTTTCCAAACTCAAACTATCATTTTGGGTAAACACCTTCCAAAAGTTTGCTTCTCATTAACAACTCTATATGGCAACAGTATCTAAAAAGGAACTTCAACTTTGAACTCGGTGAAAGCCACGCAAGAACTGTTGGAACAAGGACGGGACTAGCACGCAGAATGAGAACAGTATGCTCAACCCTAACTGCCCACCCCAGATTATCGATGAGGCAAGGAAGAGTTCTGCCACAAACACACGACTCCCTTCCCGGTGAAAACCCGGAGCAAGGTTGACACAACTGAAAGCGCTCTGCTCTGGGCCACCTTTTTATTTTGCACTGTCCAAATTTTACTGTGCCCTTCTGTTTTTTCTCACTAGATCTACAATAGGATGTCACTTTTTTATATCCTTGGCCTTTTGCAGAAGGTCTCATGCTTGGTTTTATATGGTTGTTTAAAATTCACCTTAATGACAGTTCTTGAAGAAGTTTGTTCTCTCCAGTACACCCTATCCATGCGGAGCTCTCTTACCAAGTGCCCTAGGAAGGATGCTTCTCTCTACTCTGCCAGCCCAGGAGCTTCTCCTCCCTCTAGTATGAGTTCTTTGTGTCCTTTCTCCAGTCATCTGAAGAAAATTCTTTCAGTTCTGCTCTTTGGCGTTCTTACAGCCCCATTCACTAAAGGGTTAACTTCTCCTTTGGTGGGAAGAGAAATCTGCTGATTGAGGTCTACCTGAGAACCAATGCCTCTTGGGGCAGAGATTTGTGTTCTGTGATGTTTAAAATTTGGCACTTTGACATTTTTTTCTGGCTGCTAAAGTTTAAGTTCTTTTTTAAATTTTATTTTAAAATGTATACACAGGAAATTTTTCCTTCTGTGGTATACAGTTCTATGAGTTTTGACAAATAGAGAGTGACCACCACCACAGTCAAGAATCAGAACAGTTCCATCATCCCCAAAACTCCTTTAGGCTCCCCTTTATTATAAGCCCCTGCCAACCCCTGGCCACTACAAACGATCTGTCCCTAAAGTTTTGCCTTTTTAAGAACGATATATAAATGAAATCATGCCAGCATGTAGCATGTTGAGTCGGATTTCCAATCATGACACCACAAAGGTGTCACGCCTTTGGGGTTGCAGCACCTTCGTTTATGTCTGTCTGGAGTCACATCTCCCTTTGCCTGCCTCTTATAACGATGCGCATGAATTTCCCCAACTCGAGGTCCTTAATCACATCTACAGTTCTTTTTTTTTTTTTTTTGCCATATAAAGGTAATATGCGTAGGTTTCAGGTTCTAGGACATGCTTTCCTCCAGAGTGCCATTATTCAGGCTTCCACATATGGATATGCCACAGATCACTTATCCATTCACCCATTGCAGGACATTTGGGTCATTTCCAGTTTAAGGCAATGATGAATATAGCTGCCATAAATATTTGCATGAAGGCTTTCGTGGGAACGTAAGTTTTCATATCTCTTAGATAAATACCTAAGAATGCAATTGCTAGGTCATATAGTAACATGTGTTCAATGTTATAAGAAACAGTTAGGCCCTGGCTGGCGTAGCTCAGTGGATTGAGCGTGGGCCTGCGAACCAGACGATCGCGGTTCAATTCCCAGTCAGGGCACATGCCTGGGTTGCAGGCCGGTTCCTTGCAGGCTAACTACCAGCAGGGGATGCACAAAAGGCAACCATACATTGATGTTTCTCTCCCTCTCTCCTTCCCCTCTAAAGATAAATAAATAAATAAAATCTTTAAAAAAAAAAAAGAAAGAAACTGTTAAACTGTTTCCAAAGTGGTTGTACCATTTTGCATTCCTGCTGGCAATGCGTGAGAGTTCCAATTCCTCCACATTCTCAGCGACTCTTGATATCATCAGTTTTTCTGATTTTAGCCATTCTAGTAGGTGTTGAGTAGCATTTCCTTATGATTTTAATTTGTATTTCGCTAGTGACAGTAATGTTGGGCATCTTTTCTTGTGTTCAACTGTGTGTGTGTGCTTAAAGGAATTTTATTGGGTGGCAGGGGTTCAGATGAGATCTGGGAGGATATCATCCTCTGTGACGCTGGGCTGCTGAGTCACCCAGTTCCGCACTCAGCAGCACTGAGTTGGCAGTGGAGCCCGCAGGGAAAGCTCTGTAGGCCAGGACTGAGAGGGTGGTAGGTACAGGAGAAGGAGCCCCAGATGGGGCTGCCCCCAGCCCTGGTGTCCTGGGGCAGCAATGCAGCAGCCCCTGGTGGGTGGAGGTGGAGCCTGCAGTGGGGGTACCCCGGTCAGGGGCAGCAGTAGGTTGAGGAAGAGGCTCTGTAGTTGGGCGCTGGCCCCAGGGTTCTGGGGCTGAAGGACGGGTCCAGCAGGAGGAGGACTGGCAGCTGCTTCAGGAGGGCCTTGGACCGTACCTGGGGGTGTCTGGGCAGCACTCTGGGGCTCTGGCTGCCCTGCAGCCACAGAGGCCCCCACTATCCCCTAAGGCTCATGCTGTGGTGGGCAGAGCTGGGGACGATTCTGTGAGGGCCTTACCTGGTCCTCCAGAATGGGGCCCATGGCGTGTGGGGGTGGGGAGAGTGCTTGCTGCTCCAGCTCCTGCTGCTGAATCTGCTAGTAGTTGGTGATAATCTAGATACTGTTGATGAAGACGTTCTGGTGGAAGGGGGTGAGGCCTGTGAAGATCTCCCTGGAGGAGTACAGCAGCACAAGTGGGCGCCCCTCACGGGGGCCATGTGGCAGACACGCAGGTAGCCCACAGTGTGGTAAAGGACTTTGAGGGACTCAATGCTGAAATGGAACTGGACCATCCTTGAGTTCTGGGGCAAAGGGCCCAGCATGGTCAGCAACTGCTGAGGGACGAGCTACAGGGTCCGTTTTCAGGCTCTTGCTGTGATTCACGTACACCTGGCAAGGAGTGCCCGTGCAAGCTCCCACTTTTTATCCACCGCACATGGGTGTGGGACCTGCCCTTCTGTGTCTTCACCTTCCTTCCAGTTTCTATGTGGCTGCTTCTTTAAATCCCTAGTTGTAGGATTTCTATTCAGCTAGATTTCAACCAGTTCTGAACTGTAGTTCAGTTGTAATTTTGATGTGGTTGTGGGAGGAGGCAAGCAGAGCCTTTGCTTATGCTGCCATCTTGACCGGAAGTCCCCATGTGTTGAACTTTAATGTTGCATCCTCTCCTGCCCTCTCTCAGTTGGCTACGTATTTTACTTAGCTCTCTAAATGTGCTTTAGTAATGATTTAGAAATAATTAGCCATTTAATTGGCAAAAATTACTGAGTAACTTCTAATGTAGAAAATTCTAACTAACAAAATGAGTCAACACAATATTCATAAAATATACTCAAGATTCATGGTTAGCATGAGATGATTAACAAGATTGGTAAAGAGTATGTCTTTGTACTAAAGACACATGTGTTCTTTCTCACCCTTATGAATCTCTTCGAAATAAGATTCTGTATGCCCTGTAATAATTTGGGAAGTGTTCTCTTTTAAAATGTGGTTGTAATATGATACATCTACCTCAGGAAGTCCATATAATTTAAGTCTCTAAGGCATGCATGGACCTGAAGTTTAACAAACAAAATCTGCTTAGAAACAAGTTTGCTAAGCATGGAAATACTTCCTCTGAAACTGCCAGAAACTCTGAATATTATTAGGGTCTGCCAAGGCACCTGGAGAGTAATAAGAGCCATTTGAGTATGAATCCATCTTCTGTCCAACCCCAAAAGTCTCATAGACTTGTTCTTGCATAAAATATGCCTTCATGCTTCTAATAGCCTCAGGATAACATTCCTGTGCCAAATAAATAAACAGGACAAGGCAACTACTTCAGTAGGCTTTAGAAGACAGAAGTGACAATCTTGGTACAAAGGACTCAAGTGTAGAATATTATTCTTTTAAAAAAATAATTAAAAGATTTTATATGGCAAGGGTAGTAACAAATGGTATTGCAGAGCCCTGTGACATGTTAATAAAAGTAATAATTATAGGGACTCAATGTAGGTATTATTTTTGTCCCCATTTTATGGATGAAGAAACTGAGACCGAAGGGGTTGAGTAATTCATCCAACTTTCCAGTGGATGGTCAGTTGTCTAGTGGAAGCAGACAGACTCCGTGGCATCAGAGGACAGCTGCTGTCCAGAAGCTGTCATGTGGCTCCTACGACCAGCTGATGACTGGCCTGAGCTGCGTAGCTTTTCAAAGTTCCCAGGTCCCTGCCCCAGGGCTCTGGTTCCGTGGGCCTGGAACGTGCACTGCTTTTGCAAGTTCCCCAGGCAACCTGAACATGAGCTGGGCTACCAACATCAGGTCGGTTTCCACTGTTTCTGGTCCCTCATTTCTGGTCCCTGCGCACCCTGTGGAGAGATCGCAGACTTTCAGGGTGCAGGGGAGGTGGGGGGTGTTATTAAGTTCCTCCTCATGGTGATGAGAGGTTAAGCCAACACATATTCCAGGTCTTAGACATGTAATTTGTTTTAAAGATTTTAAATGCAATGAGTCAAAGTCAGGATTTATATTTTATTTCTATATTTCTCACAACTGAGCTCATCATCCATTAATTTTTTAATTGTTACCCATATTGTACATCTGTATTTATTCCTCCAGTAGGATGTATAACCTCGCTATTATTATTGGGTCTCTCCCCAATTTGTATTTCTACTCCAGACCTTGAATCCCTGCCTGAATACCAAGTGGTATGTATACTGGACATTTCTTCCTGGAAAAGCCTCTCATCGAACGTGTCTGAAACTGATCTCCACACACCACACCCAGGCCAAACGCGTCGCTAGTCCTGCGTTCCCTCTCTTGGCGATGGGCCTCACTCACCACCCACTCAGTAATGCGATCCAGGCGCTGGGAGCCACCTGGATTCTACTCTCTCTGCTGCTTCCCAACCTCCCAACGTTCACCTGCTTTCCATCTCTCATGGCCTCCCATTCCCACTGCCTTGAACTTCGATCAGTTCAAGTCCTCATCACCTCTTGCCTGGACAGGGCAGTGGTCTCCCAGCCCCCTATCTCTTAGCTACACTGCTGCCAGAGCTCTGCTTTCTGTTTCTTTTCTTTCTTTTCATTGGAGAAAGCATATACTTTTGGATCCAAGCCTAACCTTCCTTTAAATTATGGTACATCAAATATATAGCTGAAAAAAATAGAATAATATAACAAACAGCTGTGTTTTGAATACCAGTTTTATCAAAATCTTAACCTTGTCATTTCTGCAATTTTATTTTTAAATGAAGTTATATAGGTATCAATACTTCAGCCCACTTGACTGGCCTGCACCACATCCCAACACACTCGAGTGAATTTGCTGTGAAGCTCATGCTTTCTCATGCTATGAATTGATTTTAAAAAACTTCAGCGCTGGCTGGTGTGGCTCAGGGGATTGAGCTCTGGCCTGCGAAACAAAGGGTTGCCAGTTTGATTCCCAGTCAGGGCACATGCCTGGGTTGCAGGCCAGGTCCCCAGTGGGGGGCGTGTAAGAAGCAACCACACATTGATGTTTCTCTCCATCTCTTTCTCCCTCCCTTCCCCTGTCTAAAAATAAAATAAATAAAATCTTTTTAAAAAACCCAACACTTCAAGCATCGCTTTGCAGGTTTTTAAACTTGACCAAAATGACATCATACTGCATGTACTCCGCAACTGCTTTCTTTACTCAATTTTACTTTTCTTCCTGTTGACACATGTCACCCTAATTCATTCATTTTAACTACCATGTGGTATTCCATTAGGTGACTATGCCACAAATTATTTATTTAGTTCCCGTTGAAGGATGCTCAGGATTTTTCGCTAATGCAAAAAGTGCACCATTACTCTCTTTGAGCAGATGTTTGAGAGTTTCTCTAGGCTCTCTTCCCAGGAGTGGCATTACTTTCCTGGTCCCCTGAGCCAGGGAGCCAAATGGCTTCCTGCCTCCCTTTCTCTAATCTGCACTGCTGCCGCCAGAGTGATTTTTCTGAAGTGCAGAGCTGATCTTGTCACTCCCTTGCCTGAGTCCCTCTGATGGGACAAACCTGCCATTCCTCGGGAAGACATTCGAGGTCCCTGTGCTCGGCCCCTGACCCCTCACCTGCCTCCACTCCTCAGAACTGCTCTCTGCTCCCCCCAGGCTGGGTGCACATCCGACCCCCTTGCACCTCCCTCTCTCTTCCTGAGACTGCCATGCCCTCTCCCCATCCGCTCCGTTTTTCTGAGCAGGAAACACCTATTTGTCAGGGTCTCCTACTCACTGAAACATTTTCTCATCTGCCAGAGGTCACCAGTTTGAATCCCATCCAGCTCAATACTTACTAACTGGGGCAAATTTGAACCCTCTCTGAGCGCAGTGTTCTCATCTGCAAAATGACGATAATAATGACACCTACCTCGTAAGTCTGTTGTGAGGGTTAAATTTACTTATTGATAATTGACTTTGGTTATTAAATTTGACCTTTGATTTAGAGCACTTCATACAGTGCTTGCCAATAAATGTTAGCTCTGCATCACTTATCTATTAAAGTATTTATTAGAATTATTTCACTTTGTTGCTATTAGTTATTTCTTTGCATGTTTCCCTCACTCTACTAACCACCTGAGAACATGTCTAATTCACCCTTATAATCACCAGCACAAGGTCTGACATAGAAAAGGCACATAATAAATGTGGAGTGAATAAATCAATGATACTGGGGTCTCAGACCTGTTAGTTTAAAAAAAAAAAATCAATACCTTGTCATAAATGGTATCATATTTCCACAGAAAAATACAAATTCTAATGACCTGATTTTCATTTCCCTTTACTATCAGAGCTTTCTTACAACAGCTTCCTGCCTCATTTCTGTAGGTCTGTGATGATTTATGCAAGCTTGCCAGGAAATAGTATTAAAAGAAGTTATTTTGCCACCTCACTCTTACCTAAGGGAAGGGTTTACTTAAAACAAAAACCTAAGCACCACCATTCTTTTGATTTTCTTGCTTAATTACAATCTTACGGAGGCATGAATTCGTACTGAGCATGTCGATGAAAAGGCAGGGACAAATTCTGAAACCTGAAGATCTATGAATGTAGATCCTTCCATAGAAACTGCAAATAAAAATGCTTCTTCCCTGGAAGGGGGGGTGATTGGAAATGAGAGACGGGGAGGGAGACAACATCCTCTACTCAAGCCTTCTTTCGTCTGTCTCCGTCTTCTTCAGCCCTTGGAAACACGGAGCAACCGCAAACCTCAGGATGGGGCACTGCAGGCAGGGCTCCTCCAACACTGCCGTCAGCCCATGCCGCTGCCTTCCTGCAGGCCCCTGGCCCCCTGTGCCCCCGCCCCTCCCCCCACAGCAGGCCTGCTAGCTGCCTTCCTCCAGGCGGTTTCTGCCCTCTGCATCCCTCACTCCCACCCCCAGAAGCATTCCTGCCTCAGAGGTAGCTCCCCCAAAGCAAATTGCCACTTTGCCTTCTGAAATTCAAATTTGATGGGCTGTCCTATATTTTTATTTGCTCAATCCAGTAACTCTAAACAGAGACCTCTTAACTCCAGGGATAGTAAATCCTACACTGCACCCAGGGTGGCGTCAGTACTGAATCAGTCACCATCTGCTTACTCCCCTTGCTTAATGATTGGTCTGATAATGGTTTATTACCCAGCTACGGTTCTTGAGATGAAGGGGAAAATCTATTGAAAAGAAAAGTTTTCCAGACAAGCCCTATACTCTACCCTCTTCTTCCTGCCTTGAAAACAAAAGTCAGAGACACAACAGTTATCTTTTCACCAAGAGGCAGCAAACATGGAAAAAGACTGATCTAGTCTGGTAGTCCTCAGAGAATCGTCCGAGGACCCTTGCGGGTCCCTCATGCCCTTGTAGGGGTTCTCACACTCATCCCTGTTCCAGCTCTCATCTATGTGAGGCCAGATTTCCCTCATACACTTCAACCAAATGCCCATGATCCAACAGATTGACTGCAGAAAGAGATGAGAATCGAGTTCTTTATTAAGCCAGACATAAGAGAGATTTGCAAAACAATGCCAATCTTCTCACTGATTTCCTTTTTTGTTTTGTGAGTATAGTCGTTTTTCACAAAAATATGTTAATATGTAATGGGCTTCTTATTGTTTTCAAATCAACTAATAATTTTTCAATGTATAAGTTCTCCAATATGGTAAGTATCAATAGATAGACCCCACATAAACAAAACCTCTTTGGGGGGAATCCTCAAATATTTTTAAGCCTGTAAAGAGGTTGTAGACCCAAAGTCTGGGGTCCACTGACCCAGACAACGATCCCGACAAGTTAAGCTACGCAACTGCTGTCAGCAACTACAAGCCGCTGGAATTCTTGTAACGAGAAACATTCACCCGTTTGCCTCCTGTCAGCTGACCACAACCTCGAATGATTTCTGAGCTAATTCAACAATGAGTGGTCATTAATGAGCACTTTTCAACCAATCAGGTGAGAAGATAGTCTTCATTACCCATGGTTATTGACTAGTAATAAAATGATAAGGTCATAACTATGTGAAATGTGATTTACAGAAAGAACAAGACAAATTGAAATCTTTCAAAGACACGAAAGGGTAACTTTGGAAATTTGCCTCATGATTTTCACTGATAGTCCCCTTACCTCTAGACAGATATCTTCAAAATAAATAGTTAGCACTCAGATTAAATATATGGAATTAAATACAGAATAATTGAAAACAGAGTATGTCTTCTATAGTTCCTACCTAAAGAATGCACCTTGGGGACTTCCGCCAAGATGGAGGCATAGGTGGAAACACTGTGCCTTCTCCCACAACCAAGTGTGAATACAACAAAGGTTTGGAGAACAAAGGCACAGCCAAAGAAAAGAAAATTGAATTATACAGAAGTCCAACAACAACGAACTGTTCAACTGGGACGGTAAGAGGGGCAGAGCCAGCAGTGGAGCAGGGTCGGGCAGGAAAGATCCCCCGACCTAGGCACGCAAGTTGCCTGGAACCAGTCAGGGTGCGGGGCAGACTGACCGTGGTCACACAATCTCATGCAGTGGGACGAAACACGCAGGCCCCGGTGACGGTGGCAGTGGCGGGAGGCGGCAGATGGGACGCCATTGCTCCTCTTTGACCCCACCCCCACATACAGTGTCACAACCCAGTAATTGACTTGCCCTGTTCTAGTGAACACCTAGGGCTCTGATCCTGCTTCGTAACAGGCACGAACAACCCAAAAGATGGTGCAAGAAGAACTCAGAGTCCCAGAGCCGATAACTCTAAGCAACCAAGAGATTGCCAGCCTCTCAGATGTACAGTTCAAGACACTGTTTATCAGGATGCTCACAGAACTGGTTGATTATAGTCTCAAATTAGAGGAACATATGAAGGCTAAACTAATTGAAATGAAGGGAGATGTCCAGGAAACCAATAGCGATGGAAAGGAAACTGGGACTCAAATCAATGGAATGGACCAGAAGGAAGAAAAAAACATCCAACCAGAAAAGAATGAAGAAATGAGAATTCAAAAAAATGAGGAGAGGCTTAGGAACCTCCAGGACATCTTTAAATGTTCCAACATCCGAATTATAGGGGTACCAGAAGGGGGAAAGAAACAAACACGAGTGGAAAACGTATTTGAACAAATAATAAAGGAGAACTTCCCCAGTCTGGCAAAGGAAATAGACTTCCAAGAAATCCAGGAAGCTCAGAGAGTCCCAAAGAAGTTGGACCCAAGAAGGAACACACCAAGACACATCATAATTACATTAGCCAAGATTAAAATGAAGGAGAGAATCCTAGAAGCATCAAGGGATAAGGGGACAGTCACCTACAAAGGAGTACCCATCAGACTGTCAGCGGATTTCTCAAAAGAGACCTTACAGGCAAGAAGGGGCTGGAAAGAAGTATTCCAAGTCATGAAATCCAAAGACCTACAGCCAAGATTGCTTTATCCAGCAAAACTTTCATTTAGAATGGAAGGACAGATAAAGTGCTTCTCAGATAAGGTCAAGTTCAAGGGGTTCATCATCAACAAGCCCTTAGTATATGAAATGCTAAAGGGACTTATATAAGAAAAGAAGATGAAAATTATGAACAGTGAAAGGACAGCAAACTAACAGATATTAACAACCACACCTAAAACAAAAGCAAGCCAAGAGGACAGCTAGATCAGGAGTGGAACCATAGAAATGAAGAACACATGGAGGGTTAGAAACAGGGGGGTGGGAGGGGGAGAAGGGGGGAGAAGGCACAGAAAATAGCATAGATGGTAGGTAGAAAATAGATAGGGGGGAGGGCAAGAATAGTAGGGGAAATATAGAATCTAAAGAACTTGAGACATGTGGTTATAAACTAAGGGGGGAGAATGGTGGGGGAGGGAGTGTGCGGGTGGAGGGAAATGAAGGGGGAAAATAGAACAATTGTAATGGTATAATCAATAAAATATAAAAAAATAAATTAAAAATCTTAAAAAAATAAAAATAAAAATTATATATTTAAAAAATAAAAATAAAGAATGCACCTTGAAGGCTTTTAAGACCTTATTTACATTCTTTGATCTTGAAGCTTCTTTATTACAGATAGTATCATTTGGCTCTTTCTTCCCTTTGCCTTTCTGACCTCCTTATTTCGGACACATAATAATGACCTTACTCTTATAACACACCTGTGTGTTTTCTTACGCTGTTAACCTTTAAATCTGCACCTTTGAGCATCTATTCATACACTATTAGCAATGAGGCTTAAGTGTTACCCTGGTCATATGAAATATTTTTAATCCTTCCTCATTTGAAGAACAAAGGCATAACTTCCTGTCACCTCTAGAATAGTGGGGAATAAAGCAAATATTTTGGTGCACTTTTAGATATAGCAGCATTAAAACTAAAAAAGATATAAAGCTCATCCTGATTTTGATGGAAACTGCTCATTAGGGTATTTGGGCACAGAGAGAAGATAAAAGGGATTATACTCAGAGCTGCTATACTTGAAAAAAAAAACACCAGTATGAACTCTGCCTTAGCTCATTAAACTGATAAAAGCAGTCCACATTCAACATGTTTTTTAAAATTATCTGTTCTGGAAGGAGCATACAACTATCTCATTCAAATACTATAGATGCTCACAGGTAAAATGTAGCAAATCTGGCATTATGTAAAAAATTGCTAACCAGCTTCATCTATTGAGAGCCCCATAATTTTCATGGACTAGTATAAAATGAAAAATCAACCATTGTCTTCACTTTGCATTCTAAAATAATTATCGTTACCCTGGCTGGTGTCGCTCAGTGGATTGAGCACTGACCTGCGAACCAAAGAGTCGCAGGTTCAATTCCCAGTCAGGGCACACGCCTGGGTTGCAGGCCAAGTCCCCAGTAGGGGGTGTGTGAGAGGCAACCATACACTGATGTCTCTCTTTCTCTCTCCTTCCCTTCCCCTCTCTCTAAAAATGAATAAATAAAATCTTTAAAAAATAATAATAATAAAATAATTATCATAGACATTCATATATCTTCCCATATACTAATAAGAAACCTTGGGGAAGCTGGTCTTTTTTAAAGCTTTAATCACTTTTATTGTGGTAAAAAAAAAAATGTACCATCTTAGCCAATTTTAAGTGTACAGTTTGCTAGTGTGAAGTACGTTGATGCTGTTGTGCAACCAATCTCCAGAATTTCACCTTGCAGAACTGAAACTCGGAACTCGTTGAACGGTAGCCCCACCTCCTCCCCTTCTCCCAAGCTGCTGGCAAGCACTATTTTCTTTTTATGAGTTTGACTATTCTAGATACCACGTATAAGTGAAACTATAGGTTAATATTTTGTGATTGGCATATTTCACTCAGGGTAATGTACTCACGGTTCACCCATGTGGTAGCATGTGTCAGAATTTCCTTCCTTTTTGAAATCTTACCTTTTTTGACAGCGTGGATGGACCTGGAGATTATACTAAATGAAGTGAGCCTGTCTGAGAAAGACAAATACCACATGATCTCACTTGTATGTGGAATCTAATGAACAAAATAAACTGGTGAGCAAACAGAAGCAGAGGCATGAACACATGGAACAGACTGAGACTGACCGCTGCCAGAGGGGAGAGGGGAGGGGGCCTGTGTGAAAGAAGGTGAAGGGCTTAGCTAGAGAAAATACATGCATGCCACCTGGACACAGACAACAGTGCGCTGATGGCCAGAGGGAAGGGGGACAGGGGCTGGCTAGAGGTGGCAAAGAAGGGGAAATGGGGACATCGGTAATAGTGTCACCAATAAAAATAAAGAAAAAGAATTTCATGTGCTTATTGGCCATCTGTACCTCTTCTTCGGTGCAATGTAATTTCTTAGATACACCCTTTCTAATTATTGACCCTCAATAATAACAATAATGTGACTTAACCTATTAGCATGTAATGAGTGCCTTCTACTATGCCTAATACACCATATGTATGCCAGCTAAGACAGCTGAGGTGACATGGAAACGAAGTTTCTCAAGTGGAGGGAGTCAGATGGGAATGAATCTTCCAGGCCATCTTCCAGCTTCCAGGCACTTGCAGAAAGCAATTGATGGCCATCCTTCAGGGGCAGGCGTTTCCTGGCAGCTGCAGCACGAATTTCACAGAATTAGAGTCACAGATATTATAACAAGAGCCATAAAAATGCTGTCCTTGGATACTCTGTACTTTAAATTTGGACTCTGAGCAATTTCAGACAGGGAAACAATAGATTCCTTGCAATGAGAGCTTCTGTTCTGACAGTAGAAAGTGATGTGGTCATCACTTAGTACGTGCAGGTCTGAGGACAAGCAGACAAGAGGGTGGCCCAGAACCAAGGCAGACCCACTGCCCGTGGCCCAGCTGCCTTATAGTCTCACCAGTATCTGAAGGCTACAGGGTCCCAGAGTCGCTTATTCATAACTTTATTCATCAGTCATGAACGCACAGCCTACCACCATGTGCCAGATGCTGGCTTAGGATGACAAAGGTGAACAAATCATGTCCCTGTACCCTTAGCACTATATGTCATTGGAAGAGGTAAAAAATAAATGATCAAAAACATAATTCTGAGCTGGGGGTAAGTACTTTGTAGAAAACAGAACATTTTTTAAAGCTCCTGGTGCGATTTTCTTAATGGATTGCATTCACCGTCTTTAGGCCCCAACAATATCTAAGCTATATTTGTAGCTTATTCCATAAGCTACATAGTTCATTCCATAATATGGAGTCAATATGGAGTCAATCATCTCAACTGCTCTTCCTCTTTTCTTTAAAGCCCTAAGAATGTCTGTAAGTTTTATTAAAGAGAGTAAGCTGAGCCCAAGAGTGCCAGCCGGTGCCCAGAGTCTGTGCCAAGCAAGCAACCCTCTCAGAATGAAGCCTGATGTGAAAAATAATCAAGGAGAAATGCACTGTTGGGTGAAAAAGGAACAAGTTGAAAATATAAGAGTCAAGATATAGAGAAGACAAGTCACAGACTGAGAAAAAAGTATTTGCTAAAGACACATCTGACAAAGGTATTATTCAAAATAGACAAAGAGCTCTTAAAACTCAATAATAAGAAAACAAACAGCCTTATTTAAAAAATGGGCCAAAATTTTAAGACATCTCACTCAAGAAGATATACAGATGGCAAGTGAGCCTATGAAAAGATGTTCCATATCATGTCATCAGAGAAATGCAAATTAAAACAACAACCAGATACCACTACTGTATACGAAAAACTCAGTTCTCCTCCTGTGTGTGTTTTACTCTCACACTATTGCCTCACTCACACTTCCTACACAGACGTGGGGTAGGGGTTCCCCAAGCAAGCAATTCTGGGCAACACCAGCTGGGAGTCCTACAATTTAACTCAATCCTAACACTATCTACCTGGAGACAACACCAGATCCCTCAGGTTAAGGCCTCCATCCCACATGACGCCCCCCACCGAACTCCAGGTGCCGAGAGTCACCTGTGCTCCTGACCAATCCGATATGAATTAGGTTTCCAACCCCCTTCAGGTTTGACTGATTCGCTGGAGTGGCTCACAGAACTCAGGAAAGCAATTTATGTATCGTTCACCAGTTTATTATAAAAGGGTATGATAAAGGAGACAGGTAGTCATCCAGGCGCGAGAGATCGCTAGGGCAAGGTCTGCAGAAAGGGTGAGTGGAGCTCCCATGCCCTCTCTCGTGGGACCGCTCTGCTGCAGCTCCCTGGGATCACCAACCTGGAGGCTCTTTGCGCCACATGCCTTTGGGGTTTTTATGGAGGCCGCACCGCGTGGGTAGGCCTGACTGATCCCGAGCTGCAGTTCCAGCCCCCCTTCCTGTTTGGAGAACGGGAGGCAGGGCTGAAAATTCCAAGCTTCTAATCATGGCTTTGTCTTTCCGGTGACCAGCCCCCACCCGGGAGCCCACCGAGACTCACCTCTTAGAACAAAAGACACTCCTATTACCCAGGAAATTCCAAAGGATTTAGGAGTCCTGTGTCAGGAGCCAGGGTCAAAGGCCAGCTATTAGAACAAAAGATGCTCCTAGTGCTCTTCTCGCTTAGAAAATTACAAGGCTTCTCAGACCTCTGTGCCAAGAACAAGGGGCTGATATGTATGTATGTGTATATATATACACATACATATATATCACAATTACATACTTATTGAAATTGTCAAAATCCAAAACACTGACACCAAATGCTTGCAAGGATGTGGAGCGACAGTAACAGAGAACTAGTGGGAAACACCCTGGCTGGTGTGGCTCAGTGGATTGAGTGCCAGCCTGCGAACAAAGGTCACTGGTTTGATTCCTAGTCAGGGCACATGCCCGGGTTGTGGGCCAGGTCCCCAGTAGGGACACACAATAGGCAACTATACATTGACATTTCTCTCCCTCTTTTTCTCCTTCCCTTACCCTCTTTCTAAAAATAAAAATGTCTTTCTTTTTTGTAGCTATATGAGATGACATATATTAATTAAATTTTCTGTGTTAATTGCTTCACAATATATGTAGGGTCAAGTCATTTGCTATGCACCTTCATCTTATACAGCACTGTATGTCCATTATATCTTAATAAAACTAGAAAAAAGAAAAATGATAAAGTCCCTTTGGAAGACAGTTTGGCAGTTTCTTGCAAAATTAAACATACTCTTACCATAAGATTCAACAATTAGTTTCTTTAGTATTTACCCAAATGAATCAAAAATGTATGTTCACACAAAATTCTACACCTGTATGTTTACAGGAGCTTTACTCATAATTGCCAAAACTTGGAAGCAACCAAAATGTTTTTTAATAGGTGAGTGGATAAATAAACTGGTACATCCAGACAATAGAATATAATTTGGTGTTCCGTCCCGCAGAACAGTCAACGGGGGTCCCGAGTCTACCTGAAACGGATGAATAGGGATGGGAACAAGAGGCGCGGAGAAAGGCAGCAAGACAAAGGATTCTGATCAAGCTGCAAATTTTATTTTGGGGGGGGCTGTTATATAGGGGGCAGGGGAAAAGGGGAGGTGGTTCTGATAGGTTGTCCTGTGCATGCTCACTGCATGCTCCTGGCGACGATTGGTGGGTGGGCGCACGATCAGCATCTTGATTGGTAGGTAGTACTCGTGATCAAGAGATGCCCACAAGGGTGGGGGCTACCTGGCTCGGCTGCAGCATCCTGTTTGGGGCTGCCTCAGCCAAGCCCTCCTGGTGCTATCTTCTTGAAAAGATTGCATCCGCCGTCTTTAGGCCCCGACAATTTGGTGCCAAAAAGAAATGGGCTATCAAGCCATGAAAAGATATGGAGGAAACCTAAATACACATCACTAAGTAAAAGAAGCCATTCTGAAAAGGCTATGGGCTGTATGTGACATTTCAGAAAAGGCGAAACTATGGAAACAGTAAAAAAGATTAGTGTTTGCCAGGGGCTAGAGAGGAAGAGGGATGAACAAACAGAACATGCAATACTTCTAAGCAAGTGAAACTATTCCATACGATATTACAATGGTAGATTCAGGTCACTGTGCAGTTGTCAAAACCCATAGGATGTACAGCACCAAGCATGAGCCCAAATGTAAGCTATGAACTTGCTGATAATAATGAATCAGTGCAAGTTCATCAGTTATAACAGACATACACACTGGTGGAGGATGTAAACAGAGGAGGAGGTTGTGTGTGTGTGTGAAAACAGGAAGTACAGGAGAAATTTCTATACCTTCTGCTCTATTTTCCTGCTTACCTACAACTGCTCAAAAGAATAAAGTTCCTTAATTATATAGCAACGACACAGTGCCCGGATTCCTGGCCTGTATAAGTATCTGTATGAGCATCTGAGCTCTTCAAAGAAATGCACTCCTTGATACACTATGAGGAACTCAGAGCGAGAGACACATAACGTGACTGATGGATTTGCAGTGTGACCCTCAGGCAGGGATTAGCATGCGTTGCCGCTCTCCGCAGCAGGCACTGCCCTCACAGCTTTACATGAAGTTCTCGCCAACAACCAAATGAAGCAGATCTTCACACAGCGGTCATCTAAAGTAAAACTTCATTGGAAACATGTTCCAACATCGAGTAACACATGGTGTGATGAGGATGGGATGAGGGGCGGAAACGCACGCGCTACCTGGCTGGCACCACCTTCACGGAAAGCTGCTTGACACTGTCCGATCAACCCTGCACACCCTTTGGTCCATCAGTTCTAGTTATAAGAATGTATCTTACAGATTTCCTCACTCTTAATTACAAAGGATACATGTATAAAAGTATTCATTGTGGCAACGTTTATAGGAGACAAACATTATACACACCTATCAAAATGACTAAGATAAAAACAACTGACAACACCAAATGCTGGCCAGCATGTATGTACAGGGTTGGGCAAAAATAGGTTCACAGTTGTGAATACACAAAACATAGTTTATTCCTGTATTACGATTTATTAATTATTGTATTATTTTCCACACAAACAATGGTAAATGTACTTTTGTCCCTCCCTCTACTGCTGGTGAGGAAGCAAAGTGGTATAGTCACTTTGGGCAACAGGTTGGCTATTGCTTACTAAGTAGAACATAAATTTACTATAAAACCCAGTAATCCCACTCCTAGGTGTTTACCCAAAAGAAATAAAACTTATGTCCACATAAAAGCTGGCATGTAATAATAGCAGATTTATCCCTAATTGCCCCCATCTGGAAACAATCCAATATCTTAGGACTGGTGAGTGGACAAATAAATGTAATATATCCACACAATGGAATGTTACTCGGTAATAAAAGGAACCAATAACTGATACATACTTACCATGGATAAAGCTCAATTACATTGTGCTCAGTGAAAGAAACCAGACTCAAAAGGCTACATCCTGCATGATTCAATTTATATGACATTTTGGAAAAGGCAAAATGCAGAGACAGAAAGCAGATCAGTGGCTTTCAGGGGCCGGTGATCAGTGCAGGGGACCATCTACGGAGCTGCATCGGGGAGTCTTTGGAGTGATGGAATTGTTCTTATCTTGGTACGGTTGTGTGACTATACGTGTCTATCAGAATTCACAGTTACACACATAAAAGGGTGACCTTCACTATGCTATACCCCAATCAGCTTGACTTATAAAGAAATACTGGAAATACCAATATCATTAGTGAGGGGTTAAGCAAATTATGGTAAAGCTATAAAGAAAATACTGTGGTCATTCCAAAGAAGAGGGAGTTCTAAACCTATAAATAAATGATTACCATCAAGATGTACGTATATAAATTTTTAAAAGCACAACCCAGTAGACAGTGTGTCATCAACAGCTTAAAGGGAAATACTAAGTATTGGTTTGCATATAAATGTGGGTACCTCTGAAAGATATGCAGGAATGAATACAAAAATTGCTCTTGAAGGGGGAGAAATGGATGAGTACAGGTTAGTGGTCAGAGAGACTTGCTTTTTAATCTGTAAGGTAAATTCAATTTTAACTTTTAATTACATGCAGGTGCAGCCTGATAGCGCCTCCTGTAGGCTGCACAGAGCACCTCTCGTCTGCTGTCCTGGGGACTCTGGGGGCTTCTCCACAGGTCGTAGATCCTCTCAGCCAGGCTGGCATGATTAATGTTGGAAATAGGAGTTAACACCTCCCTAGATGAATGAGTGATGGGAGCCAGTGGAAAATGTGTGTCTCCAGTGGACATTTCTGAAGCACGCCCTCCATGGGTCCTCGGAGTGTCTCCAGTGGGACTGCACCCCAGTTGCCAAGAGTGGGAAGCAGCTCAATACTTCATCATTGTGTTGGTCTTGCCTCCTTCCCTATTTCATTCTTTGCAATTCTCCCAACTCCAGTTTGGTGGAATTCTTCCCTAAATAAACTACTTGCATGGTATGTAAAAAAAATAAATAATATGCATGGTATAATTCCATGTTTGTTTTAAAGTTATGATAATAATTTATTAATGTTATGATAAAAAAGAGAAGAAAACTAACAAGACTAGGCAGTTTCATCCTGGGGTTCAGACTGAAGGCTCTGAAGTTGGAATGGCTGATTGGGGTCACAGTTCTATATCTTCTAACTGTGACCATAAGTAAGTGAGCTCCTCTGTCTATAAAAATTGGATAAGTAATAGTAGTTCACTTATATCAGGGGTGTCAAAGTCATTTTCACAGAGGCCACGTCAGCCTCATGGCTGCCTTCGAAGGGCCAAATGTAATTTTAGGACTGTATAAATGTAACTATTCCTCAACTAGGGGCAAGGAGCTCTACATTCAGCCCTCTGAAGGCAGCCAAGAGGCCAATGTGGCCCCCAGTGAAAATGAGTTTGACACCCCTGCCTTACATTATTGTCCAAAGGTTATACCTAATAATGCATGTAATCACTTAGAACCATCACTTAAAA
Organism: Sturnira hondurensis; assembly: GCF_014824575.4. Lineage (NCBI taxonomy): Eukaryota > Metazoa > Chordata > Mammalia > Chiroptera > Phyllostomidae > Sturnira > Sturnira hondurensis. The sequence continues at coordinate 25,956,445 of NW_028080827.1, read as the reverse complement.
CTAAATGGATTTATCCGCCTCTCTCTTTGGTCTCTTGGAGGTCAGTTTCAGTATACCATGGGAAATTTTTCCAGCGCTCTCAAAAAAACCCAAAAAACCTCCAAGAGAAACTCTGGAACTCCAAACTAAGAATGGGAAAGAGCTAAGATCAATCTGGGGATTGTGTCAATGATCATGTAATTCTTATTTCTGCCCACATTAAATTTCTTTCCTTTTGAGAAACTAAATGATAAATTTTATTTCTCTAAGTGATTACAAATTATTTCTTCACAAATTTCGAAAAATACCTAAGAGGTATCCAAATGGATAACCTACTACTGATTCAGCAAGAAGAAAACTACCCAGGTACATTTGGCATAGTAAATGCTACCAATTAATTATACAAACAAGTTGGGACAAGCTTAATTTATGTTAAAAAATGTGTACAAGCTTGTAAAATGACTTTAATTACTACCCAAACTACCCAAAAGGGGGAATTAGTGTTACCAGGTTTGGAGCAAGAGCTTGGTAGATTTTTTAATTTAAAAATACCTTACACTTGTGATGTACTTAATTTAAAGATCACTCCTGCATATGCCATCTCATTAAGCCTCACACCCACAGGTGCATATTCTAAGTGACATTTTAGAGACTTTTAGAAACTGTGAGTTACTCAAGGTCATACAGCAAATAAACGGCAAAAGACATTTTACACGCGTCAAATTTGTGTAATCTGACTTGAATGAGGGAAAATTCTTTTCATCGGCTCCTCATGTGAGCTCTTTCTTCTTTCCGCAGCATCTCCAGGTATAAGAATTCATCCAAAGGGAAAGGGAACATTTCCTGCCTCCCTGGTGTGTGGGCTGAAATTCAAAACCCCTGTCTCGTATGTCAGTTAGGGTCTCAGTCACAAGCGTTGGCTGATTTAAGCAAGAAAGGAAATCTACTGAAAGATCCTGGACATCTCACAATCTTTGGGAGGTCACGAACCAGGCTGGGATCTACACCCAGACTGGTGGAGGGACATTGGCACTGCTGCTGCCCCGCGTGCAGCCACTTTCACTTGCACCCCCTGCCCATGGACATGGGTCATTGTTGCCAGAGACACTGACGGCCTCTGTCTCCAAACGGCTGCCAGACAGTGTTCTGCTGGGCTCCTTCTCTGCCCCAGCTGACTGGTGCCGTGGCTCCGCCCTGGCTGCAGGAGAGGCTCAGAAAGGCATCTCTGGTATTTTCAGCTTCAAGCCTGACTCTGTCTCACAAGGCTGCAGATTCCTTTGTCACCCCGGGAGGTTCCTAGGATGGAAAGGCAGAAACAAACAAATGGTTCTGCCCATGAGGAGGACCTTCCACTCCCCGCAGGAGGAAACTGAGAGTGGGTACGGAGTTTGCACCTAAGTGAACCTGCCGACACCTTGTTTGCACAAATGGTGACTAGATAATAAAACTTTGGCTATGTAATTTTATTTTTACTGGACAAATCATAATTTTTAAACTCTCTACCACCTGTCAAGCATCATCAGGGGTGGATTTACCATGAAGCTAAATAAGGATAAGCTTGGAGGCTGTCACTTACAAGGGCCCTTTCCAAGACGTATTAATTTTGTTTCTGTAATTTTGTGTTCTTTCTTTTAAAAAAGGGACCTGCAAATTCTATACGCTGTCAACCAACAAAACCTGCATCCATCTCTGAGCACCAGATCCTTTATATGTACCAGCTCTAATTTTTTCTCAACTACACAAGGCAGGTCATAGAGGGCAAAAATTTGATAAGCATCAGTGATCACCTGCACACATGCCCTGTACCCACCCTCTCTCTTTTAAAGGATAGTAGTTCTTTGTTTGCTGAGGCTGCCTACCTCAGATATATTTCTCAGACCTCCTTACAGTTATGTTAATTGGTTAGCTTTTGCTGCATAACAATCCTAAACTTGGTGGCTTAAAACAATGGGGCCTATGTGTGGCCACACCTTTCAGATTCATCTTCAAGTGAGGACTCACCAAAGTAGAGTTAACTAATAGCTTTCCAACTGAGGTCGCTCACATCTCAGGGTAGCACCTAGCCAATGACTGAGCAAGGCTGTGGTTCAAGGGCCTAGCCATTTCTGCCAATGGAGGACAGTTCTAAGAGGCTGTCTTCGTCCTAGCACTCCTTGCTGGGCAGACGAAGACTTGTCGGGAACACCATGCTCTGGTGGCCCCTCTAGCCAACTCCTGCTTCCTTTCCTTTTCCTTTCACCAGTATTTTGTATTCCTTACTCTGTCTCAGCACCTGCTTCCCAGAGAACCCAGCTTGTACCAGGCAGCTATTTATTCAGTTCATCTTTCTATGGGTCATCAGTTTGGGCCGGACGCAGCTGGGACAGCTCACTGAAGCTTCACCTGGTCTCTTGTGCTCCAGTAGGTTGGTTGGACTTGCTCACTTGCTCACTGGCAGCTGGAAAGATTCCAAGAGAGAAAGTAGAAGATCCCTTAAAAAGTCTAGGCTCTAAACAACCACAACATCACTTCTGCCGCAGTCTACTAGCAAAAATAAATCACAAGTCCAGGTCAGACCCAAGAGGAAGAGAAACTACCTCTTGATCAGAATGATACAGGGTGCAGCCAAGGGGGCCCCAGAAAAGATTTGGAATGGTGTCCAGAACTCAAAGTGTACAGGAATATTGGGGGAAATATTAAGATGTCCTCCCCCAGGTTTCAGTTGGGGGAAGGGACTAATGGAGCAGGGTCATTGAGAGCTGTTTTGCATAGCAACAGTTTTGCAGCTAACCTCTGGAATGGTCATTTAACATATCTATAACCTCTAACTGGTTTCATAGATATGTTAAATAGCTGTGGCCAAGTTTTGGGCCAGGGAGAAGTGAGTGGCGGCTACCCAGGCTGGAACTGAGGCTGCTTCTCTGAGAGAGTGCCTGCTTGAGAGCCATGTGGCTTTAGCAGAGTGGGAGCTAACCAGGCTGGAATTGGGAGCTGCTTCTCGGAGAGAGTGCCTGCGGGAGAGGTATGTGGCTTTAGCAGAGTGAGGACCCCCTCTTGGCCAGGTGAGGGGGAGAGCCACCCTGTTTTGGAAAGATGTAGACCCCTGTAACCATTAGGAGGGAGAGCTATGCGTTTTCAGCAGAGTGCAGACCCCCTCTTGGCCAGGTGAAAGGAAAAACCACGCAGCTTTGCCAGAATGGAGATCCCTGCGGCCAGGTGAAGAAGAAAGACGTGCGTTTTTGGTGGAGTGCAGCTTTGGTAGAAGAGGCCCACGCAGCTTTGGCGTGCTCCCTTTGGCTGAGTGGCCTGGAAAGCGGGAGAGACTTTGACTGGAACTTGGTACAAAGAACTCTTGCCAGTGAAAGGTGCCACATGACTTTGGATTAATTGGAGAACCTGCCTGGACAGGCAGGCGACACAGCTCACGTGCCAGCGACCTGGAAAACGGACATGTGCTCTTTTCCTGATTTACGGTACCCGGAGTTGGGACAGTGGGAGAAGGGAGTGCTGTGTGTGTGTGTGTGTGTAGGTGTATACCCTTCAAGACTTTAATATTTTAAGGAAGGCATTAGGCCTGAATAGCATTAAATAAACATTTTGTTTCCTTTTCACAAATCTCTGGCATTGAGAGATGTCTTTCCGATTGGTGGCGGACAGAAGAGCCCTATAGATATTAGTGTATCGTCCTTGGGAGGGGCCCCTCTTTTCTGTAGCAGTTTTTGGCATCCCTGGGTGGGCCAAGTATTGCCCCCCCCCCTCGGACTCTTTGTTCGGTAACAAGAAGAGCTGCAAAGTCATATTGAAACGGGTAAAATAAAATGTTCCCAGGAATTGCTCCCTCTAGTCAAGCCCTACCAGAACGAACTGCTCCATTGAGTCAAGAGAGTGAAGCCCTGCCAGAACTGTGGCAGCCATTAATAAGCAGTTATAAAACAATGGTCCTGGAACCACCGTGACTTCTTGTAATTTTGTTTTTCAGATCCAAAGCCAAGTCACCAACCACAGAAACCAACTCAATACCTGGTTGGGAAAGGCCCTTCCTACATCCCATAAGTGCTGTACAATTCCAGAATGCTTTGCTTCTTTGATATATACTGAGACATCAGTGTTCATATACTATCAGTATTCCAAAAAAGGAAAAGCCTGCTAACCTACTCCCCAATTGGCTAACCCCAGCAACTTCTGCGCTGCCAAGCCATAAAAACCTGTAAGTCCCACAGTTGTGACGCAGAACCTGAGACCTCATCTCATTGTTCTCACCCTCGGCAGAGCCTCAGTAAATCTGCCTTCACTTTTATCAGTGTCCCTGGTCTAAATCTCTGTATATCAAGAGACTAGATACCAAACTCATTGGTACCAACATTAAAAAGAGCTTGGGTACAGGACAGAGTGAAGGATTATGGCCAATTTGCAAATTGCCATGATAGGTGTGGTCAAGTGATTAAGCTGTTAACTACCGAAAATGCATTTGTGAGCCTGGGTCTTCAGACAGAGCTGCGCCTCCTCCACTCTCTCTTCTCCCTGCCCACCGTACGGATTCCATCAGACTTTATTATGCAGATGGTATCAGTGCAGAGCAACAAAGAGCCTGGATTCCTGGATAATAAGGGAGAGAGCTGCCCGTCTGTCTGACGAGGATTATTTATATCATAGCTGTTGAGAGACAAGGAGAGGGGAAAAAAGAGAGAGGAAGAGAAAGAAAGAACTTTTTTCTTTAGACCACTGCATTTTGTTCTAGTATCTTGTCATTACCCTAACTAATGCCCATGAAAATGGATGTAGGCACAGAAATCAGGGAGAAAGAAAAAATGCCAAAGAAGAAACTTAAGAGAGCTTTGCTGCCCTGAGCATTGTGGCCCAGTTGGTTGGATGTTGTCTCACAAATGAAGTCATTGGTTCGATTTCCAATCCAGGCACATGCCTGGGTTGCAGCCCAGTCTCTTGTTGGAGGCGTGGGAGAGGCAACCAATTGATGTTTCTCTCCCTCACTTCCCCTCTCTTTAAAATAGATAAATAAAATCTTAAAAGATAAAAGAGAGCCTTGCTGTGCATTGTGCAATGTAATCCCTTTATTTTTTTTCTTTCCTCAGTAACCTGCAATCAAGATCTTCATTACTTTTCAATGTGAATTTTAGCTTTTTCCCAGAGATGTCAGGCTGGATCTTAACAAAGCATGAGACAATCAACGAGAAGCACCTGCATGTGGATTAGAGAATTATCACACCATTTTTAGACAGGGTCACTAAGGTTAGATAGCAAACAACTGAGGGAAACAACCTTGTAATCCTGCCTTCTCAGACCCCAAGCTCCTCTCCTACCTATAAATTTATTATGTCTATTTTTCCACCGTGAGAATAGTGGAGGTTTCGTTCTCTGCATTATCATCTTCAGAGAAACCTCCCACACGATCGAATGGCAGGAGGTGGTCCGTAGGGACACATTACAGAAATGCGGACAGGATTCCGAGACTAATTTTCTCCCTGGAGAAAGAAGCAAGAGCGTTCAGCCAAGTCATCCTCTTGCCAAAATTACCCCTTAGGTGAAATCATGACTCATTTGGAATCTTTATTAATTAATTTGAGGAGGAAACAGCCGGACTGATGCTATCTAGGCGGCTTCTGCTTCAGTCAGAAATCAGAAGAGGAGTAGAAGGAGGTTTAAAACAGGCAAAATGCTGGGGCACTCTCTGTCTTTTGCTGGGGGCTTTGTTTCTGGCCAAAATTATAATCTATCTAACAGTATTTTCATATCTCTTCAAATGACGTATGTGTATATATGTGTACACACAAAGGATTATATGGAAAACATACCATTTTATAACAGTACTACAAGGCCTAGAATTAGTATCGTATAATTTTCTCCAAGAGCAGGAGGGGAAAACATTCTAAAGCCTGGCACTAAAATTTGCTTTCCAGCTCCAAGTAACGGTTTTAAATCTTAAGGTTTAAACAGCAACAGATTCAAAGAGGAATTTATTACATAATTAACTAAGTTTCCAAGTAATAGTTACCTTAAGAAACAAGAATAAACCGTGACAGGGAATTTACTGACAGCTAAATTAAAATAGGATTTTGCAAACTTCCTAAAATTCAAAATTACACTCACAGAAGTAATTCTTTCGTATATTTCACACAAAACGATGTAAGTGACAACGCTGCCTGAACTCTGTCTCAGGCAGATACTGCAAGTTCATGGCTCTTAACCAAAACTTGAAATTGGGAGAAGTCTTGCACGATGTCTAGTCCAGCTCATCCTATTAAAGATGAAGAAATTGAAACCCAGACAGGACTGTTAATGAGTTCAAGAGTATTATTGATTTTTTTCTCTGTGTGCCTAGCTTTACAATTTGTGGATGAAAAAGGGGCCACACACTAAATTTGGCAAGCACATGGAAAGCCTAGATGGTGGCCTTACGAACTCAGAGACGTAAAGTAACCATATAGGATGGTTACTGAAATTCAAATTCCTAAAGAAAAGCAAGTCATGCGGGTAGTTGTGTCCTGGGGGTACCCTCCCTAACAGAAGTCAGTCTGGACCCCAACTGAGTCTGTCCACTGGTTTTCTGCAAGTACAACAATACACACTCAGACTGTCAGGGCAATTTCCTTCCCCCATCCCCTCACCGCTCACAGCACCAGAGCTGAGACCACCAAACCCCTCACTGTTATTGTTACTGTGTTCATTGTTAACGGTTAACTACTCTATACCCACAAACGGAAAAAAAGTCTGTCTGTTCCTTTTACTTTTTTATCCAGACCCAGAGACCTGTTCGCTTTCTTGCACCTCCCTCGTCGACCACCAGTGGATTTCATTTAACCCCTTACACCTCCTTCTTTATTGTACCATATAAAGTAAGATGCAAAACTGCCCTTCTCTGGAGCATTTTCTCAATCCACTGAGATTTTATGTCCTGGCAATTGTCAGTTGGGCTCAAATAAACTCATAAAAATTCTCTACAGGTTTAAATGTTTCTTACATTGACAAGTCTAAACCTCTACCCTTAGTGCATTATTTAAAAATTCTCTTAATTACTGAAATAAATAAGAGGAAAAATGAACACAAGAGGCCAAAAAATGATCTCAGAATCCTAAATAAAATGATTCCCCTACGTCATTAACATATTCAACACAAACAAGACGCTTTCCACACACAGGTTTATCTCTGCCTGGCACATAGTAGAGTTTCAATATTACGTGAATAAGCAGTCTTCCAGACTAAAAAAAGGGAAGAGAACCAAGTGTACCCAGTAGCTGGGTTCATTGTGGAAAGTTCTTTCTGTACTCCACACCCCAGGGAGTTCCCTGTTGTACCTTAGGATGGCCCAAAACAACACAGAGACTTGCAGGGACGCCTCTGACGCTTGGCTTTTTATGTCCCTGTCTCTCTGTAGATGAGGAACCAGTTGACAGTGCCTCGAGGTACCTCTTCAGGGGTGCACACTCCCCAAGGGGGAGATATTTGATTCTGAGTCTGATGGGAGACTCAAATGTAGGAATTTTTTTCAGTTTACGCAATAGCTAATAAGCTTCGTAACCAATGCAAGTAAAAAGCTATTGTTTCAGGAACTGAAGGTATGACCCGCCCTGACTCCAGGGGACCATAAGCAGTTCCACCTTTGTGCCCCAGGAGGACTGCCAGCAATTCAAGATGCTATCTGAGCCACTGTGCTCCAGGGTGAGATGCCCACTGCCCAGGACACAGAGGAAAGAACACTGCAGCTGTTACCTGACTGACTTTTTATGTGAATTCCCAATCTCTTGCCTACACTTTTCTTCTCCTTATAAAAAGGAGAACTTTAAAATGAAATTTAAGACAGTCTGTTAGGGTACAAACCCTCTGTCTTCTCAGATACCAGCCATCTGAATAAAGCACCCAGAAAGAATCAGCCCCTGTCTCTGCTTATTGGGCCTGGTAGGTGACAGGTGCATGAACACCGGCTTTTCAGTTTCAGTCCTCGAAAGAAAAGCAAATCTTTTGCAACACAGCCTGGCCCCAATATGATTTGGGTGATGGACCCCTGGCTGGATGCAGCAAAAGGTTGTAGATTTGATCCCTAGCTGGGATGTGTACTGGAGGCAATGGATCGATGTCTTTCACATTATTGTTTCTCTCCCTGTGTGTGTCTCTCTCTCTCTTTCTCTCAGATCAATAGACATATTCTTGAGCGAGCACCCCCCACCCCCACCGTGGGAAGCCAAGATACTGTTACTGAAACACACCCCCTCCCAGCTGGGGTCCCTTTGTCACTGTGGATTCTTTGCCTGCAGCCAGGGGATTGGAATTATGCCCCTCAGTGCCAGAGTTTGGTGAAAAGGAAAGAAACTATTTATTCAAAAGTTATACAGGGGGGTGGGATGGGATGGGAGTAACAGACAGAAAACTGTACTTGAAAAATAATTAAATAAAAAAATTTAAAAAAAAAGAAATAAAGTCAAAAAAAAAACAAAAGTTATACAGACTTTTGAATACAGAGTAATGACTTAATGTCTTCATTAAAACCCCAAAGTCCCTTAAAACACCCACAAACACACACAGTGCTTCCCCCCTTTGCCAAATCTGGGCTACCCTATCTCAGGAAAAAATCAGAAGGATGTGGCTCAGCTAGCTTCCAGTTTTTCCCATTAATTGGTTCCCAGCACCATCAGCTGTGTTGACACAACCTCCAGTTCTCAATCCAACACCACATGGCACCTCCTCCTGGCCCACCAGCAAGAGTCCTTTTACCCCCATCCTTCCTGCAAAGTCTCTCTTCCTCTGGATCCCCATTTCCAACTCCTCCCACAATCAAGTACACCTGCCAGCATTCCCATATTTCCCCAGCTTTTCTGGGTTGCCGTAGTAAGTCCAGGCAGGCATGGGCACCTGGCGTGGAGCTCTCACAATGGCCCTGGGGGGAGCTGCCTCCCAGTTACATCCTGGGTGGAAGTCACTCCCCTGTCCCTGGCTTGAAGCTGACTGTAGCTACCTGTTTTTGCATATCAGTAGGAAGCTGTCCAACTGTTGATACGCAAAATAACTCTTACTGGCCCCGCTCCCCTCCATGTGTCCCATCCCCCAGTCCAGACTTGTGAGGGTGAGGATAGCCTATATTTTTTAATTTTTCCTGGATGCCCCAAGTTCTAGACCTCGTTACAATTTCATATTTTGGAGGGACCTGGCTGCACCCTGGTACACTGGTTGGTGTGGCTCACTTGGTTGGAACATTGTCCCCAAACCAAAGAGTTGTGGGTTCAATTCCTAATCAGGGCACATACCTAGGTTGCAGGTTGAGTTCCCTGTCGGGTCAGTGAGAGAACCAACTGTTTGATGTTTCACTCTTCTCCCTTCCCCACTCTCTAAAATCAATATGCATGTCCTCAGGTGAGGATTTAAAAAAAGAGGCAATGGGGAGGTTTAGCCAGTTAACGGCACCATTCATTTTAATATTATGTGCAGCTAGACCTGTTTTGCAGTTCCCAAGGGACATGGACAGAGGTTCCAGCCAGGTGAAACCAGAAAAGCCTGCTTTCATGATGCCTGTCACCTACCATATCCAATAAGCTGAGACAGGGGCTGAATTTTTATGAGCACTTTATTCTGATGGCTGGTATCTGAGAAGGCAGAAGGTTTGTGCCCTATCAGGCCATCTTAAATTCCATTTTAAACTTCTCCTTTTTATAAGAAGAAAAGTGTAGGCAAGGGATTGGCAATTCAGGAGAAAAGTTAACCAGATAACAGCATTCTCTCATCTGTGCCCTGGGTGGAAAGCCTCACCCTGGAGTATAAGGACTCAGACAGCACCTGGATTGCTCACAGCCCTCCCCAGGCACAAAGGTGGAACTGCTTGTAGTCTCCTGGAGTCAGGGTGGGTCACACCTTCAGTTTCTGGAACAATAGCCTTTTTCACATGCATCAATTGCTAAGATTATTAGCTATTACCTGAAACTAAAATTTTTCCAACATTTGAGTCCCCCATCACAAACCTTTACGTCTCTCAACCCTAAGAGACAACCCTAAGCTATGAACTACATATAAACTAGAAAAATGTACCCAGATGGAAAGAAACATTCAAAAAATGGGTGGATGGATTTGTCAGTCCTTGGCCTACATTTGGGTGGCAACCTAATTCTTGAAATATTAAAAAGCGTCTTTATTTTTACAAAAGAAGTCTTTACAGGGCCAGAGGAATAGCTCCAGAAACAATTCAAAGCACATCAAATCCTTTTACCTTCCCCAAACCTTTACTCTTTATCTCAAAGGCTTATAGATAATTGGCTTTATGAAACCAAAGTCCAATCACTTCTCAGCCTTTTGACTAAAATTAATGAAACTAAAGTCCTCCTAGGAGGAGTCCACATTTCTTCCCTGTACTTTTGAGATGTAAATACCTGGTCTCCTTCAAGGACTCCCACCTGGGCCATCTTTTAAAATGCAAATTTCTGGGAGGCAAATCGTATTAGAAGGGAAAACTCAGCCATCTGAGCAGAATAAAAATTATTGAATCTCTAGATATTCTGAAATAACATGGAATACTGAAATATTAATTGGTAGAGAAGTCTTAAATTCACCTACTTTTGGTTTTTTATTACAGAGAAGCTAGAAAATAGATACAGAGTTGTTCATGAATGTCTTATTCTTTATTGAAGTATGTTTCTTACAAGTGTGTGTTTACTTCTAGAAGTTAGGAAATGTATTTGCCTATCTAAAGGATGCTAATTGCTTACTTTTTTAGCGACAACTAAAAAGTAAGATTTTCTTGAGAAAATATAGCAACTCCTAAAGTACCTGACAGGTGTGGAAAAGGCCAGAAGCACATAAAAGGAAAGTGAAACACAGCAGAACCCGGCTGATGTGGACGCCCACCGCCCACTGCAGCAATGGTCCAGCTTCTCCCTCAGTTGGTCTAAATAAGCAACACGTTATTATGCTTTACTTTTTTTACTTGAGAAAGGGAGAAAGAAAAAGGGACTTCCCAACAGTTAACCATTCAGATATAAATTCTGGGCTTGGCAATAATATCCCACTATTTATAAAACCCTTGACATCTCAAGTTGTCGAAAGCAAAACTGTTGAGTTTACAGTGTTCCTCCTCAGACACTACGAACACAGGCAGTGCTCAGTGTGCACCATAGTGTGGAAGCATAAAAACAACCACACAGGTGCCCTGGCCGGTGTGGGTCAGTGGATTGAGCACCATCCTGCAAACCAAAATGTTGCTGGTTCCGTTCCCAGTCGGGGTTGGGAAAATGCCCGGGTTGTGGGCTGGTTCCCTGTTTGGGGGCTTGCAAGAGGCGGCCAATCGATGTATCTCTCACACGCTTATGTTCCTCCTTTCTCCCCCCTTCCCCTCTCTCTAAAAGTCAATAAGTAAAATCTTTAAAATAATAGCCTTACAAGCTCAAACTCTGCATCACAATCTTAAAAATCAATGGGCAATATTTCAACTGTTCCATGACCTTTACATATTTTTTGTGGCAATATTAAAAACTCTTTGTTAGTTAATGCCTAGGGAAATAAGAAACAACAGTACAACTAGTATTTATATAGCACTCTATAATTGAAAATATGAGACTCATTGGGAATTAAAGTGTTTTCTTTGTCCAAAAAAAAAAAACTATCAAAAAAAAATTAAGGTTGCTAAGACTTAAGAATTCTAATTAACTTGAAAAGGAACTGTATGGTTTTCCTAGTAGGAGATATAAAGGATGGCAACAACTTTTTAAAGGAACAGGAAGAAAGGGAGTTGTCCTAAAGCTGGTTATTTCTGAAAGGGCATGTATTTAGTGTATTTCTGAAGAAGTACACTAAAAGGGCCGAGAAAAGTTGCAGAAGTGAAGCCGGAAAGGCTGGCATTCGTGCTGCCTGTCACCCACCAGGCCCAATAAGCAGCGACGGAGATTGAATCTATGGGCGCTTTATTCAGAGGGATGGCGATCTGAGAACATTTGAGTCCCCCATCAGGAAGGTTTGTGAAGAGAAATCTTGAGAATAATAAATATAATTAAGTAAATGAATTTAAATATCTAAAGTGGGCCAACACAGAGTTGGAGTTGGGTGCTTTTTCAATCTGTTAAAAGGACAAGAATTTACCTTTTGCTTTCCAGATATAAAGAGACTTATTTTTTTTTAAAGCATTTTTATTTTTTGCCATACATGACCCCTCCAGAAGGTGGAAACCCTTAACAAGTAGTATTATCCTCATGCCAATTGTTTATTTGCATAAATCCAATAAGAATCTATTCTCTTTGTAATGGGATACATAAAACCAGTTTCCAAATGTGGTTTTATTAACCAAGACTTTGAACAGAATATTATATTGGAGAGAGACATGCCTGGACTCTGGATGTCATCAGAAAGCTTTAAGGAATTAAGATTGATTTTGAAAGCCAATAAAAGCCTTCTGAAAAAAACAGCCCAGTACCTTGCTTCTCTACATGGTTCATAGCAGTCTTTCCAGGTGGGGTATGAAGGTTGCTTTGCTGCAAGATGGCAAAGAAAGAACCTCAAGACATTTTGGGGGACCCTGAGAACTTGAGGAATTTACCCAAAAGTATAGGTATTGCTAGCAAAGCCTGATGACATGCATGTGGCTTGGCTTCTTCACCCTGAGAGGCTGATTATAGCTCAGTGGAGATTCCTTATGAGATTTCAGTAAAGCAGATTTAAGAGAGTTCATATGATCATTTGCTATTCTTGTTGTGCTTATGCAGTTAATTGTCCCCAAAGTTCTCTTTTTCACCTATATGAACTGAACTGGACCCTGAATCTTTCTAATTTTCTTATGTATTTGCCTACAACCCTCCAAACTACTGTTTTTCTCCTCTCCTTTAACTTGAAACTGGTGTGCAGAATTTACCTGAGCATCTGATGACATCACCAGAGATATTACTTGTTGATGGGAAAAAATAACGCCTAAAATTGAGGCCAACCAGCCTTAGCAGCCCCCTATTCCCTTGCCTGTATATTCCCTTTGGACCATTCATCACAATCCTTGTCATTCTAGCTTTTGCCCTAATATTAATAATATTAAGATTTATAGCCCTGGCTGGTGTAGCTCAGTGGATTGAGCGCAGACCTGTGAACTAAGGGATCACAGTTCGATTCCCATTCAGGGCACATGCCTGGGTTGTAGGCCCGTTCCCAGTGGGGGACACATGAAAGGTAACCATACATTGATATTTCTCTCCCTCTCTCCTTCCCTTCCCCTCTAAAGATAAATGAATAAAATCTTTAAAAAAAAGATTCATAACACAATTTTTCTCCACCAGGTTACAGACTCTACCCATATTCTGGGAATACTGCCTCTTACCAACTCTAGACACCATCAGAACCTTCTTCTCTGCCCAGGCCTCATTGTCCTTCTCACAGGGAGCAAGGATCACTTGGTTCTGAAGGAAAACTTCATACCTCTTCAGCAGGAAGCAGCTACAGAAGAGACCCTACACATATTTCCCTTAAGGAATTCAGAGCCAAGAGTCCTTGTGGGGGAATGCAGTAGGCAGGTAGACAGACATGAGCAGAGTAGCAATGGTAGGCCAGGTACAAAAGGTCACCAGGGTGAAAAGACACAGGTGCCTAGCCCAAACTGAAATGATGTTTCTATGTGGTTACATGAGCATTAACATTGCCCCATAGTTAGTTCTCTATAAACATTTGATGAACATAGGAATAAAATGAATGAGTGAATAAACATAAATAAGAAAATGGCCCTGTGGATAAATCACATTTGACTAGACCTACAGAAAAGTATATCATTTGTCTTTCCATGAGTTGTTTAACATGAAATGGGAAAGGAAATACAGAAACCAGTCATGAATGACATCTGAAACTCAGAGTTTCAGACCACAGGCAAATATAGACAAAAGTATAGCAAGAAAATGTTTGTAAAGAAACATGTTCAGGAAAAACTGGATCTAGCAGAACACTTAAAAATATACTGATAACCAATAATATTTTAATAACCGTTTGGTTGTCAGGTGGGTACTAGACTAATGGTGATGATCACTTAGTAAGTTCAATGAAAGACTAATCAGTATGTTGTACACCTAAGACTAATATAATATTGCATGTCAACTGTAATTGAAAACCAAAAATTATTCTAAAAATTATTTTAAAAAATAAAACAAGAGACTTCCAGTCAGGATGGAGGTATAAGTAAACACAGCTCACCTCCTTGCACAATCACATCAGAATTACAAGTAAACTACAGACCAACCATCACTCAGAATCATCAGAAATTGAGTTGAATGGAAGCTCAGCAATTACAGAATTAAAGAAACTACATCCATCCAGACTGGTAGAGGAGCGGAGACATGGAAGGGGCTGGTCCCACATCCACATGTGGTGGATAAAAATTTGGAAGGGATATCTCAGGAGCAAGGAGTCTGAGCCCCACACCAGGCCCCCCAGCCCAGGGTATCAGCACAGAGAAGATAAGTCTCCATAACTTCTGGCTACAAAAAAACAGTGGAGATTGAGTTTGTGGAAGAAATATCTGGAGTCCCAAGCAGTTCCTCATAAAGAACCCACACATGAACTTACTCAGACTCATTCCCTCTGGGCTCTAGCACTAGCGTAGCAGCTTGAAAGGCACCAGTGGCATAGAGGGAGGAACTGAAGTGACTGGCATAAAGGCAAGAGCAAGAGGACAGCTTTCCCCCAGACAGAGACCATGTTTCTCTTCTGAACCTTCCCCACCACAGAGCCAAGAGCTGGCAGGTGAGTACCATGTCTGAGACTCCAACAACCTGGCTAACACCGTTTGCCCTACCCTGGAGATCCCCTGAGGCTCTGTCACACCCAATTTATAGGTTAACCCAAGCTGTTAACAGTGTATTTTCCATATGAATGGCTGGTCTTAGCTTATGATTCACAAATCCCTACATCCTCTCAAACTAACAACAGCAGATCTCAGTGAACTCCCAGACCTGGTACTAGCAGCCAACCTAGGTTCACAGCTTGGCTTAACCTGGGAACCTCCCAACCCAACACCAGTAGCAGCCGTCTCAGATTGCTTTATAGCTCAGGCAGGGTGACCCTGGAGAGAACACAGGTAGGGAGTGCTCTTGGCACACACTACCTGGGAATCCCCAGAGCCTGGATATCAAGTGGACAGCTACAGACCACATCAGACCATTACCACCTTCCCCCAGCACAGCTGATTCTCCATGGAGGGCAGAGGTTGGTGGTCAGCGGTCACGGCCAGTCCTTGCAGCTGACCTGCCTGGGTACACCCCTCTCATTGACCTGCCAACAGCAATCAAGTTTCAACTACAAGAGAAGGGTGTATTCAGTTCACTCATAGAGCACACCTCAAGTACACAGATTGGGTGATAAGGAAGGCTGTGCCACTGGACTCTACAGAACACCTGTGACATTAGGCCATGCTACCAACACAGGGGGTCATAGCAGCTCTACATAATACATAGAAACAAACACAGGAAAGCTGCCAAAATGAGGACACAAGAAACATGGCCCAAAGAACAGGTTAAAACATGAAAGAACAGGTCAAAACTCCAGGAAAATAACTAAACAAAAGGAAGATAAGCAATCTATCAGATGTAGAGTTCAAAAGACTGGTTATAAGGATGCTCAGTTAACTTAGTGAGGTCTCAAGAGCATAAAAAAGATCCAGTCATAAACAAAGGACACACTTGTCGATGTCCAGCCGCAGCAGGGTCCAGGGATTCCTGAAAGGTGGGTAAGGCATCGGCGATGGGTAACAGACGACAACACGCCTCAAAGGACAGGGAAGCTCTGTTCCATTTATTGCAAGTATGAGCAGGTTTTATATTTTCATTTTTGGTAGTGATTAACATTTACAGGTGTATAGCATGATCAGTTAAGCAGAAAAAAAATCAATACAAAGGTAACCAGGAAAAGTACGAAAGTTCCCATAGTTTCAGTTATGTTAAACAAAAGTTATTTTGACCAGGAGAACTATTAATCAGACAATTTGAAATAGCTCTATGTACTGAGTTTGAATATCTTATTGTTTATTAAAGGTCTTAGAATTCTACATGGGGGGAAAGGATACGCTAGATTGAGCAGAGGTTAGGAAACTCATAAGCCTTTGTGATCTCTAACTTAGCTATCTATCTTTCTGTCTAAAATGTTTCTCTGTGTACTATAAACTCTGTCTCCCTAGTAACTGTTTTCTACATGCTTAATAGCTAACTAGCTTCTCCTGTTTCTTTGCCTGTCTAATTCTAATTGATGTATATATCCCTATTCAAGGTAAAGGAGGGGCTGTTATTCCAACAACTTTAGACACTCAGGGGCTATTTCATTAGAGGGGATTTGCCTTGGGACTTACTTAAGGGGGCTGCCTTGGGTATTGCAGGCCCCCTACCAGCTGATATCATCTTATCCTACAGTTGCTTAATTGGGTCAGGGAAGGAAGTATTATTTCTCTTGAATTCACTGGACATCATGGGCCCTTCCTATCTGGGGCCTCAGAGGAGGTGTTATTTTGGGGAAAGGCCCAGGTGATATTGTTCTCAGCCTGACCTAGTTGCTGTTCAGCTTTGAGAATGGTCAGCATTTCTATGAGATTCCAAATTATCAGAAAGGTAAAGGTTAGAACAACAAGAGACAGCAAGATTAAAATCAACACCACATATCCATTCATGCCACGTCTGCCAGGCCAGAACATGCTTCTTTGAAGTCGTCCTCCCCATGCTCGGACCTTGTCAGACAGCATGGTTGGTGGAGCTGGACATGGCACACACTAACTGAAATAAAGAATGATTTACAGAGAAACAACCGTAGAGTGGATGAAGCTGAGAGTCAAATCAATGATTTGGAAAATAAGGAAGGAAAAAACAACCAATCAGAACAGCAAGAAGAAAAAAGAATCCAAAAAAATGAGGCTAGTGTAAGGAGCCTCTGGGACAACTTCAAGTGTTCCAACATTTGCAACACAGGGGTGCCAGAAGGAGAAGAGAAAGAGCAAGAAATTGAAAATCTATTTGAAAAACATAATGAAAGAAAATTTCCCTAATTTGGTGAAGGAAATAGACATACAACTCCAGGAAGCACAAAGAGTCCCAAATAAGATGGATATAAAGAAGTCCACTCCAAGATACACCATAATTAAAATGGTAATGGTTAAAAATAAAGCTAGAACCTTAAAAGCAGCAAATGAAAATCAGCTAGTTACCTACAGGGGCAGTCTCATAAGACTGATTTCTCAGCTGACTTCTCCAAAGAGACTTTGCAGTCTAGAAGGGACTGGCAAAAAGTATCCAAAATCAAGAAAAGTGGGAAACTACAGCTGTGATTTCTCTACTCAGCAAAGATATCATTTATAATCAAAGGGCAAGTAAAGAGCTTCCCAGACAAGAAAAAGCTAAAGGAATCCATCATCACCAGACTTCCGCCAAGATGGAGGCATAGGTGGAAACACTGTGCCTTCTCCCACAACCAAGTTTGAATACAACAAAGGTTTGGAGAACAAAGATGCAGCCAAAGAACAGAAAATTGAACTATACGGAAGTCCGACAACACCAACCATTCAACCAGACCAGTAAGAGGGGCAGAGCCAGCAGCGGAGCAGGGACAGGCAAGAAAGATGCCCTGACCCCAGACGCCCAGGCAGCTCCGCATCGGGCTGATCCATTGAGGGCTCGGGGCAGCAGGCTGGCTGCGGTCACACATTCGCACGCAGATAAATCAGCAAAGGAGTGAGCAGTGAGACAGACCACGCAGGCCCCAGCAGGCGAACCCAGCGGCGGGCTGACCGGGGTCGCACATTCGAGCACAGTGGGACAGACCACAAGGCCTGCGGTGGCAGCGGGAGGCAGCAGAGGGGGCCCGCCATGGCTTTCCTTTGGCCCCGCCCTCACATACAGCGTCACAACCCAGCAACTGAGTGGCCCAGCCCTGGTGAACACCTAGGACTCTGCTCCTCATACATAACAGACATGAACAGTCCAAAATATGGCTCAAGAAGAACTCAAAGCCCCAGAGCCGATAACTCTAAGTGAAAAAGAAATAGTGGAACCTCTCAGATGCACAGTTCAAGACACTGGTGATCAGGATGCTCACAGAGCTGGTTGATTTTAACCACAAATTAGAGGAACATATGAAGGCTAAACTAATTGAAACAAAGGAAAATGCACAGGAAACCAATAGTGATGGAAAGGAAACTGGGACTCAAATCAAGGGGGTGGACCAGAAAGAAGGAAAAAATGACCAAACAGAAAAAAGTGAAGTTACAAGAATTCAAAAAAAAAATGAGGAGAGGCTTAGGAACCTCCAGGACATCTTTAAACGTTCCAACATCTGAATTATAGGGGTACCAGAGGGGAAAGGAAACAGCCATGAGTGGACAACATATCTGAACAAATAATAAAGGAGAACTTCCTTCCCCAGGCTGGCAAAGGAAATAGACTTCCAGGAAACCCAGGAAGCTCAGAGAGTCCCAAAGAAGTTGGACCCAACCAAGGCACATCATAATTACATTAGCCAAGATTAAAATGAAGGAAAGAATCCTAGAAGGAGCAAGAGATAGGGGATAGTTACCTACAAAGGAGTAGCCATCAGACTGTCAGCGGATTTCTCAAAAGAGACCTTACAGGCAAGAAGGAGCTGGAAGGAAGTGTTCCAGTCATGAAATCCAAAGACCTACATCCAAGACTGCTCTATCCAGCAAAACTTTCATTTAGAATGGAAGGACAGATAAAGTGCTTCTCAGATAAGGGCAAGTTCAAGGAGTTCATCATCACCAAGCCCTTATTATATGAAATGTTAAAGGGACTTATCTAAGAAAAAGAAGATAAAAATAGGAACAGTGAAAGGACAGCAAACTCACAGTTACTAGCAACCACACCTAAAACAAAAGCAAACCAAGAGGACAGCTAGATCAGGAGCGGAACCATAGAAATGGAGATCACATGGAGGGTTAGCAACAGGGGAGTGGGAGGAGGAGAAAGGGGGAGAAGATACAGAAAATAAGTAGCTTAGATGGTAGGTAAAAAATAGATGGGGGGAGGGCAAGAATAGTAGGGGAAATATAGAATCTAAAGGACTTGAGACACGTGGTCATAAACTAAAGGGGGGGAAGGGTGAGGGAGGGGGTGTGCAGGGTGGAGAGGAATGAAGGGGGGAATAGAACAATTGTAATGGTATAATCAATAAAATATATTTTTTAAAAGAGGAATTCATCATCACCAAATCATTATTATATGAAATGTTAAAGGGACTTATTTCAGAAAAAGAAGATAAAAATTAGGAACAGTTAAAGGGTAAAAATACATATCTATCAGCAATGGAATCTAAAAAACAAAGTACACAAATGAGAAGAACAGACAGAATCATGGATATGGAGAGCATTTTGATGGTTGTCAAGTGAGAGGGATTGTGGGAGAATATGTGAAGAGGTGAAGGGATTAAGAAGTACAAATAGGTAGCTACAGAATAGCCATGGGGATGTAAAGTACAGTATAGGAAGTGGAGTAGCCAAAGAACTTGCATGCAGAATCCATGAACATGAACAATGATGTGATGATTGCCTGAGGGAGTAGGGGATGCTGGGGAGAACGTGACAAAAGGGGAGTAATCGGGACAACTATAATAGCATATAAAATAACGTTTTAAAAATAAATAAAAATGAAATTAAAATATACTGCATTTCTCACAATAAACAGGGGCAAGGTACCTTTCAAGCAAGCCCAACAATACTGGGGGAGTAGTTGTATGTTGCACACTAATATCATTGAAAGACAGAAAATATAGTATTACATGTGTTTTTCTTCATTCTTCTGTGTTGGCTACTGTTATGTAAAGATCAAGTAAGGGGCAGCCTTACCACAATTTAAAAATGAGATTCAGCCCTGGCTGGTGTAGCTCAGTGGATTGAGCGCGGGCCTGGGAACCAGAGGATCTAGGTCCGATTCCCAGTCAGGGCACATGCCTGGGTTGCAGGCCAGTTCCATGCAGGCCAACTCCCAGCAGGGAACACATGAAAGGCAACCATACATTGATGTTTCTCTCCTTCTTTCCTCCCCTTCCTCTCTAAAGATAAATAAATTTTTTAAAAAATCTAAAAAAAAAAATGAGATTCAAAAGTCTTAAGGTAAATTGTTGATGAAAACCTCTCTGGCTACTCAACAGATTCATTGGACAATCAACAAAAATGAACTCAAATTTGTGGCTGTGCCTGTTATAATAAGTGAGGCAAGAAATAAGAACTAACTTTTCAAAATGAAGTCAAAACCTTCAAAAGCAATAGGAAGGTCTAAACGAAAAATTAAACGCTGTAACATTAAACAAAGACAAAACTGGCTATACTTTCATGAGTTACAAAAATAAACAAAAGGAAGTGGCATACAATGGTTTATATACACTGTTTAACCCACATTTTACAACTGGAAAATGTGGGTTAAACAGTGTGTTAAATCAGCTTCCAGAGAGGAAGTGCCTACCAAGTGGGCTTTTATCATCAAAGTCCAAAGCACGCTCGTTATAGCAAGGTTTCCAGACTCTGAGATCAAAGAGAAAATCCCCAACGACACAAGGTGTAGAGCACTCCTTCTGTCATGAAAGTGAGTATATCACAGGAGACATGGGGAAAATACAGGTAAAGATAACAGTGATAATCTATTGAGGAATGCAATGTAATGGGAAAAATTTGGCTCTTGATTCTAAACATACTTACTATTGTGAAATTAAGAGGGAGAAAAAACACAAGACAAGACAGAATTAAACAAAACAGAATGTAGAGGACAAAATTAAACAAAACAGAATGTAGAGGAGTAGTCACTATGGCCATGTTCCAGTTTGTACGATACCTCCAGTGCTTCTGGTTTAAATGTTAGGAAACTGTCTTGAATCTGATTCAGAAACGATACGTTTTGTTCAGACTTGAGGGTTTGTGTGTGTTCTTTCAAATGCTCTGTAAGCCGTGAAGAGTGGACTCACACACTGTAGATAGCCAAAAAGATAATCTTTTAAGAAGGTGATTTACCCTTTCATAAGACTGAAATTAAGAAGGCCCACTTAATACTTTGATTCAGAAAACAATGGTATAAAAGGGTAAACCACTGGTTTCATTAGGAGAAATTGTTTGAGAGTTTTACACATGAAGGCTGGATCCACAGTTCTTTACATCAGCACATCTCAAACTCTGTGATAAAGGACCAGGTTTTTTCTAATCTGTTGTAGACCAATACTTAAGTAAAGTACAATTAAAATTCATCACTGTTCTCTAGAAAATGTAATAATAAAACAAAGACATACTAATCAGGAGAAACAGCAGATAAATCTCACTTAAGGGGCATTCTACAAAATATCTGACCAGCTCTCCTCAGAAATGAGCAAAAAGCCGTTATAGCTGAGAGGAACCCGAGGAGACACAAAAACTGAATGTAATGTGATATCCGGGATGGGATTCTGAAAGAGAAAAGGGACATTAGATAAAAACAAAGGAAATTGGAATAAAGTATGGGCTTTATTAATAATGATGTGTCTATACTGGTCCATTAATTGTGACAAATGCCCTGCACTAATGGAAGATGAGAATAATGGGGAAACTGGGTGTGCAGCACACAGGAACGCACTGTACTCCTTCATAAATTTTCTGTTTGTCTGTTCCAAAATAAAAATGCACTTAAAATTCTTAAAATACCAAAGACATACAAAGTACAACACCCCCAAATTTTAAATTATTACATCCAACACACATAAAGTACTCTGTCAAGTATCTAAATGCTATGAAAAGTTTCTAAATTCTTATTCTCAGTTTCTGTCCTTACCTCATTATATGATGGTAATGAATGGTTAATGGACTGGCACGAATCCATGGACCACACTTGGGGAAGTCTCCATTGGGTATATAGCCAATGAGAAAAACCAGGGTAATGAATTGAGCTTTCTATAAAGCTAATTTAATTTGATTAAAGAACCATCATTTTATGTTCTGAGATTATCTCCTTTCCATATATTTAACGGTGTGTGTGTGTGAGAGAGAGAGACAGACAGACAGACAGACAGAGAGGGGCAGAAAGAGACAGAAACAATGGAGAGAACGGGGGTAGTTGTCTTTGTTTCGATGTTTTTGTCTACAAATTATTGAAGAATGACTTAAAGAATAAAGATATTTACTATTTTTCATACAAGAAGCCAGCACTTAAAGAGGTTCCAAAGTTGAGAAATTCTGGTAATGTATTTCCAACAATATTTTTTTATTTTGTCACACTGTGCCACCCTCAGTGTGTTGGCTTGTCCCCTAAACTGTCTTTCTTCATGGTCCCAAGATGGCTGCCACAGGTTCAGTTGTCCCATGAAGACAATGAGGTTCAAAAAATGAAAGGATGTCAGCGTTGCCTGGGTTGCTGAGTTGGTTAGAGCATCGTTCCAGTACAACAAGGCTGTGGGTTCCATCCCCAGTCAGGGCACATATAAGAATTAACCAATGAATGCACACATAAGTTGAAAAAGAAATCAATGTTTCTCTCTCAAATCAATCACAAATAAATAAATAAATAAATAAATAGGTTGCCAGTGGCGATTTACCAAGAAATCAAAGAAGCTCAAGCTTCTAAACACTTGACTTTCACAGGCTCCTTCCAAGACCCTGGAGAGGATCCTAGCAATGCATTCACCTGGTCATATATTTCTGATCATGTATTTTTGTAAACCGTGAAAAAGCAAAGATAATTTTATACCTTTTTCTTAAAGAGAGCCCCCGAATTGTATAAGCTTCAAGCTCCACAACCTGGATTCTATCCTGAAGAAGATTCTTTCTTCATTTATCTGGTTTTTTTTTTTTAAAGGAAAGAAAACTCCCAAAACTCTTGCATTGTATCTTATTGGCTAAAACTTAAGTCAAGGCTCCCTCCTAAAGAAATCATTGACAACGGGTTTGGGATTACATACTTGGCTTCAACTAATTACGACTCACCCCTTGCTGTAAGGGAGGGGCTTGGTTTAACCCGACACCCCTGACTAATGGATACCTGAACCAGACTTGGGTTCTGAAAACAAGAGGAAGAGCATGAGTCAGTCACTTCCCTGGTTTCTACAGAGACTTCGCAGTCAGATTCTTTCACTTGTAACTTCCTTGACCTGAGCAATTACCTCCAAATATGTGAATCCTTTACTTCTCCTACAGACTCTGGAAACCTGGTGGTTTCTTCAGAGTCTCTGCTAGGCACTTGGCCACCCTCCATGACACTCACTATGGGAGGTAGGTACCCACACCTCTCTCTCTCTCACATCTAGGTCTTGAGAAACATTCAGGCAGACATAGCCCCGCTAAACTTTTATTTGCACCTGGCCAGCCCTACTTGCATCCTCTAGATTTCTGGAACAGAGCCTATTTCACTAGGCTTGGCTCCACTCTGTGGTGGCAGTTGGGCAATCCACATTGGTTCTCTCCAATCCTTTCTCTCTCCACCTGTCTATACTCTCAGTGCGGGTGAAGGGTTTAAGAGCCATATAACCTTGTGCTATGCTTCATGATTTTAATCTAAGTTAATCAAAATTAAATAAAATTATAAATTCAGTCATACTAATCATATGTCAAGTGCTCAAATAGCTACATGTGGTTAGTGGAAATGTAAAAAGCCAGCAGAAATTCAGAACAAATATAGAACATAAGTCTCTTCATACAGAGATAAATGAATCTGAGTAATCCTGATTTTCCACAAGTAACCAAAGATGAAAAGTGTGAACAGGAAATCCCATGAGTTTTTGCAATTAAATGTTACTCACCCATCAATATACTCTTCTCTAGTTCTCAGTGTGTTGTGTACTTCGAAATGTTGTCAAGTAGGTATAATTATCTTCGTATAATAATATTCAAACAAATGATCACGACCACTCAGACGAGCCAACCTCTGCTCTGTACCCCAAACAAACAGAAAATAATGCTCTCCAACATGAAAGCGACAAAATTCGCTGCTGGATGGAAACAATGACTATCACTCACTCTTGTGAGTCTTATGAAAAGTAGGTACATGTTGTGGTATTGCTGAACAATAGTTGCAAAGCAAATGATAAGAATCATATTCAGAGAGAAGACAGTAAAAACTACTGGCAAAAACCCTTTAGTGAATGACTCCACTGTAGACCTCAATGACAATGGCACACTAAGGGGAAAGTAGTTGCCATCAGTTGTGCACAAGAGCACTTCACAGTAGGAGGAAGTCACTCACGAATGCCAGCTCTTAGCACATTGTGATATAACATGTGCGTGAGAAGTTCTGGATGACTTTTTGTTTTCCTTATGCCGGAAAATTCATGCTAATCGTTCCCTTGGTTACCAAAGTTCTGTGAGTCATCATTTTAATAGGAAAACATATGCTGATACCTGCACTGACCAGGCAGGCATGTAACAAAAAGGATATTCAAACAGAAGAGGCTGTACCTGAAT
This sequence comes from Sturnira hondurensis, assembly GCF_014824575.4. Taxonomy (NCBI): domain Eukaryota; kingdom Metazoa; phylum Chordata; class Mammalia; order Chiroptera; family Phyllostomidae; genus Sturnira; species Sturnira hondurensis. The sequence continues at coordinate 25,932,132 of NW_028080827.1, read as the reverse complement.
GCCAATCCACATTCATTCAGAGAGAACAGCAGGCAGTGTACACATGCACCCTACATACATCTGTTGGTTCTGTTTCTCTAGAGAATGCAGACTAGTTACAAACTCTTTGGTGACTCCTGCAAAGGCAGATCCCATGCCCTGGGGTACGGCATTTGTCCAGGTCTAGAAGTGACAGGAGCCAGAACTCTCTGGCACATGGGTACTTTGCCTGGAGGCAGGATGGCAGCAAGAAGACTGAGCCAGCACTCCCAGTGAGAGGCTAGTAAGACACAGAAAACGGGACCATGTGGGCCACAGCAGAGTTGGGTGGCTTTCCTTGTGGCTAAGGGTTCAGCATGTGGTACCCAAGGAAATCTCAGGAAGGTACCCAAGGAAATCTCAGGAAGGTATCCAAGGAAATCTCAGGAAGGTATCCAAGGAAATCTCAGGAAGAGGGAAAGGTGTGTCTGAAATTGACTTGAATTTAGCTTCAGGCATAAATTATCTAGATTTTTAATGCTGAGGGTAAAATATTGGGACTTCTTCAGGAGATTAAAAAATTGGCTCAATTACAAGGACCTTAAATTTTCACTAACTAAAAAAAAAGTTCACTAACTGTTGATGATTCTTCAGACATCTGAAAGGTAAATCAATTATATATTATTTAGCATATTTTAAATCATATTCAAAAGTTAGAACAGTGAATCAAATACTTCCAGAGTCTACTATAACCAAAGAATGAATTAAGAATTCGTTTATCCTCTCTCCTAAACCCAACCTGTTCAAAATTCAGTGTTTAAGTGCGGTATGCTACAGTCTTGGTATCTGACAAAGCCCTAAAAATAGCTTTCCATTTCTGCTTAACAGGCTGCCCCAAACCTTAGTGGCTTAAAACAACAACAGTCATTTATGTGTTTGCAGTGGGGCAATTTGGACAGGGCATGGTTGCGACAGCTTATCTATGGGCCATTGGGCTAGGACTGCCTGCCCAGAGGCTAGACTACCTGAGAATGGCTTTAGTCACATGGCTGGCAGGAGGTTCTGGCTGTTGGCTGGAAACACAGCCAGTGCACTTTGGTTCTCCTCCACATGGCCAGCTTGAACTTCGCAGAGAATGACAGCTAGGTTCCAAGAAGGAGCATATCAAAGGGGTTAAACCAGAAGTTGCAAGGCTTCCTGAGGCCTAAGGCCACAAGAAGACTGCTGTGCAAAGCAAGGCATAGGCCAGCCCAGACTGAGTCTGGTAGGCAGGATTCCAAGGTGCCTCTTTTGATCGTTGTCGACAGCATTGCTCCCATGATGCTGCTGCACAGTAAAGAGAATTCATTACATGGCAAAGGGGATTTGTAGATTAATATTATTGGTTAAAATTTACTAATTAGATTACTAATCAGTTAACCTAAAGATAGTATTATTATCCTGGTGGGACTGGCCTTTAAAAGCAGAGAGTTTTCTGGTAGCAGAAGGGACAGTCAGAAAGATTGAAAGCCTGAGAAAGATTCAATGAGAGGGATGTTCTCCATCGCTGAGACAGGGAGATGTGCCAAGACCTGAACATGACCTCTAAAAGCTAAGAGTGGTCCCTGGACAATAGCTAGCAAGACAATGGGGACCTCAGTCCTACAACCAAAAGGAAATTAATTCTGCCAACAGTCCAAGGGGGCTTCGAAATGAATCTTTCTTTGGCAGAACATCTAGATAAAGACAGCTGGCCATGCCTTGATTTCAACTTTGTGAGACCCTGAGCAGAGGACCAGCTAAAATGCACTGGACTGTTGACACAAGGAGACTCTGAGACAATAAATATGTGTTATTTTTTCAAGGTGCACTTTGTGGTGATTTGTTACACAGCGAGTGAAAACTAACACATGGGAGATGGAGGATGGAATAGACTGCGCCTCCTGGCGAGAGAGCAGCGAAGGCGTATTGCAGACGGCCGTGGGGTGGGGGATGTTGTTGTTTGAAAATATGGGGCCCCTATCAATCCAAATAATAGCTTGAATTATCCAAAGGAAAAATTGACACCTGCTGGTACTCTCAGCAACTTAACACTATGAGTTTCCCTTTTCTAACTGCGTAGAAATAAATAGTAATAAACCAATGTGAACTACAGCTTAAGTTATCCATTATCACGTTGCCTTAATCAAAATTGTACACAACATCACCCCCCTTACAAGTCTACAATGATCATCATAAATTTTGAATATTACTTTTTATTAACGAACAATCTTTTAAAAATTTTCACCTAAAATTTTCATGGTCATCTTTTTACAAACTGATTTGAATCTTAACTGCATTGTAGTCAAGAATTGTGGTTCCAATTTTTTTTTTTTTAAGATTTCGTGTATTTAGTTTTAGAGAGGGGAAAGGAGGGATATAGAGAGGGAGAGAAACATCAATGTGCGAGAGATACATCGATCCGTTGCCTTTCGTGTGCCCCTAAAACCAGGCCTGCAACCAAGGCATGTGCCCTGACTGGGAATTGAACCAGCGACCTTCAGTTCACAAGCTGGCACTCAATCCACTGAGCCACAGCAGCCAGGGCCCAATTTTTTTAAAGGTATTATGACTTGAATTGTGGATCACTATAGTCAAATTTCATAATGTTCTGCATGGCATGAAAAGAATGTGCATCCTCCAATTGTTTTATGGGGTTTTCTATATATGTCATTAGATTGAGCTTATTATCTTACTCAAAATTTATTTATCTTTACTGACATTTTCATTCATTTGATCTATTCATTACTGGGCAAGTGAGCTATATTTCCCATTATGATGAGGAATACCTACTTCTCTTTGTAGTTCTATCAATTTTTGATTCATATATTTTGAAGTTATATTATTGAGGACATTCAACTTTAGTTATTACAAACAGCCTCTGGTCAACTTGTACATATGATATTATATATACATATGCATATATACATAAATATACACACATACATATACATGCTTGTGGTAGCCAGCTTCCAAAATCACCCCTACTATCCCCAGCTTCATATTTACACCATGTGTGTTTCTTCTGCATTGTATCTGGATTGGTCTGTATGACCAACAGACTAGAGCAGAAGTAATGCTATGTCACTTATAAAATTAAGTGATAAAAGAATAGGGTTTCCATTTTGGGTGTTGTCTTGTGCTTGCTCTTCCTTTCCTTCTCATCACAGCCCCCCCGGGGAGCACACTGCCCTGCATTGTCAGCTGAACAGAGAGGCCCATGTGATCAGTTACAGCCAGCAGGAACTGGGACCTGCCAGCAACCGGGAGGGTGAACTTGGGAGGGGATTCTCCTGCCTTAAAATGACTGCAACCTCATGAGAGACCCTGGTGTAGAATCACCCCGCTAAGCCATTCCTCGACTCCTAATCCCATCTTCAGTGAAACAGGGAAACACTAAAACTCCAAACAACCACCATGAAGAATACTCGCCAAACTCTTTCCAGTTGATGAGAAATCATGGTGAACCTGGGAGCCTTGGACCTCGGGTATCTGTATTTCTGAGAAGAAGGGACAGTTCCAAATAATCTTTGATCAAAGCACCAAAATGAAGGGACCTGGTGAGACCATGGGAGAAGCAGTAGGTCCCCCCAGAGAGGCACTGATTCTGCACCATTAAGTGGTGGGGGTGGGGACAGCTGAAAGAGAGGCCATGATAACAATAATTCATGTTGTCCATGACCTGGTCGGATAGCTGACAGAGAGCTGAAGGGCCTTTCCAGAGGCGGTTTAAGGGATTTTACTGTGAGTACCCCACACTGACCTCCAGAAAAGTACACGAACCCCTAGGAAGGAGGAAGTGTAGTTGTAGGAAGCTGAAGACTGTCCCACTTCACTCTCCACTTTCTCCCCTCACAAATCTCCCCCTGTTGACATCAGAAATAAAGCAGCCCAGACCCTCTGCATATATTCTTCAGAAAGAAAGAAAACAGTAAAGAAATGTAAGCAAACTTCAGATAAAGAATAAGTAGAAAAAAGGACTTACCCAAGGAAACAGGAGAGGTTCAGAAAACAACAGGGGTAAAAGACAACCCTGGGAAATAGTAGTTTAATAGGACTATAAAAACATTACCAAAACAATACTACTACATAAGAAATGAAAGTGGAAAAAACCACAAAACCATTTAAAGGACATAAATTACAGGCTTTTTTTTTGAAGAGATAGAATGGGGCAATGATATAGAAAATATTACAGATGATAGATATAGAAGTCAAAACAGAGCTAACAGACTCATAATTGTGAATTGATTTGACACACAATTTAGAAATTGATAATACCTGAAGAATAGAATCAAACAAATGCATTTTTATACTTTTCTCCAAAATGATAGAAGAAAAATTATTTCAAAATAAAGATTTGAATCTTCTGGACAAAGAGCCATGTGGACCAGGAAGAAGCTAGAAAATTTGCCCCAAACCAAGACATATTCTAATGAAAGAAAGGACCCAGAGAAAAGCAAAAGTTACATAAAAAGCAAAAAGAAAAAGTTACACACAACAGAGAGAAATCAGGCGGTCCTCAGACTTTGCCACACACACCAAAAACCATCTATTCCAGAAAACAGAGAACAATGCTTAGAGAGTTCACAAGAAAGTGTGACCTAAAAACATATTCAGCAAATTTTCTCTTCATATAAAAAGACACACACAAAAAAGACACTCTCCAGGATGAGAGAATTCAAACAAAACATCTCCTGTGAGTTCTTATTGAAAAAGAAAACTGAAGATAAAATCCAGCCCAAAGAAAGGTAGAATCAAAACAATGGATTCAGAAAACAAAGGGGCCCTGGTAGAATGACTGGGTGAGTAGACCCTGGTGACCAACTACCCGGGCTCCAGTCACATCTCTGTGTGACTTTGGACAAGTCCTTTGAGTTCTCTGCACCTAAGCTTCCTCCTTGTACAATGAGGACAATAGTTGAACTTAAGATTTTCTAAGACTTCATTTGACTCGCATGTGTAATGTGCCTAGAACAGTGCCTGGTGCAGAAAAAGAGCTATGAGTGATACATGTAAAATAATACATTATTTTAGAAATAAGTCTGAACAATTATGAGATGTTGCTACAAATCAGAACATTGGGTACCTCACTGAACTGCTGAGAAGGTTAGAAACCTTGATGGCTTCCCAGCCAACACCTAAAATACTGTGACAAGGCTAATCTAGTGAGGACAGCCTGCTACCGCGCCTGAGGACCAGATGCTGCACCTTATGACCCCAGCATGGACACTGTTGGCCACCACTGGCACCGCCGCCCCTGGTGCTCCTGAAAGTTGGTCTTGCTGCCATGGCCATGAGAAAGTGCACCTGTGGGTGGGCCTCGATCACATGCTCACAACTGAGGTGCAAGGAAAACTGGGAAGTGAGTGTTTGCTCTTGCAGCTTTGTGGTGTCAAGTAGGCTCTGTCTCCTACCCAGAGTCATGTAGAGGAGAATTTCCCGTGCACAGTAAGAGGACTCAGATGCTGGGCCACTTAAAAGAATGACATACCTCCTCTACCGTAAAATAATACAATAATAACAACCTACCTTAGATTAAGAGTATGAGCCTACACACAAAACACCACAGTGCAAACACTCTGCAGCTGTGCACAAGTTAATTAAATTTTATGAGCTTTGGTTTCACCTGTAAATGGAGATAATAATAGTACCACTTTCACAAGTGCTATCGTGAGGATTAAATGAGTTAATTCATTAAATGAGTTCATTCAAATGCTCAGTAAAGGTTAGATATTGAAGTAATTTTTCTTACATTCTACTGCTTCACCGCTCAATATCAGTATATATATTTCTTTATATATAAAGAAGAGCACCCAGAGGTGCTCTCACCTAACAGAATTAAATCACCCTATGCAGACAAAAATGTACTCATCTCATCTTTCACATCTCAAAACTTAAACAGTCACTACATCAGCTTTAAGTCCAGGATATCTGAGAGATGTCTGTTTCTCTTTTGTTCTAGCACAGCTCTTATTGATAGTCTGTTGTATGTAGATGGATATTTAAAGTTAACATACCCCATATGTAACTGTGGGGGGAAGGGAGAAAACAGGAGAAGTTAGAGAACGGAAGCATGTCTACAATATGAGACAGCAGAGAAAACACGTGTTGCTGAAATTGTACTCATTTCTGCAATGCTCTATGACCTGTTTTTCCACCACGTAGTTCATGGTCCCTTGGCTTTTCACCAGCACCTCAGCTGACTGGAATTTTTTACGTGATGAAGTGAACCAAACCTTCATTTCTGTGGGATCTGAGCCTTTAATGCTCCGGTTTCTGCTGAATTACTGTAGTATTCCACTACATTCTTACCATTGGCAGTGGCTGTGGCTGTGTCAGTGGAGGAGGCAGCCTGGTGGTGGTTCCCTGGAGTTCCAACCATCTTCCTTGTCCCTCTCACTCTGAGCTCGGTTGCCCCATTGAGTTCTCTGGAAGTGATCGATCGACACCTGTGGTGTTAAAGGGGCAGAAGCAGAACTGAACCAACCTGAGCAGTGTGCAAGGCTGGCAAAGCCTCAGGCAGCCTGGTGCGAGGTCTGGAGGGACCATCACCCGTCATGGGCTATCCCAGGAAGGGTCTGGCCTGGAAGAGGCAGCTCTTTGTCACTGAGAACGAACTGATCGCTGGAAGCAGCCTGCCAACAGAACCTCCATTAGCTGGGTGGCCAGTCCGTCCTTCAGGGGGACCTGGGGGACTCACCTCCCTGTGTTCCACAAGGAGCAGTCCCATTTCCCCCTCAGTATCAGGCACAGTCACCCCGTCTAGAGTGGTAACCCCTCTTTCTCTGTTCATTCAGTGGCATGTGGAAACCTCACCCTCCAATCCATTAGAACCATGGCTGTGTCTGCTGGAAGGAGCACTCCTCCTTTGGGTGTGAAGCAAAGCACAGAACTTTGAAGACACACATTTAAAAATTTTGCAAGTGGGACATGCAGCATAATAGTCAGAGGTACCTCCTCCATCCATCCGCTTTGTCATTTGGAGCATACAGTACTGGAGTTTTAGAAAAACAGACCGATGTGGTCATACCAGAAAAAAAAAACTGTTAGTCAAATTGTGGCAAATTGAATTGGATTTTAAATGCATTTGGGGGGCTCATAATGTAAAGGAAATTGTTCAGCAAAAGGAAAATTATTTATATTAATCAAAGTCACTTTTTCGCCCTCTAGCATCCTTTTCTCAGCTGCTCTCCACCTCCATGAAAATTAATATGTTTTATTCATTACCTTGTTTGATACTGAGTTTTAAAAGTAATACATGCTGGCATTGTTACCCACAGTTTAATATCCCCAAATGTTTCCTGGAAAGAGTAGTTTCTTATTCCTAATGAGATAACGAGGTTTATGAAGTTATCCCAGCAGGAGGCCATAGAACTGTGAATGTAGTTTCCGTTAATGAATGAGAAAAGTGAAATAAATGTCTCCGGGAAAGACACCCCCCCAACGCCAGCACTTAGTGTCATTAAGAAAAACTCACAGCAACAGCAGCCACAAGAGTTCAGTGGAGGCGTGTGTATGACTGCAGTCGAGTACCAAGGAAGACAGAACTTTTTAAGACTTTGGGAGTAAGATGACTTAGTGTCTTTAAGTCATTGTAATTTGATTTTGATTTTATTAAAAGCATCTGGTTCTAATAGACTCTTTAAAGTCCTCTTAATTTTACCAAGACTTTGTAACTTTTGCTTTTGCGGTGTTCTGTAGTATTGTTCATTACTTCAACATTTTCTGTGCGTTTCGGCAAGAGATTGTAAAACACTGTCCTCCCCCCCAGAAGAGCACAGTCTGTTGGAGATACAGAAAAGGAGAAAATGATAGTGGTCAAGCCCTGGCCAGGTAGCTCAGTTGGTTAGAGCACATCCTTGACACGTCAAGGTTGTGGGATCTATCTCAGGTCGGGGCACACATAAGAGACAACCAATGAATGCAAAAATACCTGGAAGACAAATGGATATTTCTCTCTCTCTCTTTTTTCCCCTCCCCCTCTCAAATCAATAAATAATAAACAAACACAAAAAATAAAAAGATTGTAGTGCCCTAATAGAGGTCTGCACAACATTGCCTGACAGAGAGCCTCCCGGGGCAGTCAGGAAAGTGGCCCGTAGACATGTCACTTCAGCCAAGATGTAAGGCTATATAGGAATCAGCGAGAACAAGCCTCTGTTGCTCCTTATTGATCTTTCTCTCATAAGAATGGTCTGTCAGTCTGTCCTGTGGAAAGATACGGATTTAGCCCCCTTTCCTCTCATCCACAGGCACTGCCACCCCCCTGAGAGAGCCATAGCATAATTTTGGTAACATCAACTTTGTTAGTTACGTTACAGTTACAATGTTAATGCTATTTATAGTTGAGTCCTTTGGCATATCATGATAACTGTTCCTTTCTTTCCTTATTAAATGTCATTTTCCTTTCATTTGTTTGGTTCTAAGCCACAGATTCTCTGAGTCTCTAAATCTCTATTTCAAGTTTTTTAATATATCAGTCTTTATATTGGTTTATCTTCTTCGTCTGTCCTAGAGGCTTACGACCAGCTCCAGGTTCAAACTGGCAGCCCTTTGTACTGGCGCCAGCAGCGTGGACTGCAGCAGGCGTAGACTGGGGTTTCTCCTCACGGTCCTGCTGAGGATGGCCCTTTCTCCCTCCCGGCCTTCTGGGCCTGTTCTCCTCCCCCTTAATTCACTCCCTCCTGCTGGGAGGCACAACTCCTGATACCTCAAGAAAGGCTGTATGGGAAGTAAAATTGTTGAGACCTCTCATGTTTGGAGACAGGATTGGAGAGGGAAGACAGATTACAAAGGAGCATGAGGACTCTTTGGGGTGAGAGGGATGTATTCATTATCTTGATTGTAGAAGTGATTTCATAGTTGCATACATATGGCGAAACTCATCAAATTGTGTGTACTGTATTGTATGTCAACTGTACCCCAATTAAGCTGCAAGAAAATAAAGAGAAGAGAAAAAGCCATGCCTATAAAATTCAGAAGTGTATTAGTTTCTGTTGTTAGTGGGTTTGTGGGGAAGCAGGTAGTTTTACACAGTGCTGGTGGGAATGCAAATGCTACACCCTCCAGAGAGGGGATTCGACAATATCCAGCCGAACTACAAATGTATTTAACCTTTGGCCCAGCAATTCCACTTCTAATTAGAATCCATGCCAAACACACACTGGCAGAAATACAAAACAATGTATGCACAAAACTCTTTGTGGAAGCACGATTTGCAATAGCCAAAGATCTAAATGTCCATCAGCAGAATATCGATGAATAATGGTACAGCTACATACCGAAGCACTACTCCGTTGAAAAGAGGTAAAGAAGGTCCCAATATACTGCCTGGGAGTGATCTTCAGGGTGTATTGGCAAGTGAAGATATCAAGTTATGAAATGTGGAGGACATTTGTGCTTTTTTTCCCTCTGGAAATGCTCTATAGTTTGATCTGCATGGTATCTAGGTGGGATGTATAAATATGTAAGATTTCATTGAGTTACACACTACCACATGTACATTAAATCTAAAAAAAAGTAGATAGGAGCAAATTGAATAAAGAGTGAGAGAAGAGGAAGTGGAAAGAGTGAGAACTGGCCACAAAGAGGCAGCATTACCCGGAACAGAACGTAATGCCGAGAGTTTCTCTCTCCCTCCTTTCCTCTTCCTTTCTGCCACCCTTCTTTTATTTCTTTTCATAAAGAAAAAAACTTAAGCACATGTAAATCTGATGGTTAATGAGAAGGACCAGGTGAAAAGTAAAGTTGACTCCATAGTAAGAAAAAGAAAGTATAATCAACAGTGTAAGGTCCTTGGAAAGTTGGCAGGTATGGGAATCAGAGTACAAGTAGAGGGGTCGTCAGGCAGAAAAGAGACATTTCCACCATCCCCACAGGGAAGAGGAGGCTGGAATGAGAGCGGCTGAGGACAGTTGTAGGACTGGGAACAGCAGACACAGCTATGCTCTGTAAAGCTGCTACATGGGTAGGGCATGCGGCGGGAGTGGAGAGAGGTGATTGTAGAATCCAGAAGGAGAAAGGGTTTGAGACGGTATCACAGGGAGCGCGAGAGTCAGAACTGAACTAAACAGGAAATGTCAGATAGTAAGAAATGTCAGATATTAAAGGCCTGTTTGAAGTTAATGGTCACATGGCTTTTTCCAGCAGGACACAGAGGAAGCAGGAAGTTGGATCCATCCAAAGTTGGGTTTTGTCAGGTGGGTACAACTAAGACATAAGGAGGTTTAGATCATTGGCCAGGCATGTTATTAAAATGATGAATTGTTCAGTCTAATGTGGTTAAATGAGGAAGTAAAGAAGGCAGAGGGGTGATTGATTAGAAGTAAACAGAAGCCTTGGAGGATGGGCATTCCAGTAAGGTCGGAAAGGGGTTGCAATGGGACCAGCTGAAAGCTGTGAGTCAGCGTTGCTCAGCGTGCGTTCTGTAGGGCAGTACCAGGCAAATGGCTCATGCACTGAGAACGCATCATTAAGGTTCTGAGACATCCTGTATCTCAGAGACCTGTATCTCAGACATCCTGTATACCAGAGACCTGTATTCTGTTTAACGAAGCACTTTCTGAAACCCAGAACTACTATTGTTGCTGGCCTTTGCTAAGATCAAGTGGATCCTGACATTACTGAGCCTTTTTTCAGTGGGATACCTACTGACATTCTTCCAAACTAGTGCTGTTCCAAGCACCTCTTAGCAGTTCTGCTTTGTACGTCACCTGCTGACACTCTAACATCAATAGGATAAAGGGAATAGTTATCACAGCATGCGACCATTATTTTTATATATGCTTTAGTATATTTCAGTACAAAAAGGTTATTTTCCTGTTAAAATTATGTATAAGAGTAAAACATTTTGTGGGGAGGTTAAAGGGAGGGTCATGAGGTTAATATGGTTAGGGTTACCTATTCCACTCTGAAGGTAAATAAAAGATAACACTATTGTGTTGCATAGAGTCCGGATTTAACCACTTAGATTGTTGTCTTCATCTGCATTAATAAGCCTCGTTTGACCATTAAACAGCCTCTGTTATAACTAATTACATTCCAGCAGCAGAAAAAAACATTGAATATAATAAAGGTTCTGATACTAATCACATAAAATGTGTATTTCTATTCTTTAAACCTCATAATAAGGTTCCTAACATAGATAATAAAAAGAATAAAGAATAGCCATTAAAGCTTGAAAAATGGAGAAGTTCTCCCTTTTCTTTCACTTCAGTTCTTAGACATTTAAGAACAATAAAAAAGTAGATGTCAGATATAAACTGAATTAATGTTTCTGCTGCTCATCCCTGAAGAAGGATTACACTTGCCCACCTCCTGGACATTCGCCTCCGCCAACGGAAGGTGAGTGGAAGTGACGTGAGTTACAAGCAGAAGCTTTAAGAGCCAGTCATAGTTCACCATGACCTGTTTCCTTCTGTCGCAAGGCTGGCATGTTCTAGACAGATGCTGCTGTCAGCCTGACTCCCAGGATACAGGGGACACACAGCAGAGCGTCAGCTGATCCTTAAAGGACACACGGCATGAGCAAGAAATAGCAAGAGTAGGGGGTCAGCTGTTAGCACAGCGCTGACTAATTCCAAAACCACATTCTCTACCCTCTATTCATGCTTCCCAGACTGGCAACTGGTAACAAACATAAATAGAAGTCATCCCCAGGAGCATAAAATTCCCTCCGTAGAATGTCTAGAGCAGCGGGGGCAAGTTAGCTTCATCTCTCATGTCAACGGTAGTAAACCCCCAACACAGCTTGAATCAGCCCTGTAGAGAGATCCTGAAGCCACGCCCCTGCCCAGAAGGAAGAGTGCCACATTTACCGGTATGTCTTCCAAAACCAGGAGGTATGATAAGCTGTCCACCCTGGCCTGTGAAGCACAGCCTATGCTCTCTGTCACTTCTGTTATTTTTCTCAGTTGTGTAAGAGGCATTATTTTTAATGACCCCAGAAATAAGCAGAAGCTAGTTCCCTAAAATATTTAGATCAATAATTTCTTTCTTTTTAAAAAGATTTTATTTATTTATTTTTAGAGAGAGGGCAAGGGAGGGAGAAAGGGAGAGAAACATTGATGGGTGAGAGGTACTGGATTAGTTGCTTCTCTCATGCCCCCAACTGGGGACCTGGCCCTCAGCCCAGGCATGTGCCCTGACTGGGAATTAAACCAGCAACCTTTTGGTTTGCAGGCCAGCATTCAATCCACTGAGCCACACCAGCCAGGGCAAAATAATTTCATTTTAGTTGTGGGTCAAAGGAAGAAACAAAATATTTCTATCAGAGCTAAGCACAGAATTCTTCTCCAAGCAGAGATTATCTTTGTGAGAAACATCTCGAATGCAGTTTTTAGTTATTGGGATGGTTCGTTAGGCCAAGTCTAGATGGTTTGCAGTGAAAGGAAAATAGTTAAAGTGCTTTGCATCAGAAATATGCAGTGGAGCTGTCCCTGAAGGAACCAGGAGGAATTCGGGGAGGTCCAAGAAGAAGGTCAAGAGGGTCTAGCAACAGGGCTGGAGGCTTGGGGAAGAGACAAACCCAGGAAAGTCCCTAGAGGACAGAGTGGATGAGGGACTTTGAAAACTGAAATGGTGAAATACACGTTGCACGTGTTTTGCCCTTCTGTGTTGTAAAGTAACGTCCATAACCCTAACACACACACACACACACACACACACACACACACTCTCTCTCTCTCTTTCTCTCTCTCTCTCCAATGCCCAGTTCCTCAGGAAAGCCCGCAGCACATACACAGCCATGCAGAGTGGCGCTCTGGGTCTGTAAGAAGTCCAGTAAGTAAGTGCTGTATGCGAAAGGAACAGCGCACGCAGGAAGCAGAACACAAAGCGGAGACCAAGGAAGCAGTGGGAGCAGAGACCAGTGACAGAGGGAACACAGGCTCCTTCCACGTGTGCATTCACAGAGCTGCTGGGAGCGTATCTGGCCTACTTATAAGGGGTGGAGATTTGAGACACTTTTTACTAAATCATCAAGGACCAGATGAGCTCAGCAAGCTGGGGAAGTTAGAAACATCTAGTGGCTGACATCTGGCCCACTCGGCTAATGATGTCAAGTGGGCGTCTCTGGTTCACACTGGCAGTGAGTAGCATATAAGTCATGAGCAATTAAAGGAAAATGGCGCACTGCACCATCCCTGAAAAAAAGCAGTCCCTGCCACAGTCCAGGCTGCTTGCTCTCTGCTTGGCCTAATCCTCACTATCCCCTGCACAGCGATAATGAGTTTGCTGCTTTGTGGGCTTTAGAGGTCAGGGGAGAGATGAGTTTGGTTTAATGCCCGCTGACTAAGAAGACACACGGGCCCTGGCCTGCCTCTGATGCGCTGTTGCATTTGAGTCAGAACTATTTCCACTTCCTCTCCAGCAAAGACAGGTTGCTAAGGAAGGGCAGCTAAGCATCCAGAGACAGAGACCTAAAAACCCTGTCTCTGCTACAAGGCAGGGAGGGAATAGGGAAGGAGCAGGTACTCTGCCTCTTAGCCCTCCCCTGTTTTTAGCTCCTCTGCAAGCAAGCTGTTGCCAAAAAGCATTAGAGCTGCTGCTGATTCCTATCAGACAGGAACCACTCTAAGCAAGGCTGGTGCTTGTGGAAGGCTGCCCATCCCACCGAAGGCATTAACTGGATGCGAAAGCAAATCCAGAGCTGCTCCTTGAGGAGTGGGTAATCCAGAAGGGAGTGTAAACAGTGAACTATAGGGCCCTGGCTGGTGTGGCTCAGTGGATTGAGTGCCAGCCTGTGAAACAAAGGGTCGCCAGTTCAATTCCCAGTCAGGGCAAACGCCTGGGTTGTGGGCCAGGTCCCTGGTAGGAGGAATGCAAGAGGCAACCACACATTGATGTTTCTCTCCCTCTCTTTATCCTTCCCTTGCCCTCTCTCTAAAAATAAATAAATAAAACCTTTAGAACAAACAATGAACTATAGGACAAGGTTAAATGAAATACAGGCCAAACTGGGCAAAAATGACGTGGTTTGGGTGTTCAGAGGAAAAGCTGCCTCAGCTGCTTCTTGGGTGATCAAGGAGGGCTGCACACAGAAGGCTGGGTCCGAAGGCCTGGAAGAATTTCCAGGGCCAGGGAATCTGGAAGTGGTACTTCTAACCGATGGAACTGGAGGAGCAACAATAACAGTGCTTTTTCAATGCCTGGAAGTATAGTTTGGAAACTGAACGTGGAGAGATTTTATTATGTTTTTGTAGTTGTTGTTGTGATTCCATGCTCAGGAATTTGTACTTTATTCTAAACACATCGGGGAAAGCAATGCAGATTTTGCAAGGTACTCCATGTTTTGGACGTGTATCTGTATCTTACAGACTCAGTCAATATTTAACTCCCTTCTTGTATGCCCAGCACTCTGCCAAGTGCCATGTGGCCAAAAGGAAGACCACAGTCTTTATTCTGAGGCTGCAAAAAAGAGATAACGCACAGACCCAGAGTCAGAAAGAGAGCTGGGGAAGAGCACTGATAAACCAACAGGCTTCAGGACCTCAGCAAAGGAAAGCTGATCAAGAAAGGATTAGTGGCAAACGTGAGCAAAGTCTAGGATTGGAATTGCAGAAAGAAGGGAGACATACATTCGGGGATTGAGCAGGAGGAGGGTGGGACAAAAACAGCATGCAAAGGCTGGTAGGGCAGTGGGCTTGAGGTCCTGAGGATATTGAATGCCTGGGGTAGAAAACTAGAGAGTGTGAACGAAGCCCTAACCTCATAAGTTCTGCAGACAGTACCACCCAGGATTTGGTATCAAAACCATTGCCTTTCTCCAAACCAGTGTAGAGGTCAAGGCTACAGAGGTGACCCATTGTATTTACTTGTTCCTATACAACCCAACCCAGAGACACACCCAGAAAACTGCAGATTGCAACCTGATGCTAAAGCAGATGTTTGTTTGTTTGGAAAACAACACAAGTTCATTGGCCTGGAAAGTCCTCAAACGTTCTTGAAACTGATGTCCAGGAAGTTCTAGGTCAGTGCCTGGGTTCTAGGAGGGACCAGAGGAAAAACGTTTGTGCAAAATCATGACACGAAGTCCAAAACCAGCATGCAAGAGGCGAATCCTGCACATGTGCCAGAAACTGAATTCTCCCACCCTAGTAGAGCGTGAATAAAATCACCTCCTGGGTAAGAGGTGGTGTGGTACGTGGGAAAATCCCAGCATTGAGTCCTGGCAGCACCACTCACCGTATGACCTAATTGCTCTGCACTTCAATTTCCTCATCTGTGAAATGAGGATAATGGATCCTGCCTCACTGTTCTGACACGAAGATGAAATAAAATAACACAGGCAACGCACCTCACATGATAACTGGCATTGACTAAGCCCCCGGTACTGTGTTTCCTCTTCTTTTCCTCCTCTTGGGCTCATGTTCTCAAGCCAGATCAAGAGAGTTGGGGTGATTTTGAAAAAACTAACCAGGGGAATATGACGCTAATGGGGCTTGAACCCTCACAGTCCGTATTAAAGGTCTGCGGGAACTTGGTAGTGTGTCACTTCTGACATGGCTCAAAGATTTGCATCTGTCCCAGATGTCACGGCTTGATACATGCTGCCTCTCCACCACACTTCGGCACCAAATGTCAGGCTAGGATCCCTGACAGGAAGCTGGGGAGAGGCCAGCGCAGCAGCCCAGAAACCCTGCCTCACGCCCCCAGCTCAGGCAGGACAGGAGCCAGGAAGAGGTGGCTGTGGGCACTGAAACAGTCTCCAAAGGGTTGGTTCATGCGGGAGGCTCAGGACCAGAGAAGGCAAAAGAAATGATCAGTGAAGGAAAGTCCTCAATGTAGAACACAGCCCAGCTGCCAGGAAGCCAGAACAAGTTAATAATCCAACTTGACAGGCAGCCAGGAGACTTGGGATAGCTCAGTTAAAGCGTGGGTGCTGTGCAGCCCAGAAGACAAAGGCACACAAACAACAGCAGGTAAAAGATGAATCGAGCGATTTAGCAAGTCAGATTGGGAATCTGTCGTTTGCCAAGTCTCGGATATCCGTTCTCTTCATTCCCACGGCCCTTGCCCTAATTCAGGCCTATACCGCCTCCTTCTAGCTCAGGCACACCTTGATTTTCTCTATATACAACTCTCATCAAGTTCCTTGGGGCTCATCAAATAAAATCTGGAGTTCCTAACCTGACATTTAAAGCCCTCCATAATATGACCCCCATATTAGACAAACCAAAATAGACACACTCGGACCCCTGTATTTTTCCGTTTCAGTGTCTTTGCTTGAGCTCTTGTTTTCCAGGGATTCTCACACTCCATATACTCGTCTCCCAAGGCTGCCATAACAAATTACCACAACTCAGGTGGCTTGAAACAACAGAGATTTATTCCCTCACAGTCCTGGAACCCACAAGTCCAAACTCAAGGTATTGGCAGTGTTGCTTCTGAGGGGGAATTTGTCCCGTGCCTCTCTCCTCACTTCTGATGCCTGCAAGTAGCCTTTGTCGTTCTTCGCAGGGGGCCTGCCAATCTCTGCCCGAGTCTTCAGATGGCCTGCTTCTCTCCATGGGTCTGGGTCTCAAATCTCCCTCTGCCTTTCTCCTGTAAGCACACCTCTCATTGGATTCAGTACTCCCACCCCCCAACCCCCGAGCCAAATCCAGCATTATCTCATCTCAAGAGCCTTAACTTATTACATCTGCAAAGACCCTTTTTCCAAATAAGGTCACATTCGCAGGTTCTGGGTAGATAGATGTGTCTTTTGGAGGGGCCACCCTTGAACCCCCTACATTCTTCAAGACTTTGCTCTTTCGCTCCCTCCTCTGTGAAGTGGGCCCTGATGCCTACCTGCAGGAAGTTATCTTTCCTGCCAAGAAACTGTCGGGATGTCTAACTGAACTCTACCTGGGGTGATGGTGACTGTACACAGGACTTATCCTTGAACAGGCTGCCTCATTCCCACAAGACCTCGGTTCCCTCATCTCGGAGACAGAGATGAAAATTACATCTACTTATATCATTGTCTCAATAAAAACAAGTTTTCAGGGACTGAAACACAGTGCCCGCACGTAGTAAGTCACCAGTTATCATAGTAAGTCCATATTATCATTATCTTGATTATTGCCGTTGTATTAGCTTCTTCCCCACTGCACTGTAAGTTCCTTAACGACGGGCATCTGAATCCTCTGTGGTATCTATGGGGTGTCTCGCACAAGTCTTGGATGAGTGACTGCATGATGGGGAATATGACACATCAGTTGTCTTGAAATCAAATAGCGAACACAGAGACGGACTGGGGAACGAACGTTACGAGGAGAGTGAGCTCTCTATCCACCTCCCCATCGGCAGTGAAGGGCTCAGGTCTTTCTCCAGAGGGGAGTGTCTCGTAGTCACTCCTAAGGTATTTCTGCCAGCAGTTACTCCCTTTGACTTATGAGAAGTAGTACATCTCGGAGATTTGCCCCCCAGGGGCCCTCTAAGTAGGTATAGCATATCCAAGGAGAATTCATTTTCATAAAGAACATTATTTGTGGATTTGTCATCATGGTAATTATATCTTGTTATTTCCCTTGTACCTCTTCACACGGACTTGACTCTGAAACAGAAAGGAAAAAAGGGGCAGGAGAGAGGGCTGACTGCTGGTTTAAGGGCAGAGTGACTCAGGGGCCCCAGGGAGCCTTCTCTCCCAAACAGGGTGGGTGTGCTGACTCACCTTGGCCTCCTCCCAAAGGCTGCTCCCTCGGAGGCCTCTCAGGACAGGTGGGGGCCTTTAATGGAGCTGCTGCTTCCCCCCCCCCCCCCCCCCCCCCCCCCCCCCCCCCCC